>NC_045542.1:81396893-82099393 GCF_009769535.1 Thamnophis elegans
CACTGATGTTCTAATTTTTTTGTTTAGATTTTATTATGTTGGTACAGGATTAATGCACTTGACTGGGCCTTTTAGACTACATATATTCTTAATGATATGATAAGGAATTAGGGGAACTGCCTACTCTGCTGCTTTAACTTACCTCCCCTTCTTATTAAAACCTTACTGAAAAACATGACTCTTCTGCCCAGCAATATCTTGTTTCTGTTACCTTACTAGAAAAAAAATGTTAACAGTTCTAAAGCCCTTAGGCTTGAAGAAACCGTAATGCTGAGTTTATAGACTTTTCAAAGATTTATGTAGCTATTGGTGACTTGTACACACACACTTACAATGATCATTCAACCATACTTTTAGCAGAGTCAAATTCTTTGTCTCCGGAATGGTACCTGCTCTACTATTGTGTAGAATTCTTCACCTTGAGGAACTTGGGTATTTCAAATGAAAGGTAGTGGAGGCAAGGAAGAATCAATGCATTCAGATCACAAAAGACTGCATTTTTCTATAGATCACGTAGAAACGTTACTGAATATTTCGTCAATGCTAAAAGAAGTAATGGAAAACATTGATTTTCAACGACCACTTATAAAAAATGCAGGCATGTTTTTCAAATTTGTTCCACACTTCTTCAGGCCTTTGTGTTACATTTTGTAAAAGACAATTGTGTGCAGCTGAATGACATTTTCATGAGCATGCCTGGCTAGGTAAAAGTATCGGTGTTGTGGTGTATCAAAACAAGTATATTATAAATTATCAACATAAAATAAATACCAGTAGGTAAAGAAAGTTCAGTGTCAAGCAAAAGCCTAAAATATATACAATTAATATTAAAAACAGAAGTTACATATGTAAAAGATCAGGTATGGTGTGCTACATATTGATAATTCAATCTAGTGGAACACATCTAACAGCTCTAAAATAGAGTATGACAAAATAATTTGTTTAGTTTTTTTAGGCCTGCTTTCTCTAATTATCTGTGTCTATTGTCTATTGTCATTTATATAGTTTTTACATCTAAGATAAGCAGCACAAGACTCAAGTGCTGGAAAACTCAGAAGAATGTTTTTCACTAAATCTCTTGTATCAAACTCATACCAAGGAGACAGGCCATGATGGAGTTTCTTATACATAATTGTTGTGACTCAGCAGACGTCTTCTCTGAGTCTTTTCAGGATGCAAGATTAACTATGCAGCTGGGGCTCGTTAGGGGCATGTTCTGGGGATAAAAGGACGGATGGTGCCACGTCCTGGTTCAGGAGTCAACGTTCCTTGGTTCATTCAACATTGATTGATGAGCAGTTGTGGTTTATGTAAGATACACTTGGAGAAGTGCTTTGTTTTCTGTAACCCTGATTCAAGGATACACTTGGAGAATGCATTATTTTGTAAGAGTTTTTGTTTGGTATTCTGTTATCTGGTCAGAGACTGTATTTATGTTATTTTTGGGCTCGCAGCCAGTTTGAGCCGAGAACTGATAAAAAGAGTTCCTTTTAAGTTGTTTGCCTGTCGTCTGTTTAACAAGCGGAGAAGGGGGGACAGAACATATAATTAAGAAATATTCAAATTAAAAGAAAAAGAAAGAAATATGGATGTACTTTGACATGATTTTTATCACTTTTAAGTGAATAAATACATCAGTGAAACTGGTGATCTTTAACTCATTTAACTTTTGAAGAATTGAGGTTTTTTTTTACTTTGTTTAGTTTAATCTAAAAAAATCTTTCCAACAGCATATTTCAAGAATACATTCATTCCACCCTTTTTAAAAAAAGGAATAAAAAGTGAAAGCAGTCTAAGATAGATCCAGGAAACTACAGGCCAATCTATGAGACATCAATACATGGGAAGATTCTGGAAAAGATAATCAAGCAACAGATCTGTGAATACCTAGAAATATATAAAGTTACAATTAGAAGCCAACATGGGGTTGTCAAAAATAGATCATGCCATATAAATCTAATTGCATTATTTGACAGTGACTGAATTAGTGGATCAGGGAAATAATTTACAGTAAGGCATTTGAAAAAGTAGACCACAGTGTACTTCTTAGTAAGACAGAACAATGAAGGATAGACAGCATCACCACCAGATGGATTTGCAATTGGCTGACCACCATACTTCATATGTAGTCTTCAATAGAACTACATCCAAATAAAGGGAAGCATGCAATGGACTACCACAAGGTTCTGTCCTAACCCCAGTTCTCTTCAACAACCTCATAAATGATTTAGATGAAGGAATAGAAAGGAAACTCATCAAATTTGCAGATGACACCAAGCTGGGAGGAATAGCCAACACTTTAGAAGGTAGATGCATGCTACAGAAGGATCTTGATAGACTTGAGCACTTGATCTATTCAACAAAATGCAATGTAATGGTAAGAAAAGTAAAGTCTTAAAAGTTCAATAAAAAAGATGTTTAGGCTCTAGAAAAAGTTCAGAGAAGAACAACAGAAATTATTACAGGGTCTGGAGCTAAACTGTACAATGAATGGTTGTGGGAACTAGGTGTGAAGTTCCCAAGAGCTGACCTAATTAATTTACGAGCCTCGAGACAAAGTTAAAAAAAACCCATTCATTTATTAGGACTAACATCTTGGCAGGACTTCTATGGAGCCTAAACTGGATTTCGCTTAATTGCGTTTGAACTTTGCTCCTCTATCTCCTCCTTTCTGTCATGCATCATAGATCATATTCATGAACTAGGTTGTAGAAACATGAGATCCAACTCTGGCTGAAGGTATGCATGGAATCCTCCCTCGAATGCCAACCTGATAATAGTCATGGCAACGCTTTCGAAGTTGACACTAGGTATGTCAAATTGAGTAAAGAGATGGACTAGGGGTGACATGATAGCAGTCATCAAATATTTGTGGGACTGTCACAAAAAGAGGGGGAACAACCTGTTCTCCAAAGCATCTTAGGGAAGCACAAGAAGTAATGGATGGAAAATTATTAAACAAAGATCCAATTTAGCATTAACAGAAATTTCCTGTCAGTAAGAACTATTAACCAGTGGAATGAGTTGCCTCCAGAAGTCATAGGTGCTCCATCACTAGAGGTTTGCAAGAAAAGATTGGACAACCATTTATCCAGAATGATGTAGGGTCTCCTGTTCTAGCAGGGGATTGGACCAGAAGAATCTCCAGGGCCTCTTCCAACTCTGTTATTCTATGATTCAAGATATCTTCTAAAGCTAATAGCCTAACACTAATTGTGGTAGATCAATCTAATGCTTTCAAGCTTAGTTTTTGGTTTCTTCTACATTCCAGTTAGGCATAAAGATTAGGATATAGTATATACAAATTTTGCCTACTGATTTAGACTGTTGCTTCGGTTCTTTAGGATTGTAGATATTTCCAACGTATTGTTTTTCTTCACTTGCCTTTAATACTTAATATCTTATGCCCAATATCTCTAGACAGATCAGCAGTGCTGCAAACCAGTACATTGATACATGAATTATAAAGTTTTTTATCTTTCTAGTGGGCATTACAAGTTTATTTCCTTTCTTCACTTACACAAATGATTCTTGCATTTGCTAAAATTCTGAATAAGATGAAGCAGAGAGAAATGGAGAGCAGTTTTTAAGATTCTGTTATTCTACCTTACTGCAATGAAGAATATTTCTGGAATTCTTGCCATGCTTATTTCTTGATTAAAATAGCAGAATAAGTGAATTCTGGGCTTTCCAGTTAGGCCAACAATTTTATGAATTACTACAGCCATAAGGAAAAAAATCCATCATGGATAATATTATTACAATGATTTTTATTTATAACGCAACCAATAACTAAAGTTATCTCTAACTTGCTGAAACCTAGAAACACCGAATGAAACTTTAACTTGTCATCTACTGTCCCAGTAAATATTTTGAAAAAATGTCTATTATTTAGAATTGACTAAGCTAACAGCTGTCGTTCTACAGAATCAAGTTCCCAAAGAGAACAATGATTAATTTATTTGGGCTAAGAGATGCTAGTTTAAAAAAACCATTAACAATTCTATTATTTTTAATGTCTTATCAATATACATTTAATAAATTTATTATTTAAGAGTGTAATTTATACAAACTTTCATCCACATTTATTTATTATCATTTAGTAGCATTATATGCCAAAGGACTCATATCTATCTTTACTAAACAACTCACTTTGGTGAACTCAATTAAACAGAACTTCTTTTTCTGCATTTATATGTCCTTGAAATCATAAATAATACTTGCCATCACCCTGCTGTGACTGTTTAAATGTGGTAATTTGAAAACTAAAATATGCCATGTTGATTTAACTTTGACACAGTATCATGTCAAGGGTAAGAATGTACAGAATACACATTCATAAAAAGTTCAAAATAAATGTTAGACAGTTATACAAAAGGCATTTATTTAATTCAAGAGAAGTTCTAAGCCTAAATTATTAGTTCTAGGACAGGAGTCAGAAAACTGCGGCTTTGGAACCAGATGTGGCTCTTTCATCCCTCTGCTGTGGCTCCCTGTTGCCAGTCAGCATCACAATTTTGAGAGGAGCTTCCGGTTTGGGGGACGGGAAGCAGGGTGCACCAAAAGGAGACTCTATGGGAAGGGGTGGGTTTTCTGGTCAACTCCACAATTGATAGGGCTTTCGATTAGGACAGGTAGAGGAAAAAGGACGCCGCACTAGGAGGAGACTCTATGGTGGGGAAACCAGACTTCTGGTTGGCTCCAGAATTGAACAGGGGTCTTCCGGTTAGGACCTTTGTGGGTCGGCGCGTGTTCATGTGTGGATGCCCGGCCCTGTTGCACCATACTGGTTGCAATGGGATCCGGAACCCACATGTGCTGCAGATGTTTACATGAGTCTCATAGATGGAAAAATAGTGGATTCATTGTTGAAATTCAGGGAGGGTAAGATTCAGGAAAAGAATAAGCATTAAAATTTATTTTCTTATCAATGCTAACATCAATATGTATATTTCTCAGTATGATGAAAATAAAATCAGCACTTATTTCTTTTGTTTCTGGAGTTTTCCATGATTTCTGTAAAAACACAAACCAATGAACAGAAATAATATTAGTCAGATAAATTGATTGTTCCTTTCTCTTTTCCTATACATGCCAATTTTACATTGGAAAATTAGAAAATTTTCAACAGAAAGAGGTGGAAAAATGAAATTAAACTCAGTTGGAAGACTTTGGGCCTGTTTTAATGGAACTCTCTGCCCAGGACAGGAATCTTCTGACTATCCCAAACAAAGAACTAATCAATCTTTGTAAACCTTTAGTGATAAAGCATGCATGTCATCAGCGGAATGGGGCAACTGGTCACGGCCAACCCATCACAGCCATCTTGCCATGGACACCTCAGGACAACTCACCACACATCAATTCAACAATTTTATTTAATTATTTAAAATAATTTTAAAATTGTTTTAATTTTTGTCATTCACATTTCATTTTGTCCCTCCTTTTGGATCCTTTCTTTAATGATTCTATCCCATCATTTCTTTGATATTAGTGTAATTCTTGTTCCACAGAGAGTTGTTCCCTAGCAAGTTGGCCATGGTGAGTTGGTTGTGGCAAGTTGCCCTGAAACCTTCCATCAGGAGGCAAGCTATTCCACTGCTTAATAGCAATCACAGCCAGGAAATTCCTCCTTAATCTGAGCTTGATTCTGTCTGTATATAATTGATTCTCCTCTACCTTCAGGCATCACAGAGAATAAAGCCACACTTTCTTTCTTGTGACTGTCCTGCAATTATTGGAAAATTGGCATTATATCTCCTTTTAGACCTTTCTTTTTTACAGTACCTAGAGATAGTTCTCAATTTGCAACCATTCATTTAACAATAGTTGACATGTATGGCACTACTAAAAAAAGTGACTTATGACCATTCCTTGCACTTACGGCCATCCAGCATCCTCACAATCATGGGATCACAATTCAGAGGCTTGGAAATCGGCACTTAGTTACTATGGTTGCAGAATTCTGCTTCATGTTCATACACCTTCTTCCTCCTATTTTCCCCAACAACAACAGCCCTGTGTAGTATATTGAACTAAGAGAGAGTGACTGGACCAAAATCACCCAGCTTTCTTATTATTTCTATGTGTAATATGCTATTATTATTTCTTATTAGTGCTTACCAAAAAACATCATATTCAGTAGGAATGACTGATTTTTGTTGAAAAATATTCTTACAGGCAAGAAGAACCTCTGTTATTAACAAAATGAATACATTGCCTTGTTTCAATATTGGTCCTTGAATTATTGGTCCTTGAATTATTTTTCATGTTTTATTCATTAAACCACTGGAAATTTCCCTTTTTTTATTAGGAATTGGAAAATAATTAATAATGTACTAAACAGAATCTGATATCAAGAACAGGAGCTAAACATATCTAGAAGACATAATCAATATTTTCTGCAACTTTTGTGGCCTAGCTGAATATTGATGCTACATTATTTAATTATTTATTTATTATTATTGATTACATTTATATGCTGCCCATCACATAATTTGAGGTGACTAAGTGGCTAATTCATTCTGCATTTCACCAGATGTTGTGCTGCTTCATATTTCTTTCAATATATGATCTAGTATCTAAGAAATATACTGTCTTGCTTGTGTTAGAACCAAACAAAATGATGCGTTAAAATATGTCTCTGAGGTACAAGCATTTACAAGGAGTTAAAAATGGTGGTGGGGGACATAATAAACATACCTCATGATATTATAGTGCCAATCTGGCAATTTATGTACTTGTATCAAATCACATAAGTATATAAGAATAGATTCATTTTATGATGCTATCATTTCTGCGTGTAGCTACAGGTACTGTGTCCCAACAAGGATGTTGCCTAATTTTCTATTACATACAACCCCACAGTAATTCTGTTCGGATTACTTCAAATTATTGCATAGTAACATAAAATGTTGCATTTATAAGGAGAAATGCATCTTCACCTGTGTTAAAATTTGTACTCGTTTTTGTGTCTGAATAATTTGGAAACTGCAGCCATATTTATATCCTACTTCAGCTGGATTTAGTCTTAGTTATGTCTTGAGCAGAAACATAAATATCCACGAGAGTTAAGGTAATCATATTAACTTAAGTCTCATTAATTGTGTAAGCCTTTTAAAAATATCACCAAGTCTGATCTTAATGGGATTTATTTTGAGTGAACATGTATATGATTGGACCGCTGTAATAATATGTGGGAGTGACCTTGTGAGACAGGAGGTAGCACCACAGACTAGACAATGATCAGAAAAGTGGCAGACAAGGGGAAGGAAAGGAAGAAAGGGGATATGCAAATGACTCAGAAGGGACCCTCCCTAGTTTCTTGGTCTGTAAAGGTGTGGGATGGTAGATGTACGTTCAAGACTTGCAAAATTAATATAACCATATAATAAAATTAAATTAGTACTTCTGGGTGTGCTTCTTGTCTGAATTGCCTTGCAATGTATTTTTATTTATTTATTTAACCTTAAGTATACCATCCAGTAAATATGGGCAGATGTCAGCCTATGATATTAAATTAGTCTGCTATTCACTTATACCCAGAAAAGCAGAGAGCTGAATTGTTTTATTTCAGCTTTTCAGCAGCAATGGTTTTAATATTGGGAATTTCTGTTTAAATTAATTATATGTTTACAAGGCCAAAGCGTACTTACAAAAATTCTGATGGAGCGAAATATTTCAGAGCTAAAATAAAAGGAAATATGATTAAATATATAGAGAGAATTGTTTTAATTTTTATAGTATACATACAAATTTTTTTGAAGTCATATGCACCTTTCCTTCCCATCATCACAGTGAAAGATGAACACTATCAGCCTTCACTGTAATGGGCCACCCTGCCAAGTGAGGCATAAAAAAGAAGCAATTGATTGAACTCAAGCATGTTCAATAATTTGTTCATTGATTTGGCCATTATCAAAATAATTTTTACTCTCCTTTTCCTCTAGTGCTAAATGACCAAAGCAGCCACAGTCATAATGATATGATAAAGCACATGAATACTAATATCAGGCCAATCTTGCAATAAATAAATAAGAAAGAAAGGCACTGTGCAACCTTATAATCTGCTCTCATTTCTTCTCTTTTTCCTTGTAATGCCACACACTAAAGCTGTGGTTCCAGAAATGGGGGTAATTTCCTCCCGAGATGGTAATTAGAGTATATCTTGGAAGTATAGAACAATGTGCAATTGCTTGTGCTTGAGTTGGGGCTGCTGCTGCTGAGATAATTTGTAAAGAACAACAGAGAGACACAGAGGTGGGGACTGGTTGGGTAATAATTCAGGACTAGAAAAAGTGGTAATTAGATCAGCTTGGATTAAGTTGGATTGTATTGGATCAGTTTAAGAACCACTAAAGAATGCAGAGCCTGGACAATTAGCATTGAGCCGTGGTGGCGCAGTGGTTAGAATTCAGTACTGCAGGTTAATTCATTGCTCACTCTGAGAGTTCAATTCTAATCAGCTCAAGGTTGACTGAGCCTTCCATCCTTCTGAGGTCAGTAAAATGAGGATCCATATTGTTGGGAGGCAATATGCTGACTCTGTAAACTGCTTAGAGGGGGCTGTAAAGCACTGTGAAGCGAAATATAAATCTAACTGCTGTTCCTATTACCATCAAAAGGGACTCTTTTAGATGTATATCGACCACACCTCAAAAATTGGAAAGAAATTAAGAGTTTCCCCAAGCTTCTCTGCCTATGGACAAATATTTTGTAATTCTCCCACAGATGTTATTATTGGACTACTAATGTTCTATATTTTTTGTTTAGATTTTTATTATGTTCATAATGCGTTTGGCTGGGCCTTTTAGACTCCTATCTTCTTAATGCTTCTCAGACTTGACATAACGTACCATTGGTGCTTAGAATTCTCTTTGAAATGTTTTTGTTCCTGTTTGACTTTCATTTCCTCTATCAGCTTCTTAATGTACTTTTAATAATGGAAATATAAAGCTTATCTAGATAGCCCACATTGAAATGGCCTCTTAAAGACTTCAAATGCATTCCATAGAGGGTAATATTTTACTTGTCAAGCAACTTGAAAGATACTGTGTTTACATTCCAAGTTGTTCAAAGAGGTGAAGAGAAATTAATGTATTTATTCAAACAAACTGTTCAGGTGAGTGGGTATAAAACCTGGAAGAGCTAAAATTCTCATTTGAAGAAACTTTAGAGACTAACTTTTTTCTTTCATATACGAACAATTGTTGGTTAAGATCACATATTGCACTAAGTCAAAGTTTCTTCTAATCATAGTTTGTTGATCAGTGACGTGCAGTGAGGTTTATGGCTGGTGAGGCACTGACACAGTGGTGGGTTTCAAATTTTTCTAGATTTGTGGACTTCAACTCCCAGAATTCTACAGCCAGGCATGCTCAGTTCCGATTTAAAGCAACAGCATTTGTTTTTCTCCTTTGTGAAAAAGTTTCCTTCATTCTTTTTCTTTCCCCCCCCCTCCTTCCTCCCTCTCTTCCTCCCTCCCCCCTCTCTCAAACAGACACACACACAGAGAGAAGTTGGATTGGACTATCTCTCCTACCCCCTTCCCTCTCTTACTTTCTCTCTCTCAAACAAACACAAACACAGAAGTTGGATTGGAGCCGATCTGAGCCTTTGATTGCAGGCGGAGCCACGTTGCCTTTTCAAACTTGTAATCAGTGAAGCTGGGCTTATATAGTTTTATCCAGCTGTGTGTGTGCGTTTGTGTGTGTGTGTGTGTGTGTGTGTGTGTTTGAAAAGGCAATGTGGATCTGCCTGCAATCAAACTACACTTGTGGAAGGATCTATACTTGAGGATGAAGTTTGAATTCCTCCCCCTCCCTCCGACCCATACGTACCTTTTTCAGCTGTTTCAGAGAGGATCTCAACTCTGCTCTTGCCTGTCATCATGAAAAGAAAAAAAATGTAAAAGGAAAAAGGCAAGAGCTGAGGTCAGACTGAGCTAGTTGCTGCCAGAATCACTGTGGATGACTCTGCTTAACTGTTTAAAAAAGCCTCTAAAAAGCGTCCTCTACAGGAGGAGGAAGGAGAATGACGTGCCTCACCTATGTCAGGAATTTTTAGGCTTTTAACCCTTGCTTAACTCTGCTCGAGTGATCATAAAACACCTAAAGTCAGACTAGATGAGGCACATCGTTCTCCTGCCTCCTCCTGTAGAGGGCGCTTTTTAGAGGCTTTTTGAAACAGTTAAGCAGCGTCATTCATGGTGACTCTGGCAGCAACTAGCTCAGCCTGATCTCAGCTCTTGCCTTTTTCCTTTTACATTTTTTTTCTTTTCATGATGACAGTGGTGGGGCTCTGCCTCCCCTGCCTCCCCTGACTGCACGTCCCTGTTGTTGATCAATCCCCAATGGCTGGGCCCACACACTGCATTAAACCATAGTTGACAAAAGCTAGTACAGGCAGTCCTCAACTTACAACCACAATTGAGCCCAAAATTTCTTTTGCTAAGTGAGTTTTGCCCATTTTACAACTTTTCTTGCCACAATTGGTAAATGAAGCATTGCAGTTGCCAAGTTAGTAAAGTGGCTGTTTAGTGAATCTGGCCTCCTGATTGACTCTGCTTGTGAGAAGATTGCAAAAGATAAGCATGTAACTCTGATACACTGCAAACCTCATAAATATGAAGTTGCCAAGTGTCTGAATTTTGATCACTTTGACCATGGGGATGCTGCAATGGTCATAGGTGTGAAAAATGGTCATAAGTCACTTTTTTCAGTGCCGCTGTAACTTTAACGGTCACTAAACGAACTGTTGTAAGTTAAGTACTATCTTTAGTGCAGTGTTTCTCAACCTTGGCCACTTGAAGATGTCTGGACTTCAACTCCCAAAAGTCCCCAGCCAGCGAATGCATTCGCTGGCTGGGGAATTCTGGGAGTTGAAGTCCAGACATCTTCAAGTGGCCAAGGTTGAGAAACACTGCTTTAGTGATTGCCTTAATATATGTCCAAAAATAGGGGGGGGGAAACCTTCCCTGCTGTCCATCCCCAAATCAGTATTAACTTTAGAGATGAAATATAAATATATATGAATATTTACTCATTTTATCCTCCGCAGCTAATAGCAGTTTGGAAGGGAAGAGTTGCATATAGTAAGACAAGGTTATATTTTCCTCTGTCCCAAGCTTATTTCTCATCCAAACAGTGGTCTCCCTTTGGTGTTTTTATTACTGAACACTGAGAAAAATAATTTATGTAGAGAGAAATAATAGTTTAATTTGGCCTCCAACTTTGAACCTGATAATGTCTGTCAAGTGAAAATAAAACCTACCTCTAGACAAGCTGCTGTCTCCCAGCGGAACCTGCCTGGAAGGTGGAGATAATATACTGATCTAATCTACAAGGCTGTTAAAGAAATAATTGAAAAGTATTTTTAATACAGTATATAAATCTGGAAGGGGAAAGTCTTTTTAACATGTAGCCAGCCCAATACACACACAAAATATACTAGTCCTTGCTCCTCCCAAGCATAGGTGTAGGTCAGAGGTCCACAACCTGCAACTCCCTGTTGCCAGTCGATAAAAGGAAAAAGGACGCCATGCTAGGAGGAGACTCTATGATGGGGGAACTGGACTTCTGGTTGGCAGTTAAAAAAGGACACCATGCTAGGAGGAGACTCTATGATGGGGGAACTGGACTTTTGGTTGGCAGAGGAAAAAGGACGCCATGCTAGGAAGAGACTCTTTGATGGGGGAACCGGACTTCTGGTTGGCAGTGGAAAAAGGACACCATGCTAGGAAGAGACTCTATGGTGGAGGGACCGGACTTCCAGTTGGCTCCAGAATTAAATGGGGAACTTCTGGTTCTTTGTGGCTCTTTGAGTATTTAAGGTTGCTGACCCCTGGTGTAGGTGATATGCTAGATATAACAAGAGATGAGAAATCCCTCCACCTTCCCCTTGCTCAAACATAAGTGACTTAGTACTATAATGCAGTGTTTCTCAATCTTGGCCGCTTTAAACTACACGGACTTCAACTCCCATATTTCCTAGCAGGCTGGCTGAGGAATTCTGGGATTTAAAGTCCACACGGCTTAAAGCTGCCAAGTTATAAAAACACTGCTTAATACAAAAGATGCTGGATGGGAATGAATGTGATATTCACAAATCTCCAATTGCAATTAGTGCTATAGTATGTGTAGCATGAATGCACACCTGCTTATTTCAATAGTATGCCCTGGCTTTATGGACATTACTTCCTCTTCAAATACTTCCTAACCTTAGATAAGGTTGGCCACTGCCACAGAAGGTCATGTGAGTTTAAGATTTAGGCCTCAAGTGAACCAGCTGTTAAACAGGTCTTCACCCAAAATATTGGCTCATCCTAAGAGATGCATTAAAAGCTGATAGCTTTATTACCTGTTAGCATGCAAAGCCTTTCAATTAGCCTCTCCCAGCAAAGTAAAATTATGAATCTAGGTCATGATTTAGAGACACCCACGAGATGGCACCATCTTTCAATTCATCAGCCCAGGAATTAATTAGCAAGTGTGTGAAATATAACAAGGTTTAACAAGACTCTCTTGCTAGGAAGTTAAACACCAATCTGGAAATCAGCCACGAAGTATAGCAGGAGAGGGGAAAACTTGGCTTTGTTTAAAGAGGTTTTTTCCCCCTCCCCATAATTTTCTTAAACAAGCTGATCTTGCTGATCAGGAAATGATTGCTTAACATAACAACAGGGTGAGGTGAGGACTTGATAACTAGATATAACTGAGAGTAATCAGCCAAATGTCCAGAAACTGTACTTTACTAGCAGTGATCTCATTAAGCTGCAGTTTACCTTAAATGTCCTGGCACTTTCTAAACTAAACTCAACTATCTGCTGCTCTAGAAAGGATCTCACAAAATGAATAGCTAGGATTTCTGGGCAAGTAGAACATGATTTTTCATTCAAAAGAGCATTTCTTTGTACCCTGGCTGTAACTTTATTTCTAATTCAATGTGCGATATTGAATTTGGAATGTGGCTGATTCAGCATGTTCAAAAGAGGATAGATTATTTTATACGGAGTTCCAGACATTCCCATTTTAGCCTTTCAGTATTCAACTCTGTCTTTTGGGAATCTGGACTCCTCCAGCTCAAAAGCATCTTAGCCCCAAGTCTTGGGCAAGTCAAATGAACATGAGTGGTTTTGAAATTCAAAGCACACATTGTTGTCCCCTCTTTGAAGTGAGCATGAACTATGTTTCCTGTGTTTAACAGGCTAATTCCCAAACATCCTTTTAATTAAATTAACATGAAGGCAACTGTTCACTCTCACCAACTGCATGCAAGGCAAGGCCTAAATGCTATTAATATGACATGAGCAAGCAGGCAAAAATTTGACTACTTTATTAGATCATTGTGTAATGTATATTGGGAAAGTAGTGTAGTGTAGACAAAACCTGAAACACAGCTAATCGTATCATATTCTTTCTTACAGCCTAATTCCATTGTTCTCTCTTTGAGAAGTGGGAAATGTAGATCTGACTTTGTTTTGTTTTTTAGACAAAAGAAAAGCTAAAGCAGCTTTCCCAACCTGGTGTTTTCCAGATATGTTGGAAGATTTCTCAAAAGAAATAGCAATGATGATCCAAGTTTCCCGAGAAGAGGATGAGGAGGCTAAGTCTGCAGTAAGCCCAGTGTTGGGATTAAAATAATTTAACAACTGGTTCTCTGCCCTAATAATTTCTTCCAACAACCAGTTCACCAAACTGCTCAGAAAGTTAACAACCGGTTCTCCCAAAGTGGTGCGAACTGGCTGAATTCCACCACTGAGTAAGCCCAGAGGTACAGCTGTGGGATGCAAATAAAGCTGTATGGTTGAATTAGCTTTGGTAGGTAGTTAACAAAGATGCTTTGAATATGTTTAGTATCATTAAACATAATCCCCCCCCAAAAAAAAAACCCTGAC
Source organism: Thamnophis elegans (assembly GCF_009769535.1). Classification (NCBI taxonomy): domain Eukaryota; kingdom Metazoa; phylum Chordata; class Lepidosauria; order Squamata; family Natricidae; genus Thamnophis; species Thamnophis elegans. The sequence continues at coordinate 81,410,788 of NC_045542.1, forward strand.
ATTATTTTCTTTAAAAATGTGAAGTGGAAATGAAGTAATTCTTATTCCCTTGCTTATTGCCTAGTTTAAAAACACAAATGTGGGGCTTTTGCAAGCGAAGAAAAGACCAAAAAGTCATTGGATCAAGATCTTTTTCTGAAGTGACAGTAAAAAGAACATAGCCGTGTGAAAGCCAGCTGCAATTGGTCTTAGTGGGCCTTCTGCACTGTTGAAGCAATGTTGTTTTCCCTAAAGCACTGCTGTTCTCTGTGGTATTTCTCCAACTGGTACTCACCAACTCGTCCCCTGGCCAGAACAGGTTTCTGTTTATATGTGACTTATATGCAGAAGTCTCTTCTGCTTACCGAATTTACCAGAGGATGCAGTTGGAGTAATGCAAAATGAATGAATGAATGAATGAATGAATGAATGAATGAATTAATTAATTAATTAATTAATTAATTAATTGAGTCATTCATTCATTAATCCAGTCAGTCAGTCAGTCATCGTCACCTCTCTCTTTAAAAGCAGAAAGTCAAATTTGTTGTGAACCGGCTTTGAGTGGGGTTTACACACTCACTGAAGTTTTTCACAGTTTTGAAAGACAAAAGAGAAAATGAATGGATGGAAATGTTTGGCATGCATGTAGAGTCTGTCTTTACAGATTTGGAGTTTTAATAATTCTCCTAATATCTATGAAAATTGTAGGTCTCATAGAAGCATTTGCAACAAACATTTTAAAAAATTATAAAACTGATTAACAAATGACAAAGTGTGCCCATATACTATACATATGCATTACTGTTATAACTTCAGAATTAATTATCTTTTTTTTTTATTTACCAAAAAGGAAAGTAAAAATATGGATGGAGAAACAAGGACTGGCAAATTATGTCATCAACACTCAAACACACACCCCATATATGGATTCGATCATATTTTCTTCCTTGCCTCTTTGCAGAGGAAAAATCCAATGTTGACAAACTGCATATATCAAATTAGCAGAAGATATGAAGTTCGGTGTTCTGTGTTTGAGTAAAGCCCAAGATGCATAAAGATCAGAGTTCCCCAACATTTCCGCCTGTGCGGACCAGTGGGGAATGGGGAGACGGGATGGTTCTGCATAAGTGGGAGGCAAGCACGCACGCACGCACGCACGCAAGAGTGCAGTTCCATCTGAGCGAGTGGTGGGCACATGCAAATGCCGCTAGAACAAATGGAGTGTGCGCCCACACGCTTGCCTACTACTTGTGCGAGCAGGGATGCATGCGTATGGGCACATGCTCATCCACCACTTCTATGGGACAGTTCTGAACAGCTTAAGGCCCAGTAGTGGAGTACAGCCCTGGGAGTTGGGGCCCTTGGACTAGATGGTTGCATGTGATCTACAGGGTGAAGGCAAGGGAATTCAAATGGGCAGGGAAAAGTATTCAGGATAATAGTTGTGATTATACAACTGAAACACCAAGGCTAGGAATGCACACAACATTGACAAACATACCAAAGGGATAGGTGCTTTGATCATCCAGTCACTATCTCATTAGTCAAGCATTCTGGTAGTATCAACAGCTTGATAGCAATGTATAAATGCAGTCTGTGCTATGTGCAGAATGGTTGAAAAACAAATTGCAATATAATCCCTGTTTTTAGAACATAGATGTGTCATCGACTCACTTCTCCTGATCTTTCTATATCTTTACTCCAAGCCTGGCACTTTGGGGAAAAAATAAAAGACAATTGTTTTAATTTAGTTTATGCTATCTGTCTATTTAATCCACACTGAGACAGCTGCTTTATTTCCATTCCAGAGGCAAGAGCAAGAACTCATGTTTCCCCTATTTTTCTCTGCCTCTGTAGCCCCATAAAATATTAAATTGCACATGGGATCCTGTGAAGCTCCCGAGTAGAATACATTACAAAGGACCCAGGTCTATTTTAATGAAAAGAAGGACCAGGGGAGACATGATAGCAATGTTCCAATATCTCAGGGGTTGCCCCAAAGAAGAGGGATTCAAACTATTCTCCAAAGCACCTGAGGGTAAAACAAGAGGCAATGGGTGGAAACTAATCAAGGAGAGAAGCAACTTACAACTGAGGAGAAATTTCCTGACACTTAGAACAATTAATCAGTGGAACAGCTTGCCTCTAGAAGTTGTGAATGCCCCAACACTGGAAATCTTTAAGAAGATGTTGGATAGCCATTTGTCTGAAACGGTATAGGGTTTCCTGCCTAGGCAGGGGGTTGGACTAGAAGACCTCCAAGGTCCCTTCCAACTCTGCTATTGTATTGTATTTTATCTTATGGAATTAAAGAATGAGTCTAAACCAGCCTAATTAAACTCAGGATTCAGTCAGAGTTGCTGTATACCGCACAATTTCAGAATGCTTTTTAGTCTTTGGGCCGTCTCTAAGGAAAGGCTAGAAAAACAGTGTTGTGTCTGAAAACCATGTGAAAAATAGCTGTTGGGTGGAGAAAGGAAACACTACCTCACTACTCTATCACATGTGTGGGTGCTGTTTCCCAAAATAGTCAGAGTTGATCCATCTGCCAGAGCAAAGTGGTTCCTGGTAGCATTGTGGAAGTTTATGTGTTTATTAAGTTTGTTTATCACTGGCTTCAACCAACTCCCAGTGGAATACAAATGTGTTATATTACCCCAGTTGTGGATACTCTGAATATACTCAAGAATGTGTGTGCTTTTTAAAAACTTTCTCAAATGTTGCTAATGAAACATTTTGGTTTCACTATGTGGCACATAAACATTTTTTAACATTGGTTTCCATATGAGAAATGAATATCAATTGAAGCAGCAACATAATATAATATAGTTGTTATCAGTATAAATGAGACTGGCTAAAATAAAGTGAATATGGCTGTTCCTTGTCTTATTCTGTAACCTTTTGGATTTAACCACAGTGCTGAATATGTGAGAGTTATGACTATCTTCGTAGTTATGTCAGTCATCCCTCCACTCATGTGATCTGGGTGCTCAGGGGTGTCCCCTTGCAATTACGATGTTGGAGCACCTCAAGGTCATGTGATCACCATTTGCGTCCTTCTTTGCAGCTTTCTACAAGCACAGTCAATGGGGAAGCCGGTAGGAGGTTACAAATGGCAACCATGTGATATTCTCACTGAGTCGTGATGATGCTGTGGCTAGAATGCAGTACTGTGAGCTACTTCTCCTGACTTCTGGCTGCAGTTCAGTTCTCACTGGCTCAAGGTTGACTCAGCATTCCACCCTTCTGAGGTGGGTAAAATGAGGACCCAGATTGTTGGAGGCAATATGCTGATTCTGTAAACTGCTTCAACCTTGGCAACTTTGAGAAGGGTGGACTTCAACTCCCAGAATTCTGAGAGTTGAAGTTCACACGTCTTAAAGTGGCCAAGGTTGAGAAACACTGGCTCAGAGAGAGCTATAAACATTGTGAAGCGATAGATAAATCTAAGTGCTATTGCTAGCCTCGCTTAACATTTTAGCAACCATAGCAACCTGAAATGCCAAATTGTTATCACTAAGTGGCATTCTCATGTATCATTGCATTTTTCGACCATCTCACATAGCAATGAAAATACCATTGAAAATTGAGGACTACCTGTTTTGTTTTGTTTTAATCAGAAGCATGGTATTTCTTTAGTAGCATAAAAAAGTAATCTGTCTTTTACAAACAATACTTGAGGGGAATACTTTCTACACAATAGGATGAGAAAGAAATTTTGCTACACATTCCATACTCTGGCTGTAGATGTTCAACTTACCTAAACAGTGGCTTATGATTTTTTTAATCATATATAAAATTAAACATTCCAAGTTTGCTTCTGGGGTTTGAAAAATGTTAGCAGAATTATTTTTCCAAGAGGTCACTTCAATAGAATGTTCTTGGTATTGTGGTTGTGTTCATAAATATCAACAAATCATTCCATAAATGTAATCCACACTTATTGAATTATTTTATTCCTCCATTGTTGTTTCCCTAATATTTTGCTCTGCATAATAATTGTATTAAATATATTTCATACGACATAGGTAAGAGAAGTAACAAATACACAATCTTGACTATGTTTTGCAAAGAATTCCTTGCAGTCTTTCATGCTACTAAATTTGCCTTTCCTGTCTCAGAGAAATGCTACTAATGCTAGTATTTATGTCTTCATAAGCTTGTTGAGATAAACCAGAATTTAAAAATATTTTAAAACAGGGATGTTTGCTTGAATACTTAGTGGATGATATGTACTACATATGGAGCTGTTTTTGAAAATGGTCCAGAGATTTCAACTAGTCCAAAATAGGACAACAGAATTGCTAGCAGGGCCTGGATTGGATTGGTATGATTCTATTACGCCATTCGCTTGTTATCTGGCTTCCAAGTCCATTTCCATGCCATTTATGAAGGCTGGTTTTATCATTTAAATTCCTAAATGGGAACATGCATTGGATATGGCCAGGGTGAATCATAAGTAAATTTAGGTAAACTTTTCTCAGTGGCTCTTTAAGCTAAAGTAAATGAGGTTCCAATTCTGAACTCCGTCTCTCCCCCCAAAACCCCTCGCTCTAAATCCATGATGTTCTGGTCTACTGTTATAGCCTCTTGTTAGATTGGGTTTTTTAATAATAGTCATATCAATGGGAAATATTTTCCTTTTCAACTTAATACATTTAAACCAGACAAATATTTTTAGTATTTTCATTGATTCTATGCAATTCATTAATTGTGGTTCCTAGGGTTTTATCTAAAAGTGTGGATCTTGCGATTGAAAAAGTGTTTGACACCTTATCTAGTATGTGACATGCAAGCATTATCACATTTTAACTCCAAGAATCCATACTGAAGTGAATATTCTTTCTGAATTTCCTTCTCTCTGAAGCAGGTAAATAACTTAAGTTATTTTCTCCACTTTCACTTTCTGAGATCTACTATTTTAATTTAAGCTTATCCTGCCCAGTTATAGACCAATAACATATTTTCATCAAGCCTCTTTCTGCTCTTCATTTCACAAATGGTATTTCCATACTCCCTGTTTAGGTTCCTAATAGGAATGGATGCTGGGTTTTTTTAAACTTTCCTGTGATTTGAAAAATTGTATTTTCTTATCTGTGTCAAATATCATAAAACAATAGGCATGTTTGCCTATCTTATCCTATACCTTTCATTAATCATGTTCACCTAACGGTTCATCATTATTTGTAAGACTGAATAAAAATATAAAGTGATTCATTGCCCAGATTAGAAATTCAAATAATTGTTCCCCAAGTAATTGAAGTAGTCCTATGAACCATAGTTATGAGAATAGATATCTCAGTCTGTCATTCAAGCTACATGTCTATACTAACCTGGATTTATGTATACAGATAAACAGAAAGCCTGATATCAATAGACAGAGTGTATTAATAACCTTGAAGAATCTCATTCAAGATGCCTCTTTGAAAAATCAAGAAAAAACCATCGAGCTTACCTTTTATCCAAAATGGATGCACATTCTTCTCAGGCTGTCTCTAACCTTAAACCATAAATTTAAGGCCAAAGCTTAAATGCTGAAATCCATGAAAAAATGTCAGACTTTGAACCTAAAAAAGGATTTATTTCTTCAGTTTGAAAATAGAGGAGCTAAACATTTGAAAGGGCAAACATATTTTTTCAAATAGCATAATGTTGAAATATATTTTCATCATATTAAATAAAAGAAATATTTTTATTTATTCTTTTGAGCCACAAAGAAAGGCTTTTTGACAATGATCAAACACTGTGCTTTGTTAAAGAAGTGATTTAACTTCTTTCCTACATTGTCAGCAGCTTACAGTATCACTACCTGGCTCTGTCAATAACTTTATTTGGTGGGGCATTTTATAACCAAGCTGGAAAATTTAGGAGATTTTTTCCCCAAAAAAGTATCCCAAGAGATCATAGTTTATGCAATCCAAATAATGACTGCATACAAACTATTTGTACTTGACAATATGTCAGTCTTGGAGAAATTGCAGAGATTTGCTTTAAGAAAGCAATCCAGAATGTTTAGATCATATGAATTGCTTTTCTAAAATAAAGAAGCCACGCAGTTCACATCACCAACTTCCTGAGGATAAATAAGAGAGATTCCCTGGATACAGAAGAGACCTCTTATCCTCAGATCAGTGGCTTTTCTGGTAATTCTCAATTTATGACCGATCTCTTAACAGCTGATAGAAGTTACAAAAGACCCTTTCCCCCCAAAAAAAGATTCTTAAACCCAGTTAGAAGGTTTTGATGTGCACAAAAGAAAAAGATTGTAAAATTGAGTTGGTCACATAGATGACCTGCTTTATAACCATGATGGGCAGGTCCCATAATAGTTATAAGTCAAGGACTGCCTATATAGGAATTGTTTACATAGAAAAGGTAAAGGGAATGATACCAGTGCATGCTGGTCCCTTGTACTTTCAGTATTATATTTATTTATTTTATTGGGTGCCCATCTTACCATAGGGTAACTCTAGATCGCTTACAGTTACATCCAAGCCAAAACACAAAAAGTTAAAATCAAACATTAAAATCAAAGACACATGGGGAGGGTAGAGGCAGAGTGGGGCGGAGGTGGGATCTCTTATTACTCACTCAACCACCTCCATTATATTGTTCAATGTTATATTATTCCATCAAGAAGATTATAGAAAACTGACTTCTTGCCTTTGATCTTCAAGACAATTGGTTATGGAAAGGCAGGGCGGACATTCCTAATTCTTACAGAATGAAATAAAATATTCTGGAATAGAACTGTTGAAGCACCTAGAGTTTTATGACTTTTAATCTTCCACTGTGTTTTTGCTATTTGATGTGATTTCATTTCCGAATATGCAACAGAGGGCATATATTATCAGTCCTCCTATCATATTCCATTGATAAGCAGACAATTTGCTATGAAGTATGTCCCAAGTCATGATTTAATAGTAATTGTTAAGCCTTGTCAGATTTGTGTTCTATCATTAGTTATCTTGGACACTCTCCTGCTGAAATAAAAAAAGTATGCTTTTATTTAAGTGCATTATATTATCAACTGAGAGTAAAGCAAGGAACTGGGACACTCAAATCTGTTAATGATCTTGCCTTCTTACAGGAATGTTGCATGCAGGATCAATAAATGCCACCTCTTGACTGGCCTGATCTGGGCTCAAGCTAAGCAGAATTACACTTTTGAAGCATTAGCACTTAGACTTACATACTGCTTCACAGTGCTTTATAGCCCTCTCTATGCGGTTTACAGAGTCAACATGTAGCCCCCAACAATCTTGGTCCTCATTTTACCCACCTTGAAAGGATGGAAGGCTGAGTCAACCTTGAGCCTGATGAGATTCAATCTGCCAAACTGCTGGCAGCTGATGATCAGCAGAAGTACCCTGCAGTACTGCACTCTAACCACTACGCCACCACGGCTTGGTACAACTTGAAGGAGACACTCCAGGAAATCCCAGGACTGTAAGCTGAATAGGGAAATTTGGGGGGGGGGGGAATCCTGACAGACCAATTCCTTATTGGAGAAGAAACCCCATAGATGTATCCATGAAGTCACAAGGAATGGAGCTTCTTTTGCTTCTGTGACAGTCAGATTATAGGAAGATAGGCCCGTTAATGTCCCCTCTCTTGTTAAATATTCATTCATTATGGAGTGACCACAACCACCCCATACAGCTCAGGAGAAATGTTTCTGTCCTCTTCATTCCCCCCCTTTATTGTGTTTTTTGAATTACTCTTCACTGTTTTAGGTTCTGCAATGTAACTATATCCTAAAAATTGACATCACATTACATCACCAGGAATTTCTGTTCAAATTGCTTGAAATGGATGTATTCACAACCGTCTTCACTATAGGATGTGGAAATTAAACATTGCTATATCAAGTTGCCTATTGGGAAGCTTTGTGTACTCAAGAAGGGAGTGGCTGTTATTTCTTTTCTAGGTTATTAACACTTCAGCAGCCAATAATGGAGGTCACTGGATCAGATGTCTTTGCCATACAAGATTCTCTAATTAAATTAATCTCATGCTTCAAACTAATTATCTGAGTTTAACAAGCTCTTTCATTCTGAAAGTCCCCTTGCCCATTCCTAGACTCTTGATCCAAAGCAAATCTTTATCGCTTGCTATCATTCTCAGAATTCTCCAGCTTGCATGCCCTATTTTGTAGAGGACAGTGTTGTGCCTCACTGAAGTCCCCACTGAAGATTCCTTTAGTTAAGGCTAGATGAAAGGAAACAAGATATGATTTTTTTCTACTACCCTGTAATGTTATGAGTGATTACAATGCTTAAAAGAACAAAAAAACACAATTGTAGTTTCAACTCTTCCTAAAGGAAATGAAAAATAACCATATATAGTGATTACACATAAGAAGAAGCATTTAAGCATTCAGAGCAATTCAGTGTCACAATTTATTGCCTAGAACAGTGATAGGCATTCCAGTTCTGCATTAGAAAACTTCAAAGATTGTACATTAATCTCTAAGGGAAGCTTAGAGTGCAGAGAAGATGATTAGTGACTTGGAGGCTAAAATATACGAAGAATGGTTTCAGGAACTGGGTATGACTAGTTTACAGACAAGAAGGACAAATTTCAAATTCAAATTCAAATTTAATGAATTTATATGCCACCCAATCCTGAAGGACTCCGGGCGGCTTACGGAGATACAACTCTAAAAAGGATAACAATTAAAAATAGAGAAGAAAAGCAGGTTAAAAAGAAACACATCATGCACTCAATCTAGGCAGGGCTGGACCTCATTCATGAGGTCAACAGCCCCAGGCCTGCCAGAATAGCCAGGTTTTAGTAGCCTTTCGGAAGGCCGAGAGAGTGGGAAGGGTCCGGATCTCTGGGGGTAGATCGTTCCATAGGGTCGGAGCAGCTACAGAGAAGACCCTCCCCCGAGGAGTCGCCAGCCGACATTGTCTGGTCGACGGGACCCAGAGAAGGCCCATCCTCTGAGATCTTATCGGCCGTTGGGAGGTATGTGGCATGACAAGGAGTGACATGATAGCATGACATGATATTTGAGAAGCTGCTACAAAAAAGAGGGGGTCAACCTATTTTCTAAAGTATCAGAAGATAAGACAAGAAACAATGGATAGAAACTAATTAAGGAGAGAACATAGAACTAAGATGAAATTTTGTGAGAACAGTCAACCAGTGGAACAGCTTGGCTTCAGAAGTTGTGGGTGCTCCATCACTGGAGGTTTTTAAAAAGAGACTGGACAGGCATTTGTTAGAAATGGTATAAAGTCTCCTGCGTGGGCAGCTGGTTGGTCTAGGAGACCTCCAAGATCCCTTCCAACTCTCTTATTCTGAATTATTCTTACTCTGTTGACTTCCTGTATTAAACATGTGATTGAACTACAGGCTAAGTAGACTCCAGTTAACTTTTTGATGCCATAATTCACAAATTGAATTGTCAAAAAGTGATTTTGTTTATGTTTGGGTTTATGTGAGCCGAATCCTTAATAGTTAAAAACATGATTTATAGCTTAGAAAAAGATATGATCCAAACTCTTATGGTTTGTTCAAATAATCATTAAAAACAACCAAAATATGTAAATGAATCTACATTCAAAAAGAACTAATGTAGTGCAGTTCTCTCCTGCTCTGTTTTCTCTAACTTCACCAAACTATTCTCTAAAAATAATTCAAGAAATTATTATTTTTCCTAGACTCTTTCACTGGTACCTGCCCTTTGTTAGCTGCCAGGCTTTACATGTGTCTGTACATTGATCCTAGGTCTTGGAAATTACTAAGAACTTCTGAGTAAAGTTCCATCTAGTCTACCTGGTAGAAGGAACATTAATGGATAATTCCAGGAAAGAGTAAGTCATTCAGAAATCTGGAAGAGAGAATTTAAAAATATTGCCTAAATGATTCTAACTAATTAGTACTAAAAATATGACCACTTTAAGCAATCCAAAAAATCCTTGTATAGTGATATTTATTGTTTCCTTGAAGGAAGATGCTGGGCATATTTCTAATACAGAAAACTAAGGATGGAATACAATAAATAAGGACTGGAAATGTTTGAAAAATACAGTGCAAAATTCTGCTATTTTATAGAAAACATGAAAGTATTTAGATTCCCTCCTGCTATGAGTAGATTGTTAATGATAAGTTGCTATGTAAGATGCTCAGTATTTACATGATGAGAAAATCCATATATTTTAAAAGGATTTATTATCATTTTTGCTGATCAATGAAACTGGGACAAGGAATATTAAAATGTATTATATTTAGGGCTGTTACTTTCTGGCCTGAAGATGTCCTTTTTCTGTAGCGTCTACTACTACGGCATCATGCAAATTCAGGCATGGTGCTGTTTTCCTTTGATTCTTCTACTTCTCAATCTTCTAACTTTATTCAGGTATGATTCATTCAGCTAAAGTCAGCTCTCTGGGTTCCAACAGCACCTTATTCACTTTAGCTGCAGCTGCAAGAACATTTCTTCTCCCCATGTTTCTTTTGGAATAAACCTCCTTCTTTTGACTTGGCAATACCATCATCATCAGTAAATGGGGCTTTCAAAAAAGACTAGTTGCAGAACTGGGGTCATTTTCAGCAGCAGTTGCACAGTTACATTGCCTTAATGGACCTTAATGGATGCCTCCATGCTCTATAAGGCATCCTAAGTTGATGTCATGTTCAAGCATACTTCATTCTGAGCTGCATATATCCATAATCCGTGGCACGACAAAACCGCGCTCCACTAAAGCGCGCCCGATTAAATCGCGTCGCTGACGTCATCAGCAGGGCGACAACAGCGACTGCGGAGAAAAAAGGGTGCTTTAAATAGCGCTTTGAAAGCAAGCCGACTCAAGTTAAGGTAAGGGTTAGGTTTAGGGTTAGGTTTAGGGTTAGGTTAAGGGTTAGGGTTAGGGTTAGGGTTAGGGTTAGGTTTAGGGTTAGGTTAAGGGTTAGGGTTAGGTTTAGGGTTAGGTTAAGGGTTAGGATTAGGTTTAGCGTTAGGTTAAGGGTTAGGTTTAGGGTTAGGGTTAGGTTAAGGGTTAGGTTTAGGGTTAAGTTTAGGATTAGGTTTAGGGGGGTTAGGTTTAGGTTTAGGGGTTAATTTTAGCTTTAGCGTTTACAGCGTGCTTTTTTCGTCGCGCTGGGATGACGTCAGCTACGCGGTTTCATCGAGTGCGCTTTAGTCGAACGTGGTTTTGTGGTGGAACCACATAATCAGGTCCAAAACTCTCTCTCTCTCTCTCTCTCCCTCTCTCTCTCTCTCTCTCTCCCTCTCTCTCTCTCTCCCTTCCTCCCCCCTCCCCCCCTCTCTCTCTCTCACACACACACAAAGATAGGTCTTGCACTTAGCATAGAAGGATTGCATAGGGAAAGATCAAAATTTTTAAGACAATCTGAGAAGTTCTTATCTTACTTGCTATTTTATGCACTCAAGGTCAAGCAAAATAGACTCCTCTCATTTTATCTTTACACAAGCCTGGCTAAAATTCTTTGGACCTTGAAGTCTTCTTCTCTAAAAAACAAGCAAATCATGCTCCTTCTTTCCATGTCAACCTAGAGTTCTTTTCTTGGATTATATGAAGCATCTTGAATTCTGTTTTCTCTTATATCTACACCACCTTCTTCTAGTATTTTATCCTTGATCTTTTTCTTGTTCCATACATCATCCTCTGCTTTGCTTATTCTTTTTGCCTTTTTCTTTTCCCCTATATTTCTCCATTAGCTCCCGTACTCCCTCAAAAGATTTCTGAAATCTCATTTCCTCACTTGGCTCATTGTCCAACCCAGTTGCTGTTCCTCATCTTCTATCCTTCCCTATTTTACTGCAAGGTCTGCCTTTTAGGTTTTGTAAAGAAGTAAATGGAAAGGGAAGAGAAAAAGATACAACATCATAAAAATATTGCATGCTATGTTTGGTGGAAACAGAATCATCTGGAAACTCCTTGACTTATTGTATGGTCAATCATTGATAAATTGTCCCCGATTTAATTGCTATGATATTGAGATCTGTACACTGCATGGAGTGGGAGGCAAAGAGATTTATCCTTTTCTCAGCAAAAGCTCTTGTCTTTATAAGGGAAATGAGACTCATAATTTGAGAACTAAACCTCTGAATCTTTATTTCCTATTTGGCAGCTTGCCATTGGTACTAAAAGAATTTTCCCTTCATCTATTAGCTCCACACTATAATATAAATATGATCCTTCCAATCTTGAACATAAAAAACAGTTTGGAGAGGTAAAGAAAAAGCAGCAGAGAGGAAGAAGGAAAATATATAAAATTAATGTCGCAACCACAGGAATTTATCATTAAATGTGACTATTTTATTACGGAATAGACCAGCATGCAGGTTTGTCTTGTAAAAACAAGTTAGAATTTAGGCAGTGTTCACCAAATTCATCACTTCCAATTGCTTTAAGCATTTAGTACCTCAACCTCAATGGTACGATGAAGAAATATTGCTTTTATCTCTACCTAGCTTTAGATAGGAACATAGATTTACTTGAGAATAAACACCATATGAGTAATTAGCTATACAGCTTTTGAAATCTGACGGCAAAAAAGTGCTTGCAGCATATGGGTGCATGGACAGAGTCTCTCTCCTAAAATTCATTAAAGCAGCATTTTCCAGGATTGTGTGGATACTCTGCAATTACAGGAAAAGTCACCTACAGATCAACAGTGTTGGAAGGAACCTTGTAGGTCATCTAGCCCAACCCCCCAGGCCAAGCAGGAGATCCTCTACCATTTCTGACAGATAGCAGTCCAGTCTCTTCTTGAAAGCCTCCAGTGATGAAGCTCCCACAACTTCTGAAGGCAAGCTGTTCCATTGGTCGATTGCTCTCATTGTCAGAAAATGTCTCCTTATTTCTGGGTTGAATCTCTCCTTGATCATTTTCCATTCATTGTTCCTTGTCTGGCCTTGAGGTACTTTGCAAAATAGGTAAATTTTCCTAAGTTAAATTTAAAAACATTTCACTTAAAGAGTGCAACTCTGATTCCTCCAAAGCATCATTTTGCACTATTATGATTATATATGTGCGCGCACACACACACACACACACACACATAATAGATATGATAGCATATTTATCTAAAAAGGCATATGTCCCCCAATTATAGATTTAAAAATCAGAAGCAATGATATACACGAGTGTGCTATAACCATAATCAACGTAATTTCTTTTCGTGGCACAACAAAACCGTGAAGCCCTTATCCGCGGAAACATAAGCGCGTCGCTAAAGCCGCGACGTCATCATCACGCATCATCACTGCCGCGACAACAGCGCGGCAACAGAAGGGCGCTTTAAAACGGTGCCGCGACAGAAAGCCGATTTCCATTAAGGTAAGGGTTAGGATTAGGTTTAGGGGTTTGTTTTAGGGTTAGGTTTAGGTTTAGGTTTAGGTTTAGGGTTAGGGTTAGGGTTAGGGTTAGGGTTAGGGTTAGGGTTAGGGTTAGGGTTAGGGTTAGGGTTAGGGTTAGGGTTAGGGTTAGGGTTAGGGTTAGGTTTAGGGTACTGAGTGCTTGGGAATGCGCGGATTTGCCCTCCGCGATTATGTCATCGCGGTAGGGTCGCGTTTTTCCTTAGTGCTTTGAACGGCGCGAATTAGTCTTCGCGCTTATGTCTCCGCGGATAAGGGCTTCGCAGATTTGTGGTGGAACCATTTCTTTTTACAGTGATTATGGTTTTAGCATACTCAGGTGTATCACTACTCAATCCCATTTTCCCAAAGAGATGCCAGAACAGTGACCACCCAAAGTTTACTCATCCTTCCTGTACCCTCCAAAAGCAAATTAACCCAGCAAGCAATCCTACTAATAAGATCAATCATCCACTTGTGCTTCTGTATCTTACCTTGCTTCATCCAAGTCTCATCCAAAAAAGTTTTAGCAAACATATAATGCAGACTGATCCCTTCATCCTCCTTCAAATGGAAAGAAATCTGCCCTGGTAAGTTGACAAAAGAGCAAATGGTTGCTATGGGACAATATGGAGTCAATCGGAAGTTTTCCTAAATAAATAAAAAAGAAGAGAAAGAAAATACATGGGGAGGGGTGGAGGAAAATGAACTGTTATTATAACCTGAATGGAAAAAGTCATAAATGTTGCCCTATCTAAATTTTGCATCCTAGATTTCGGGTCCTACATCAATCACAATGCCGGGATAAGATAAAGGGTTAACAATGAACTTCTAAAGATGGTGATATCTTGAAGTGCTGATCCCTAATGCAGTGGGTTGTGATTTCCCTGGATAATAAGGACAAACTAAAAATACTGTTTGTTTCCTGCACTCTTATCAGCAAGGCAGAATCTTTTTGTGCCTGCAAGAAAGGCAAGATCTGCTTACAGGTTGTCATGCTAGTAAGAAGTAAAATTTTGCCACTAACGCTGATCTGTAGAGATGACAGAACTAGAAACTTCTGTTGTGAACTAGGATTCACTGCATCCTGTGGGTGCTGAGGAAGTGAGCAGGGTGCTGAGCAATTCAGCTGATCCCTGCTTAACAATCTCTGTCCAGCAACCAAACTTATGACAACACTGAATGAGTGGCACAACCACTCTTCATACTTTACAATGCAGCATACTGCAGTTGTGCCCTTCACTTCAGTTTCTGACAAGCAAAGTCGATGTGGAAGCCAACAGATGATCTCAAATGGCAACCATGTAACTGCACTGAATGATCACCTGGGAACTGCCACTGGTTACCCGTGTGTTGATGTGACATCACATTTTATGATCATGTTGCTTAGGAATGGAAATTCTCATCCTGTTACTATTCTTAAGTGATGGTTACCTGCATAAAATCTGCCACATGAGATTTTAACCTCTGCTCTACTTGGCCCATTTGGGCAAGTAGTTTGAGAGTGATTGAATTGGCAGGTGGTTAACATCTCACTGTAGGAAAAAGTGAGTCACTCACTCTGAAAGGAGCAGAAGTGGCCCTCTCCTAAAGAAGCTGCCCGTGGATCAATCTGAGGTGGGTGTAGAACTGCCCCAATCCCACAAAAGTCAAAAGCAGGTTGAAATCTATCCCCAATCATTTCTATTTCTACCAACTCAGAAACTTTGAGAAGGTGTAAAAATCAATTCTAAGGTCAGAGTGGTCTACTTTTTGCAAATAAAATATTTTTCCTCTCCTCCACACCCCACATAAAATGAAAAAAAAAAATACACTTCAAAAATAAGACAGCTTCCTGGCCTTTTGTAAATGGCTATTCATTTGCAGAAAGATGCTTAATATATGCATCACAGTCAATCATTTGATTTGAACCAGATTTTTACCATTAGTCCTTTTGTGCAATGGGAAAGGGTGGGTCTCTCCTTCTGTCCTTGTTTTCCCTTATTTTTCCTCTTCCAAGCACCAATTGCTCCAAATTCTTTTTATTTTTCATGGTCAAGCTGTATTTCAAATTCTGGACAATGGACTCAACTTCAAATCCTTCTAAGATTGGAACAAACATGGCCCAATGACCATTTTAAAGATCATGTTTGCCTGACTTCTTCCCAGTCAATATTAGGTCTTCATATTAGATCTTCCGGGGTAAAGAAATGTTCACCCCCTTCTCTTGACCCGATTTTGGTTGTAGACAAATCCTGGAAGACTTTCCTCCACAACTAATGTTCACTTAGCTCAAAAAGCCTGAGATATATTTGAGGCATCCTTGTTAATATTTTCTTTTTTACTCCTGTCTTTGAATAATATATGGGATAGATAAGTGTAAGCAATAAGTGGAGCCAAGACAACTGATACTGTCTTTTGTAAACTATATTTTGTCCCACTTGTAATAAGTGCCTGCTGCAAAACTAGAAGAGAAAAGGTAAGCAGCTAAAATATAGTGATCAAAGTAGGAGATGAGCTTAAATCCAAAAAAGCCTATGCCCCTGGTTTTTTCCTAGATTGTTACACATCATAGCCATGCAATCCTTTTTTAAAAAGAGGAACCACTGCCGTGGTTCTCATAATCAGCATCGCCATCAAAACATTTCATTCAACCACATTCCTAAAACATTTTTGCTGCAATGCTCTTTTTAGTCAATTAGGCAATCCAAAAGGAAGTTAGTGCCTTTCAGCAATTTTTTTTTATTTTTTCCCTTTCAAATTCATTCATAGATATACATTCTTGTAACTGCTATTTAACACTTATCTATTTATCATTAATCTCTATATTCATTTTTACATACATACATACATACATACATACATACATACATACATATTTGTGTTGCATTTGTGCTGATAAATAAATAAAGAGAGACTAGTATAGATCTATTTCAAGCTATTTAGCTCTCATCAGCTAGCCAAACCCTTACTGGGATTCCTTGGCTCAGCTGATAAGGGAGGAGTTCTTGTAGCTTAGAGGCTAATACAACTGCCTAATATGTAAAAGCAGCCCAGGTTCGAATCCCAGTAAGGGTATGGCTAGCTGATGAGAGCTAAATAGCTTGAAATAGATCTGTACTAGTCTTCCTTTATTTATTTATCAACACAAATGCAACACAAAAAATGGTTTTCTGGCTGGAAGGCTCCTAGGGTGGAACTGAAAGGCAAAAGGGAAGCAGTATGCTCCCTCCCATATTTGGGCATACCAGGTGTGTGTTTGTGTGTGTGTGTGTTTGTTTGTTTGTGTGTGTGTGTAAATTATAGTTTGAATCACTTTCCTGCCACCCCGTGCCTCCATCTTATTTTGCAACAACCTTACTCCTTCTCTGCCTTCTTCTTTCCTCCTCTCCTTCCTCCTTTTTTCTTCCCTTCTCTTTCCCCTCTCCTCTTCCCTTCTCCTCTTTCTTACCCTTTCTCCTACTCTTAATTCCCCACCCTTACTTTCTCTGCTTTACCCTTTCTTCTTTTCCCTCATCCCCCCTCCTTTCCGTTGTTGCCCTTGCTCATTTATTTTTTCTGATGGGTTCTCGGGGTGGTGTTTCAGCAATCCAAACTTTATATTTTCATAAAAATAATTTCCTCAGAAGTAGGTGCCTTTAAGTACATATAAAAATGGGGGGAAATGGAGTAAAATGAAGCATTCACAAAGAACCCCAAGCGCTCCTTATAGAAGCTGCTTGCTTGTGGGACTTGCAAACCTGTTTGCCTCCATTACTGAAGACTATTTGCACCAAAGCAAGAAACAGAAACACATACATCCACTAGAAGAGGTTGTGTAAGGCAGTCTGAATTAATTAGCTACCTCAGTAAGTTCTCTAAATCAGAAACACTTGTCAAGGCAGAATAAATTTGAGGTCTAGCAACCTTGAAAATGTCCTTTTAATTTATGACCGGAATGCATTACATTTGTAATAACTGCAAGACAGATACGCTGTGCTCGCTTCAGCACTTGGAAAGACTCAATCAATTCTTTTCTGACTGTATTTATTCATTTATATTGGACAAGCTTTACCGAAACGTCATTATCTCATCTCCAATGTATCAGATGAGAATTCCTTTTACTTTAATAATTTCAGCACCTTATAAACAACAGAGTGCCAACCATGCTTTCTTTGAAGATGTAAACGCGTTTCTTAGAAACAGTGTTTTGAAGTCATTTTCTTAACGTTGACGATCACCGGGCTTTGGAAAGGATTAGAATGAGCCTCGTTGGTAAATTGGCATGGAAAGTATGCAAGGAAGCAAATGGGGAGGGACGCCACTTATACTTTAACTTGTATTTAACCATGAAACCGATTCACTACGGGGCTTTACAGACAAAATAAATATTTTGTGAAATTCAGCACTGTGACTGAATCTGTAATTTGTAGGCATATTGATGAAAGAAAGATCTGTGCACTGAGTTCCTTAGATTACCCTCCACCCTTTCTACCTCATATATTTCTATAGTTTGGGATATAAGAAAGTACTGAAAGATTTTTCTCAGCCCTGAGCCTTCTGGCTATTAAAATACCCCTTCATAGCCCCAACAAGAACCCCAAATTTGCAGCATCCTGTCCACTTATTTCCTTGATGCTTAGCCAAAATGTTTTTCTCCTTGCTGGAACTGTTATAATGGTTTTTTTTTTTCCTACCAGGGGAAATGGAAAAGCTCGTTGGTTGCTGTTTGGGTTATCACTTGAATTTTGACTGCTTGCCCTCAAAGGGGACAAGGTGGCATGTGCCCAAAATCTATCAGCCACTTCAAGCCCTATTTACTAATTATAATTTTCATTTTCATAGGTAACATGTCCCTATATGTTAGACACTAGCAGAGCAATTGCCTTAATGGCTTACTTCATTAACTTTATGGCTTACTTACTAACTTTAATTTTGCAGGAACCACTTATCTATATCTAGCTAAAATACTTGGGGTATGTCAATACTAACTAAATATGGCCAATATACCACACATTCTTCTACCAGCTGAAGCAAATTCCTGAATATGGTGAAACAAGAGGAATTGTGTCAGAGCAACATGTTTTGCAAAAATCCCGGCAGCAGACCATAAAATGTTGCTGCGGGAACTTCTTTCTGCATTATCTCTAGCAGTTTACAAATGGAATTTTATCTGGATAATCCCCACTTCCCAGACCTATAATTCCAGTACAGGTTGTGGGGAGGTAAAATAGTTGCTGTTAAAAAAAACAAGAATAAGAAGACAACCATGAAGCTTGTTCAAAACTAAAAATTAGTTTAATCTATGTTTTATTTTTACTCCAGCCAATACCCTGAACAGAAATGCAAGGTAAGATTTTTCTTCTCAACTCACTTCAACTGCACTGCAACCTCCCATAGACCGATCAGATCGCACAGACTAGGCCTCCTCCGGATCCCATCTGCCAGCCAATGTCGGCTGGCGACTCCCCAGGGGAGAGCCTTCTCTGTTGCAGCTCCAGACCTCTGGAACGAGCTCCCCATGGAGATCCGGACCCTTGCTACTCTCCCGGCCTTCCTCAAAGCCATTAAGATCTGTCTGCTCCGGCAGGCTGGGGGCTGTTGAAATAGCCAGCCACACTGTAACTATGAATGTTGTGTATTTTAAATTGTTGTTTGTCTATTTGTCTATTTATCCCCTTCCTTTGTTTATTGTAAGCCTCCCAGAGTCCTTCAGGAGTGGGCGGCATACAAGACCAATAAAATACAATAAATAAAAATACAATAAAATAACTCCTATTTGAAGATACATTATATTTACAGCCCTTAATGCAACAGGCCATTTTCCATGAGCTGAAATTAATACAATAACAGAATAACACACTTGGAAGGCACCGTGGAGGTCTTCTAGTCCAACCACTTACTCAGCATGAGACCATATACCATTTTCAACAAATGGCTGTACATCCCTTCTAAAAAAACTTCCAGTGTTGGAGCACCCACATCTTCTGAAAGCCAGTTGTTCCACTGCTTCATTGTTGATATGTCAGGAAGTTTCTCTTTATGTCTAGCTTGCCTCCCTTCATTGATTAATTTCCATCCACTGCTTCTTGTTTTGCCCTCAGGTGCTTTGGAAAATAAGTTGACTCCCTCTTCTTTGTGGCAGCCCCTCAGATATTGGTACACGGCTATCATGCCATTCCTAGTTCTTCAATACAGTTTAAATATGCAAAACACAGGAATACACAGTTGAAATATGCAGGAGAACCACTGCAATATCTGACTATGTCCTGAGTCATCAAAAGTAATCTCCTGGGCAAATTCAGATTAACAAATCTGTCATGAGGGTGAAGCTTTATGCACCAGTTTATTCTGTCTTTTCAATGCAATATTATAATCATCAATTTCCTTCTGGCATAAGGCACTGAGTTCTGAATCAAGAAGCCATATCATGAATACAGCATAATATCACACAACTGGGGGAAATCAACTCTTCATGTATTTTACTTAGCATTTTTATTTGTCATATTTATGTTCTATTGCTGTGTTACTACATTGGAAAGACTGTATTTTACATATTAATGTAGTTTTTCAGTATTAATGTCATTTATTTCAGACTATCGGGAGCTCAGCTATAATTGGCATTAATAATAAGCTAATTATATTGTTTTTACAAAGACAAAGATATTTGAGAAACAAGGAAAATAAGGAGAATTTAATTAATATGCCAGACTGTCGCTTCTGATTGTTCTTAGCTATTGAATTAGATATTTAATTAACTTTTTCAGTTTCCTCTTTGACAAAGGCTCAGAAGTCCCATAGCTATAACACGCAAGCAACTTACAGGCAAGGAGCATGCATAGCAGCAGCACATATGCATCAAATATGTTTAAAAAGTGAAAAATTAAAGCTGAGACTGGAATCTAAATTCCTCACTTACTAGAAACACTCAGAATTTGGAGATCATTGCATCTGTCCTAGCATATGCTTTTCTGGATGGAATTCACAAAATTCCTTTACTTTATCAGGGAAGATCAGGGAAAGAATTATAAACAATAAAAGGCCAGAAAGAAATAAAGTATATACTGAGAGTGGAAATCACTTTAGTGAGAAGCCCATTTACAAAGCAAGCGCTTGGTGTAACACAGACATCCATCCACTTATGATCTGATTAAAAATCTATGTCTCTCTGATAAAATGTAACTCCTATGTATTTTGTTTGTATCCTTTAAGGATGGCCACTCCTCAAGGAGTAAAACATCCTTTGATTGGCCCAAAACTGCTTTTTCAAGAGGCGATCTGTTTTTTCTTTGAAGATGTTTTGCTTCTTATCCAAGAAGCTTCTTAAGCTGAAGCTTCTTCGAAGAAAAACCAGAAAGTCCAGTTGCCTCTTGAAAAAGCACCTTTGGGGCAACCATGACCTGGAAGACTGAGAATCTCCATAGGCATCCTTCGGTTGGTTTTGAGACATTGTCATTTCTAATGACAATGTCCAGTTTATGCCCCACTTAGTCTGACCTGCCTATCTTCCATAAAATGTGATGTGACATGGCAGAAAAATGATAGTAGATAGCACATTGATTGAGGCACATTGATTGGGTAAGACAGCCTTGAGTATTATAAATTGCATGATGAGGTTCTATTATTATCTGTCAATGTCCAGGATGCAAAAATACAGCATGTGGACTGTGTTAACCAGGCATTTTCAGTTGGAAGTTCAATAAGAATGTTTGAGGTTTGACTAGAAAACAAACACTATCTTACAATAGCATCAATTTCTAATCATAATGATATTTCAGATTTGTTTATTCCTCTGTACAGGTAATTCTCAACTTACAACAGTTCACCCCATGGGCTATAATTAGGAAGCATCAATATGAAGAAGCATCAACTAAATGTCTATGGAGATTCTCAGTCATGGTTGTCCCAAAGGTGCTTTTTTCCAAAGGAAACATAAGAAAAACTAAGTCCAGTTGCCTTTGGGAAAAGCATGTTTGGGACATATTCAGGGGTGGGATCCTACCAGTTTAACAACCAATTCACTGAGCGTGCACTTCCAGTTCACCCGAACTGGTCCGAACAGGTAGAATCCCACCCCTGGGCATATCTGCAACTAATCCATTTTTTTGGAGCAATCTAATAAATATAAAACATAATAGATATAAAACATATTTTAAAGGATTTGAACCTATCAAGTATCATATAAATTCCTTTGGTTCTTTTTTCTGCACCTCTTGCTTGGCAGCAATATTAGGAAGGGCCAAGATAGCAACCTTCATATTGCCCAGCAAAAAGTGAGCAGATTTCAAGAATTGCTTCAAAGGTAAGGTCTTACTTTTGTACTTTCTTTGCTGGGCTTGGTGAGGTATTAAAGAACAATGACATATCTGTTTTCAGAAAGGTTTGTCAATTTGCTCTTTCTGATTAACGATGCAGGATTCTTAACATTGGAGAGTATGTTGAGTTTTTGCTTTTTTATTAGCGGCTCAAAGAACTGCTCTGTTCCTAGAGTTTCAAAACTGGAAAGGAAAAGTTTAGGAGCAAAGAATGAAACAAGTTAACAGTGGAACTATAAATCTTACTATATAGCAAAGACCTAGACATCTTAAGTCTCACGTGTTATTAGCAGGGGTGGGATCTAGCCAGATCGGACCGGTTCAGGCAAACTGGATACTAATTTTATATCTGGTTCAATGAACTGGTAGTTGGAAGGACTGGCTGCCCCCTCCTCCCCCCTCCCCTCCCATGAGTCTCCACACAGCCTGTTCATCATGTAAGGTAAGCGCAGGGCCCACAGGAGGCTCTGGGAGGGCGAAAAATGGGCTTCCCTGAAGTTCAGGAAGTCCAGAAACAGGCCTGTTTCTGGCCTCCAGGGGGTCTCTGGGGAGCACTGAGGAAGCCGTTTTCACCCTCCTGGAGGCTCAAATAAAGCCTGGGGAGGGTGAAAACACTCCCACCCCCATGGTGCAGGAGGCTGAGTAGGCCACGCCCCCATGGCCACATCCACTCAGCACTTAGACAGAGAACTGATTGCTAAAAAATTTCAATCCCACCCCTGGTTATCAGAGCATGCTATGCACAGCATCCTGTAACATAACTGACTACAACTACAGTGATATCTCAGAATTCATCATTAATTGGTTCCATGAGTACCAAATGAGTACCAAATGATGAGTAGCAAATATTTTGATGTTGAGTACCAATGATGAGTACCAAAAATGATGAGTAGCAAACATTTTTTTCCATAAGGAATAATATAGTGAGTCACAAGTCAGCTGACACAGACAGATTATAACTTGTGCCTTGAGTACCCAACAAATGATAAGTAATGGGACAAAATCTTCACTATAAAATGTGTTGAGTGCCAAATTTGATGAGTTTCAAAGGGGTTGAGTACTAAGATTCTACTGTATTGTGATGGAAAATAGTAAAACTGCAAACTCTTCTTCAAACTCTTCCCCATCTTTTTCTTTGCCTCTCCTTTCTGACCCCCCCCCCTTCCCTCTGCCTCTCCTGTTACAAACTCTTTTTCCTCATTTCTCTCTGCTGTTCCCATTTCCCCCACTTGCATATGAAAATAAACCTCTCACCCATCACCCAAAGGCTCATATAATGAAGGAGCTCTCATAATCGAGCATGGGCACTTGGATGACTCAAAATTCCACTTGTGGCAGAGGTGTGACTTTAGTTTTACAATAGAAAAGCCCTTTTCTCTGTATAACATCCACCTCCCTTTCTCCAAAAAAAAGCCTGCTTGCAAATCAGAGCCTTGGGATTTCCTACCTCTCAACCCCAAAGTGTAAGAGCTATTGGATCAGCCTAATATAGGGTCTCCTGCTTGAGAAGGGGGTTGGACTAGATGATTTCCAATGTCTCTTTCAACTCTGTTATATTGTTTCTATTATGATGTTTTCTGGAAATCTGGGAGGTAGATAATAAGCCTGGCTCCTTCTTTAGTAGACCAATTTATAATGTGATTATGCCAAGGTTGAGGTTTGCTGGAGAAGCAACATACAGACACAGAAGACAGCAGAAGCAACATACAGACATTTGTCATGAGACAAATCACCAGACTGAAAATGGCTGGCACAGAAAAAGTTAATGGTGAGATAGGCGGCAAATAAATAGATCTGTAGCCTTGTCACACCTATTTTGAGAATCTTAAATGTTTTAGTCATGCTGGTAAGTGTTAGTCTGGGATCTATTCACTCATTGTCAAGAGATTTAAACCTGCCTCAATACTGCACAATTCAAAATATATAGAGTTGAATCAACAGAGGAGAGTAGCATGGAATTAACATAAAAGAGAGCAAAATTAAGACTTATACCTGACCACATTCAAGAAGCTGGAAGCTGAGAAATTGAATAAAGTTCCAAAACATGTTAGCCTTATTACTCTCCCAAAACTCGGTAAATGGGGCATGTTAGAAACTAAAACTCATCAGTCCTTTATGTCAATGTTAAGTAGTTCCTCACTCCACATTCTCTATACTGTAGATGCAATATTGTATATCATCTGTAAGAAACCCAGAAGCAGTCAAAAAGTCATTTGTGACATCCTGCAAAAGTCTGCACAATATTTTGAAGCCTTCTGGTTTCATTTGCTGCTTTTAAGCAGATTTCTGTTTCGATTTGGGAATCTGTTTCAATGAATTTGTTAAATTAAAGCACCTCTTTGAAGCTTTGCCCAGCCTTATTATGCATCAGTCCATTGCTCTTTAATTTTAATCATTTTAATGAAAAAAAGAGGTGTTACTAATTAGCTATTTCATTAAAATGCTAACATTCATTTTCATGGGCTTTATTATGCTGTAGGCTATCAGAGATGATAAGAAAGACTGAAAATTTAAGACAAGCTAGGAATGTATGTGGAAGTTGTTTTCTCCCAGAATTCTGAATCCCTTTGCAGCTATGCCGAGCTGCAAATATCATCAACTGAAGTTGTAAGTCAGAAACTCAACGTGACATAAAGTACCACTACTGTGCCTAATTGTCATTTAATATATAAAATTCTTCTTTTAGAATTTTGTCTATGATTGATTTCCCCTGTCCCCTTTCATATTGTAAAATGACCATATAGGAATTTTACAAATCCATAACTTGCTCATGCCAAGTGTATATGGATGTTTCAGAATAATAAAGCATTATTTATGGGAAGGAGTATTAAGTGCATTTCAATTTCTATTTGTACTCTGAAAAATTAACCAATGGCAGACGGCACATAATAATATTCACCTCACATAACCTGTAAAAAAGCATATGTCCTTTTGGCTTAGAAATCGCAGGGCCTGCTTGATCTAGATTGACATATTCTCATTAGTCCAAACAGCATCTGCAACTACAATATTTGTGTAGGAAGAAATTGAGAAGGGCCACATTGACTCGCCACAGATGCACTGTGACAGAATTAGCAAAATTATAAATAGTTCCTGTTTCTCTACTAAGTGGGCAGACAGAAACAAATCAGGCTTCCAATCCTTTGAAAGGTATTTGTACACGTATATTTGACAGGGTTCCTATTCTATGAATTATGAAATAATTACAGTTGGGTGTCAAACACAAAAGCTAGCCAGGTATGAGCAGATTGCTTCAGATCTGAGTGACAGTTGAGAATGCTCCTGTTATGCTTGACCAGTGATTCCTCTGTATAAAGGGGATAAATAATCCCAGGGGTGCAGAAATTACTCTATTAATTTTCTGAAGGAATTCAGGTCCCAAACCAGTCCTAAGGAATCCCAGATGCTAGTCATCTGTTAGATACGGAACAACTCAAAGATGGTATTCAGCAGGTTCTGACTAGTTCTTGAGAACCGGTAGTGGAAATTTTGAGTAGTTCGGAGAACCGACAAATACCACCTCTGATTGGCCCCGCCCCCATCTATTCCCTGCCTCCCGAGTCCCAGTTTATCAAGAGGAAATGGGGATTTTGCAGTATCCTTCCCCTGGATTGGGGAGGAAATGGAGATTTTACAGTATTCTTCACCTACCACAATCACCAATCCACGCCACCAAGCCACACCATGCCCACCAAGCCACGTCTACAGAACTAGTAGTAAAAAAATTTGAATACCCCCACTGGAACTGCCTCTCTGAGGAGAAAAACAAACAAACTTCTCATTAATAAAGGCTGCTAATAGTAGGGTTTAAAAGATTTCACTTCAGGTTGCAGGAGCCATGTTTCTTCTCTAGCTTCTCAATTTAATACACTGAGGAATTAATTTGATGTGCTTTGAAATATGGGTTTCTCTTAGACTTTGTCCGTGGATTATATTCTCAGCAAGACTACCCTTCAGTGCCTGTGGCTCTTCAGCATCTCAAGTCAGCTGAAAGACAGTTTGTCCCTTAGAGAGAAATTCAGGCTTCAGTTTACCTCACATAACCTCTTCCTTTGGAACTAAATTGATTTCATGAACCTTGAAGAAGGGCGTCATCATCTTTTGTCCAAGAAACATAGACATTGGATTACAGCCAGACACAATTTACGAAATGTATATTTCAAGCTGCCACAAACAGAAATAGAACAAATCTGAATCTACTCCCAGATGAAAACATTGGTTGGTCACCAAATAGCCATACTGATAAAGGTTTGCTGTAATAGCTACCTTCTTTCTAGCTGGTCTATAGACCTGGGGAAGCAAACTAATGAAGGAATGTATAGGCTGCTTTGCATTTCATCTGGAAAGTCTGAGTTATGTGATTAAACAGGCCAGAAGGCATTGGCTACAAACAGCATTAGTATCTGAGTAGAGGAAAAATATTTGTAAGGCTTTATAGAGGATACATTTGGATATTATGAACTCCATTCCTTCTAAGGATCATTGAATCATAAAAGCTTAAAGGCTATTTGGAAGTATTCTAGTCCAATCCAGTACTAGAATCCCCAGATGATCCCAAACAAATGGCTATCCAGCTTTAGTTGGAAACTTCCAGTGATAAAGCATTCATGAATAAGGGAAACAAACTATTCCACTGCTTAATATATTTCACAGTCATGAAATCATTACCTCTAGTTTAGATCTCCTTCTGTAAAACATCCACTCCCTGGCATTTGTCCTATAGTTGGACATTGTGGAAAATAAATATTTCCTTTGACAGATCTTCAAATACTGGAAAATTGCTATAATGTCTTACCTTAAACTTCTTTTATTTAAGACTAAACATACATTGTTTTAACCAGTGTCCATAAAAATTACCCCATAAGTCCCTTATTATCTTCTCTGCACTCTTTTCTGTTCCTCAGCATTCTCACCTAGAATTGGACATAGTATTTCTCACACAGCCTGTCCAATATTACATGCTACGATCATGTAGAGAGCACAGAGGATGGCATTGGCAAAGAGAGAAACAATCTGTTATCAAAACAACAAAGAAATAAATGTGATTTAAGCTCATGCAAAGATAGATATTTCTGCCCCTTCCTAATGTATAGGAAGATAAAAGAGGGAATAGGGGAAGTACATTCAGAGCTACAAGAGTCTGTGACAGAGGTGGGTTCCTACCAGTTTGCACCTATTCAGTAGAACCGGTTCGTCAAATCTACCGAACTGGTTAGAAGAGGTTCCACCACTGGATCCGGAAAGCAGGCCACACCTACAGAAGAGGTTCCAAAAAAATTTGAAACCCACCACTGGCAAGGATCTTGTAACTTGACAGCTTTAAGACTTCAATGCCAGAGTTTCTGAATAGCTACTTGTACCGACCTAAGTACTAATTCATAATTTCATATCCGGTCACATGGGCGGCAAGCCACTCCCACAAAGGAGGCCACACCCACAGAGTGGGTCCCAACAATTTTTGAAACCCACCAATAGTCTGTGACTATAGTTATTCTAATAAAAAGTAGCTTTAGACCTATGTGGCATCTATTTCCATTTGGTTTGTCTTGCAGGACTGATTTATCTCTATACCGTATTTCTATTGATGCAATATGATATTAGCTGTTTTGGCAGCTGCAGCTGGTTTATACTTAATCTGTGGTCTATCAGAATACCCAGATCCTTCTTGCAAGTACTATTTTTGAACCAGGTACCACCTATCTTGTACCCATACATCTAGCTTTTTTTGTTTCTTGAGGAATTTGTTGAAACCCTTAGCCGTCCATGCCACATCCATACAGACACCAGATCTCCTGGATGTTCTGATATTCCTCTCTCCATTTTTCTTAAACTTGTTCTTTTGTGTTTATCTGAGAGTTTTGTGCAACCACACACATTTTATCAAATGTCTCCAATTTTTCCTGTTTTAAGACTCCCTGACAATTGCATAGGATTTTTACTTTGATGGCATCAAAATGGTTGCAATTGTATTTATCTGGTTTTGTACAATTTGAGGTGGCCATGTCTTCCACTAGAACATCTGAGAATTATGGGAAAAGATAATTTCTTCTCCCTCATCAAATTTTCCATTGTGCGGTACGGAGATGGAGGCTGGGCAACAAAACAGCTACCCCAGAAGCAGAAATAATTTTATTTTTTATTTTAAATTTATATATGGACGGATTAGATTAATGTATGGTTTTTGGCTTTTTAAAAGCAGAAAAGCCTGAAAAGCCAAAAAAAAAACCCATCCATCAATCTAATCTAAGTGTCCATATAAAACACAATGAACCACCTAACAATTTCCTTTATTCTAACAATTTGTTGTGGAATCTCATCTGCAGAGAATCCACTATATTGGTCAGCCTTGTATGATACCAGATAAGGAAAATTCTTTCACCAGAAATGGTTTGTGAGCAGATAGCATCCCTTTGAGAGGATATAGGGAGGAATGCCTAGTTCATGCCTACACAAGCAGATCAAGGCTAATGGAAAGAATCTGAGGTCAAAGAAGAAAGCCAAAAAGTACCAGTCATTTTCTTAGGCAATAAAAGTTAATGAGTTGGTCTGAGTGAAAACATGTAATTATATAAAAATGCTAAATCTCTACCAGCCTGTGTTATGGAAGTATTAATCCCTTCTAAACTGCCATTTGAAATATCAACAGTTCATGCTGCAGTTAAATTTAAAAGGGGACCGCTCTCCTCCCACTTTATGTATGATTTATGATTAGCTATGTGTGATTTGGCATTCTTGCAAGGTACAGTTCATGTCCTAGATCTCAAGTGAGAAGCAAAATCCTCTTTCCTGTGACATATTCAGCTTTGGTCGTTCCAAACATTACCTATTGGCTGGCAATTATTTTCAAAATCCACGCTAGTGTGACTGCATCATCTTTTCACAGATTTGTATTGCACAAGCAGAAAGGTAATGTGTTATTTATTATGATGACTAACCCTTGTTTCTTTAAAAAAAAATCCCAAGGCTGTTCATAGCTATTGTAAAAGCTTGATTGAAAAGCAGGATTTTTAAAAAAAAAAATGCAGTGAAAAACGGAATAAAATAATCTCCAAAAAGCCATCCATTAATGAAAGCAAATAAGCGCAAGTAATCCTCATTCAGTAACCACAATGGGGATCGGCAACTCAGTCACTAAGGGATGCAGTCAAGGATTCTGCCTAGATCTTCATTTTCTTTACAGGTGATCGACAATATCCACAAGATCAAGACAGCCTGGGTCCCTTTCCTTTCCCATTTGCATTGATTAGGAGTGAGGGGATTTGTTTTCTTAAGGACTGATGCATTTAGGGAAAGGCATCGATTTTTCACTCCTTGTCCTCAATGTTTTTGAGTTGACAGAAGTGAAAAAGATTGCAGGTCATTTTAAAACCGCTTCCCTGATTTGTGTGGTATAAAAATGTCATGATGGAAGACAGTGGCCTTTGTTATGAGTCTAATTTCATGCCCCACGCTTTGACTGACATAAAGTTCACATGAGTCATTTGAAGCAACCCTCGGCATTATCAGGCAGACAGTGTAAGCCTTCTTCTGGGAATAGAGATAGAGATGGGACAGATGACACACAAGAAGAAGAGACAGACAATACTGCAAACTACCTACTTTGGGGTCTGGTTACAGCCACCATGGGCCCTTTTTCTCACAGATGAAGGCTGGGAAACCCACATCCTGCATACAGCTTCTAATGCTTCTATCTGAAGCATCACAAGACTGCAAAATCTAAATTTAGCTGGGAAAATAGTTATATTTTGGCAGTGAAATATCAGCAGGAAGAAGCGTTTCAAGGTTAGGAAAAAGAGCAGCTGGCTTCCCATTTTCATTTTCATTCTCATCCTTCACCTGCCCCAAATTAGCATCTATTTCAGCCACACCTCTGGCGACCTCACTATGTTATCATAGAAACCTTCCAAAAGGCTTATTGTCTCTCCTGAAATATAAAGTTTCTGATTTCACATGTCTTCTTGGTTAAAGATAAAAGGACCGTTCAGACCCCAGGATTGTCATATTGTGGCTCCTCGGCATTGGCAGATACTTCTGCCCTATATGTGGATGTCTCATCCCTACATTCTCCCCCTATTCCGCAATACTAAGATGGTCTGCTAACTGTGTCTTGAGGACAGGATACATAATATCCTCAATGTGCGCACACACACACACACACACACACACACACACACACACACACACGCCAGTCCATGGCAGAGGCAACTCTACTCAGCTTTTCTTGCTTAGTGCTAAAAGTAATGTTTTCCAGCTTCTGCATTACACTGCCACTGTGGTCTTCCTGATACATCTCATTTTATTAGCATTTGGCAATACAACTTAGACGTATATACCATCCTACAGTGCTTTACAGCACTCTCTGGGCAGTTTGCAAAGTTAGCATATTGCCCCAACATTATGGGTCCACGTTTTACTGACTTCAGAAGGATGGAAGGCTGAGTCAACCTGGAGCCCATCGCAATCAAACTCCAGGACGTTGGACAGAGTTTGCCTGCAATGCTGCATTTTATTTATTTATTTTAGAAAAATTATATGGCTGTCTACTCGCGCATGGTGACTCAAGGTGGCTTACAAGAATATAAAAAGACCATATGAAAGAAATGAAAAGAATAAAAAGAAAAATAATAAAATAATCACCTCCCCACTCACTCTGCAACATCACACATTCATACAAGCCATTTAATGGACTCCATCTCGCTCTGGGTTCCCTAAGCCCACTGGCAGAACTATATCTTCAGCACCTTCCGAAAGAATATTAGAGTGGGGGCCAGTCTATTCTCTGTGGGAATTGAGTTCCAGAGAGAAGGAGCCACACAGAGAAGGCCCTTCTTCTGAGTCCTGCCAGATGTATCTCCCTAGGGTTGGGACCTGCTATATTCCTTGCTTCCCCACTCTAGGGGGTTGGGTACATGTGACCAGCAAGAGATGAAACCTCAGATAACCTTGCCCCAAGTCATGAATTTTAACCACCATGCCACCAGGACTCCTCTCCAAATCCCTCTGTCCAGAGGTGGTATTCACCAGGTTCTGACCAGTTCTGAAGAACCGGTAACAGAAATTTTGAGTAGTTCAGAGAATCAGTAAATACCACCTCTAACTGGCCCCACCCCATCTATTCTCTGCCTCTGAATCCCAGCTGATCAGGAGGAAATGGGGATTTTTTCAGTAATTTCCCCTGGAGTGGGGAGGGAATGGGGATTTTACAGTATCCTTCCCCTGCCCCACCCACCAAGCCAACCACACCCACAGAACTGGTAGTTAAAAAATTTGAATCCCACCACTGCCTCTGCACCAAAAGATCTGGACAATGTGGCACGAATGCATTTTCCATTCCAGTGGAAATCTACATCCTGGGCTGCTAGACTTCTGAAGTGCTGCACCTTTTAAAAAACTTTTTAAAGTTTCTCAGTGGAATGGTAGAAAGCTTGCCCTTCCCACACTCCCATCCCATTTGCTTGATAGATTCAATGGGTGGAATGGTGAAACGTGAGGTTTCTTTCTTTCCATGTAGAACTGACACATTCCCCTTCTAGTCAAAGAAAGAGAAAATTGTAGTCTTTCCTTTAGTGCTTGCTCTCTTTCCGTTCACTGTGGGTGTGTCACACAGGAAGATGTAAATACAACAAGGAATCAGTGGAAAGGGGGCTCAATCAAAATATGTTAGTATTACATATCTGATACATACATCTTGAAGCACTCATCCATGGAAGCAGAGAAATCCACCAATCAGATTTCTATACTCGTCGCTATATTCTCTTTGTCCCAATACCAGTATGACCTACTAACTATGCCTTGAGGATAAATGAACTGCAATCATCCAGACCAATCACTTGGCTAGTAAACTTGCTTATGTAGTTGTTTGTTGACTTGATTTCAATACTGCTCAACTCCAACCAACTCTGGATAGCTCACAAACATAAAAATAACAGGTAAATAAGAATGCAATAAAAATAATAATTTAAAAAAGTACAAAACAGTTACAAAGCTAGCCAGCTGTTCATTGCTAAAGCTGAGTCAAGTTTTGAAAGAAATTTTATAACAGAGTTTCATTTCTTGCCAATTTCGCATCAAAGATAACAGAGTAGGGCTGTTACAGTGGTGGGTTTCAAAAAGTTTTGGAACCTACTCTGTGGGTGTGGCCTCCTTTGTGGGAGTGGCTTGCCAGCCATGTGACCTGGTGGGAGTGGCTTGCTCTCTCTCTCTCTCTCTCTCTCTCTCTCTCTCTGTCCCTTTTTTCTTTCATCTCTCTGTTTTTTCTTTCTTTTTTATTTATTTCTTCCTTTCTTTCTCTTTCTCTCTCTTTGTGTCAGTCTATCTGTGTGTGTGTGTGTGTGTGTGTGTGTGTGTGTGTGTGTGTCAGTGGTGGGTTTCAAAAAATTTTGGAACCTCTTCTGTAGGTGTGGCCTGCTTTCCGGGTCCACTGGTGGAACCTCTTCTAACCGGTTTGGTAGATTTGACGAACCGGATCTACCAAATAGGTGCGAACTGGTAGGAACCCACCTCTAGGCTGTTACATGAAGAACCCTAAATGATCCATTGGCACAATGATGTAACTGGTACTTTAAAGGCATCAGATGCTGTGACAGCCATGAGACCTCTAGATGGAACACACTAATTTAACTAAATTAAAATGAGACCTGGTGAGATTGTGACACAATTCTTTTCTTTTTAATTAAAAATTGTGCCCATTACATCGTACACAGCCAGGCAATAGTGCCTACTATCTGAATAGCTTGAAGATCCTGCTTTCTTGTGTTAGTCAACATGAGCCGCACAGATATATTGAGACATTGTATAGAACGGCCTTTGCCAATCTTTTGAAATGAACTTCATAATGCAATTACGATTTTTAAAAAAACAGCCACTAAAAATGAAATCAGTTCTTTATTTCAATGGTTGGAATGAGAGAAACGTGCATAATCTTAACTTTGGATCAAATTGCAAAAACCTATCATTAGTCTGCAGAAAGAAGGTCAAAGAAAAGGTGGAAACATTGTTTACTTTCTCTGATCTGGCTTTTCGTAATGCAAACTGGAATGTCTCAGTTGCTTTGTCAATTGCCTTATCTCCCTGCCTCCTCCTGAGCAGGCATTAACTTTGCTGCATTCAACATCCTGGTAGCAGGATCAACCTTTCAAAAAGAAGTGTGGCTGCTTCAATAATGCATAATGACAGATTGTGATTTAAAAACAAAAGGCCACATGGAAAAATGTAATGATTGTTCAGCCAGCTGATCTCATACATTTTATTTTGCCCAGCTCTTCAGAGGATGGGAAGAAAACTGCATCTTTCCCCATACAAAGGGTGTCACTTCAGAAAAGCATTTGAAGCAGGGAGTCACTCTCAGGATCTTTACAATGAAGGCTCAGTAGAAGGCAAGAGAGAGCAAGAATGGAGTATGAGTTTTACAAGCACATATTCTTTGACTAATGATTTTATTTTCCAGCATGATTCATGTGTTGAATATAGGATTGCTTTTAAAGATCTCTTGCAAAACTCCACAAGTTGGAATAAAAATGCAACATGGAATTAAGGATAAAGTTCCTAACAGTGAGGACAATTAATCAGTGGAACAGGTGCCCTCAGAAGTTGTAAGTGCTTCATCACTGGAGGTTTTTAAGAAGAGACTGGACATCACTTGCCTGAAATGGTTTAGAGCAGGGATGTCAAACTTAAAGCCCCTGGGCTAGATCCAGCCAGCAGAGTGTTTAGATCTAGCCCATGGGGCCGTCCTGGAAACAGCGAAGGACTGGCCTGTGGTACCACTGCCAGTGAAAATGGAGCTCAGAGGGAACTGCATGCAGCCCTCTCAAGCTCCGTTTTCAACTGCAATTGCCTCCTGCAGTGAGCCATACCTGAGTCACCACAGGCGCCACTGACACAAGTGATGTTGATCTGGCCACACCCATCCCGGCCACGCCCGTCCAGCCCCCCAAGGTCAAACACAATGCTGAGGTGTTCCTCAATCAAATTGGATTTGACACCCCTGGTTTAGGGCATCCTGCTTGAACAGGGGGCTAGGCTAGAAGACCTCCAAGGTCCCTTCCAGTTCTATTCTTGATTGATTGAAACTTCTGGCTGCCATGATTTCTCCCTATTGTGCAGCAGCCAGTAAATTGAAAGTAAAGTCCTTCTGTGCAAACACTCTGTCTATGATTTATATTCTTGGAATCAAATTATTTCCCGGCTGGCCTTCTTAACAGGGATGTCCATGGTGGGTGAATGGGTGTGTCAAAAAAGTTGTGAGGGTGCTGCCCATGCACACAATTTCCCTGCCCCCCTTTTTAAGGCAATGCTGCCAATTTGATTTTTCCAACCCACCCAATGCCTCCTTGCATCTTTTCAAAAGGGATGTATGTACATTTAATTTTTAAAAAAAAAAACTAGTTCAGCATTTTGTTACTTAGGTGCTTATTTTGATTTACCTGCAAAAAGGATCCAAAACAGCCAAATGAGAACAACGTTCAAAACAACCTTACCCTGTAAAACACAACTCAAAAATATCACCTACCATCCTTAACTACCAGTTTAAGGTGAGAATCAGGATGAAGGGGAATGTTTGGAGTCCAGTGACTTGGTACAACTCCAAACAAAATGAGATGCACAATATGGAAGAAACAGAGGAAAGGATATGTAGTCATAGCCATTCTAAGAATAACACTTAGCAATAGCAGACTTATATACCACTTCACAGTGC
Organism: Thamnophis elegans; assembly: GCF_009769535.1. Lineage (NCBI taxonomy): Eukaryota > Metazoa > Chordata > Lepidosauria > Squamata > Natricidae > Thamnophis > Thamnophis elegans. The sequence continues at coordinate 81,445,070 of NC_045542.1, forward strand.
TTTACAGCCCTCTCTACGTGGTTTACTGAGTCAGCATATTGTCCCCAACAACCTGAGTCCTCATTTTACCCACCTCAGAAGGAAGGAAGTCTGAATCAAGGTTGAGCCTGGTGAGATTCAAACTGCCAAATTGCAGGCAGCTGGCCGTCAATAGAAGTAGCTGCAGTACTGCATTCCAACCACTGTGCCACAGCAAATCAATTCCCAATCTTCTACATACAGGAAAGTGATGCCTAACTTATTTTTTTCCCACTCTAGCAAACATCGGATGTCATCTACTTTATTGACATAACATATATGACAAGCTAATATAAATAAATCACATGGTCAGGAGAGTATTCACCTAGGAACTCATTTAAAAAAAACTTTACATGTGAAATCCAGCTCCAGAAATAAAACTATAAAACCTCTCTCAATGAGCAATCTTGGGGTCATGGAAATAGTTAATGCAACTCCAATTATTAAAATCCAAGAAAAAATTGAAAAGTTACAGCTGTTACGATGAGGTCACTTTGGCATACAATTACCAAAATATTCCTAAATATAAAATTAAAATCAAGCTAAAAGGCAAAACAATTGTGAAAGAGAATCAATTTGGCTCCTTCAAAGATAGGGAAACTGGATGGCATGTGAAACATTTATAGCACTATAAAGTTATGCATAGTGCAGAGACTCACAGCATGGAGCATTAAAAAAAGGACTTCATCCTACCATTCCTTGAAACTGTCTATTCCTTGGGCTCTTCTGATGCTTCAAGGGCCAGTTGATTCTTATTCAGCCCCTTTTCTCCACTCCTTTCCAAGTCCTCTCTACCATAAATATTCACCAAGATATTGTCTTATTAAAATAACTCTGTCTTCTTGGTTTGACCCATGCTTGCTGCAGCTTCCATCCCCATGAGAAATAAGTGAAAACTAGACCAAAAGGCAAGCCGACACACTAGCATCTCTCCCCTACCCAATTCTAGAATGCCTTATTTCCAAGGTATGGATGTAATCTATTCTCCTGGTGCTTAGTCCATTATTTTTTAGCAGGCTTTTGGCCAAATTGAAGATTTTGAGTGACCATTGCTTTTCATTATCTTAATATATCTCGTTTTAATTGTTCTTAGTGCTTATACATTTCTGACAGAAACAACGATTGAAGCAACTAATACATATCATTTTAGTACATTGCACATGCATTTGACATCATTTTTTATTCATTACAAATACTTCTTTATTGTGTCCTTCTATAGGAGGACACCAGAGGTGGTATTCAGCAGGTTCTGACCAGTTCTGGAGAACTGGTAGTGGATATTTTGGGTAGTTCAGAGAACCAGTAAATACCACCTCTAACTGGCCCTGCCCCCATCTATTCTCTGCCTACCAAGTGATAGGGAGGAAATGGGGATTTTGCAGTAACCTTCCCCTGGAGTGGGGAGGGAATTGGGATCTTATAGTATCCTTCCCCTGCCACGCCCACCAAGCCAAGACCACCAAGCCATGCCACGGCCACCAAGCCTTGCCTACAAAACCAGTAGTAAATATTTTTTTAATCCCATCACTGGAGGACACCAATTGTTCAAAGCATTATAAAGAAACATCTTTCTTTTTTTCAGTATTCCTAATGCCTCCTTGTCTTTAACTACTACCTTGTTTGGTAGTAGTTAAGGTACCACACTAGAAACCAGGAGATTATGAGCTCTAGTCTTCCTTAAGTACAAAGCCAGCTGAGTGACTTGGGCCAGTCATTCTCCCTCAGCCCTAGAAAGTAGGCAATAGCAAGCCACTTTAGGAGGAGGGGGGGGAACCTTTACCAAGAAAACTGCAATGATTTGTCCAGGCAGTCACCAGGAGTCAAGACTGACCTAAAGACACAAATAAATAAATAAATAAATACATACATACATACATACATACATACATACATACATACATACATAAATAAATAAATTTCATCCATAGAAATTTGTCTAGGGTCTTGTGGCTTATGTGAAAGTTGAACTGATATCTTCTACTTCGTTATCTTCGAAGGTTTCTTTGAAAATAAAGTCCCAGAAGGAAAAGGATGTGCTCATTTTTGTAAAAGTTCTAATCAACCTCCCAAGGTCACCCTGCCTACCACAACTGACAAAATATCTCCCTATTATTCTCATTTCCATTAAAGAAAATTATTTTTCATCTGGAAGATGAAAACCATGCCGGTATTTATAAAATGGATATAAAGGTCCATAAGCCCCCATTAATTCTGAATGAATGAAGACTTGTAACAATACGGAGTTGATCATAGAATAGCAAGTTCATAGGTGGGTTGTGAAGGTGACAGCCCTTTGTGCTGATTGTTCCACCTCCAGTAATTTGTTATTCAAGGATATCGTGACAGCTATAATTGTCTAGGTTAATAGTTATTTACAGAGCTGCCCTCCAGCAATTTGTCCAGGCTATTTTTTTAAGCCACCTAAACTAGACACTGTAATGAAATATCACAACACTGGATGCCATAAATTAGTGTGGCCAATCTTCTGATGATCTTCTGATGATTAGGAGCTGCACACATTTGGGGGAGGGGAAGTCCAAGTAATAAAAATGGGCCTATATTATGCAAGTGGAAGGACAGGACAGTGTTTTTAGTTCATTTTAGTATCTTTAAAAAGCATGCTATTTAGTTTTCATTGCATTGCATTCTACGTTTTCTGCCTCAATTTTATTTTATTTTCAGTAGTAATGATCCAAGAAGGTTCCAGAGCTACAGAAGGAAAACAGATTGCTGGCTGAATTTGATGATGAATTGCTGGACTGAAGCTCACAAAATTTAGGAAACATTTACTTGACCATATGTTGAATTTGATTAGGGGGACTTTAAACTGAAATTAAAAACCAAGAAGGAAGAGCTTTTATTAAGTACTTGTGAACTATGAGAGTAAGAGTATATGTAATTATACTAGGGCCTATTAACTCACTAATCTTCAGAGTATGGGAAATAAACAAGATCAATGTGACCTCTAATTACACAAAGGTAAACATGCTTTGATAGGTGCACTTGAGATCTGCAGAAGTGTTTTCAGAATAGGAATTTAGCAGCTGAAGGATACAATCTTTTCAAAAGAAAGGAAGCCAAAAGCCATGTAATATTATATATTCAGAATATCCATATCTGCACAGAAATCCTAGGTAATTAATTTAGGAATGCTATCAAGTGTACCGCGGTTGAACTAAGTGGAAGAATCAATAAAAGCAGCAATTGAACTGATATCTTTAATCATTCACCCACTTCTAAAAGCAAATTGTAATATACATGAAGTAGTAGTGCTAAGAATGTTTTTTCACAAAGTGGAAGAACGCATAGGAGAATCACTTGTCCTTTATAAAAGTTTTAGCCAAGAAAATGAAATAGCAGAGTACTGAATAGTCTTTAAATATGCAAGAGGGTATCCCCAAAAAGAAAGTCAAGACTGTTCTCTATCTGAAAATGCAGGACATGGAATAACTATCTTAAACTATGAGAAGACAAAGGCCAGTTCAACGTTAGAAGAATCCTTCTACTAGTAGAAGCAGTTCAAATGAAATGCCAAGAGGAAGACGTTTATCGGGTCTCTCTTGGGATCTTTTAATTTGGATTCTTACACTGAGCAGGGGACTGGATTTAATAGTCTAAGTAGCTTGTTCCAATACAGTGATTCTGGTTCTCCGGGAAAAGGTTTGAAAACAGCCATTTGTGCAACACGTTCTGCAGTGAAAGACAACACAGAGCATTCACTGTGAAATCATTACTGTGAATATATAATAATGTGAATAAATGGTTGGTTGAGAATTATGTAGACAAATTATACTTTATTTGTTTATACTTATTTTGTTCTCTATTTTTCATTTTTTTACCATCCACAGTGAGTCTAATGTATTTGTGGTTTCATTGCCTTCATATTCACTCAAATTGTTAAATATTTTTAAAGAGTTATAATAGTAAGTCATATGATGAGCAAAACATAACAAAAATGTCCCCATCCCATCCTCAACCCACCTGAACATACATTATTGGCATTGAGAAGGGGAAAAGCCAATCTATAGAAAATAGTGCGGGGGGAGGGGGAATTCCATGGGAAACTAAGAATGATATACCCATTGGAAATATCTCCCTATGTACTGAGTGGTTGCTCAGTATTCTGAAAAAAATGTTATTTTTGTTATTGCTATTCCAATGTCCTGTTTCATACGGGGCACTCTAAAAGCTCTGCATAAATCATTGTCTGTATTGATCTGTTTATCTATAAATGCAAAATAATGTAATTAATGATTAATGATAAATCAAAGCACTCTTCACATACAATAGTCAAGAAATTCCACTATCTAGCCAGCAGCATTGAGAAAGAGAAAGAGAAGGAAGGAGAGCTAATGTCATAGGTTACAGGGGCTATTGATCTGAATTTTGGTCAGAAAGACATTAAACGAGAGAACTCCCATCTCTCTGAACTTGCTAAAATGTTATTGTAAAATAATGTTCCTCAGGGGGAGGGAAATGGTGCCTTCCCAAATAATGAAAATAATCTCAATTTGGTGGCTTCGGCCCTAATACCTCATGTAACCCCCTATGGCTTCTTCACACAATGTCCTAACAATATAATTGTGATTCCGGCCATCTTAATCCAGCATTTTGTTACTCATAGTGGCCAACCAGGCATTCTATGGAGCATTCCCTTGCATCAGTGGTTCTCAACCTATGGTCCACAGACTCCTGCAGGGATAGAGATCTCATCACTGTGAAGGCTTGAAGGAATGTTATGATTTAAATCTTGAGTTAAGTCTTAGTGGTTCTGTGGCCATGGTCTGTGGCCACAAAAAGGATCCATGGTGAAGAAAAGGTTGAGGACCGCTGCCTTACATTATAGAACAGGGGTGCCAAACCCACAAGCTGGATGGTCACAGGCTGGCCATGCCCATGCCTGGCTTAGCGAAGGGGGAAAAAGTCATAATACATCATATGATGACAACGTGACGATGTGAGTTTCACACCCCTGCTATAGAAGATGGAAACATATCATTTTATTGTTGCTAATTGCCAACAGTTAATATTATCTAATGGTTAAGGCATCAGGCTAGAAACCAGGAAGCCTTGAGTTTAAATCAAGGAAGAAAAGCTGGCTAGGGTTTGAGGCCACTCTCTCTCTCTCAGCCCAACCATCACAGAATTGTAGGAGAAGGAAGGAGTATTAACTATGTTCAACACTTTGACTTATTTATACAAATAATAAAAGTGGGATTAAGAAAAAATATATTCTTCCCCCCATCAATGAGGTAATTGTTCAAAAAGACAAAAACTGTGACAATAACTGCTCTAAAAATGTGAAATTGATAAGACCCCTCTCAGGCCTGGAAGCCATCTTTTACATTGGGCTTCAGGCCTGCCACATTCAATCCTGTGGGAAAATGGGAGGGGGATTATATGGGGTATGGGAGATATATAGTCAAAATTGCATTCCTTTCTCAGAGAAAGGACATCTTGCTCTGCACACATGGAGGGGTATATTGGGAGGCATCTCCAGTTGGGATGGTGCATTCATTGGACCATGTGATGGACATGTGGGTGCTGGGCAGGGACTTGAACTTTCATTCAGGTGGGGAAAACCTGGAAGCTTTCAGATTTGAGTTTTCCCCAATTTGCAAGTATGACATCTCTAATAAAATGGAACTTTGAAGAACTTGAAGCCTCAGAGTCTTATTTCGTTGGAGGTGTTACTTGGAACCCTGGCAATCCCCTTACTATTAAACTCTTAATTTTAATTAGGGATAATGATTTCTCTTAATAATTTTAATTAATACAATCTATACAATTTATGAAAAAAAACAAGTTTTACATTTTTATCAGGAATCAAACTAGGAGTTATCTTCACTTTCTCTAAAATATCTAGTCAATACTGACAGATTTATTATGTCATGAACATGACACCCTCTATGTAACCTCCTGTGTAAATAGTGGACAATCAAAGAATTGGCAGAGGCAAGAATCGGATTGAAAACCAAAGTATGATTTCAATTGATGCAAGCTTCTAACGATGGCTTTAAACATGGGGCCTATATTGGTTCTTATTAATTTCTTATCTTCTAAGTGAAATGACACTGCTATGAATAATGGAGAGTCAAGTCAAGTTACTGATTAATTTTCCATACTCTCCTCAATAATGTATAGGTCCCAGAACTATATGTGGAAAATCAAAAAAGCATTCTGAAAGAAGGCAATGGTAAACCACTTCTGTATTGCTGCCAAGGAAACAGTTTGACCATGTCCATGGAATGACCTTGACATGAAGGTGATTATCTTTAAATGAATCTTATCAGAACAGTTTTATGAGAACTGCTGCTGTTACTAACAATATTCAAAATTTGTATTTTGTAGAAAATAAAATCATACAATAACATTATTCGCACAAAACTTTTCTGAAAAATAAATTTGCTCAAAAATAATTTCTGCCTTCCTGAGAGATCTTTCCTACATAAGAGTTCTGTTTCCTAGATATTTTTCTAGTAGTATTTTTGAGCTTATTTTGGATTTATTGGATGGTGGAAAATGTTACTGTTTCATATAAACATCCATGTTTTTTTGTCTTCTTCCTGGGTGATTTTTTTTGATGCACTCATCAAAAAATGGCTTTAATACAATCTATACAATTTATGAAAAAAACAAGTTTTACATTTTTATCAGGAATCAAGTTCTATCAGCACTTTCAAAAACCCTACATAAATTCTTGTTCCATGAAATTAAAAAAAAAATCAAATGCAATTTATTTTCCATTTTATTAAATAATGATAGTCAAATAGCAATAGCAATAGCAGTAGACTTATATACCGCTTCATAGGCCTTTCAGGCCTCTCTAAGCGGTTTTACAGAGAGTCAGCATATTGCCCCCAACAATCTGGGTCCTCATTTTACCCACCTCGGAAGGATGGAAGGCTGAGTCAACCCTGAGCCGGTGAGATTTGAACCGCTGACCTGCTGATCTAGCAGTAGCCTGCAGTGCTGCATTTAACCACTGCGCCACCTTGGCTCATAAGATGAGATGATAGATAGATGATAGATAGATAGATAGATAGATAGATAGATAGATAGATAGATAGACAGACAGACAAATAGATAGATTGATGATAGATAGATCAATAGATAGATCAATAGATGACAGATATAGATTTAGATATAATTTTTTGCAGCACTAAATACTAGATAGCATTTTAGTGGCTCCTGTGTTACAATAGTAAATACTGGTCTAACATTTGACAATTATAGTGCAAGAACCATTTTATACATGGTTTGCTTCATCATTTGAGTCGCATAGATAAGAGAAATCTGCTGCTCCTTCTATGGACATGAATTTGTGTATAAGATGTTGTGATTAGCATTGTGATTGTGCATGCAGAATATCATAAGGTATAAGTTTAGAACCAAATCCACCCCCATCCATGGAAGCTTAGTGGGTGACTTTAGGCCAGGCACTCTCTCACACACACACACTAATCTAATTGACAAGATTGTTGCAGGAGCTAATCTGGGTCGGCCATTGGGACCAGAGATTTAGTCTTCCAAGCTTTCAAACTTATGCTGGAACCGGTTCTCAGGGAATTTCTCTCTAGCAAATACATTCAAAGCTTGGAAAACAAAATTCTGATCCCAGTGTTGGATCCTACAACATTATCCTGGGACACATATTCATTCATGAGAAGATTGTTGTTGGAAGAAAAGTATGAAGGAAAAGGCTCTCTGTAAATATACAAATACAATAACAGAGTTGGAAGGGACTTTGGAGGTCTTCTAGTCCTACTCCCTGTCTAGGCAGGAAACCCAATTTCAGACAAATGGCTATCCAACATCTTCTTAAAGACTTCCAGTGTTGGGGCATTCACAACTTCTGGAGGCAAGCTGTTCCACTGATTAATTGTTCTAACTGTCAGGAAATTTCTCCTCAGTTCTAAGTTGCTTCTCTCCTTGATTAGTTTCCACCCAGTGCTTCTTGTTCTGCCCTCAGGTGCCTTGGAGAATAGTTTGACTCCCTCTTCTTTGTGGCAACCCCTGAGATATTGGAACACTGCTATCATGTCTCCCCTAGTCCTTCTTTTCATTAAACTAGACAGACCCAGTTCCTGCAACCATGTACATTACCTTGAGTAAAGGAAAGCTGTAATATAATGAATAAATAACTAATAACATTCCTGTGATTGTCCCAATTCAAATGGCTCTGACATCCAAACATTATTTCACTGACTTGTATTGATGAGTATGGTCAGATATATTGGCTAGCTTAACCTGTTTAACTCATTAAAACATACCCAGTTCATTTCATTTCTGGTCATCAATAAATATAAAGAAGTGAAAGTTTAAAACTATTATTTTTAATTCTGGAATGGGGCTCATTCATAAAGGATTCAGGCAGCTCTGTTTGCCCCTTGAAGTTCTCCATATTTTCCATGGCTTTCCTGTCCTTTCTCGTTCCTTTCAAAGCTCATTAAGGAAAAAAAAGACAGGGAAGATGTAAGGGTTGTTGATGGAAAGAGTTAGGAGTCACCATGTGGAATAAAATAATCATCTTCCCCATCTTAAGGGCAGCTTCTGTTTTACTAGCTTTTCTTTGGATTGCATTGTTGAATGTATGCCAGTTTTGGACAGCCAAATATGATGGATGAGATGCCAGGCTTCAAAAAAGTGAATTAGAATTGCATATGGTTTCTGTTGTCAAAGATTCCCAGAGAAAAATGGAAGAAGTTCCATATGCAGACCGAGAGCATGAAATCCTGAGCAAGAATATTGATTAAATAAATGTGCCAATCTAAAAGAGAAAGCTAAGGTCTGAAAGCTAGAAGGACCATGAAAAATTCATGTTAAGTATTCCTGATAGCATCAATGAAATCTAAATAACTGATATACTGTGTGTGTGTGTGTGTGTGTGTGTGTGTGTGTGTGTGTGTGTGTGTGTGTGTGTATTTCTGTTAGGTATATCACTTGCTGGTTTAGCCATTCCTGAAAGCTTCCTACACTTTTAAAACAGTAGTCATATTTGTATTTTCTGATTGCTTTGGCTGAATCATGGGATACAACACTAGTCAGTGTTTATAGTTTTTCTTCAGATCAGGATTTTGGAGGACATTTTTAAGGAAATAATAATAATTCTGACTTACTGATTTGTGGGAGGTCTCTTCTGCCTTTGTGTTCAAGGAGAAATACATAGCTCTTCCTCCTCCTGTTGTACCTCACAGAGCACAGAAACTACTGTATACGTGATTCTCATTAATCTGAAAACGAGTGACTTTAACCTGGGTTTCCAAAGTCCTAGTTTCATGTCTTAACTACTACTCCAGTTCTCCAACTATATTAAATAAGTAGCTAGTTCGTTAGGTGTCTGAGTTGAGCTAGTGTCCAGTCAATGCATGGACAATTGCATACCATCTCAACTTGTCCATAGCAATCATTTGTAGGTCTTCCAAAAGAAAATTCCAGTACTTTGTTTCACCCATCATTTTATCCATTAATTTCTGTTTCCTTTATTTCCCTCAAGTCTGCTAAACATAATCATGTTTTTTTTTCTAGTCTATTATCTACTCACATCACATGCACCAAAAGGATAGAGTATCACTAATGGGTGGAATGAAAACATTGGGAAAATTGAAAATCCTGGAAATACAGGGAGATTTTTGATTGGATAAAAGCAAGAAATAAGTTAACAGAGTAATGACCAAGATCATTACTATTAACACACCTGCTTCAGGATATATACATACATACATACATACATACATACATACACACACACACACACACACACACACACACACACACATATACCTACTTCCCTGGCTCAGCTGATAAGGAGGAGAACCTTGTGGCTTAGTGGTTAACACAACTGCTTAATATGTAATATAGCACAGGTTCAAATCCCAGTAAGGGTATGGCTAGCTGATGAGACCTAAATAGCTTGAAATAGATCTATACTAGTCTCCCTTTATTTATTTATTTATCAGCACAAATGCAACACAAATGTAACAAAGGCAACAGTAAAAATAATGGCTTTCTGTCGTGATGGTCTCTTGTGACGAGCCGATAGACAGAGAAAGGAAGCAGTCTGCTTCCTCCCATATTTGGGCATACCAGGGGCTGTGACACTAAATATATATATATTTATACATAAATATATGAGGGAACAGCTGTCAATGGACCTGTTCAGATGGAGAAGCTTGGGCTACTAAGAAAAGAGTGGAAGGCTTGAGGTGGTAGGTTTGTCCTCTTGAACTGCTTACCATCACAAAATACATTTTATTAAAATTTGTTGAGGGCCATGTGCTCAGATTTTACCACCAGCACATTGCTGAAGCTTCAAGCTGGTTTTAGATGCTTGTGCTCTGCTCCTAAATCATAATTTCCCATACAAATAGACTAGTGCATATTGGGGAGAATGACATGGTCAGGACCAACTATCTGTTCCCACTAGTTCCCACTACCACCAGAAATCCATTAAGAAAATGACATGAGTGGAGTGGTGAAATTCAATTTTTTTTACTGCCGGCTCTATGGGCGTGGTTGGTGGGTATGGTGTGGCTTGGTGAGCATGGCTTGTTTGGCATGGTAGGGGAAGGATACTGCAAAATCTCCATTTTCACCCCACTCTGGAGCTAGCCAGAGGTGGCATTTGCCGGTTCTCCAAACTACTCAAAATTTCCACTACCGGTTTTCCAGAACCTGCTGGATTTCACCCCTCCATGACTATCTAGTGCAGTGATGGGCAACCTTTTTGGCGTGGTGTGTCAAAAATCGGCAAAAAATCGAGCATAACTCACGTTGTGTGTCACTTCGACAAAAACATAATTTTGCGCAATTTATAGTTGCTGCTAATGGTGCTCACAGTTCCCGCGCTCCTCTCCTGCGGGTCCTCCCTCGCCGCGCTGATGACGTGTGTGCGCACGGCACGCACGCCTTACCAGCAGCCCCTGCGCTCAGAAAGGGGCGGCGGCGATACAGTAAGTGAGTGTGGGCGGGGGAGATCACACGTCCCGCCCCCCCATTCCTCCAGCACAGATTCTTTCATCCTCGGCGGCCGTGCAGGAGCCGAGGATGAATCGCATGAAATCCTGTGCGTGTCACCCCAAATGGTACGCGTGTCAGCACTGACACGCGTGTCATAGGTTCGCCATCACTGATCTAGTGAGTTGTTGTGAATTGCCACTCTGGAATGTCATTTTGGCTTGTGGGCTTTGAGGGAGCTTGCACTCCATGATTTTGTTTTGTTTTGCACTATTACTTTTCTACACTATTAATAATCCATTGTTTCTGTGTTTGTGACTTGTTTTAAGGAACTCTGATTTTGAACTAATGACCCAAGACTTCAGAGCGAAAGCAAAAGAGGATGGTTTGAGATTGGCTAGTTGCATATAAAAAGAGCTTGCTTTCTTTATGGCTGAGGAATCTCAAGGGTTGCAATTATTTGAAAAAGCCCCAGAAAACAACAGATCACAAACCAAAGTTTGTGGTGCGAGGAGGGAGATCACAATTCAATGCATGGAATTTTCTGCCAGCCAAAGCAGCAAATCAGACTGCCTTGCAAGGCAAGGGCAGAGGGAACATTCCCCACTGTTAATGAGAACGAGTTGGCCGTAGATGCTGGATGTACAATGAGCTTTGGGGCATTTTTGCTTATTATAATAATAGGGATGCTTGACTACTGATCCTACATTGTTGGAGGATTAGTTAGCTTGCCTTTAATGAAACCAAAGAACCTCCAAGCATCACAAGAGACGATCTATAGATCTGTCAGTTTTCATTCAGAAGACAGAGAAATCAATCGTCCTATGGCTTCAACTTCTACAAATATTAAGGTTGTTTTTTTCAAGAGGACTGGCTTAAACAAACAACCACAATGACAATCTCAGCTAGGGATGAGAAGGAGGAGGTTTTTCTTTTTTGTCTCTTCTTCCCCCTATCTTTCAAGCTGGTTTGAAACCGTTTAAGTCATCAAACCCTACAGAAGGAGATTGTTCCCAACTTCCCTCCCTTATTTGCAGAGATTTAGGAGTCACAATTGAGGATTAGAACAAGAGTCCGGAATTCTCCTTTTCTTCCCACATATTTTATTTTATCAATAGGTTTGGGCTGATAAGACTACTTAAGTGCTGTTCAGCTGTAAACAGAGGAACAAAGGTCAGTCAGGAAACAAACTTGCTTCCATGTTTGTGCTCATTAGTCAGAAGGCATTAACTAAAATGGTGGTTCTAGCATTTCTTTTTTTGAGCTTTTTTGAACAACCAGAATTTCTGCTTGTCTGTTGAAGTCTTTTAAAACAGAGGCCACAACCTTTTGGGCACCAGTGACCAATTCCATGGAGAGAGGTTTTTCCACAGACCAAAAGGGATGTGGTTTCATGTGCTGCCTGCATCCCATAGAGGGGGCTTCGCTTATTTGTGTGGCCCAGTTTCTGGCATGCAACGGCCTGGTGTCAGTCCCAGGGGTTGAGGACCCCTGTTTTAAAACAGTCTGATCTTCCTGCCAGCCTAGTTTCATATCCTCCCTCCCTACCCCCCTCTTTCTCCTCCCTTCTCCCATCTCCCCTTTTCTTGGCACATGGCTATCACCAACCAATCTGAACAAAAGGAGCTGGATGGTGGAAAGAAGATGGTTATCTGGCAAACGACCATGGCTGAAAAGTAGAGGTCTATTCCACTGTATTTCCCCCTCTTCTCTCTCTCTGAATCTCAGGCCAGCTTCCTTTGAAACTAGCTAAAAGAAAATCTGGCAAACCATCTGGAGACACCTTGAAAAGATCACTTGAATGGTCAGCAGAGATCTCTAGCTTTAAAAGGGTTATTCTATATAAAACAGAAATGTTTTTTTTGGGGGGGATCATGTTCTTTTTTCCTAAAAGACAACTTTTTACAAAGCAGAAGCAGCAAAGAGGTGCAAAAAAAAAAAACCAAGTCCTGAAAGACGCCAGATGACTAGCCAGTGGAGTGGAAGGGATCACTTACACAGCTTGCATATTATAACAACAAAATGGTCCACTTACTTTTGCAGATGTCATGTCCTCATAATGGAACTCCATCTCATTAGCAGCTAACCCAGAGGAGTTGAGATAGGGCAGGCGGAATCTACTTCAAGGTATTCCAGCAGGAAAGCAGTGTTTTCCTAGAAGAAGATTTACCATGTGGACACTCTAGTTCACATGGAGAAGAGTTATTAGAAAGCAATGATTTACACCAACAGATCTGCTTCAGAACCATCCCTTCAATCCCTTTGCTTCCGTGACCAGGGTTACTGTGACTACACACTCCTTCTTACTTTGTAGTTCAGTCATGGAGATATTTATCTTGCAGAAGACCCACCATAGAGAAAGACCAACCACAGAGAAAATCAACAAACCAAAGGGCTCCACAGGACTCACATAGATTCCACTTCAAAGTATTTTCTTTGGAACCTTGTCATTCACTGTCATCAAAACCTTGTAGCCAGATGTCAAGACAACAGCCTGCTGCAACTTATTGATTTACAGAATGGAAATTCAGATAATTTTTACCTTTATTTATTCAGTGTTGATACTGACCAATTCCAATCAACTCGAGGTCAGAGAATGTTTGTTATTTGTATGTTTGTCTAAAGCAGAGTCCTCCATTTTGTGGTAAGCCAGTAGATGGCTTCTCCAAGTAGAGAAAAATCACTCTCCTGGAGAAATCTATGCTGTTTTCTGTGAGACAACAAACTCCTGGCTCGGTTGCTGAGATATGGCAACAGTCAGGCTGTTTGCATCCATTTTTTCTATCAGCTTGCATCCTGCCACCAATCATCATCCCCTCTAAAGGGTGGGGGGAATACATTTTCCATGGTATCATTCTGTACCAGATTTAGGGATTGGGAATGGAAGGCCTTGTTTTGCAGTTGTTCTTTTCTCTCTGGATGGTGCTGGTACAGTGGTGGGTTTCGAAAATTGTTCGAACCTACTCTGTGGGTGTGGCCTACTTTGTGGGAGCGACTTGCCACCCATGTGACCGGATGGGAGTGGCTTGCCACCCATGTGACCGGATATGAAGATGCCGACGACACTTGTCAGAACCACCTTAAATTACCTCACACACAGCACTGGCATGCATAAGAATATGATGTAAACTTGTTTTTTAAAAGGCATCTTTGGTTTGCGTTAAAACAACTTCAACACACGCAATGTTCTGATTGCACCACAAATGCAGTAGTCATCCTTACCTTTCACAGAGGCACTGAGTTTTATAAATATGAGCATGATAGTGTAGAATAATCATATCCAAGGACCAGTGGTGGGTTTCAAAAAAATTTGGAACCTCTTCTGTAGGTGTGGCCTGCTTTCCGGGTCCACTGGTAGAACCTCTTCTAATCGGTTCAGTAGATTTGACAAACCGGTTCTACCAAATAGGTGCGAACTGGTAGGAACCCACCTCTGTGCTGGTAGCATGAGAGAGAGTTAGCCTAGGTCCCTGTAATGTTGGGAATCTCAGGGCTGTAAAGATATTACATTATTTTGATATATTCATCTTTAACATCTACACAAAACTGCTGGGTGAGGTCCTTCAACAGCATGGGGTGCAATATCATCAGTATATTGATGTTGCCCAACTATATATCTCCATCCTTGGCCAGGTATGTGATGTCATTTCAGTGCAGATATGCCTGGAAATTGTGGAGGTATGGATAAAAGGGATTAGTTCTAACAGCCCTAGCCTGGCTTTGGGGCTCTGCCCTCTATGCCAGATCTGGTAATATATTATCATCAGATATTGCTGGTGCACAGTTTGAAGGTCCTCCTGGACTCACAGCCCAGGAGGACCTTCAAAGAGGAGATGGCAGCCATGGCTAGGGGAACCTTTACAAAATATGTGCATCAATTGCAACCATTCATGGACTTGGTGGTCATGTTCATGGTCAATCATGCCTGTCAGCCTCTGCTTCACTTACTTGCTTTCGGCTGCCATAGAAACGGGGAAGGTGGGGACATGGTATTTGGGATGGGAATAAATGGTACAGGAGTTGATATGGAAAAGGGAGTTTTCTTCTCACCATCTTCTGCACATGCTGGTGGCCGATGTTTGGACCTGGCCAAGGCCAACCATCCTGCATACCAACCTGATGATGCTTTCTGGAGATGCAACCCACAAGACACCTAAGGGAGTTGCAGAGTGGACAATGGGGGTGGGGTCGTTAGAGGGAAGGGGCTGAGTAAATGTTTGATATGTATGGGTTCGCGCCTTTCTGACTCAGATCTTGCTTTACTTTCGCTGCTATCTTTTCATAACCAGTGAAAGTACTTTTTAATTCCATAAACAATGGAGTTGGGAGTTTTCTTTCTTGGTTACTGAAGGAGGCATGCCTGACAATGCCTTAGTCATTTCACACTTGGACTATTGCTTTATGCTGTAGATGTGGCTGTCTTTGAAGACTCCCCAGAAGTTAAAATTGGTCCAGATTGCAGTAGCTCACATTATGCTGTGCACCTCTCAGTCTACCTGTGTTATACCACTGCTGTGTAATTCCCTATTAGCTCCCAGATTCTTTCTGAGTGCTAGTCAAGGAGCAGGTTATTACCATAAAATTTTACATGACATGGGCACCATTTGCAGGATCATGTCTCTCTCTAAAGGTACTTGCCCCTCTCACCAAATCAAGTAGGCAGATGCATTCCAGGTAGCACATTATCATCTAGTGAGACTTAGAAAAGCTGCCTTTTCTGAGGCAACCTTTACTCTGTGGAACCCCCTTTAGAACCCCCTTTACCCTAGAACCTGGCAGGCCCTCATTCCTTTGACCTTCCAAAAAGTCATAAAGAGCCGACTTTTCCGCCCGGAGTCCTTCAGGTTTGGGCGGCCTATAAATCGTGCAAATAAATAAAATAAATAAATTTTCCCACAAGTGAAATTGGTAAATATGGTAAAATTGGAGAAGTGGTGGGTTACCAATTTTTTTTCTACCAGTTCAGGCATGCTCCCACATGTGGGATGCTTCTGCACATGCACAAAAGCATCTGGGTGAATGGGCAGAGCCTCCTGCCGCCACTACTACTGGTTTGGCCAAACTGGGCTGAACCTGAAGCAACCCACCACTGGGTTGGAGCCTGATTGATGGACTGGAGAGAATGGGTTTTCTTGGATTTCTTGTTTTATTTTGTATTGTATTGTATTTTTGTTTTTGTTATCGTTGTGAACCACTCAGAGTTGGGAAGCCATGTAAAATATAGACAGACAGAAAGGCAGGCAAGCAGGCAGGCAGACAGACAAATATTCAGTGAGAAAAGTTCCTCAACCTATCCCAACATGCATTCAGTAGAGTGATGGGGATTGGAGGTTCCTATTAGAAATTGACCCATGGGAGGAAGAAGAGGGGATGGCTGGGTATCCATCAGTTGTTGTTCTGAAACTGCCCCAATTGCAAATGTACACAAATATTGTCCAGCCTCTCTGCTGAGACACAGAATGGGGGCAGCTCATTTCATGTCAAAATATTTTCTGAGAGACTATTTTCTGAGAGAAGGAAATCACGTAAAGGGGCTTTAGATGAGCTCGAAACACACAAAACAGACAAAATAGACTATCATTGGGCACTATTTTGTAACAATAAATATGAGTGAAGAAACCCACCTACGAATTGAAAGCAAGAAAAAGATGGCATTCTAAGAAGACAATAAAAAGAAATAGATATTTTCACAGGAATTGAAAACCCAGGAAACAATTAAAGGTAGTTTTGAGGACAGTATTATGCAAAGCCATGTCTTCATATATCACTTGGCTTGAAGAGTGAGAACAATGACCCACTCTAAGTAATTGAGCCTTCTGTTAAGGGCCTGGAAATAGTCCCAGGTCAAAATTGCCCCACCCAAAGGCACCCTAGGTTATGTCTTGTATAGGTATTACATGAACCTTCCATTCTTTCTCCACTTAAACAGCAATGATAGGAAGTCTTTAAAAAGAAAGCAAAGTAGTTCATGACCAAAATTTCTCCCTCTCCAGATGTAGCTGCATTATGTATGCAGGGCTGGGAATTCTATTCCAGGAATCCATTACAAGTTTGAGTACTGTCTAGAATTGATGAAATCATCCATATCCAAAAAATCCCCCCAAAAAGAAAGTGTGACAATGCTTGAGGTACATAGATAATGAAACAAAAACTTCACAGACATCTATATTTTTCATTCATCTTAAGTAAAAGAGAGTTAAACCAGAGCAGAACAGTATGCTGGAAACATGATATCAATGACAGTCCAGTTCAATTTCATTCTTTTAATGGATTCAGCAAACAAAAACATTGCATTTACCTTGGCAGGGCTTTTCTAATATGTTATTTGAACTGAGCAACGGCACTTTGATTGCATTCACCTTTCGCTTTGTCCTTGTCTATGGAGGACCACATTTTAGGAATGATGCTGAAGAGCACTTAGCCAAGATATGTAACTAAAAATATTCTGTAATTAAATGATTTCAAGGACTGGGAAATGCAGCCAATCTGATGAATAACGTTGAATAAAGCCTGCATTCTCCAGCACCCAGATCCAACTGTTTGATGACATATACAAAGACCTTTTATCGTTCCCCTTTCCCTCCCCCATGTTAGCGTTCAGCCTTTTAAAGCATTTTATTCATGAGAATTCTGGCTTCATTAATGAAGGCCTTCAGAGAAAAAGAAAGAAGAAGGAAGCCAATGCAGATCCAGATGTCTCTTTCTACAACTTCTGGGTAGAGACAGAACAATCTATATGGTCTTAAATATGAAGGTATACCATACTTTAGAATAGAATCCATTCCCTCAGGAATGATTTCTCATAACATGGGACTCCTTGAAAAGCAGCCTTATTTAAATGGGATGTTTTCAGACAGGCCTGGTTTTTTTCTGGTTATGTAAGTACAACCTAAATCAGGGGTGTCAAACTCAAAGGCCCAGGGGCCACATACAGCCCGTGGGATGCTTAAATCTGGCCCACTAAGCCAGCCAGGAAACAGCAAAGGACTCTGCCAGTTAAAACAGAGCTCAAGGGATGCCGGTGGCCCCCCTGCACTCCATTTTCAGCCATGATAGCTTCCTGCAGCCCTCTGCCAGTGAAAAAAGAGCTTGGGGGGGTCTCCCCCCTGGCAGAGGGCTATCAAAACAAACTAAAAACAAAAGAAATGTTTCCCCTTTTGCATTTGAGCATGCAAGAAGGGACAGGAAAGAGAAGAAAAAGATCGGAAGAGAGCAAGTAAGGAAAAATAAGGAAAGAGGGGAAGGAAGAAGGAGAATGAAGCGGGAAGGAAAAAGAAAAGAAAGAAGGAAGGAGGGAGGGAAAGGAAGGAGGGAAAGAGATTATAGTGAGAGTGCGGGAGGGTCTCAGGGAAGCCCTGCCTTAGTTCTGGTCTCTCTTGTAGCTCTTGTTGCTCAAAATATATCTATAAAGACACATTAAAATTACAAACAAATCAATATTTCATTTACCCATTGAAAATGAACATTTTTATATAACATCTTCAACAGGGATGTGCAGTCAGGGGAGGCAGGGCTTCACCACTGTCATGATGAAAAGAAAAAAATTAAAAGAAAAAAGGCAGAGGTACTTGCTGCCAGAGTCACAGTGGATGACTCTGCTTAGTGATTAACTGCAGGGGGAGGCGAGAGAACCACGTGCCTCCTTTAGACTATCGTTATGATCACTTGAGCAGAGTTAAGCAAGGGTTAAAAGGTGAAAAATTCCTTATGCAAAGGAGGCACATGGTTCTCTCGCCTCCTGCTCTGGAAGCAGAAGCTCTTGCCTTTTTCTTTTTACATTTTTTACATTTTCATCATGGCGGACGAGAGGAGAGTTGAAATCCTCTGTGACACAGCTGGAAAAGGTATGTGGGTTGGACGGAGGGAGGGGGAAGGAATTCAAAATTATTGTAATTTAATTTGTAAGTCAATTTTTATTGTGAGTAATTTGTGTGTGTGTGTGTGCGTGTGTGTGCGTGCGTGTGTTTCTTTCTTCACTTCACTCAAACAAACTCTCTCTCAATTTGAGAGAGAGTTTGTTTGAGAAGAGAGGGAAGGGGAGAGATGCAGGGAGGACAGCCTTGTTTGAGAAGAGAGGGGCAGCCCGCCAATCTGTATTTTTTTCTTATTCTGAATTATACAGTAATAATACAAAAATACAATAGCAGAGTTGGAAGGGACCTTGGAGGTCTTCTAGTCCAACCCCCTGCCTAGGCAGGAAACACTATACCATTTCAGACAGATGGCTATCCAACATCTTGTTAAAGACTTCCAGTGTTTCACAACTTCTGGAGGCAAGCTGTTCCACTGATTAATTATTCTAATTGTCAGGAAATTTCTCTCTCCTTGATTATTTTCCACCCATTGCTTCTTGTTCTGCCTCAGCTGCTTTGGAGAATAGTTTGACTCCCTCTTCTTTGTGGCAACCCCTGAGATATTGGAACACTGCTATCATGTCTCCCCTAGTCCTTCTTTCCATTAAACTAGACGTACCCAGTTCCTGCAACCATTCTTCATATGTTTTAGTCTCCAGTCCCCTAATCATCTTTGTTTCTCTTCTCTGCACTCTTTCTAGAGTCTCCACATCTTTTCTACATCGTGGTGACCAAAACTGAATGCCGTATTCCAAGTGTGGCCTTACCAAGGCATTATAAATTGGTATTAACACTTCATGTGATCTTGATTCTATCCCTCTGTTTATGCAGCCTAGAACTGTGTTGGCTTTTTTGGCAGCTGCTGCACACTGCTGGCTCATATTTAAATGGTTATCCACTAGGACTCCAAAATCCCTCTCACCATTACTACTATTGAGCAAGGTACCACCTATACTGTACCTGTGCATTTCGTTTTTCTTGCCTAAATGTAACCTTACTCTTTTCACCATTGAATTTCATTTTATTAGATAGTGCCCAACGTTCAAGTTTGTCAAGATCCTTCTGTATCTTAAGTCTATCTTCTGGAGTGTTGGCTATTCCTGCCATGATGCAGGCTGTAGCATTTTAGAATTCAGAGTAGACTTTAGAGGCTATTGCAGAATGTAGAATACAATTCTAATATCCTTAGTGGGGGGAGGGGCTCAAACCTCTTCCAGGAAGGAAAAGTCCTGCAGCTCCCACTTCAACTGGCTCTTACTGTTTAACCAGTGTTTTTCAAACTTGGCAATTTTAAGATATGCATACTTCCAGAATTTCCCAGCCAGAGGAATTACAGGAGTTCCAATAAAAGAGTAAGTATTTGAAAATTCATGAGCAAATCAGATGAAGTTCATCTTTAATGTGTACCTCTGAAAAGCAAATAATTGCTCTATAACATTTTTTAATCATAAACATCATAGTCATAAACAGAAACATATTTATATGGTCATACACATGTATTGGGTCAAACCTCTATGGGCAGCCAAGTATATTACTTGATTCATTCTTTAATTAGGAATCTATCTACTGTACATCTATTTATCTTTCTATCTTAATCCTTTCATGTAGCATAACTGAAAGTGTCCTTGGTTTATCTGTGAAGGACTTAGACAAGAAGGGATAGGATAAACACTGAACATGAAGAGATCAATCAGAAAGGCACTAATGCTCAGTTGGAATCAAAGCAATCTAAATCCACTTTTAAAAAAAACCAACTTCAATGAACTTATTCCATCTCTATTTCAATCTCCATGGTACAGTCTCGAAGAATGAGGAATCAACTAAATAAAACCAGGTGTAAACATGATCTTATAAAGAAAATAAAAACCAGTGCAAGTGTCCTTTAAGATATGCACTAAATTAGACTGAGCATCAAATCTTCCTTTGTTCCTATTTATCATGAGATTCTATTTCTAAGCTTGTTAAGGTAACTTTTGAAGCAGAAATATGCATTGAGGAAACTATTTGTAATTAGAAATTTCATAATGAACCATATTGAAAATAGGAAAGTAAAAATTCCGAGATGTAGAATGTCTTAATTATATGAAGACAGGTCAAAGATCATACAGAAGTCTTGCTCCCTTTTTTTCTAACAATTATGCAGTATTTATTCTATTGTTCTCAACTTTGGTTTTGTTGATCTCCCCAAAATGTTAGAAATAAAATGAAGCATGTTTTTATTGTTTCTATTATATACGGTAAGTTTTTTATATTCAAGAAAGGAAAAATATTCATAAGCTTCTCAGATAACTGCACAAGATGGTTGCAACTAATATTCTGTGAACATAATATGCTATTCCAAATACTGTGTTTCTTTACTACAATTTGCATATTTCTATACTTCATAACATGATCAACTACTGTTATAGAATGCAATTCTCCTTGGAAAGGTGTGGAGGGGGGAAGTGTTGCTTTTCTTGGATAATATTTTTAAGTGTTTTTTATTTGACACTTTTTAAACATTAAAATTACAATTACACTTTTACAGCTTTCAGTTATCTGTTGTGGCCCAGCAGGAGCCATTGGAGCTGCAAACAGACTCTGACAGTGAGGGGCTTTATGAGTTGGCTCCGGAAGATGTGGGGAACCTTGACAGGGTTCTGACTCCAAGCAGGGCGCAGAGAGGTTGGTTGGCCACCAGGAGGCTCCTGAGGCATGGAGCAGCGGTGAAAGCTAAAGGGAGTGTGCTCCTGATATCAGGCCTTGGAGCAGTGGCGAGGAGACAAGGGAGTTGGTTCTGGACGCCCGGCAACAACGGGCAGATCGACGTAGAGAACAGCTACACAGATACAAAAGATAATTGGATCCAGGTGGTTGTAATTAGGCTCCTCTCAAGATAGTATTTAAGGAGATACTCTGGGAGGAGTCTGGTTGCAGGATTCAACTTAATTATCAATGCTGGAGAAGCTGTTATCTGTATTTGTTGAAGTCTGGGTTGCTACCAAGGTTCTTTATCTGTTCGTTGTGTTTGGGCTTTCAGCCACCAAGATTTATGTTTCCTGCTAATAAAGAGTTGTGACATTCCAGCTAAGCTTGTCTCGGCATTCGTTACTGAATGGAGGATGGGGTCAGAACAGTTATCCTTATTTCTTTTTTCTGATTTCGGGTTTTCCATTTTCCATTCTATTATCTTATACATATTCCTCTTTCTTTCATACTTTCTCATTTTTACAATAT
Organism: Thamnophis elegans; assembly: GCF_009769535.1. Taxonomy (NCBI): domain Eukaryota; kingdom Metazoa; phylum Chordata; class Lepidosauria; order Squamata; family Natricidae; genus Thamnophis; species Thamnophis elegans. The sequence goes on from NC_045542.1 coordinate 81,467,113, forward strand.
ATGCATCTATATACAATATTTCCATCTCTATGGCTTTCTAAGTATATGTCATTCTTTTCATTGTGTTTACTATGTGTTCCTTATGCATTGATTTTACATCTCTTTTCAAGCCACCTATTCCATATCTTGTAGTACTCTGTTTCCTCTCTATCTCTTAGTTCCATCGTTAGTTTGTCCATTTCTAACATTCTAGCACCTTTTTAATGATTTCTGCATTTGAGGGAATGGCTTTTTTTCAACTTTGGGCAAATGAGATTTTGGCAGCAGTACTTATATGAAGCATTATATATTGGATATCCTTACTAAAAAAAATTATTATTCCTCAGGGTTCATATCAGTTTTTTGTTCTATTATTTCTTCTAACCATTTTTGAATTTTTGTCCAGAATTCTTTGGCTTTTAGACACATCCATCACATATGATAGAAGTTCCTCTGTTGGTGGTTACATTTCCAACAGTTTGGAGATCTATTTGGGAACATTTTGGCCAATCTTGCTGGGGGCAAATGCCACCTATAAAACATTTTGTAGATGTTTTCCTTGTAGGATGCCGACATTGTCAATTTATAATTTTTCCCCATAATTTTTCCCAGTGCTCCAATTCAATATTGTACTCGAAGTTTTTAGCCCATTTTTTTTTCTTGTATAATATTAAACTACAAGAAACTAGGAGCCAAAATCAATCCATCTCATTGGACAACAGGTTTAAAAGGTTTAAAGTTTTTCCCTGTCCTGTCATGACAATTCAAGAGGGCAGTACTCATCTTCGATTCTCAGTCAACCAAAGCTGCATTGTCTGAGAGATGTTTAAGTCATCATGTAGCCAACATGAAAATATGGAATGTATTAACCTTTCCCACGGAAGTGGTACCTATTTATCTACTCACATTTGCATGCTTTCAAACTGTGAGGTGGGCAGGATCTAGGGCAAGTAACAGGAGGTCACTCGGTCACATGATGCTTGAGTATTGAACCTGGCTGTTGACTTTCCAGCTGACAAGCCCAATGTCTTAACCTTTGAGGCATTGTGCTGCCCCACCAGCAGGAAGTATTTCAATACAGGGCTTTGGAGCTATGTGTGTTTGTGCCAATTTCTTTTCTGAAGTGTGAATTGCAGTGCAAGGGATCTGGCTCTTGTCTGTAAGTAGACCATGTCTATCACAGCATCCAGAGGAACACAAATAGTCTAAATCAATAGTCCAGACCTACCTTGCAAGGTAGTTCAGTCCAAGTCTGAAAGCACATTTCTCCTCCACCACTTCACATCTCAAGAATCTAGAAAAGGTCCTTTTCTGAGATGTTTGCCATGCCCACATTCCTTTTGCAGGCTAAGATGCCTCTTATCTGATCCCCTTGGCTGTGATTCTCCCTCATCTCTCAAGAATATTCCCATATAACACTACAGCAGCCAATATAGTGATATCCGGATGTTTTGCTCCATCGTTTCTAGTTAGCTTGGTCAAACATCTGGAATGGCATTGGTTAAAGAGTGCTTTGGTAATCATACTTGATAGGGAAGCAAATATGGAAATGGAAGTGGGGACATTTCCAACACATCAACAGAGTCATGCAGGTAAAATTGATGGTATAGAGCTTTGAAAAATAAATAAGTTTTTTTTAAATGTTAAGAATGTGCTATATTTGTATTCCAAGATAAGAACAGATTCAGAGTTTAACTTACTGTAAATTATTCTCAGCTTCAAATTTTACTTTCTTTTTCAAGTCCCGAAAAGCCTTATAAGGGAAAAAAATCTATGCAGCTGAGATTAAAGGGTTTAGCTGTGGAAATGGCTAATTTGCTGGATTTTATCAGGCAATCACTTTTTTTATAGCCTATTGGTGAATGCTGAACATGCTTATCCTTTCTTGATTAATTCCCAGTGACATATCAGTTTCCTTTTGCCAGATTTAGGATTTTATTACAGCCTCGCTAGGTTTCCTCGAAAATGGAATTTAAAAGAAATGTCACTTTACATATGTCAAGGAGCCGCAGCCTTTCCAGTAGACTATATTATTAAAACCAAATTTGTCTCTACATGAATGCAGAACATAAATATGTTTGCAACACATTTTTTCCATTGCAAGTTCGACTTGGAGCTGTCAATGCTGTTTAACTTCTTGAATTTTTCTTTGGACATTCTGATCCTACTGACTCTGGGCAAGTCAACCTAAGGAATGTCCAGAAAATGTATGTGTGTGCATGTCTGTGTGTTCATGCACGCACCTTGATAATATACTATGAATGTTAATGTATTAGCAGCTCATATACAACCCAACCCTATTATTACAACACTAGCACAAAAAAAACAAGGAGTGGTAAGATAATATATGCATTCCCCCCTCCAAAAAAAAAATCACACTTACAGAATATAGATAGCCATAATAAAATGCTACAGCAAAAGCAATGACTCTTTAAAACTTTCTTTTTTAACTTATGGCATAATCTTCCTTAAACTAAGCCCTGAATAAATAAAATGGTAAATCAAAATTGGCCATAAAATACAGCAGTTAGTAGATTCCAGTGAGGATGGATGGATGGATGGATGGATGGATGATAGATAGATAGATAGATAGATAGATAGATAGATAGATAGATAGATAGATAGACAGACAGACAGACAGACAGACAGACAAATATATACACAAATATGCACACAAATATACATACATACATACATGCATACATACATACATACTGTACATGCATGCATGCATGCATGCATACATACATACATACATACATACATACATACATACATACATACATACATACATATTGTCCCTCTCTGGTGACCTCAAAGTGAAGTAACACTTTGGCTGGAAATATATGCATGTTTTGGGCAAAGCTGGTAAGCAAATTAAAAATAATATCTGTAGATACCTACTAGGCATATCAAGACATCTCTTACACTTTCTGATGTTACAAGTAGTCTTCAGAATAGTTAAACTCCATAATGGCAAACATGTGCCAGAGGTGGTACGCAGAGTCCTCTCTGCTGGCACATGCGCCATTACCCCAGGTCAGACCTCTTTCATGAGCTTCTGTTTCCCTGCAAACGATGAAACAGAAGCTCACAAAAGAAAAAGGGTCTTACCTCTTGCTGCGCTGCTGGTGCTGGGATTCCCTGCCTCCCACTAGCCAGCTGGTCTTTGTGTCTCTGCGTGCATGTCCGTGCATGCATGCACCTTTCAGTTTGGGCATGAGCATGCAGTTAGGTCACTCGGTGTCTAAAAGATCCACCATCACTGGTTAAACCTATGCACAGCCTGAAAATCATGGAGGGAACGAGTGGGAAGGGGAGGGGAGGGGAGAGGATTGATTGTTGATCCTGCATTATTTAAATTGGTCAAAGAGCAGGAGGAATGAGAAGTTCCTCTAGTAGCAGTAGGGGACCGGAGGCTAAAACATATGAAGAACGGTTGCAGGAACTGGGTCTGTCTAGTTTAATGAAAAGAAGGACTAGGGGAGACATGATAGCAGTGTTCCAATATCTCAGGGGTTGCCACAAAGAAGAGGGAGTCAAGCTATTCTCCAAGGCACCTGAGGGTAGAACAAGAAGCAATGGGTGGAAAATTATCAAGGAGAGAAGCAACTTAGAACTGAGGAGAAATTTCCTGACAGAACAATTAATCAGTGGAATAACTTTGCCTCCAGAAATTATGAATATTCCAACACTGGAAGTTTTTAAGAAGATGTTGGATAACCATTTGTCTGAAATGGTGTAGCATTTCCTGCCTAAGAAGAGGGTTGGACTAGAAGACCTCCAAGGTCCCTTCCAACTCTGTTATTCTATTCTATTCTATTCTATTCTATTCTATTCTATTCTATTCTAATAAAGCCAATGGAACAAGAGCCAGCCTCTGTATCTCATTCTAATTCCTCATTCTCTGTGAGGATGGGATTCAGGATCAAGGTCTATTTCAGATCCTGGCAGGAGAACCCTGCTGCAGAAAACAGCCTGTTTATAGTCTTCCAAGAAGTTAGTATGCCAGTTGGGATTCAGTGGCCCAGAAGAATAAATAATGGTATAAGATACACAAACTAGGAGGTGTAAATTTCCATTACCTCATGGCTCATCTCTCTGAAGGCAATAAAATTTCCCTGTAAAATAGGCATAAACTTTGTCCCTTGCTCACATTTCAGGTTAGGACAAGAAGGAGTGGGATGTTCTAACAGGGAATCTGACACTGATGGGAGGTATTAAGAGGGAGCCGAGTTTAGAGTCTGCACTACAGAAAGTAATGGAAGGCCAGACCTCTGCCAGAATATTTGAAGACGATCTTACAGCTTTCCAGAGAAAGCAGTTAGTCTTGTGAGATTCTTGTAACAGGTGATTAGCAATAGCATTTCCATTTTAGATTCGTCACAAAGGATTCTGGTTGCTTTTGCTTGACAGAACCCATGATGACTCAAATTCATGAGAACTGCTACTGCCGATTGTATATAAATAATGCCAGGGTGCTAAAGAAAGCCTGGACTCAATTAAATTCCAATCAAAGTTCATATTGAGATATTTTAGGGTGCTAAATCTGGATGCCAGAACTGTCTTGGTGCCACTATAGGCTCTGATAAGAATGTACTTTTTTTTGTTCAGATACTGAGGAAAGATGCAACTTTCTAGAGTTAGAGATTGTTTCTTCTAGACTTCCCAACCTTTGATCCCAAAGCTTTTCCCTAAGCCTAAATTCCATTCATATTCCATGGGGAAAGGCATATTATTTACATAGATGTAAAGTCTAAACTGACTAGCCTAGCCTTTATCCATCCAAATTTGACAAAACAAGGATGGGTTTTCTTATAAAAGACTTCATTTCATTAGAATTTATCTGCTGAAGAGAATATGGAACATCAACTTAAAGCCAATGGTGGAAGAAATATCCATCTGGTTCAGTCCCAAGCCGTGAGAAAGACACTGGAAACATGGAGGCTGATTGGAAAGAGGGCTCAATGGTGAACAGAACCACCAAGCATATGGTCCTGATGCAGCTGACCACATGGAGTTGAGAGAGAGGGGTATTTATACCTTCTCTTGGGCTTTGCACTTGAACTTCCTGTTCCTGTGCAAGAACATGTATTCTATTGGCTGTTGTAGAGGTCATAGCTAACTCTGTAGGTTTTCTGAGTTCCAGGTTTGGTTGAGATTTGTTGGGTGATAGAATGTCCCCAGTGATTGTGCCAGGTGGTGAGCTCTGCTGCTAGATGGGTTAATCCTATGAAGTCCTGGAGGGTCATGTCTTAATCCCATTACCATGGAGCTGGAGGACTTTTGTCTTGTAGATAGGCTGATCCAGTCTTTCTTAATGAACACCCAATATCTGCTGGGGGAAGGGAGCTGTTCTCCGTCTTTAAAACATGTTTCTTCTTTTATCATCCAGGGAAATATAATATTCTGCCTTTTTAATATTTTTCAAAATATTTCATTATTCTAGGAGAGGGCTGCGGTCTAACTTTCTACACTAACAATATGTTAGTGGAGTCAAGAATACACGGAGAAGCACATTGTCTAAGCAACTCTTTTTTCCCAATACTCCTGCTTCTCTCAATTTCTTTCTTTCAATTTCTTCTAACATTTTTTCTCTGTTACAACAGACAGCAGAGGGAAGCAAAAGAATCACAGAGGCCTGAACCGATCCTTTTCAGAGAACTTTTGAAATGGGGCTGAGCGAGGCCTTGGTCCACGCGTTGCTTAGCATTTTCTCCAATGGTTGGTAGGTACAGACTGTGTTTCAACTTCGGAAAAATTCACTCAGACGCAGAATTCAGGTTTCTTCCCAGAACTTCCTGTTTTTCTATTGCACATGGAGAGGCCTCACCACTCCTGGTATTTTTTTTAATTTCTAAATGCTGTATTTCAAGATAAGTATAAAGAACTCGTTTCACCTCAACATCTCCGACATATAATAGCCTTGATGTTTCACAAGAATCAGCAACCACAGAAATAATGTGACCACAAAGTAAATATCTCCAATCCTTATACTGAACAAAACTTGTAAAACTGTTTTGAAGCAGTAGTTAAATCAAAGTCCCTTGCCTTAGAAGGTCTCTAATGTGTACAATAAACCAGATTACATATGATTTTACTGGCTTCTAAGTGGAAGAACTGCAGCCTTTTGGCATACTACTATATTTAATATAAAACAGGTTTGTTTTCAGTAGCAGTTTATACAGCAGAACAAATGCCCTTGGTTCTAAAAGGAATATTTACATAAACCCAGTGGCTATAATTAGGCATAAAACACACCTACTTTTTAAAAAAGTTAATTCATGACAACCCTATATTATTTTAAGGATATGGAGAAACTCTGGCAGATTTAAAAAAATATTCACTACTCTGTGGATGCTCTTTAGCCTAGTGATGGCTGACTCTCTCAGGAATGGTTTAATTCATTTTCTCATTATTCCATCCTTAAATGCATTTTAATCTGATGTTCCTGCTGTTCTGAAAAAAATTTATATAAAATAAAAAATGCTAAAATACCCATTCCCTTTTTGTATACATTGTTTGTAATGCAAGCATTTTTGTATATGGAATTTTCCAGGAATAAGCATTTCTTAATGCAATCAACTTTTGCAAACTTTTCCTTGATATTTATTTTCTGTACCTTCCACATCGTAAACGTAATTCCAGACCTGCTCCAAAAACAAAATTGGATTAGCAAATTGCTAATTATGTACACCTACTTCACACCAGCTTTATAAAAGTCTTTTCACTGTTCACAGTGAAAAGGAACATGAGCCTCTCATCAGGTCAAAATTTCAGTCCCCAGACTTATGCTCTACAATATTATTATTTTTTCCTCCATCTGGAACCTGCTAGTTTGTTTGGGGAAATTTGGGAATGGTCTTGGTATTGAGGTCCAAAAGAAGTAATCCTTGTGAAAACAATTAATTAGCAAATCAAACTTCCCAATAATTGCTAATCAAAAAGCAAACAGCCCATAACCAGCAAAGCGAAGAGATTTGTCCAATTAGAAGATAGAACTATTGATAGAAAACAAACTGGAGTGCTAAACCAGTTCTTTTTAAATGTTATCATAACTAAAAAGGAAATTAACAGTTGTTTAATAAAAGGTTCAATTTAAAACATGTTTTATATCATCTAACATCATTTGCTTTTCCCCCTCTCCAGAAAAGACCCAAAATACAAGCCGGGGGGGGGGGAACCCAGATATGAGGACATGCCTTTTAAAAATCTGCAGATAGACAGAATGCATTTATGCTTAAAACTAATTCTTGCTAGTGCCATTGAAAAATCTTGTTTACGCTTGAAAATTGAAAGCTGTATTTATTAGGGTGCAGTGAAATTGCTTATTGCGTGGTAAAGTTGGCATAATGCATAAATCATGATGCAAATAGTAAAGATGCAAAAAGTACTCCATAAGGCAATCATTTTTTTTATAGATAGCATATATTTAAGAGTTAAAAGATTGCTGCAGCCTCATTTAACTTTTTTTTTCCCCATTTGGAAAATAAGCAAAATGTATGATTAAGATAATTAGGTGTTTTAATAAATAGAATTGCTGTGCAGGAAAGATCACCAGAATCAAGGAAGAGATACATTTTGCAAAGTTTCATCAGTGGTACCATTATTAGATATATATTTTTTCAGAAATGTCCAGTATGCATGGGTGGGGTACATTTCATGCGATATAAGAAAGTGGTATTCCTTTTTTTTTCTTGGAAAGAAATAGAGTATGTGTTATAAAATAAATAAGAAGTATTTTTTAAAAGAAGAATCCTATGGGGGAAAATGCTTCGGCATGGTTGATATTTTATCAGCCGCGGGAGAGGAAGATAAAATGAGAAGCAGAGACATTTCATGCAGTTTACTGCACATCCCTTTCAGATGTCACTGGGGCAGCAGTCATTTCAACAGCAGGTGATGATGGAGGAAGCCTCCATTACACTCTCAGCCTTACTGAAAGACCAAATCCATTAAGGTTCTTGTCATTAGCCAGCAATCATTTAACTACTGTAGGGTCTCAAGGATTAAGCCATTCTCACCTGAGAGTGAGGGAATGATGTTCCATGGGACAGGCCCCTTGGATTAAGTTAATACCCCTGTAATTACCTGGTTCCAATTCATTTTAAAAAATGATAGAAATTCTATTCCCCATTTTGTTTTCTTTTGTACAGAATTCAATTGCTTTTAAATATGATTTAAAATCATAGCGGTTATCTAGGGCAATTCCCTCTTGAATACAGGATCCATTATAGCATTTCTGACTAACGCAAAATTTCTCAGGCACCGAACCGGTAGTGGCAGGAACCCACTCCTGATGGGTTGCTAATTTTTTTTACTACCAGTTCGGGCATGCAACGCTTCTGTGCATGCAGAAGTATCTGGGTGGTGGGCAGAGCACCCCATCACCACTACTACTGGTTTGCCTGGTTTGATCCAGACAGAACCGGCAGCAACCCACTTCTGATACTGCATCAATAGAAGCAAAATCAAGATCATTCTTGATTCCTTTCCTGGTCAGGCAAAATCTTAAAATGTTGTGTTTTCTTATGAATTCTGCACTTTTGGAAAGATATTGGCATACTGATATCTCCAGAGGAGAGCAACCAGTACGATAAGGAAAAGAAAAAGAGAGGAGCACTTAAAGATATCAAGCATTTTAGCCTAGAGAAGATAAAACTGTGGGGAATCTTGATAAGCCCCAACAAGTATCTGAAAAATTGTTGTATAGAAGGGGTAGATTTACTCCATGTTGTTTTCCAGAAGCAAAATAAGAAACAGTTGGCTTCTTACAAGGAAATTAATTTTTGATAAGCATCAAAAAAGAATTTCCTAATAAAGTAGGCTTCTTTAGGAGATTTAATATTTAAATGCTCCTGTCACTGGAAGTATTTAAATAGTGGTTGGTTATCCTTTAGAGACCATAGTAATAGCTTTCTGCACTGAAGTGCAAGTTGAGTGGGCTGAATGTTATTTCCAAGACCCCTTCCAATCTTTCCATTCTGCACTTCTAGGAAAACCCCATATATGTATTACATCCCCAATCACTTTATGATCAGTTCACAGTTCTTGACTATCAAAAATCTGCCCATCTGAATTCAGGGAATCTAATAGCTCTTTACAGTGGCCAGCATATGCATTCATCCAATCTGGTAAGGGTTTTTCCAACAAAGCTTTTTCATTTACATTATCTGGAAGAAAGTATTCAGGAACAGTTAAGGCGACATAAGACACAACTCAGTTACAAGAGAGAAAGAAACTCCAGATAACTTCACCTTGAATCTGTTTAGTATAAAAAAGATCAGGGGTTTTTATTATGTTATTCTTCCACATTGTCTACTCTATATGCCCTATGTACAACAATAAAACAGCCTTCCTTCTGTTGCTGTTTCCTGAACTTGCCTACTTCAAAGGGGTAACAGGAGGTTTGTCCATCTGAAAATCAACACAATCTCTAGGATCATAACAACATTATAAACTAGGCATTAATGTGTTGCTAAAGCCGGCTTTGGATTCGAAAGGGTCTAGATAAAAAGAACTAAAGGTGAACACCCTCTGTAATATCTGGTCAAGAAAATATTTTTCTTCATAGCAGCAACTCTAAGTAATTCTCCTTAAACTCTAAAGAATATTAAGGGACCATGTCCATAAGGAGAATAATCTACATTGCTCAAATTATGAAAATTTAAAATTGCAATTAGACCAATTTCTCATTAGTATTGGCAATGCTGCCAGGCTACGGAAATGGAGTAATTTTGTGGCAGATTTCAGGAGAAAGGTCTGCCAGGCTGGAAAGTCTTGGTATCGACCCAAGGATACCAGGTTTCAACTGCGGCACTATATGGCTTGTGGTGTTCAGAGACAAGGGTTAAGCTGCCTTGACCTCACTGCTGTTTTACTATATTTGCTTTTTATTGCACGGGCCACGTAAATATTCCATCAAGTGAACAAAATTCAACTGAAATCAGCAGCAAAGAATGGCATGTGGTTGAAGCAATTCACAAATCAGGTACTTGGCTAGACAAACAGGAATTGAGTTGGGAAGCCTTCATAAACAGCATGAAACTATTTATAGACCACTTCCTAATGGACTGCCAATTTTATTTTTAACAAGTTTCCTCACAGCTTTTGTAACATGGCATTGTACACCTTTCAACTTTTATCCATTCTAGGGAAAGCTGTCATTTTTAGAAGTCTGTATTTAGGGCCAACTTTGTATGAAGAATGCATTCTCTATGGATTTAAATACAATATTAAAGAACATGATTTTTGTTTCTTCCTGGCTAAATCTGTTACCCATGAGAGTAAATAAGAAAGCTACCCTGACTGGAGGCACATATTATCAAATTGTGTTTTAACATAAGATGGACTCAGAGAAATTCACAGTCAGAGATTGTGATAAAAATGACAAAAGCAACATTGTGCTAGCCTGACCCAGGCTCTCTTTTAGTTGTTTGTGCAGGGTCACAGCACATGTACAAAATGAGTGGTTTTTTCACCATTTCGGTATTTTCACAATGCTGTTTTCACCATTTTTTCATCTTTGCCTCCAAAGACACTTCGGGGTACATCAAAGGTTTGCAAAGTGTTGTAAAAAATAATAGTTTGACTTGAGAGGTACACCATCTCTCATTTGCAATATCCAAGGAATATTTATTCATTTACTCTACCAATAGTCTGCTGTTCCATCAAAGAGAAAAACTGACAAATGTTTTCTCAGACACGCATCCATTTTTATGGGGTTGGGCTGCCAAATCCTCAAGCTAACATATCCTTGGTAAGACTTGAAGCTCAAGAGGCCAAGACAAAGGATGAAGCAAGTGTACTTTTTAAAAATGTAACCTTGTTGAAAGAAATGTCCCTCTGGGTACAGTTCCAAGTGTGGGAAAAGACACTGGACACATGGTGGCTGTTTGGAAAGATGTTTAAAGGTGGACAGGATCACATGGCTTGAGATGCTGGGATAAAAAAAGGGAAGAGATGCTGAGAGTGTGCTTGTTTTATGCCCTCTCTGGGCTTCCCATTCCTGTGCAAGAAATGCACTCTGATTGGTGGTCAGACTCCCAGGGGGTGGGGATCTTAGCTAGCTTTCTGTTGTGGCCCAGCAGGAGCCATTGGAGTTGCCACCAGACTCCAACAGCGAGGGGCTCTATGAGTCGGCTCTGGAGGATGTGGAGGACCCTGGACAGAGTTCTGACTCCAAGCAGGGTACAGAGAGGCTGGTTGGCCACCAGGAGGCGCCTGAGCCTTGGAACAGTGGGGAGGAGACAAGGGAGTGTGATCCTGACGTCATGCATTGGAGCAGTGGGGAGGAGACAAGGGAGTTGGTCCTGGATGCCCGGCAACGGAGGGCTAATAGGCGTAAAGAACAGTTACACAATTACAGGAGATAATTGAACTCAGCTGGTGGTAATTAGGCTCCTCTCAAGACTATAAAAGGAATGACTTTCCACGCGCTCGTTGCAGGAATCAACGTATTTACTAGAGCTGGAGAACTCTCGTGGCTAGCTTGGCAGGCTGGATTAGGTTAGTCTGTGCTGGATTGCTGCCAAGGTCTAGTCTGTGTGTTAATAAATCCTTGAAGTATCTTTGTCTCAGCATGTCTGTCTCAGGACGAGGGGGGTCAGAACAGCTTTCTGTCTGTCTTTTGAATCCCAAGCTTGGTTGAGCTATTGCTGGGTGATGATGTAATGAAAGGGCTTTGGGATTCCTACTATGACTCTTCTTGAAGTAGATAGGCCTTTGTTATGTAGAATATACTGGCTCAGGCCTTAATGACCCATTGACAAAGGTGGAAGGGGTGAGTTTCTGCCTCCTTTTTAGGGGAAATATTCTGTCCTTTTAATATTTCCTAAAATATCTCATTTTCCTAGGAGAGGGATGGGTGTTAACTTCCAACAGCCTAAATTTGTCAATTAAAAAAAGCCTCAAAAGTAAGCTAGCTTTCTAGCAGTTTCCCTTATATCACAGAAGATCTGGAAATAAATCAGCTCAATTCTGAAAAGATTGGAGTGCTAATCACTCTTCAGCACATCATGAAAACAAGACCCTACTCTGTTCTCAAAATTGCAGAGAATGTTCATAAAAAGCACCCCAGGATATGCACTAGAATAATATCTTGGATCAAATAACCCTTCTCTTTATTTTATGTGCTCTGTTAACCATATTTACTCAGAACTGTCCCATTATTTTATGGGATTGACCTCCTTGCAAAAGGGTTTAGGATTACATCTTCCTCTGAATGGAAGCATGTTTTAGCTAAGTCCAGCTGTGTTCTTACTAGTATGTATTACATACTATTCTGCCAATAAAACATGTACTCATTATCCTATTCCTGCAGACAAAGAAATTGGAAGCTACAAAAAGATTTGTATGAATTTCCATCAAGCCTACTCCATTCAGCATGCAATTTGTTAGGGTATATGTTGCAGATAGATTTATGATCATAGATAGATCTATGATCTTTATGATAGATTTATGAAATAAACTTTTGGTCTAGTTTGTACTAGCAAGCCTATACTTAAAAAGCAGAAAGGCTCAGAATTCTGTATAAGATCTATGGGAAAAAGAACAATTCTAGGGTTCAAGTTGACTCACTTTTAATTTTATAGTTGGGGGGGGCAATACCCACCTACGCAATATATATATAGTTGTTAGTGGCCATCAGTCAAAAGTGTATATATTTAATTCATATGATTCATTTAGATATTCAAAGTGCAATTTTGTGGCAAAGGAGCTCCACCAACATGATTACAGGGATCGACCAAGCAAATTATTTTGTTGGTGTTTGGAAGAACACCAGGAAGAAGATATATTTTATCAAAACTAAATTAAAAGGAACTAGGATTTCCTTTGTGCCCTTACTATCCGAATGCAGTGACCAATGCTTTTGTTCTTTTGAACTTCATAGCAAATAAATATTTCCTGAGTTTATAGTTCTACTTGCTTCCTTCTCTCAATGGTGTTTGCAAAAATGATAGCCACTTTCCCCTTGCATAGAAATTGGGTGTTTTCCCAATGCTGATTCACTTATAGAGTATTTGGGTAATCATATGTGGAGATGTGTTTCCATGAATCCTGATTAACAAACTTCATGAATTACAGCTGAAAAAGCAATAATTTTGTCATTCTTTGTTTAGGCAGATGGTCAGTGAACTCAATGACAAAATTTCTGGCTTTCCTATATTTCATTTTAAAAAGAAAAAAAGAAAGAGAATTAACAATTTCTTACCCCTCTTTTTGTCGAGGAAGCAATATTTGTATTTCATCACCCCTAAAACAACATTTTTTTTCTAGTAGCAATTATAGAGAATAACAGAATTTAACAAAAATAGAATTAATAAAATTGTTAACTGTAACTTATTAGAATCCATTGAATTGTACAGTTCTACTATATTTTCATTAATGATTAATCCTACATTTTATCATTCGGTGATCGTCAGCAAACCAATGTTTTGGGGTGAAGGACATTTGAAAGAACAGCATGAAATATGAGAAGGCTGAATTTTAAATCTTGGGTTCTAACCTATGTATTGATTTCAAATTCGGGTGCTTGAAATTTCAGCAGAGCATTACTGGTATAAACTAGTGGTAGAATGTGAGTTAATGGCCATTATTTGCATTGCTTAACATACTTTTTGACTATTTGAAAAGTAATCCTGAATTGCCTGCATAGTATCACAATATTGTATATTTTTAAAAAGTGCAACCTCTCAACATTCCTATCATCTTCTATGTCCAAAAAACATTGGTGTTGATGTGACCAAAGGTATCTAACTCAACTAATTCCTCTGTAACTACTAAAACTTAAGCAGATTTATCTGCCATGCCAACCAACCAGTTCAGATTACCTAAACAGGTTAGATGCTTGACTTATTGAATCAATCTTGTATGTATGTATGTATGTATTTATTTATTTATTTATTATTTATTTGATTTATATGGCTGCTCATCTCACCTAAGTGACTCTGCATGGCTCACAACAAGATGCATGGAATTTGTTTTCCTCCTTTGTAATGGAAGTAGAAATTCTTTACAACTGAACTTCATTTCAAGCAGTATTTGCGAAATGGATTTGAATCTGACACATTCTGGTTTTTCCAGCTGAAGGACAAAGAATAGTGATTTGTGTAATGAACATATTACTCTAACTTCTTAGCTTTGGCCAAGTCATCTTATTTTCAAGACCTCCAGGCTATCAATAACCTGACTCTTGGACAGAAGCTAAGTGCAGTAACAAGAAAGCAATGATATAGACAGTTCTACTAGCAACATCTATTGTATCCTGGTGTAACTGCTGAACTCATTCGTGGATCGGTACCCAGTAAGGTGGCATGAAATCCACAGGGCCTATTATGTTCCATGACATAATAACCAAGAAAGATTTTAGTTCTCTCCATCACAGACAAAGGGCTGCTTTATTGTAAATTAAGATACATTAGTTTAAATTGCCTGGTAATTCCCCTACCTCCATTCCTGATTGTATAAGAAGTTGAAAGAAGTGTTTTACAATATAAGGGAGGGCCTGATCTAGATACCAAAAATATTATGGCAATGCAGAGACATAGATATTATATTGACCCTGGCCAAGGAATCAAAAGTTCAGCCTAAATACTCACAAGTTATCTCATCAGGATCTTAGTTGAGGCATGCAGGAAGTGGAAACATCTGTTTTTCCTCCCTGTGGAACAAATGCTTATGAATATCTTGTTAATAGCAAATAAAATAACTCCCAAGCATAATCATAGTATGATTTTTTTTAATGTCTTATTGAACTGGATGAAGTAAGTGGTACAACTCAGTCAACTGAATCCAGCTGGGTACGTGTTTTTCACTATCCACAAATGCAGAAGAAGAGGACTTCATTATGATAGCTGAAAAGTGCACCTGTTAAGCCTGTTACCTAAAAGAAGGGCAATGAGCACGAGCTAAAACATGAAATCAGTGGTGGCATACAACCCCCATACTGGGGTGTACCGGTGCCTGCTGGGAACACCAGGTACCATTCCGATACAGTGCTCCGGAGGGCCCACCCACCCACTCTCCTTACCACTATTTGAGTTGGTCGGGGCTTTCGCGTATGCGCATGGAGCGTATGGTGCCTGTGTGACACTCCGCTGAGCAGCTGGAGCATCACAGGTGGTAAGTACACATGCACACGCTGCGTGTGTGCTGTGCGCATTCACATGGTCTATACTGGGTCCCGTTGCAGCATACAGGTTGCAACGGGACCTGGAACCCACCACTGCATGAAATCTACTTCAGTGATGGGATTCAAAAAATTTTACTAGCGGTTCTATGGGCCTGCCTCAGTGGGCATCGCATGGCTTGGTGGGCATGGCGTGGTGGGCATGGCAGGGGAAGAATACTGTAAAATCTCCATTTCCTCCCCACTCCAGGGGAAGGTTACTGCAAAATCCCCATTTCCTCCTGATCAGCTGAGACTCGGGAGGCAGAGAATAGATGGGAGCGGGGCCAGTCAGAGGTGGTATTCACCGGTTCTCCGAACTACTCAAAATTTCTACTACCAGTTCTCTAGAACTGATCAGAACCTGCTGAATACCACCTCTGATCTATTTGTGTACCAACTGCTCTGATCTAGGTTTCAAGGAGAGAGCATATGAGTATGTACATGGAAGCTAAAAGGAATTTTCCAGGAGAATTTGGTAATAGAGTTTAAGTGGTAGTCCCTTAATTTTCTCCCAAAGTCAAGAGTTTTTACTTAGCTTAGAGACACGAATAGACAGGAGGCTGCAGTTATAACTTGCAGTTCTTATGGCCTGTTTATTTTCCTGTCTGAGAATAAACCTTTATTATTCGTTCTATTTTCATGCAAATTGAGACCATCGTCATAAAGTTGCCTTTGGGGAAGATAGCAATAGCACTTAGCACTGCTTCACAGTGTTTTGCAGCCCTCTCTAAGAGGTTTACAGAGTCAGCCTGTTGCCCCAACAATCTGGGTCCTCATTTTACCCACCTCGGAAGGCTGGAAGGCTGAGTCAACTTTGAGCGGATGAGATTTGAAGTGCCAAACTGCAGGCAGCCATCAGGCAGCAGGAGTAGCCTGCAGTACTGCACTCTAACCACTGCACCAATGTGGTTCATAATGCAAAATCTCTGGCAGTTATATCCTAAATATCACTCCATATTGACCTGCCTATATTCACTACTGATTTATTTCTCCCACCATTCATTGCTGAGTTTTTAATGTTGATAATGCTTTAATGTTCTTTAATGCTTTTATTGGTCCCAGTCCAGCATTTAGGAGCATTTTTATCTTCTCGCACTCTAAGCTAAGCAATGATGTCTTATTTACAGTCATGTAAAACTTTCTGGAATAACAAAAAAAAGAGGGGATAACTGCTTCTTCTCCCACCATGTTGAGAGATGTGTTAAAGAAAGATGTAGCACTTGAGATGATCAAGGATTTGATGCTTTTCATTCAAAGCAAAGGCTACCAGTCTGAACTGCAGAAATCAGAAAGGTCACTAGATGTCAGCAAAGAGAAAGACAAAATTCTCACTTTTTTTTTTTTGCTGCCATCCAGTGGTCATCTTGCTATTTCCAGCTCAGAATTTGTAGCTGTATTTGTTGGTTTAATTAAATATAGGATAAATTCGCTAATTGAGGCATCAATGCTCAGGCGTCCTTCTGCTTTTCCATTTACTGTGCCATGAAATTTAACAACAGGGAGAGAAAAATTGTTATTCTGTATGTTGCAATCAGAAGGGGGGATGTCAGAAATGTTTTGGGGCTTGTAAGAATCTTAAATAGTCTTGGCCCTGTTCGCTACACTAAAATCCATGAGGATCTTGGCGTAGCTTTATCAATCCTTTTTATTCCTCCTTGCTTAGCAAGCCCTCTTTCTCCATTTTTTTTTCCTGGCAGGCTAAATAATCCTTACTTTCCTAAGCTTTTCCTCTGTTGTTGCTGACTCTTTGTTTTCAAAGGTTTTTTGCTGATAATTATATTTTTAATTTGCTGCCTAGCAGTTTTAAAATTTTATTTTTTTTAATAGAGTGCGCTACTAAACAGTAACCATTTCTATCTCATTTTGAGTACTTCTGAGGATGTTGTTCCAATATTATTAACTAATAAAAATCAAAGAAAGCACTAAACAGAAATCTTTCATAATCTTAAGCCAATCCAACATACCAGTGCAGGTAGGGAAGATTCAACATCCTTAGGCACAATAAAGATCATAGTATTTGTAATCTGAGTTGCATTTCCTGGTTTTCTAAGGGAAACCTCATAATTCTTCAGTTCCAATACTTCGTTGAGATCCATTGAACTAGAACTATAATGCATTGTGGTTGTCGGATGCTAATTCTTTTAGATGAGCCTCTTCTCTGATATTTGTCAGTCACGTGAAAAAGATCTTTCACCTGCTTGACTTTGTGTATATCAAAAAAAGGACAATCTTTCTGTGTCCCCATTCACTCTAGCGGATATTTCTTCAGATTTGTTTTTAAAAATATGATCCAGACATGAAAACGATCTTGTGAAAGGTGACAAATGGAGAAACCATGTGCTGTATCCCTGCCTCAGATGAACAATAACGTTGTTATTCCAGAGGTGGTGTGCTGCCACCAGTTTGGGTGAACCAGTAATGGCGGCGGTGCAAGGCTCCACCCCCCCACTTTGACATGATAAAGGACCTTCTCCCCATGCAGAAGGTGCTGCGCACACTCAGATGTGCCACGTGTGAGCGAAGTGAGCGCATGGGCACGGGCACTCCCACTACCGAAGCGGTAGTGAAGAAAATAGAATTCCATCGCTGTGTTATTCCCATCACTCTTTTTATTTGGAAATACTTTCATAATGAAAATGCGTCATGATTTGTTATAAACAAATCAAATGAAGCTGAAAGGATCAGAACTGCAAGTCACCTGAGAGTTCCTTTAATCTAGTTTAGTTTCCTAGGTTAAAAAATTGAATTCAATTGAATTGAATTTATTAAAGTTCTATGCCGCCCTTTTCCCCTAAGGGGACTCAGGGCGGCTCACAATCCAAGTCAAGGGGGTACAGATAAAGAATAAAAGGACAAACAGAACAATACACAATTTAAAAGCACACAACAACCATACCATTCGAGGGGGGGGGGGGACAAAAGCTCTTTAGCCCCAGGCCTGTTTTAAGGGCTTTGCGGAAGGCCTGGAGGATGGTGAGGGTTCAAAACCCCACAGGGAGCTCATTCCAGAGGGTCGGAGCAGCCACAGAGAAGGCTCTCCTCCGGGTGGTCGCCAGTCGGCATTGGCCGGCGGATGGAATTCGGAGGAGGCCTAATCTGTGGGATCTAATCGGTCTATTGGAGGTAAATGGCAGCAGGCAGTCTCTCAAAAAATGTATGGCAATGTTCTGGGTCCTTATAGTGAATTCTTAATAAGATAAGATTTCAATATACACAGATATGTGCTCTTATTTTTACCCCTAGAGGTCTCCCATTTCTGTTGTGTCATTTGCCTGAGGTATAAATCTGTACCAGTAGTCGGGGAGAAATTATTTACCTTTTTATAAAAGTGTTCTGTTTAGGTGGCTTAGTCATCCATTGCAAAGAACTGAGAGTCCTGATGTGGTGTTTTGTTATTATTAAAATCTGTTCAGAAAGGTTGTATCTGAAGTAGTCAGAAAAAAATCTATTATTGTTGTTTTGTTTTGTTTTTCCTGTTGCTATGAGTATATTTTTAAGAAAAAAATATTAACATCAGGGAAGAAGTGCTAATTTGACATGGCAGATTGATAATACCTTTGTAGGAGTATAAATAAAATGTTTATATTTGCTTTGAAGAACAGTTCTCATTTAATTTATTATGGAACCTTGGTGGCTTTCCTACCAAGTGTTTTGGAACATTCTATAGTAAAAAGTATTTTAAGGTGTATACATTATGAAAGGGTATAGAAAATGTGTAAATCAAAGCATCAGAAATGACTAAAGCACCGTGTATTGTAGTATTAAAACATTTCAAGACCTCTAATATAATTTTTAAAGTATTAATATACCTATATCAACCTTTATCAACTTGAAGATCAGCAAACCTGTTGAATTTTATTAATTCAAACTTGCTGAATTTCCGGTTCATGTAATTTTAGCCAGGCTGGTTGTAGCTTTTGAGATTGGCACTAACTTCATGGAAGATGTTACCTAGTTAGTTAATAGCAATAGCAATAGCAGTTAGACTTATATACCGCTTCATAGGGCTTTCAGCCCTCTCTAAGCGGTTTACAGAGTCAGCATTTTGCCCTCAAAGTCTGTGTCCTCATTTCACCCACCTCGGAAGGATGGAAGGCTGAGTCAACCTTGAGCTGGTGAGATTTGAACCGCTGAACTGCAGATAACAGTCAGCTGAAGTGGCCTGCAATACTGCACCCTAACCACTGCGCCACTTCGGCTTAATGAAATGTCTGCAAGCAAACAACCAAGTTCAAGAGCACCAAGAATTCCCCAGTTGCGGAAAGCTTTTGAATGCTGTAGATGGTTTAAATTTTATATAAAAGTATGGTTTCCATTTTGATTAATCTTTTGGCCTTGGTTGAAATCATAGTTTCCTTCATATACATTTATTCTCTGTGAATTTTTGGACTAAAGAAACAATAATGCTATTGCTATTGTGGATATCAAAACCTCTCTGCACAACTGTAGACTTATTTAACCATTTAGTCATATATCAAAGGCCAAAAACAATGTAGAGACTCACACGCCAGCCTTGTTGAAAACATCCTGGTTCATCCATTTCTGGCCTTTGTGAACTGAGCCTGAATGAAGATTCTGTGCAGAGTTGAATGTGCTTAGAATTTGGAAATTATTTGGTTGATATCCAGTTACATTTAAGGGGAACAATCATATAGATGTGGCTTTGTCCTTATTTATAATAGGCATAGGAATAGCACCTAGACTTATATACTGCTTCATAGTGCTTTACAGCCCTTCAGTGGTGGGTTCCAGATCCCGTTGCAACCAGTACGATGCAACAGGATCTGGTGTCCCCCACATGCATGTGTGCAGCACATGCGCACACATGCGCACGCGTCCTTACCTCCAGGATGCCTCCACGATGCTCCAGCTGCTCAGCGGAGCATTGCATGGAGCCGTATGCTCTCTGCGTGTGCACGGAAGTGCTGAAGAGCTCAAATACAGATAAGGAGCTTGGGCGGGTGGGTGGGCCCTTCGGAGCACCATACCAGAACCCGGTGCTCCTGGCAGGCACCGGTACGCCCATACCAGTTATCTAGATCCCTTCCAGTTGGGTTTCAGGCCTGGCTACAGCACGGAAACCGCTTTGGTCGCATTGATCGATGATCTCTGGAGAGCCAGGGATGGAGGTCATGCCTCCATCCTAGTACTCCTTGACCTCTCTGCGGCTTTCGATACCATCGACCATGGTATCCTTCTGCGACGACTGCGGGAGGTGGGGGTGAGAGGCACTGTCTTACGGTGGTTCTCCTCTTACCTCTCGGACAGGTCGCAGTCGGTGTTGGTCGGAGGGCAGAGATCGACCCCTAGGCCCCTAACGTATGGGGTGCCGCAGGGTTCGGTCCTGTCCCCCCTCCTCTTTAATATCTACATGAAACCGCTGGGTGAGATCATTCGACGGCACGGGATAAAATACCACCAGTATGCGGACGATACACAGTTGTATCTGTCCGCCCCGTGCCAACTCAATGAAGCGATGGACGTGATGTGCCAGGGCCTCGAGGCTGTTAGGGACTGGATGGGGGTTAACAAGCTTGTACTCAATCCAGATAAGACCGAGTGGCTGCTGTGCTTCCCTCCTACTAATTGGCCAAGTGTTCCACCTCTCAGGCTGGGGGGTCAAATAGTACGCCCCTCAGATAGGGTCCACAACTTGGGAGTCCTCCTGGACCCACAGCTGACTTTTGAACACCATTTGTCAGCTGTGACCAGGGGGGCATTTGCCCAGGTTCGCCTGGTGCACCAGTTGCGTCCCTACCTGAACCGGGAGGCTCTCACAACAGTCACTCGTGCCCTTGTGACCTCTAGACTGGAATACTGCAACGTGCTCTACATGGGGCTGCCCTTGAAGAGTATTCGGCGACTTCAGCTTGTCCAGAATGCAGCCGCGCGAGCGATCGTGGGTGCGCCTCGGTTCACCCACGTAACACCTATCCTCCGCGAGCTGCACTGGCTGCCTGTTGATCTCCGGGTGTGCTTCAAGGTGCTAGTTGTCACCTACAAAGCCCTTCATGGTATTGGATCTGGGTACTTGAGAGACCGCCTAGTGCCAATTACCTCCACTAGACCAATTAGATCCCACAGACTAGGCCTCCTCCGAATTCCATCAACCGGCCAGTGTTGACTGGCAACTACCCGGAGGAGGGCCTTCTCTGTGGCTGCTCCAACCCTCTGGAACGAACTCCCCGTGGAGATTCGTACCCTCACCACCCTCCAGGCCTTCCGCACAGCCCTTAAAACCTGGCTGTTCCGACAGGCCTGGGGCTAAAGACTCGTTGCCCCACTTCGAACGGTATGATTGTTGTGTTTTTTAACTATGTATGGTTTTATGTTTTTTGTAACTTTGTTTGCTTCCCTCCCTTTGAGTTGTGAGCCGCCCTGAGTCCCTTTAGGGAAAAGGGCGGCATACAAATAAATTAAAATGAAATGAAATGAAATGAAATACTGGAGTGTACCACATGCAACCCATCACTGTAGCCCTCCCTAGGCAGTTTACAGAGTAAGCAATAGCAATAGCAATAGCAGTAGACTTATATACCGCTTCATAGGGCTTTCAGCCCTCTCTAAGTGGTTTACAGAGAGTCAGCATATTGCCCCCAACAATCTGGGTCCTCATTTTACCCACCTCGGAAGGATGGAAGGCTGAGTCAACCCTGAGCCGGTGAGATTTGAACCGCTGACCTGCTGATCTAGCAGTAGCCTGCAGTGCTGCATTTAACCACTGCGCCACCAACCTTGGAAGGATTGGAGACTGAGTCAACCTTGAATCAATTAGGATTGAATTGCTGGCACTCAGCAGGATTAGAATGCAATACTGCATTCTAACCACTGTGCACCATTGCTCATTTCCACCATGGCTAATAAACATTTTTTCTTCTTTGTAGCAAGTTCAATTTCCATTTTCACTCCATTGATGTTAAGGTGTTGGTATTTTCTGCTTGTAAACATAGAATTCCAAAATAGCTGTGTAGATTTTGTTTGGCATAAATTATAATACTTTACACAGAAAAATATCCAATATCCATATAATGGATTGTAGCCTTTATATGGTGAGAAGTAAATGTGCTTGGTTTCTTAGAAATTCTAGCCAAGGAATATTCAGAGACTTAAGGCCAAGTCTTTTCTCATTGATCTTGAATGTTTATACACTTCCATAATGGTGGACCACTCTACAAATGTATCAGGTAAATGTAATCCTAGTAATTAAGACACATCACTTGCCTAAACAATGATTGACAAAGAAGTGCTATATCTTCATACAGTTCTTTTTCTTCACGTTTGCTTTGCTTTTAATATGTTTCTAATAATAAACATTCTTTACACATTTGCAGTTCCATAGTCCAGGAAGACATAAAGCAATTTTTCAAACTCCTTTAGATTCAGCAATCTGATGACTTTTCTTGACACTCCTTGAGGTCATTCCCTTGACTAAGTTTCAGTAAGGTCATGGAGCAAAATACTCACCTGGTACAAAATTAGCACATGACACAGATGCTTAAAATTTCAAGCAAATCTTGTTCTTCAGGTATAAATATAAATATCATAGTACTTCCCTTGGCATTCAATGGTAGCTTCTTCCTAAGCCAAATGGCTTACACCGTCAGTAAACTAAAAGATTAGATAAGACCAGTTTTTGTGTAGTTCAGAAACTACAAATCAATTGAATTGTTGTTATTTTATTTTGTTGGTTTCAAATGCATAATGTACTCACTGAAGGATATTACTCAGTTTTTCTTTCCTTGATTGAATGTCTGCTTGGATTCAATTATTATCTGGAAATCTCCTAAGACTCAAGTCAAAGTCATTCTTCAGGACAGGGAATATGTGGGAAACTGCCTCACTAAACATATCAAATAAAATCTTTATTATGACCAGAGAGCTGCATAAGGAAGGTGAGGTAGAGCCCATTATAAAGTACATCAGAATCTTTTAAAAAAATGAAAAGTCAAAAGAATGGGTAGGATCAGGACTCAGGAGGTGATATAGGGAAATATAAAACGTTTGTATCAAATTACCAAGCAGTCTAATATGATGAACCAGGTGCTCACAAAGTATAGTTTGTGTCACAGGCCATCCTCTGACAAATTTTAAGCACTACTGTGTAGAACAGGAGCGTCAAACTGGCGGCCGTGAGCCAGATGAGTCACACGCAGGCCATGCCCACCTCAGGTCCACAAAGGGGGAAAAGTCCCAATATATCACGTGATGGCAATGTGATGCCACGAGTTTGACACTGGTGGTGTAGAATCTAGCAACACTGTATGTTGTGGCAGGGTTAGTATCTGGAAGCAGCATTAGAGCAGAGGTGGGTTGCTCCTAGTTCAGCCCGGATCGGGAGAACCGGTAGTAGCAGCGGTGGGAGGCTCCACCCACCCGCCCATTGTGCGCACATGCAAACACACACAGGAGCACTTCTGAACCGGTAATAAAAAAAAAATGGCAACCCATCACTGCATTAGAGATATAAAATTGCTCTCTGGGTATTTGTGCAGAAATGGTGAGATGAAACTAGTATGGATGTCTCTTTAGTACAGGCCTTAGAGAATCACATATTGTGTTCTTTTCATGTCTCCAAAGTGATAGGGCTCTATCTTTCTGGGTTAATTTTCCTGGAGGGAGGGCATAACATAAGAGTGAAGGCTCTTTGATGCTTAGGGACTTCAAGTTTAGTTAGGCATGCCAAGAAAATTGCTGGATTGGATTTTCCCTGCCAATGAAGGTTGGAGTTCTGGCTAGATCTAAGTGTGATCTGTGTTCTGCTGTACACTGTTTAATGAATGCTTTATAATGCCATTCCAGATTGAGCATAAGATCTAGAGAGAAACCCAAGTACATGAGTTAAGTTGCCACTGCTAGTTTCCATGTAGATTGAAAATCATCATTCAATTTCTAAAACATAGAAATCAAATTTTATTTTGAATTTTGTTTAATCCATTTTCACATTTTTTTTTCTCTTTTATCCATTAAAAATTACAGTCTTGTAGGAATTCTGAGGGTAACTCCTAAAGCTTCCATAGGCTCCACCAAAGAGTGGCTTTAGGTTATGCTCCTCTATTTAACATGAAGAATTGCAATATATGACAAGCTGGTATGTACTATTGTTCTGGTAGCAAAGTACTGGAATTTCCTTCCACTTTGATTTTAGTCTATAAATTTATTTTACATCGACATTGTACAATATTTCCTCCTTTTAAAAATAAGAATATTACAATCACCTCCAAGGTCCCTTCCAACTCTGTTATTCCGTTATTTGTATAAATATAAATTCGGCACAAGAAACCATTGGTTGTCCTCTAACGTCACTGGGTGACATCGCCAGGTCTCGCAGAGTAAGGAAGATACTTAGGGATTATTCTGTTAAAATATAGATGCAGATGTGTTATCAATATGCTTTCACACCTGTACCCCATTGCATTGCACTGCATATGGGCATTTCCATAAACACCCAATTATGTTTTTATGACACTGCTTTAACTCTCTCACAATAAGCTGACAATTTGGTGAAATTACATGTTTACAGTTTTCTGCCCTGCTAACTGTTGTTCTTAAAAGGAAGTGTTTATTTCACATTGAATGATTAACGTATGTCCAGATAATGGGAAGGAAACAACATATTTGGAAGCAATAAATAGCTGTCCCCCTTAACGCAGCAAGTTGCAATGAACTGAAAGACATGTACCTCTTGATTTAATTTGTGGAGTAGCCAGGGTCTGCTGTGTGTCAGACTAATTATAAACTATAATCAGAGTGCTATCATCTTGAATAGCTACGATATGTGGGAAATAGCCCTGACTGTCTCCTTTAGAAATATATCAAAGATGAATCTTTAATAGTTGATTAACTTTAACTTTAACTTTAATTTGTGCTTTATTAATTTTTAATTCTTAATTTAGTACATCCATTTTACTTAGCTCACCTGAGTCCTCATATAGAGCAGAAAAATAGGTTGTCAATAATAACAGGTATAACAATGCCCAACTTGTTATTTAATTTCACAAATGTAAAACAAAAGAAACTTTATTAAAAGTTAAAAGCAAATGTCCAAGGATTAAAATATATTCAGGATATTTTAAATCTGTGCAGCGGAATATGTAAAATGCATTTTAAAATTCCAAGGACAATTGCATATATACACAACTCTCAACAGGATGATCATTTTATCTAGTCCACTATGTCTCTCAATCATAGAACAGATCAGAACTCCATAAACAATCAACATTTATATAAAAGCTAATTAAAAGCAAGAATTAGTACCAAAAGATGAACTTAATCTAAAAAAGACTTTATCACACCAAAGGATCAATAACTTTGATATTCAGTAAAGTTAGCTTGAACTCTCTGCTGGACAAACATCACCCAAAGAAGTGCCAAGAGGTGAAAGAATGATTTTCTCAAAGAGGGAAGGAATGGTCGATCTTCTGTATTATCTCTTTTCCCTCTCCCCTATGAGAAATGCATATTCTGAGTGTGCATCTGTGCACTACACGTATTTCTCACACGCAAAGTTCACACTACACATATTTGTCACACTCACACAGATGTGAGCAACAGCATTTTAGTTTTCAAAAT
The DNA here is from genome assembly GCF_009769535.1 of Thamnophis elegans. Classification (NCBI taxonomy): domain Eukaryota; kingdom Metazoa; phylum Chordata; class Lepidosauria; order Squamata; family Natricidae; genus Thamnophis; species Thamnophis elegans. The sequence continues at coordinate 81,492,833 of NC_045542.1, forward strand.
AGTAATTCGAGGTCTTGACCTACCTACAATAGCTTGAGCAAGTATAGAGTAAAACACATATTTTGATTGAGAGTGTAGCATGTACTGCCCAAAATGTGCCAAACTTAAGAATAACAGAATTGGAAGTGACTTTAGAGGTCTTCTATTCCAACCCCTGCTCAAACAGGAAGCCTTATACCATTTCAGACAAAAATGGCTGTCCAACCTCTTCTTTAAAACCTCCAATATTGGAGCATCCACAATTTCTGAAGGCAAGTCATTCCACTCATTAATTGTTCTAATTGTCGGGAAATTTTCACTTTTCTAAGTTGCTTCTCTCCTGGATTAGTTTCCATCCATTGATTCTTATCCTGCCTTCAGATGCTTTGGGAAATAGGTTGCCCCCTTCTTCTTTGCGGGCAGCCTCTTAGATATTGAAACAGACATGCTATCACGTCACACCTAATCCTTCTTTTCATTAACTTAGACATACCCAATTCCTGCAAATGTTGTTCATATATTTTAGCCTTCAGTCACCTAATCATCTTTGTTGCTCTTCTCTAATTTCTTTCTAGAGTCTCAACATCTTTTTTATATCATGGTGGCCAAAAGTGTGGCATTACCAAGGCATTATAAATTTATATTAACACTTCCCATGATCTTGATTCTATGCCTCTGTTAATGCAGCCTAGGACTGTGTTGGCTTTTTTTGCAGCAACCACACACTGCTGACTTAAAAATATTTAAGTAACTATCCATTAGGACAGTTACTACTGTTGAGCCCAGTATTAATTACATTTATTCTTTCATAATGAATTTCCTAATTACAATAAGGTACCAGACTTATTCATACCCATGCCTCATTGCCTTATTACAGTAAGGTGAAATGAGGCATGGGTTTGGATGAGGCTTGTAAGCTAGTCTACCGTTTATCTTAATTCCAAAATATAAAATATGGTATTAACAAAAGTCATTTTGGGAGATTGAGAGCAATTGTAACTGCTTCATCTGATGAGGACCATGGAAAATGAGCATTGTGCCTTGAAATGTAAGAGGAGTAAATGAATAGCAAGCCAAGTGAAACAGCAACAAATAAGTGTGAGCTTATGGAACTAGAAGAAATGGAGAAAAATTTGGGGGATAATGACAAGTATTAATCTTGGGTGGAAATGACATGGTGGTGGTGGGGAGAAATAAAAGTGACAAGCAGAATAATTGCAGGAAAAGAAAACCCAAGTCTCATACAAAACACATAAGAAAACAAATTTAACTCACAATAGAACAAATGAAAAATAGATGTAAAGAATGAAGCTGTTGAAGCTTTTTTGAATTGGAGTGAAGTAAGAACATACCGCAGAAGTATTTGAGGACCTGTGCAACTTGTTTGATATGTGCATCAGAATGGAATGTTATTATTGTTCTCTTAAAATAGACTTGCAGCCCATGAAAGTTGTTTTCTACGCTAAGTGATTCAGACCAAGTCCTGGAAGATGTACACTGGAGGTGTGTGAAGGCTGGATCACGGAATTGCTTCAGGAGCAGAAACAGCCTGGTGAAGTGGCATCATCACTTGCCTCAAGTCAAAAAGGTGTCCTACAGCTTCTTTTGCTCAGCAGTGCTGCTTCTCCTGTGGTGCTGAGGACCATTGCTTCTGGGGGAGGGAGGGAACCTGGGCTTTCCAAGCAACTGGAGTGGGAAAGCAAGGCTTGGCTAGGGACATCTCCAACAAGAGTTCTAAAGGATGAGGTCGGTGAGTGGGTGAGCCAGCATGTTCTGTTGGGGGGAGGAAAAGGAAGGGAGGGAGGGAGGGGAGGGAGTATCTCATCATGCAAAGAGAGAGAAGGAAGGGAAAACAAAGACTGAAGGAAAGAAAGCTCTTCGCCCAGTAATAAAAGAGGAGGCGGAGGAGGAGGATGAAGAAGGCCATGACAAAATATGGATAGCTCTTAGTAGCAATGGTTTCCTAGATAACATCAGTATGATCCTGACACTATTTATCAACCCAGGAATGAATAAAAAGTAACAGTATGTAAACTGGGTCAGTGCAAAATAGTTCTAGCTGAATGTTCTTTTCTTTTCTTTATGTTGTGCCTTCTTTCTTTGGCTTACTATTTGTCAGTCCTGAAGAGAGACGTGCGTAACCGAGGCTCCGAGTGTGGCAGCACCACGTCTGCCCTTCAATAAGCATATGATGCCTTTTAACATTTGTCAATAGGAAGACATGCCGCCAGAATCCTTTTGATTGTCTGATTTGTGTAACATTGCTTGTCCTGCAACGAAGTAGCCCAATACTTACATAGAAGGAATGCCCATACAAAGTGATTTCAAATTTCACCAGACAATCACTTCTCAGTCTCAGAAGAAGCACCAACATATCCTGTTTTTTGTGTTTATCTAAAGTGTTTATGCCAATAACAATGTTGCTGCCCACATAGCATCTGTGAATCTGTGAATTCAAATGCCAAAACTGTCATATATCTGTAATTTAAACCATACTAGATGTGTAGGCTACAGCCTCATCTGTTGCTAAGGCTCATTTGTAAAGGGACATCCCTTTCTATCTAGACTCTGTAGGGGTACAGAAATGTCTCAAAGGAATAAATAAATTGTTGTGAAGGAACTGCTCCATTGTACTTTCCCTTCTATGACGAACATGGGGAAAAAAATTTAAAAAGATTTTTTTTAAAAAAAATGCAGGATGCTTCGCAGACTTGGTGTAGGCTGTCTGTTGCTGTTGTCTTTTTTAATGAGTTATATCTTTGGCAGCCTCTATCGTGCCATGGGATAATATTACTCAGGTAGATAAAAATCAAAAAAGGGCCAATTCTACCAGCTTTTTCATAGAGTTTGCTCCAAATTTTCAAGACCCAGCAGACCTGGCAACAAGCAATGTTAGCACAGGATTGAATTTTCAGGGAAATGATGCCAGCTGAGTTCAGGTCCATCCAAAAAAGCAGGCATTAAGCTCTGAATGACCCTTCAGAGTTAGTGTAATTGATTTTTGGCAGCGTCAGAAGGGAATTTACCTAGCTTAAAGCTAGACCATTGATTATTTTTGTCCTAGGTACATCTAGATTTTTTTTTCTTCCTGAGCTGATGTCTTCTTCACAACGTCTGCCCCAGGGAAGCCAACACACTATAGAAGAAGAACAAATGGGAATGGGGCTACTCACACTACTGGATTCAATATGGAGGTAGAATAGAATAGAATAGAATAGAATAGAATAGAATAGAATAGAATAGAATAGAATAGAATAGAATAGAATAGAATAGAATAGAATAGAATAGAATAGAATAGAATAGAATTCTTTATTGGCCAAGTGTGATTGGACACACAAGGAATTTGTCCTGATTTTGATGTCATCATTTTGCTCATGATTCCCAGTCCTAGGCAACCTCCTCCTGCAGTAGCTTTCTTCAACTGAATGTCCTCCAGATAAGCAATTATAGACACCCCCAACTCCCTGACTCAACTTTCCAGATAGCATAGTTTCTGCTCTAATATTACTTCTGATAGGCTCTGGGCACAGCATCTTGGCAATGGGAACACATATGCTGAAACACAAGGGTTTCTGTCCTTGCTAGACTCTGCTGGATTATAGCATCTGGTAAAAATGTCTCCCATCATTCCTGGGCCCTACAGCACAAAGTATATGCTGAGCAAGGGAAACTGGCTGTCAGAAGCAAAGAGTTGAGCTACTTTGTATGTTAAATTGCTAATTCAACTTCCATTAGCAGAGCGGTTCAAAATAAGATTGCTGCTATTAAAAAAAAAAAAAGACTGGTCCTGTCTCTCCAACAGTTAGTTTCTAATTTCCCAAGAGTGAGTTGCGTGATCACAATTTTGTAATAAGAGGATCAGAAAAAATCAAAGTTTAAAGGAAATTGTTTGATTTAACACAGGTTTCCAAATACCCCCACATTAATTTAATTTAATTTAAGGCTAACCAAAGAAAACTGATACTTGGTCCAGAGAAAAATCCTTGCACAAATTGAAAGATGCCTTAACACTAGAATGCCCAGCCTTCATCAGTGTCATTTAGTGGGCTCCCTACCTCTATCCTGAAGCAGATTCTTAGCATGAAGCCCTTAGATGACTTTCATGCCATCCATGCTGCATTCTTCCCTAACTGATTATCTCCCTCCCTTTCTGCAGGTCAGCTAAGAAACCCACAGATCAGAACTACTGGATGCATTCTCCAAAACCACCTGGATTAAAACAGCAACCTTACAGATCATTTCACAATGTATTGTTGCTACAATCCTTGGCCTCTGTGAGGTAATAGGAAGTCTATTTCTTTTCTTTTTCCATAGCAAAAGAAGATAAAGAAAGATTAAAAAGAAGGGAGGGATTAGCTGGGAAGGTAATTTAGGGAATGTCAGCTGCCTAAATGAACTGAATTAACAGGTCACTGTAGCTGCTGATAGGAAAATGCAGGTCAAACATTATTAAAAATGTAAATGGTGTCCCTCCTTTAGAATGTCGCCCAGGGATAAGGTCAATTCTTTGTATCATGTTCCAAACATTATAAGTTCTTTTTACATCTCTACCATCTGTGAATCATAATCTCACATCTCCAACAAGAAGAATTTAATAGCAAGCCCCATATTTCTAGTAGCAACTTCAGCATCAAATGGATAACCACCTTCCTTCCAACAGTGCAGATTGTTATGACTGCTGTGAAATAAAATTGCTTTGTCTGTGCTAAACACTGATAATATGGAGGCTTTCTTTCTTTTGTTATCTAAGGCTTTTGAAAATAAGTTTTTTTTTTACAACCATTTTATGATAGCCTGGAATGGTCCACAATTGGTGTTTTAAATTATATTTTGGAGCCATTTCTAGTATCACACATCACTGGCCAAGAGAAAGGAGGGAGGAATCAATGCCGCTATTTATGCATACTGAAGGTGTTTCATGACTTCCTTAATGATGCAAATTCAACACTAACCGTTTACAAACCTAATTAGCTCAGGAAAAAAGACTTCCTGTTTGCATGGCTACTTTTGTAATGTCAGCTTTTGAACAAAAATTAAAAGAATAATTAAAAAGTCAAGCATGACTCCAATTAACTTAGTTGGTCTGAAATGTTGGCAAGTTTTCAATCCTAGAGGTTTGTTCACTCAGGGCCACACAAAGTCACAATGATTATTCATATTTTTTTCAACTTTGTTTTTTTTCTATCGATATTTAAAACACTTTGAATAATAGTCACCTTCCTGTCTTCATGTTCATTGCAGAACATTTCTAATTCGGGTTTGCCTTGTCTGTACTAGAGCTTTTTAAGTTCAGATATAATCCTGCATGTTTAACTTTTCAGCTTTATCCTTTGATTCAGCCTCCCTTCTGCTTCTGTTTTTTTTTTTGTTGTTGTTGTTGTTAGTCTTAACTTGTTTTCTAGTTCCACAGTTTCCTACTTAACTTTGACTTCTCCAGCAAGGCAAAATATAAACAAAGTATTTCACCCAGTGGCCCATGTGCTGTCCCAGCAGTATGTAGCTAGTATAGGAATTAAGAACTGTCTCCTTTAAGAAACTACCCCATGGGAAATGTAGGCAGAGGCTGCCTTATGGGAAATGTAGTTCCATGATCACATCTCTGTTTCTGATTGGCCACTGGGGCATTCAGCCCACATGCAAAGTTTATAGCTGGACAGTTTGAATGCCTTTGTGAACCTGAATAGTAGTGTTTGTATCTCCGCTCAACATGGGAGTGAAATCATCATCTTTTTACACCACATGATGGGACAGATTATGGAAAGTTAGAAGTATCTTAACACTGAACTGTTAGTTTTGCTATTAAGAATGCCTGATAATAAACTTGATCTGAAAGAGAGCATTGTAGGCTTGCTCGGGGCATGCAGTTAATTCCACACTTAGGAATCTCTTTCAGATCAAGTTTATTATCAGGCATTCTTAATAGCAAAACTGCCTCGAGGCAGAACAGCTCAACTGACAAGTTTTTTCTCAGCACTTGTCACCTAAGTTCACTCTTACAGGAAAGAGCATGGTACTTGTGGTGGTACAAAAATGTTTTGATGTGGGTGAGAGCATTCATATTCCCTTTTTACAGTTTGGAAACCAAAGTCAAGTAGGAGAAAGACTTAACTTCAGTCACATCACTAGGTGCAAGCCTGTGGTTTTCATTTCAATTCTTGTTCCAGTCCTTTCATGTATTTGGGCTGTATGGAAAAGATTTAAAGAGTATTGGGCTATCCATTCATGCTTGAAGATCAACTCTTAGCATACAGATTAAGATGCATTGGGAAGTGTGGTAGAGACAATTGTACATAAAAGTGCTGGTCTCATATCTCATCCCATGATATATTTTGCTGTGAGCTGCATATAATTGCTTGCCAGCATTACTGGGGCCAGGAGAAAAAACTCCAGGCCAGAGAACAGCTGTAATTGACTTTACTGTAAAAACACAAATTGACCTCAGGCAACAAACCTCTGCAATTTCTAAAGAATTCCACTTAGGTGTAAGATTAGTCTCTGATTGGGTCCATCAAAAACTGAAAAAGAAGCTTTGTAAGTGAGAAGGTTTTTCTGTCATTGATCAACTTTTCAAAAAAAAAAATCCTCCATAGCTATCCCCAATCCCATAAGCAATGGTGAAATCTCTTGGAAATTCTTTCAGAAAATAGAGAGAAATTAAAATTCTGCTGGGGCATCTCTGAACAGAATCAGATGGCTTCATAGAACATAGTGAGGAAGAATTAATAGAGTAACAAAGTTGGAAGGGACCTTAGAGGTCTTCTAGTCCAGCCCCCTGCTCAAGAAGGAAACTCTATATCATTTCAGAGAAGTGCTTGTCCAATCTTTTCTTAAAAACCTCCAGTGATGGAGAACCCACAACATCTGAAGGCAAGCCATTCAACTGATTAATTGTTCTGTCAGGAAATTTCTCCTTATTTCTAGTTTGGATCTCTACTTGATTAGTTTCCAATCATTGCTTCCTGTTCTGCCTTCAGGTATTTCGGAGTATAGGTTGGCTTCCTCTACTCTGTGGGAGCCCCTTAGATATTGGAACACTGCTACTCTGTCAACCCTAGATCATTTTCCTTTCACAGTTCAGACCAACTCATAGGCAAGCTGGCTGGGGCATTCAATAGCAAGTATGTCAATATAATGAGTGACTGACACACTGGATCGCACCCAAAGAAATCTTAACTCAAGAGTCCATTATACTACAAAGCTTAGTTGGGGTAGTCATTCTGTCTTATTGCATGATAATGGTAAAGGTAAAATTAGACAGGTGCACCATTTAAACCCTTGAGAAATACCAGAATTTAAGCAAATTAAGTAAAAAAGCAAACATGCAAATGAAATATCACACAATATGGAGAAGAATATTTTATTTGAATGTAATGGAGATTTAGTGAAACTTATTAATGGAATATTTCTATGTTCCCTCTTTCATTTATTCCTCAAATTGAACGTCTATTTAAATCCTACAGTCCAGAATCAAAAGTTACATTTATTTGTAATACAAAATAGTTAGATTATGAGAATTCTGTCCCTTCTGGACAGAAAGATTAATATCACTCAAACAGGTAAGCTGTGAATAAAGTTAAGAGAGAGTATTTATACTGTAGAGTTGAAATGAGGGGTTCTTGGTACTTTCTGAGCTTGTTTGTTTTCTTGCCGATGTTTCATTACCCAAACTAGATAACATCATCAGGAAACATTGGCAAGAAAACAACCAGGCTGAGAGAGCACTAAGGATCCCACAGTAAATAAAAACTTAACATAAAATATTTTTGAAGATGGAAGGACTCTTCAGAAATAGCTCATATCCCTATTATCTTCTGTCATCAGCTTTTCATGATACAAGATTGGGCATGGAGTGGGTGACATGCCACAAAAAAAGTCTATTTACTCACATTTTAAGAAAAGATAATTGCAGGATGAACTAGAACAAGAAACTCCTCAAACTTCTCAGGTCACAAACAAGTTTATTGATAACCATGGCAACAAGCAGTATTATCCTCATTTGATCTGCCTATGTTTGTGTGAAATGCACATCAGAGCAGAGGAAAACAATGGGAAGAGCAGGAGAACAGGCAATGATTAACAAGAGGCCTAATCTGTAAGGTACCTAGGCAAAGTTCCTGACAGATGCAAGATAAGCACAATGGTTACACACAAGAGCAATCACTGCTAATGAAGAAAATACGCTTTCTAATTTAGAATAGAATAGAATAGAATTCTTTATTGGCCAAGTGTGATTGGACACACATTTAACTTTGCCAGTTACCCTTTCGGAGATTATCCCTAGTCACATTTGAATCCCAAACTACAGAACGTCAACAAATTTAGTCCACAAATTTCAAATTAGCATCTTTTGGGAGATAGTTTGGGTGAAAGGGATACCAATCCTTAAATTCAAGATTGTCTCAATATTTTCTGACACTAAAGAGGTATGAAACATTTTGACCTCAAAAACATTTAAACTGAAAAAGTGGCTTGTTTGTTTGTTTATTAGGATTTATAGGCCGCCCTTTTCCCTGAGGGGACTCCTTAGGCATCCTTAGCCTGAATCATAGTTGTGTGTGTCAAGGTTCCAAGTAATGAACCCAACCCAATCTAGCAACTCTGAGACATTCAGCTTTCTCAAAGAAGTTTATTGAGTACATCATTTTGGCATGGTTGAAATGCAAAACCAGTATTTACCACATTTTCCATATAATTAAAGATTAGACAGCTTCCTCCCTCTTTGCACAGGTCACAATTAGGTGTTCTGGCATATCCTTTATAACCTCTTCTGGTCTCTGGTCAGCACCTGTTGAGATGACCTTGGTTCCCTTAGTAAACTGTTGATGTTCGGTCTGACCTTCCAGAGCTCCCTTCCCCCTCTCCAAAGTGTGAAATGGAGAAAATGGCTGCAACAAGCCCATCCATTTAGAAGTTGACAGTGTGTTTCTAAAGGCCTACAGATTCCTAAGACATTTCAAGGTTCAGAGGCCCCCACCCTTTGTACAACATTCTCTGTGACACCTACCTGTTAAGAGGTCATGCAATTGTTTAGGGAAACGTCAAAAAACAATTTTCCAGCAACTGCTGGGCATGAGCAATTCATAGATTTGTTTCAATGATGTAATATTTTAATTTAAAAAAAAATATTCCAATTGCTGTTACATTTTATTATTGGCTTTTTCTTTCTTTCTGTCCAGTTTTTGATGTGTTTTGAAAAGTCTTGATTTTGCCTTGAGTTACTTCAGAATTAGGCAGATTATTATCCAATGGAAGAATTGCTACTTCTACTACTATTTCTACACCAAGCCGAATTGTTCATAGTGGATTAGTGTATTTCATGCCGAACAAAAAAAAATGGTCCACCCCACTTTAGTTGAATGTGTCCAGTTTGTGAAGCTTGATTTTGTCAATGTGCAGCCACTGCAACAAAATAATAATAATAATAATAATAATAATAATAATAATAATAATAATAACAGTAGACTTATATACCGCTTCATAGGGCTTTCAGCCCTCTCTAAGCGGTTTACAGAGTCAGCATATTGCCCCCAACAACAATCCGGGTCCTCATTTTACCCACCTCGGAAGGATGGAAGGCTGAGTCAACCCTGAGCCGGTGAGATTTGAACCGCTGAACTGCTGATCTAGCAGTCAGCCTGCAGTGCTGCATTTAACCACTGCGCCACTTTAACCACTGCGCAACCATACTTACAATTATTGGAATATGGATTGAAAATTGTGGGCATGCAATGATTTTGCCTTTATAACTCACATGGTTTTTTAAAAAAAATTGGGAGAGGGTGTGTGTGGGTGAGTGGGTGGGTGGATATGTGGGTGTAGATGAAACTCTTTGGAAGATATGCGTGCTTCTATTTATCTTTTTACAGTTCACCTTCTCTCTCATAGATTCTTCTCTTAGCAACTTCTGTTTTATTCTTTCTTTTCTTTGCAAAACACCAGACAAAGGCACACAAATGCAGTACAGGTAGTCCTTGAGTTACAAGCATTAATTTAATGACTGCTCGAAGTTTCAACAACACTGAAAAGAATCATTTACAACCAATCCTCTCACTTATAACTGTAATAGCATCCCCATGGTCATGTGATCAAAATTTGGACACTTGGCAACCTACATGAAGCTGTGGTGGCACAGTGGTTAGAATGCAGTATTGCAGGCTAATTCTGGTGACTGCCAGCAGTTCGATCCTCACCGGCTCAAGTTTGACTCAGCCTTCCATCCTTCCGAGGTTGGTAAAATGAGGATCCAGATTGTTGGGGCCAATATGCTGATTCTGTAAATCACTTAGAGAGGGCTGTAAAGCACTATGAAGCGGTATATAAGTCTAAGTGATATTGCTATTGCTATTATTCATTTAACAACTGCAGTGATTTACTTAGCAACCATAGCAAAAAGAAAGGTTATAGACTTGGGTGTGAATAACCTTAACAATTCACATCCTTAGCAACAGAAATTCTGGTCCCAAATGTGGTCATAAGGCAAGGACTGCCTTTATTAGAAAACAGGTGTTCCAGCAGTTTATTTTATTTATTTATTTGCGACTTGGTAGAGATGGAATTTTTGGTATTCCATGTTTGATGCTAGCTTAGTGAGGAAGACATTGGATGACATCAGCCAGCTGGAAGGAAAGAGATTAAATACCCCTGGTATCTACACAGCATGCTGAACAATGTTAAAATGGTGGCTGTGAGAATGTGACTTAAGCCCTACCTGTTTTTAAAGTGTGTTGCACATGCCACACATCTGAAAAAAAACAAAACCCAAAGGCAGAGCTTCAATTGTACTGTCACAACCACCAACCTATTTTGACCACAGTCTGCAGATATCTCTGACTGATTCTCTTATTTTTAGGTCACCAGAAATACAATCAATCTTGGATTAATTTGAAACTGTTGTGCGAGAGCTTCAGAGATAGAATCCTTGGTGGTGTAGAACTATTTAAAGAAAGAGGAAATTAGGGAGATGATAAATTAATTTTCTGATTCCTTTGACTTTTAAAAAAGAATGGATGTGTACACATTTTGTTTTCTTTTTTTCCCCCTGCTAAAAATCAAACAAAAGGTGATTTATCACTTATAGTAAGCTGTTATCTGTCAGGCACAGCTGTGGTTTCTGAATAAGTAAAGGCAGCCTAAAAACAAACAAATAAACCACCCCAGAATTAGACTAAATAAACACTATGTGAGATATGCTGGGGTGTGAAAACTGATAGTTCCCATTGTTTATGCATAGGTACCAGTATCACTATATACAGATCTGTTTGGGTGAGAAAAAAAACAGGAGAAAGAGTGCCAGACCAATATTCAGAAGTGTTCTTCTCAGTACTGAGTAACATCCATTATATTTAAGTATATCATTCTTAAATTTCTATCTCTATTTCTACCCTAACCCTTCCGGGATCATATCTCTTCTGTGTTACCTTAGGATAAAAGGTTATTTGAGGATTAACCAATTAAAATTGCATGAGGGAGAGCTGCCTCTCCTCTTTTTATTACCTTCTACTTTTTAAAAAAAGGCACAAATGATATTCAGATGCAGCCAGTAAACAACAAAATAAAAAGGTGATTAAGAAAAAAAGTATTATAGCTGAAATCATAAGTTAAAACTATTTTTTTCTTTTTCTACTGAATAAACACATAGGCTCGATGTGTTAACATACCACTCTTTACCCAGTTTTCAGGCAGCCTCCTAGCTAGGCAAATATATTATAATCACAATTATATAATCATAAGTCAAATAAAGAATCCACATGACTCTGGTTAAACAGTGTCAAGGAAAGGTTGAATAGAAAACATCCAGTTGAGGAAGAAGAAATGACTGCAACAACTAGGTGGCACTAAGTAATTTTCATAAAATTATGGCTCCAAGTTGGGAATTGCATTTCCCTTCCATGTCTTTTGCTTGGTAGGCAGGAGAATAAAACCAGGGCCCTACTACCAAACAATATTTTGCATCAGTTCTTTAGATATCTCTCTCTTTTTTTTTTACTGAATTCAGTCATAGTTATACTTCTTAAATCCATGTGAACATATTGTGGTAGCATCTTATTATATATGACATCTCATCAGCAAGTTCTTATTATCAACTCATATTAAAATCCCTCATTGATTGTCTAGAAGATTAAGCAAAATGCCTATCAGTTTATAGAGTGATTTTTTTCCCCATAGTTAATCCATCACTGTTACTCAGAGTTCTGCTAGTCTGCATAGTAAGTCAAAATTTAAAATTAAAGATATTGTCTTCCAACTTTAACTTATTTATTCATTTCATAGGACATAAAATCAAACATTTCTGTTCAAGAGCCTGACCTTATTTCTTCAATCCAAATTATAATCATTCCAAATGTCTATGGAGATTCTCAGTCATCCAGGTCATAATTGTCCCAAAGGTGTTTTTTTTTCAAGAAGCAACTGAAAAAGCTCAGAGCTGAAGAAGCTTCATGGATAAGAAGCAAACAAGGAAGTCCTGTTGCCCCTTGAAAAAGCACATTTGGGATTCATTCTAAATATACTCAGAAATAACCTCAGGAGAATCCACTGAATTCTAAAATTGCAAAATGATGACCAATTGTATTGGAATAAAGTAATTAAACTGGTATTTAGAGACAAACACTGCTAAGCTCTGAGATGATTCTGAAAGAATTGTCATATCTTTACATATATTTATCTTGAGTGTAAACAAATGAAGAGATGCATTCTATTCCCATATCGGATGATTGCACTTTTAATAGGATTGTTTTTAATAATTATTTCTTATCTCTTTATCATTTTATTTAATGGTTGTATGCTGCTCAGAGTCACTTTTTTTGAAATGGGTGGTCATTTAGTAAATGGTGAAATTTACTAAATAAATAAAACAAATAAATAAAAACATCCCATCTTTATTATTATGCAGACATACACATCCTTGGGCTCAGGTGGGCAACATTATTGAATGCCAAGAGCACACATGATATTTTTGGGGAGAATGGTGATTATAGAACAATTTCAGATACAGCTGGGGCTAGATTTTTTGAGGATTTTTCTTGTGGTTTGGAAAGAGCTTTTTCTTTCCTTTCAGGAACATTGTATGAAGCTTGTTAAAGCTGTACAAATCCTATACTGTGTGCCCCTCATCTCAAAATGGAAGGAAACAGATGCTGATTTTGTTGAAAGGCTTATGAAGGCTGCTTTGGAACTAGGCGTAGTCATTAATTCCTCAAGTCATCCACTTCTGTTTTATAATGGGCAGAGTTGAAGAAGGCACGGTTACCAATATTCCATGCAACTGGCCCTAAGAAAAGTTTACTGTGGTAGACAGTGACATCCTTATAAAAGTACCATATGAAGCACCAGCATCATTGCTCTGCTGTAGAACCACAACAGACCAGCAGTGGGATTAAAAAATTTTTTACTACTGTTTCTATGGGCATGGCTTGGTGGGCGTGGCTTGGTGGGCATGGCAAGGGAAGGATACTGTAAAATCTCCTTTTCCTCCCCACTCCAGGGGAAGGTTACTGCAAAAATCTCCATTCCCTCCCAATCAGCTGGGACTTAGGAGGCAGGGAATAGAGGGGGCGGGGCTAGTCAGAGGTTGTATTTACCGCTTGTCTGAACTACTCAAAATTTCCACAACCAGTTTGCCAGAACTGATCAGAACCTGCTGAATACCACTTCTGCAACATACCTTAAGCAGAATGGGAAAAAATTACCTCGCCAAACTTAAAAGCATTGCTTGGGCCAAATATTACCTACTCATAACCAATATTATATGTATGGATGTTTATGTGTAGGCCTGTTTCTGTCTCTATATGTGTGCGTACATACCCATGCAATAAACACACAAACATACGCATATAGACAAAAACACATTCATATATATACAGTATTTATTATATAAATACTGGTTAACTCCCTGCCTGGGAGGCAATGGAGCACAGGTTCGATTCCCAAACTTGGGTATGGCTAGCTGATGAGAGCTAAATAGCTTGAAATAGATCTATACTAGTCTCCCTTTATTTATTTATCAGCATAAATATAACAAATGTAACAAAAAGGCAACAGTAAAAAATATTGGGTTTCTGTCTGGATGGTCTCTTGTGACGAGCCTAATGACAGAGAGTGGAAGTGTGACCTTCCTCCCATACTTGGGCATACCAGGGGTTGTGACTTTAAGTATATACCTCCCACCCTGGCTGGCTGATAAAGGAGTCGGTCTCTGTAGCTCAAATGGTTAACTCCCTGCCTGGGAGGCAATAGAGCACAGGTTCGATTCCCAAAAACTTGGGTATGGCTAGCTGATGAGAGCTAAATAGCTTGAAATAGATCTATACTAGTCTCCCTTTATTTATTTATCAGCATAAATATAACATATATATATATATATATATATATATATATATATATATATATATATATATATATATATATATATATATATATATATATATATATATATGCACTCAAAGACCAGATTGGGCTTATTATCCAGGGAGTTTTTATTTTCAGGAAACAGGGTATTCTATTATGGTTTTTTTTTTTTAATATTCAAATTATTGAGGCATCTAAGACTCCACACAACTCCAAATTTACAAAAACAAAATCCACATTAGCAGTGTTATGCCTGGCTTGGACATCATGTATTCAACGAGGGCTCAGTTTGCTCCAGTATTTCTATCTCATCTCAAGCCAGTTAGCTCAGCCTAATCAATCACATCCAGTTTCTTTTCATCACTGTGGCGAACAACATGATGAAGCTGAACAAAATGGAATTGAATTTCAGGTACCTAGCTGTAACACTGCTTGAATTGTAATACACCTAGGTTGTTTTTCTTGCCATCTTAAAATAAAAATCATTCAAGATAAGCCTATCTCTAGCATTCCTACAACTTTCATTTAAATTGAAAATTAAACCAAAACCATGATTGATTTAATCAATGCTACATGCTTTATGTGTGTGTCAGAGAACAATGTAGTCCTATAAAACAATGAAGTGTCCTTGAAAACAATGAAGTGTCTTGTGTTAGTATCTTAAAGGTGTAGGGACAGGAGCTTTCTCAAGAGCCTGTTAACTTCACTAACCTTTTGTAGAATGGTGGCTGCAAAACAGAAATGGCAACAAATATTGACAAATCTAGCAATATTTAATCATAGGTGATGCTATATTGACAGCTAGCTCCAACCACACCCAATCAATGCAAGCTGGGGTTTTAATTAATAAGATTTTGCATGTGAAATAATTGTGTGATCATTCAGATCTGATGGAATCATGTCACATTTCTCAATGAATATACATATACATCAATTTCTTAAAAAATAAAATATGAGAGATGCCTCATATCATCTTGACCAAAATACTTTATCCTATTACTACTTCTGTGTCAGAAGGGGCTAATAGATATTTTCCTCTTAGTGTGAGCCTAGAGCAAAGTTAAAGAAACAAGATATTTTCAGATCCTATCTTAGGCTAGTGAAAATTACTTAACCATAATAGGGTGATGCATTTGGGTTTTATCTTTCTTCCAATAGTTAGGGTTTTAAGAAAATTTAGTCTTACTTAAGAGCAATATAAATCAATGTTCCATTCTTTTCAAAACAATTGAATTGTGACTTTTCTGCTTCCAGGCTTACATTCCTTTTTGTCTGTTAACACTGGCATAATACCGCATTGCACAATGAAAAGAAAATACAAGATCTTTGATTGTCTATCTTTTTAAGTGCAGAATTAAATTACTCCCGGACAAACACCCTGCATTTATTACTTCTAAAAAGCTATTCATTTATCATTTCTATAAGGCTATATCTTCATTGTTTGCTTGTGCTGTTTTATGGGCTTTATTTAACAAGGACAAATAACTCTGTGGAATATATTCTGAATTCTTAGAATCATATTCTTTTGAACTGAGTTTGAGATTTGGTTTTTTTATTATACAGCTTTCCAATGTGTAGACTGTACAGAATCTGCAACGAAACAGGAACATCTTAAAAACTCTTTAAAATTTAGGGGTTCTTGGTGCTGTCTGAACTTGCTTGTTTTCTTGCAGACATTTTATTACCTAAACTAGGTAACATCATCAGGGCTAGTAAGCAGTGCTGTTTGCTATCAGTTTATATTCTAGTGACTTGCCTGTCAGTGTTGGTGGAGATGGTCTTAGAGATTCTTTGGTAGGGCTGTTTGCTGTTGGCTTCTTTGACAGTGTCTTGATTGGGGTATTGTTTATTTGATTGTTGGTCTGGCCTTGGAGTTAATCTATGCTGATCTAGGTGCTGATTGCTGGTAGAGATGTGCTTGGGTCTTTTTGTTTCTTGTTGGGATGGGTGATATTCCCTTTTGCATGATCTACCGATGTTGTTAATGTCTATGTGTTTATTGATGCCTGATTTCAGAGTACCAGGCTTCTAGAAATTCTTTGGCATTTTTGGACTTGGCTTGGTCACATTTTCCCAATTGAAACTATAGTTAAATCTGTCTATATTATGTGAAATTAAAGAATTTTTATCATGTCTTCTGACTGCTAATTGATATTTATGGATGTGTTTCTGTAAACTTGCATTTCTAGTTTGCCATTGTGGTCTCTGCTGATCAGGATGTCCAGGAAGGGTAGCGAATTGTTGCTTTCTTCTTTTTGGTAAACTGGATTCCTTTAAAAGTGTTATTGATGTTTCTGTGGGAGTTTTCTAATTGGTTCTTCTATATTATGGTGAAGGTGTCATCTACATATCTGAGCCATGTTTTTGGTTGTATTTGTGGAAGTGCTTGATGTTCTAGATGTTGCATGACGACCTCCGCTATAAGTCCTAAAAGCAGTGATCCCATAGATATGCATTTAATTTGTTGGTTTGTCCTTCCTTCTTAAAAATTAGCCATCAAAGACTGTGACATAGAATGCATAATAGTATACTATGGTATACTAGGGTAGCAATGCCCTGAATACTAGGGTAGTATTCAGGGCATTGCTACCATCACAAAGTTATTTTGGTCCAGGGAAGGACATAACTGTTGAAGCCCTTTTCCATCCCAGCCCTTTCTCACCTGCCCTTTCCTATCCAGCCTGCACAACCTCCAGGTCCTGGATTAGAGTTTCCAATCTCACAGCCTGGGAGTCAAGATGTGTTTACAATGTCAGCATATTGCCACCAACAATCTGGGCTCTCATTTTATTGACCTCAGAAGGATGGAAGGGTGAGTCAACCTTGAACAGTCAAGATTAAACTCCAGGTTCCAGGCAGAGTTTGCCTACAATACTACATTCTAATCATTGCACCATGAGGCCTCATGGATGCATTATCCAATCTCAGCTCCACAACAAATCATTGTCAAGTGTAACCAATACTGTCTTTATATGAACCCTGGCCTAAAACCCAACAGAAATGGTCTAAATAATCCACATGGAACTTTATCTTCAGGAGTTTTTTTGGGCTGAAAATCGAACTAACCTCTTTTTCACTTTCCAAGAAAAAAAAAAGATTGGAGATTGGACAGAAATTGTCCAGGATGATTGTTAGTAAGGTAATGAAGGTGTAAACTAGATTTGCAGCCTTAAGTGTAACTGCATTACATGCAATAGTTTTGTTTATGGTAAATTTTGCAACATTTTGTTCAGTAATCTGCAAGCACAACTTCAGTTTTGTCCAAGAATGTTCTAAACTATTCTAAGCAAGCTGTCTAAGATAGAGAACATTTTGCAAGTAATCTAAATACCTCCTTTCTGTACCTGTATAATACAAGGCTGAGTCCCTTATAATCTCCTCTACCAGTTATCATTCATTCTGGTGAAAAATAATTTCTTTTTGAAATTTGTTACAAAAACAGAATTTCTTTCAAGGGGAAAAGAATTTCAGTTCAGTATATGTGAGCAGAGGGTGGGTGTTTCTGCTGTTCTAGAAGAAAACGAAGACGAAGACGAAGAAAAAGAAGAAGAAGAAAAAGAAGAAGAAGGAGAAGGAGAAGGAGAAGGAGAAGGAGAAGGAGAAGGAGAAGGAGAAGGAGAAGGAGAAGGAGAAGGAGAAGGAGAAGGAGAAGGAGAAGGAGAAGGAGAAGAAGATGATATACATTCAGACATGTCCAACGTTTGGTGATTGTATGAGCTAAGTCCATATCTTCCAATGTTGCACCACAGAGGAAGAGGAAGAAGAAAAGGGAGAGGGGAGGGAGGGGAGGGGAAGAAGAGAGGGGGGAGGGAGGGGGAGGGAAGAAGGGGGAGAGAGGGAGGGGGAGGGAGGGAAAGGGAGAGAGGGAGAGAGAGAGAGATTCTGTGGCATTTTTCCCCCATTTTTCAGAATGGGAAGTAGGGGCAGATAGTTGCAGAGTTATATAACAGGAAAAACAGCACCCACAGTGTTTCCAGGATCTCTGTACTTCACCAGTACCTCCAACAATACATTTAAACAACTATGAAAAAGCTCTTTGAATATGTCTCTGGTACATGAAAAGAAATTCTTACATGACAGATTTAAAAAATTAGACTTGGATCTGTATTCGTGTCCATTTTATCTGACTGTACTTTGACATGTTCTTTATTGGCTTAAAGAGAGGAAGAGAGAGAAAGCTAAATTTGTCATACTTTTCTATTGCATTATACTTTATTTATTTCTCAAGGCCCTTCTGGATTTGATACCATATATTGTAACAGGTTCAACCAATTCAGACTGTAAATCTAGCAATATGAGATGTTATATATGAATCCAATAAATAAGCTGTAGCCGTGCTGTCTTCATCTGCCAGCAGAACACATAATATTGACAAATCAAATTTTCATTTTCTTATGTCCTCCCAATGTAATCTAGAAGGTTGGAGACTTCTGGAACTCTTGTGAGGAATCCATGGGACACCTAAATGGAAATGAAGAGGAGAACACAAATAAAAAACTTTTGGTGAGCAAAAGTTAGATGTAGGCCTTAGATTATACAGGAATTTGCTGGAAGAAAGGGAGGGAGGGAGGGAGGGAGGGAGGGAGGGAGGAAGGAAGGAAGGAAGGAAGGATAGGATTACAGCTCAGATTACATCCATACAAATAACATGAAAATGACTGAAGTTCTCAAATAGTGTTATGTGAATTAAAGTAACCTATTTTTAAAATATAATTTATAATTAGGAGGGAAACTACAGTATTTCTCTTGGCAAAAATGTTGTTTCCCAACAGAAAAAGAATGACACTGTTTCATTTATTTCACTGCCTTGGCACTGTCAAACACATGCCTAGCCAACATGTTCTCATCTGAAAGATGACTTCATTTGCCTGGGTAATTTACATGCATTGCTATTTTTGGATGACATGTATTTGTTGAAATAAAAAGTGAATGATCAACTAATTCATCCTGTTTCCACAAAATGTTGCTGCTAAATTCCTCCTTTTTAGGATTTCTGGAATATATTAATGGGATGAATCCAGACTTAATCATGATTACACAAGATACAGTATGCTAGGTGGAGAATTTACCTAGTTAGAATGAATGAAATGTGTTGATTTAGTCCTTTTTTTTCAGTTGTGAGAAAGAGAAAAGCAGCATTTACCCAACCTTGGCTGCTCATTAAAAAAAAAAATCTAAGCAGATTTGAAGCTAGTCAATGTAATTTGCAATTGTTATATTGGCTGAATGATATTTATTTTTTATTTAATTTTATTTTTATTAAATTGGTTTCTAAGCTGACCAGAATCCTTTGGGACAGAGGAAAGTTAGACACATGATTAATAACAGAATTTATTGATTGGTTACCAGATTATCAAGAATTTCAGAAAAAAGGAGTGCCAACCTACTTCTACGTGTTTGTTAACTGCACACTCCCCTGTTTTCCATCCTGTGATCTCTTCTAAATTTAAGCTTCCTTCAGAGCAGATAAGTAGACCTAGTGATTCCAAGAAAAGATGTACTGCAAAAGTGAAGTTCAATTTATGTGGTAATGGATTCCATTCTTAACTGTTAATTGCCACATGACATTTCATGTTCTTTTAAGATTCTGATAACACAACTGTACCATATAGACCAGGCGTGTCAAACTCCTACAAGTAAAGCAGACTGTGGTAGAAGAAAGACACAGCTTGAATGACTACATCCAGAAAGGTTAAGAACCAATGATTAAGGAAGTAAACACAAGAACTAAATTTATGTATGTATGTATGTATGTATGTATGTATGTATGTATGTTTGTGTGTTTATATATATATAGCCTTTTGGAAGCCTGCCCTTATTGATAAACGAGTCCCGAACATGATGAATGACACCAGGCCCACACTCACAAGAGCCACACAGAATATCACCACCAAACATCCACAAAGAAAACAGACAAAAACACAAACTAATGAGGAGGCACGACCGAGGACCAGAAGCCAGACTGCAAATGCACAATCAGCCCCTTTAAACCCCTCCTATCCTTACATGAAACACAAACCCCCAAACAATCAGAACACACCTCCACCCAATCAGGACACACCTCCACCCAATCAGGACACAGCCAAGCTCCCACCCAATCAGTTCAAACCCCCACTGGCAGTTAAAAGGAAGAAACAGCCGAGATCTCACATTGCTCCTGGAAGCACCGAGCCTGAAGTAGCCTGAAGATGACGAATGAGACTTCGTCGAAACATCGCCAAGACATCTCCAATTTTACGCAGGAGAAAACCCGAATAACTAGAGACCTACATACTAACACCCGCGAAAACCTCAGAAAACATATATATATGTATATATATATATAGGGTATGGCTAGCTGATGAGAGCTAAATAGCTTGAAATAGATATATACTAGTCTCCCTTTATTTATTTATATATATATATATATATATATATATATATATAATATAAAGATTTTTACAACCCCTGGTAAGCCCCAATCATGGGAGGAAGCTAACTGCTTCCATCAAAAATAAAAAATAAAAAAATAAACACACACACACACACACACACGTGTGTGTGTGTGTGTGTGTGTGTGTAGATAGATTAGATTAGATAGATAGATAGATGATAGATAGATAGATAGATAGATAGATAGATAGATAGATAGATAGATAGATAGATAGATAGATAGATAGATGTAGATGTAGATGTAGATATATAGATATAGATATAGATATAGATATAGATATAGATATAGATATAGATATAGATATAGATATAGATATAGATATAGATATAGATATAGATATATGTCTATGGTTATTTGGGTTTTCTCCCGAGTAAAATTGGAGGTGTTTTGGTGACATTTCGACGAAGTCTCATTCGTCATCTTCAGGCTTCGTGCTTCCAGGAGCAATGTGAGATCTCGGCTGTTTCTTCCTTTTAACTGCCAGTCGGGGTTTGAGCTGATTGGGTGGGAGCTTGGCTGTGTTCTGATTGGGTGGTGGTGTGTTCTGATTGGTTGGGGGTTTGTGTTTCATGTAAGGATAGGAAGGGTTTAAAGTGGCTAATGGTGCAGTTGCAGTCCGGCTTCTGGTCCTTCTGAGTGTGGGCCTGGTGTCATTCATCATGTTAGGGACTCGTTTATCAATAAGGGAAGGCTTCCAGATGGCTGGCAGGCAGGAGGTATCGTCCCGCCTGTTCATGCTGTGTGGGCATTTTTCTATCTCGATGGCTTCTCTGATTATTCTGTTGTTAAAATGTTCAGACTTGGCAATAGTTCTGGTCTTTTTAAAGTCAATTTTATGTCCTGTGGCTTTAAGGTGTTGGACCAGGGAAGAAGTTGGTTCCTCTTTTCTGATTGCATTTTTGTGTTCTTCAATGCATGCACTTATTCTTCTGTTGGTTTGTCCGATGTAAGTGGTGGGGCAGGCGGTGCATGGGATTTCATATACTCCTTGATTTTCTAACTCAATTTTGTCTTTGGGGTTTCTTAGGATGGTGGATATTTTTCGGTTTGTGCAGAATGCTGTCTTGATATTGTGTTTGCAGAGGATTTTGCTGATTCTGTCTGTGGTGCCTTTTATGTATGGGAGGAGGGCTTTTCTGTTTTCTTGTTCTCTGTCCTGGATTTTAGTGGGGGTTTCTTTTTGGATTAGGTTGGTGATCTTATTTCTTTGGAATCCATTGGATGTCAGTACACTAGTGAGAGTGTGTAGTTCGGTTTTTAGGTGTTGTTCATCAGCTAAGCGTTTTGTTCTGGAAATGAGTGTCTTGGCTACGGAGTTGATCTGGGCTGGGTGGTGATGTGAGAGTGCGTGCAGATAGCGGTTAGTGTGTGTTTTCTTCTGGTAGATGGTGTGTCCTAGGGAGCCATTAGATTTCCTGTAGACTAAGACATCCAGGAAGGGAAGTTGGTTGTTTACTTCTGTTTCCATGGTGAACTGTATTTTGGGGTGTAGGCTGGCAATGACAGGTGAGAGGGGTGATCCCATGGGTGCTCCTTCTATCTGTTTGTATTTTTGTCCATTATAAATGAAGTATGTGTTGGATAGGCAGTGGTTGGTCAGATCAAGGATGTCTTTGTGCAGGGTTATATTTGTTTTGGATAGCTGTCAAGGTTTCTTTGATTGGCACTTGGGTGAAGAGGGATACGACATTGAAGCTCACGAGTAGGTCGCTGGGCTGTAAGTTTTGTTTCTTTATAATCTCTATGAACTGGAAAGAGTTTTTTACATGTGAGGTGATGGAATCTGCATAGGGCTGTAGTTGTTTGGTGAGAAATTTGGCTAGATTTTGTAGAGGTGAGCCTATGGAGCTGACTATGGGTCTAAGTGGAGTTCCTTCTTTGTGTATCTTGGGGAGACCATAGAGCTAAGGGCATCTGGATGATTTCTCTCTGGGAATGATTCTTTGCTGGATCTCTTCGCTGATGGGGGAGGTTTTTATTTTGGATCTAGTGGTTTTTTCCAGGTAGGTGGTGGGGTCCGTGTTTAGGGGTTTGTATGTGGAGTCTTGGAGTAGGTTGGTTAATTTGGTTTGGTAGTCAGAAGAGCCTGAAGATGATGAATGAGACTTCATCGAAACGTCGCCAAGACACCTCCAATTTTACGGGGGAGAAAACCCGAATAACCAAAGACCTACATACTAACACCCGCGAAAACCTCAGAATATATATATATATACACATACATACACACATACACATACACATACACATACACATACACATACATAAATACATACATACATACATACATACATACATATATTAAAGGAACTGTCTTTAAAGGCATATAAAGGTTGGCTTCAAGGTTAAAGCTCTCTTCGATAAAAAAAATATAATACAGGAGGATCAAAGCTAATAAAAAGAAGTCCTTGTCATACCTCTAAAGTATGCCATTGCATTTCAATGGGATTCAGCTCCATTTAGAACAGACTCAGCAACAATACTCCTAATGCTTTTGGACTCAGCCCAGTGATTGGACTGTCACAATAGATTAAGAGTCTCTTACACATTTCTGATTTCACTACTACTTCTTTTTTAATCGTTATATGCTTTCGTGCTTGTTTTCCATCCACCTTCTGCAACAGAACATTCTACAGTTTGATCCCTAGTAATGATGCCTGTCTACTTTTCCATCTGAGGTGTCATCTCAGTTAATCTAATTCTTTTTTGGTTTCACCTTGCCACTCTTCTTTTAGCAAGAATGACCTTTTCTATGTGCTTTCTATCAAGAAAGTGGTCTTTTGTAAACAAAGAATCTTATGTTACTATTCTGGTAATTACTTATGTCACTGAGTAGACCCACACTCATGTGATATTAAATAAAGTAATAGTCTTCTAGCAAACTAACATCGTGTCCTTGTCATAGGGATGTCAACAGGACAAGAAGTGACTTATTCATCTGAAACAGCACTATACAAGATAATCCAATGTATTCTTTTTACCATTGACCATTGTTGTAAAGTATGTCATCTATTTAAGTGCCTGAATTGCGATCATGAGACCACAAGGGTAGCACTATGCTCATAACTTCAAGGGCAGGTTGTAAGTCACTTTTTCCCAGCCAGTTATAACTCTGAACTAAGTTGAGGACCATCCATACAGATTAATAAGTGTTTATCCATATCTGTTATAAGATCAAACAGGAGCCTTCAGCTGCTATAGTGAATGGGTACAGGTTATTGTAGTCATTTTTAGCTGTATCTTTTAATTTCCAACTCAGATCTAACATGGTATTTTTTTTCTAAAATTTATATGGCTCTTTTGACAATGGTTGCTGGAATCAAGCTTGGAGATGAATCTTGGAGATGAATGCATATGAATGGTCACAAGAATATTTATGTTTCTTCTTAATCTTCATTATTAATATTGCCCTGCATTTTTTCTTAGCCTAGTCAATGTGTTGTGAAGTCATGATGATAGTTGAACTTGAAACTAAAACATCTGGAAGAGGACCAACAATTTTCATTTTGCTATCTCCATCAAGAAAAGTATCTTTCCAAACATTTAATAAGTACAAATTGGGCTGAAATTTGAATATGGAAATACAAGTTCTGATATCACAGGTTTAACTCAATTGTCTATTTCCTACTTTTCTTGTAATATGATTTTATCGTTATCATCACCCCCTAAGCTTTTTGAACTTCTACCTAGTAGTTTTTAAAATATATACAGAATTCCAGATAATGACCAGATGTTTCCATCCTGGTCTACATATATAGCAAGAGAGAAAACAGTTCCTTTCACAGATAAAAATCAGCACCACTTAATGATAGACGGTTAAAAAGCAAAGAATTTTAGTTTATCTCAAGCATAACATCTAAAATGTGTAGCTTAGGCATTTCTGTTTCTGACTATTTCTTTTTAAGATGTGTGTTGCTGCTGAAAGATTTAAAAGAATTAACACTTGAAATCCCACTTCCTTTCTCCCATGCTTGAAAGGTAGGAAAAGAAACTGTTAATGACTACCTTCCTTAGTTTTATTGGCACTCTAGTTATCAGATCACTGTGCTCCAGCATCATAGAGTCCAGACGAGGCCAAAAAGGGTAGATTTATGGTGGTTTAGAGATTGAATGGAAGTGTATAAGTGTACAGTGCCAATCACATATTCAAATGCCTCTATCCAACTCCACCTTCAACATATTGTTATTGAAGAGCATAATGTGTCAAATATTATTGCACCCCCCCAAAAAAGGGAGATAGTGAGTATTCACTCATTGTTCAATTTACCATCAATCCTCAAATCCTAGGAATCCATATGATCTGTTGATGAGCCCTAATCTTATTCTCTTTTTGATTGGTGAGAGAAAAAGAGAGATTTCTGGATTGCTATATCATAATGGTCTTGCAAATATGATTTGTTTTCAATCCATTCCTATTCTTGCTTGATATTTCCTCCATTAGTTTCCTTCCTCCTTTTCTGTCCATACACATTCCATTTTTCAGAACAATAAGCCAACTGTAATTGTTCTTATTTATTCTGCTTCCCTAGTTCATGTAATTTTCCTACAAATAATAAATCAATGAGGGGCGCGGTTATGTGACAAAACTTTAAATAATAGAGAGTTAGTCTACATTTTTCTGTTTTAGTCTTATAAGCACTCCCTCTCCACTCTGTCCCAACATGTCCAATTTTGGTCCCACTGCAGATGTGGGCCAGATACAAACACATGTCAGACATGAGTATGTGTGTAGCATCTTGATATATATTAGACAATGCAAGTAGATCTCTTGGAAAGAATGTAGAGAAGAAAAACAAAGACTGTGTGAGGCTTAAATCTTATGAATAGTTAAAAGAGCTGACTCTGTTTAGCCTAAGGAAAGATAGCAAAAAGAAGGCATAACAGCAATCTTCCAATACTTGGGTACCTATCACAGGGAGGAAAAAAAACTAGATCTTTTCCTCTCTTAGTGCCTGACAGCATTCTAAGAACCATAATTGGGAAGCTTAATTCACAAAGATCCAAACTCAAATAAGGAGGAAATTCTTGACTGTGAGAGCTATTAAGCAATGAAAAAGCCTGCCCTTTAGAGTGATGGCTACTCCAACATTGGTGGTTTACAAACAAAGGTTAGATGGCCATTTGTTTAGTGTGCTCTGAGGATTCTTGCCCTTGGCAGGGAATTGTTCCAGAAAATCTTTAAAGTCCTTTACTCTTCTGTGATTCTATGGTGATTCTATTTCTGAATATGTTGAATACTCTCCGTTAGGCATATCGTGTTGTACAAACCCATCCCATTTATATTCAATGCACGATCTGAACTCATAAAGTAGGCTAATTAAGTCATCAGTTTTGTGGGCATTTGGTTTGAATATTATACCAAAAATTTAGAGTTTATAATTGTGTGAAGAATTATAGAACATGATAAAAAGAGTTATTCTTCTGGAATAATTAATGGAAAAATAGTGGTATCGATTTACAAACTTGAATTGGTGATATGTGTTTTCCACCTAATTATGAACATTTTTAATAAATGAAAATCAGGTTTAATTAAATACTAAAAGGTATTATAATATATTTTTTGTTTTTTCTCTTTATTCTTTTTTGTGCTTTTCTGTATACAAAAACATTTCTTTAATTTTAAAAAATGTGGTTTGCACTGCTTTTTAATTTACATCCCTTGGTGTCTTTATTGTTATAATCCATAAGATATCCACGATTTTAAAGCTCATGAAAAATTAAGCTCATGGTGAATTCCACAATCTTCCTCTCCAGAGGTTCTTGCAACATGAGATGGCAAAAGGAAACAAGGAAAAGAGAAAACGGAGCCAATTAAAGACACTCCCTTGCACAGTTGAAGTAGTGTGATCAGATTAACAGATCAGATATTATATACTGTGCACTAGAAATAAAAGTGGTTAAGCAAGCAGCTAGCTTATACCTTAGAGACAAGGCAGGGAATGGGCCCTATGAAATTCAGGCCAAGTTATCTGTCCTACAGGCAATTAAATAATGCAAATATTTGCACATTTATGGTTCCCTTCAATAGGTAACAAATCAACACTATTATTTTCAAATTGAAGTTGAATCAACCTGGCTAATTAACTCATTTTAATTTGGCTTCTGTCATATCAGAAGAAATAAGATGGCTTGGTAGTTTCAACAAAAGCTATGTTTTGTTGGCAAATATTAGTTCGTGTACATCTTCACTGAGAAGAGAGTTGATCTGCATTGCAACTGGACATACATAATCATATCAGTTAGCTACATCAGTCTTACCCCACAATCCACCCCACTTGATCTGTTGCTTGTGAATGTCTGTTTGTATGCACCTTCAAGTCAGTTTTTGACTACAGCTGACTGCTTGGATTAATCCCTTAAGTTTCTTGCCAAGATTTTTTCTGAAGTGACTTGCCATTGCCTCCTTCCTAGGGCTGAGAGTGAATTACTGGCCCAAAGTTACCTAGCTGGCTCCTTATCTAAGTGGGGTTAGACTTCACGGTCCCACCAAAAACCGTGCTCGACTAAACCGTGCCTGACTAAACCGCGTCACTGACGTCATCAACAGGGCCACAACAGCGCGGAGACAGAAGCACGTTGTAAACCCTAAACCTAAAATTAACCCCTAAACCTAAACCTAACCCCCCTAAACCTAATCCTAAACCTAATCCTAAACCTAACCCTTAACTTAACCCTAAACCTAACCCTAACCCTAACCCTTAACCTAACCCTAAACCTAATCCTAACCCTTAACCTAACCCTAAACCTAACCCTAACCCTTAACCTAACCCTAAACCTAACCCTTACCTTAAGTTGAATCGGCTTGCTTTCAAAGCGCTATTTAAAGCGCCCTTCTTTCTCCGCCCTGGCTGTTGTCGCCCTGTTGATGACGTCAGCGACGCAGTTTAATAGGGCACGGTTTAGTCGAGCGCGGTTTTGACGGGTCACGAGACTTCACAGTCTCCTGGTTTCTAGTCTGATGAATTAACCACTAGATCAAATCAGCTGTCATTTTTTTGTCACTTACTTGACCAATAAGAACCTTGTGGTGCAAGGTTATTTTTTTTTCAACATGGACCAAGTTGTATTTTTCCATTTTATTAATCATTTGGCCTCTTAATTTTGCTCTCTAGTCCAAAATCAAATCTAGGTTTTACTGTACTAGTTAATCATTGGAGTACTGCAGCACACCGGATAAAACATATCAGATTGCTACTACCTTGGAATGGTTGATAATCACATCTCACTTCTTAGTTTTGACACATATAGGACACTTATTATAAATATCAGAAGGTGCTGAGTGACTGAGACTTTTGCTTCTCTAACTCTGCCTATCCAAAAGTTTATTTTTTTAGTCATCCATCTTTGTTGACCTTTATGCATGGAAAATGATCTTGCTGAAAAGCTACTGTCTCTTCCTTCAAAACCACCTAGAGAAAACTTAGTTGTCATGGGCCCACATAAAATCTAAAGAATGCTTGTTTTAGTGGAATTGGAAGACTCTGAATTAAATCTGTAAAGTCTTGATAATTCCAGTCCACAATCATTACAGGCCACATTCCAATTTTTCACCATTAATATGTACCTAAACACTTATACAAATCTCTCTCATTAACAGGAAAATTGAGGATCATGCACTATTTGCACTCAGTTCCTGAACTGTAATCTACATATTATGTTCAAGATATTGATAAAACAATACAGATTCCCAAAATATCTTCTGCAATTTTTGTGATTTTCAGTTCAACAAAGAACCCAAGTGTTAGATTTAGTAGACATGGATATGCATATAGTGTTATGCCATTCTTCACTGCTTCTTAGACTCCCAAAGGTAGTTGTGGCAATAACACAAGAAGAGAGTGGGTTATGTTCTTAATTTTTAGCTCCAGGAATGTGAGCTTGTGGTGGTGGTGGTGGTGGTGGTGGTGGTGGTGATATAAAAACTTCAGCTGAAAACTGGATAATAGAGTTATTATCTGACTGCGGAAAAGGTAATAATTAGATGTGGCTTGTCTACCCATCAGACTAATGGAATCAGAACTGGATAAAGATATAATTTATAGTAATATACAACCTAATTATAAACATTACTTCTGAGAAATAAAAAACAATGACAAAATTTTCAGAACAAGCACACATGGAATTGCCCTGCCAGAGTCATCAATGAAGCTTAAAAGCTGTTTTAATGGTTTCTGTGAATTGAATTTTACTAATGCTGAAATGTCACAATACTTTGTGTTTCTGTACGTTTTTGCTCTAGTTCTACTCTATTCAAGTCAGCTGTAATGAAACCCAGAATGATAAGCATTTAGGATACTTGTAAAGATCTATGTAAAGATCCAACTGAAAGTTTTGCATCACCACTGAAAATACATTCATCCTTGCTGGTTTATAGAAATCTGATTAGAAAGAAAAATAAAGTCTCTACCTGATTGTGATAGGGAATAAATGGGTGCTAAATGGGAAATAGTTCCATTGGTAAAATAATGCAATACAATAGCAGAGTTGGAAGGGACCTTAGAGGTCTTCTAGTCCAACCACCTGCCTAGGCAGGAAACCCTATACTGTTCCAGACAAATGGTTATACAACATCTTCTTAAAGACTTCCAGTGTTGGGGCAATCACAACTTCTGGAGGCAAGTTGTTTCACTGATTAATTGTTCTAACTGTCAGGAAATGTCTCCTCAGTTCTAAGTTGCTTCTCTCCTTGATTAGTTTCCACTCATTGCTTCTTGTTCTACCCTCAGGTGCCGTGGAGAATAGTTTGACTCTCTCTTCTTTGTGGTTGTATGCTTGTAACTCCATCTCTTTCATTGAAATAGATCATGCTAAACACAATTCCTTTGAGTATCTTGCTTAGAAAGAATTTCTTTTGGTTTTAGGCAGTTGACTGCTAGAGAGCCTGATATCAACAAACAATGGTGTATAAAGTCACCTGAGTCACTTTCCTTCCCCATCTAGTTTAATGGAGGCTGGAGAATCTCCAAGTCCTTAATTCAGACTGAAATGCTGATTGTTCATGTCTGATATTGGAATGAAAGTCTAGAAAGCTATACAATGGATGATCTTTACATTAATATGTCACGTATCCTAATGTTAGCCCAAGAGGATGCTATTTGTTCCTTTATGGCAGGCCTGTCAAACTGGTGGCCTGCAGGCTGGATGTGTCACATGCAGACCACACCTACCCCAGCTAACCATGCTTTATGTAGATTCTCCGTCATCCAGGTCATGGTTGTCCAAAAGGTGCTTTTTTTCAAGAGGCAACTGGAGTTTCTGGGGTTTTTTGGAAGACATTTCACTTTTCAACCATTAAAAAGTGCTGAAGAAGCTTCTTGGATGAGAAGTGGAACATCTTCCAAGAAAAATCAGAAAGTTCAGTTAGCACCTTTAGGATATTTTGTTCCCCTTAAATTTTTATCATCCATTTTCAAAAAATTACCTATTTTATTATTTTTAAATAATTTACACTTTTTAACATGCCAGAGTCTGTTTAAATCACCACTACATGTTCAGTTTAGTTACTACAAAACTGATGCAATGTTATCATCGTTCTGTGCTTTGTTTTAGTTTGTTTATTTTCTATTATTCATCCATCTGCATAGTATTTTCATTACATACAGGCCAATGTCTGACAATACTTATAAAATGAGACATTCAGTTTTCTGTGTGCCAAAAAAAAACCCAAAAACATTTGACTGAAGCTGAGTTCCTGTTAATATTCCCAGTGGCCTGAATGAGTCAATTTATTTAATCTGAGAAACTAGCAAAGGTATAATGGAGTTTTCAAGTTACTTGATCTGGATTTGGTACCTCCCATATTACACATTGTTAGACTTTTCCAAGGGATGATCGATCATATTAACCTTGGATTTCCTATGGAACAGTGGAAGCTACTGGAAAACAACTGCTTAATTGCATCAGTTTCACTTCTTACTTGTAATTATTTCAACAAAAATACAATTTGGACAAATTAAAGAATTAAAACTTTTCACTTTGGTATGATTGCACCAAAAAAGCTTTCAGATATTGGATCAATTTGTATTTAATGTCAGTTCTGGTTACTGAATTTGACATTGAGTGCTTCCAAAAAATGTTTAATTGTGCAATTACCCTTGCTCAAAAATGGAATTTTACAAGAAAAGATGTCATCTTCTTTTGGTCTCTTTCATCTACATTTGCACCACTTTCTCCTGCCTTTTTCTTACTACACAGTAATAGTTAAAGAGTAAATGGTGACACAGTGCCTTTGTTAACTTGCAAAGCTTTCCTGACCTGTTCCCAAGTTGCCATTAAATCAGTTAGGATACCTTTAGAATACCGTTACTTAGATAACGGTGGTAATTCTAGAGCAAATATATACCAACAAGTGCATGGGGATTCGTGCGTTTATCAGACCAAAACCAACCCAGGCTCGCTCCAGACACTTTGATGACTCTACATAATCTCAGACTCTAGAAAATTTCGAGCCAATCGCATGCCCCCATGGCAGCGACGACGCATTTGAATGTCTGCCCTATCAACTTTCCATGGTACTTTCTGCGCTACCATGGTGACCACGGGTAACGGGGAATCAGGGTTCGGTTTCGGAGAGGGAGCCTGAGAAATGGCTACCACATTCAAGGAAGGCAGCAGGCTGCCAATCCCGCCAAAACATTTTAAATCCAAGTGGACTCACTCCAATTGCAAGGCCTCAAAAGACTCCTGTATTGTTATTTTTCATCACTACCACTCCGCGTCGGAAGTGGGCAATTTGCCATCTAGGATGTGTTTTGTTTTTATTGAGGTGTGAATTCATTGATGCAGCTGTGAGGCATGATTTCCCATCCTTCTGCCTATGGCAACTCAGGAGCAGTCAGGAAAGCTTTGTGCTGCTTCATTCTTTTGATGAATAATATTAGAAGCTATCCAGAAGGAAGTATCTTATCTTGAGTACCTGCACAACTGGAACTATAGAGATAATTTTGTAGATAAGCATCATTGCAGAATTTCCTCCCTCATGAAATCCCTTGATTGTTTATGATTTACAGGTTGATTGAAGGGAATACATTTTAAATTAATATGAATTATAGCTCTATATGCTCCATTATCATAAACCAGTGGTTGCTTTTGATTTAGAATCCTGGATTAAATAGATTTTTTCAGGTTGATTTTTTTAAGGCAAACATATTTGCCATTTTCCTGATATGTCAGCACACATTTATGAGAAAGCATACAGTATATGATTAAAAAGTCAATCATTGATCAAAATGTCATGTTAATGTTAAAGGTATCTTCATGTTCAATATTAAAGGTAACTTTTTCTTTCAGTGAGCAGATGAAAGTAACAAGCCCAATTTTATGTTTTCATTTGTTTAAATCTAATGCATTTAATCTAATGACTATGTATGACCTCAGCAGTAGCAGTGTACAGATTGTTGTTACTGATAGTATTGTACAGAAATATTAAAATAGATCATGGCCAAATCGCCGTTTCTATGGAACTAAAATAAATCATGTTGTCTTGATAAAATTTGATAGTGTACTGTAGCCATTTCTGAATATTACGTTATACAGTTTATACATTTTAATCAAGAGGAAAGTGCTGGACTTTATTTTCTTACCTTACTGAAAATGATAGTGATAATTCAGCATAGTGATTTGTTGCCATTAATAATTGATACATCTGGTTAGCAGTCATTACACTATCTGTCCATACAGTATTTAATTTTGAGTATCAGTAGAAAAAGACAGCTGCCATTCAATACTTCTGGTCAGGGACAATGTACATTTGATGACATAAGTTGGATGATTTGTATATCATCAAATATATATCATATATTTGATGATATACAAATCAACCAACTTATGCAGTTGGTAGGTTTCAAATTTTTTTAGAACCTCTTCTGTAGGTGTTGCCTGCTTTGTGGGAGTGGCTTGCCACTCATGTGACTGGGTGGGAGTGGCTGGCCAGCCATGTGACCAAATGGGAGTGGCTTGGCAGTCATGTGACTGGGTGGGCATGGCCAACTTGTAAAATGTGGTGAAACTCACTTAACAATGCTCTTGCTTAGCAACCAAATGGTTGAAACTCTGGCATTTGAAGCACACAAGTCTTAAAGCTGTCAAGCTCCAAGACCCTTGCACCCTAACCCTTTAGAAAAAAAAAACCAGGGGTGTTCAAACTTGACAGCTTTAAGACTTATGGACTTCAACTCCCAGAATTCCTCCTCCAGTCTTGTTGGCTCAGGAACTCTGGCATTGAAGTGTGCAAGTCTTAAAGCTTTCAAGTTATAAGACCCTTGTACCCCTAACCCTTTAGGAAAAAAAACCAGGGGTGTTCAAACTTGACAGCTTTAAGACTTGTGGACTTCAACTCCCAGAATTCCTCCTCTCGCTCTTCATCTTGATGATGTGCAGATGGGCGGGGGGGAGCTGGAACCTGTTCTAAACGGCATAATAGATTTGTGGAACCTCTTCTATAGAAGAGGTTAGAACTGGCAGGAACCCACCCCTGAACATATGTCATTAAATTTTGTCTGGAATGAGCTAAAAAAAAACCCTAGGCTTATTGCAATTATGTGCAGTGGGGTTGTAATAGGACAGACATGTAATAAGAAAAAAGTGGGAGTATAAAAGCAGATAAATTGCAGCTGCAAGAGGTTAGGTGCTCAGATCAAGTAGCTCAAGCTTTAAAAGATCAGAATGTAATTGGAAATCCTGAGCTGCGTGAAACTGCAAATCTAGAAAAGGAAAGGAGAGAGAAATTTCCTTTTGTTTCAAAACCTATACTAGACTTTATCTTAACTTTAATCCCATAGAAAACAAAATTACTACCCATGCCTAAATGCAGCATTTGTACCATTGTATTCATCTTTATATTTATTCCTACAAAATTCCATATACCATCAACTTAATTAACAATTGACAATGACAAAAGCAATTTTGAGAAACAACCAAGAGAAGCTCTGGTTATTATGCCTAAATAATTCACATTCCAGTGCCAGGTAACTACCAAAAGCTTTTTAGAGAAGGAATGGTGAACAATAAGGAAACAAATATATCACCCAAATCTTTAATAAAGATGTGGGGAATGATCCAGGAAATTATAAACAAGTAAGGCTGATCACCTGGGACAAAACAGTGCAGGATTATTAAGAGATGAGGTTATAAGTCTCTGGATAAGTCTCAGGTGATTATAAACAAAGAAGAGAGATTTTTCCCACCAAGGTTGAAAAATGCACCTGCAAAACCTGCTCAGTTTTCTAATAGCAGCTGCAAATGTCTTAAGCAACAGCAATTCCTTATTCAAAAATGAAAAGAGCAATAGGCAGCCTTGCCAAAGGCTTATAAAAATCAACTGAATTTAAGCAAGCTGGACTTTTGCAATTGTACACACAGAGAGACACAGAGGCACCCAGACATACATGGACAACACTCTACGTTTTACATCTCAAAGACAAAGCTGTAGAGAGGAGAACTTTTCAGCAGTGAGTCATCATCCAGATTGTCATACACTAACTTTAATTCTCATAAATTTTATTCCTTACATTTTTTTAATTATTTTATACATAACTCAGAGCAGTGAAAATACCTAATGGTCTTTCCTCCACCTATTTTCCCCACAACAAACCTATCAGGTGGGATGGGCTGAGAGAGATGATTAACCCAAAGTCACCCAGGTTAGCTGTAAGGCCTAAGGCAGGAATGGAACTAGCTAATATTGTCATAACTGCCCACAGTCATCTTGTAGGGGAGATTTGTAGCACATAAATAAAATAAAATAAAATAAAATAAATAAAATAAAATAAATAAAATAAATAAAATAAATAAAATAAAATAAAATAAAATAAAATAAAATAAAATAAAATAAAATAAAATAAAATAAATAAATAAAATAAAATAAAATAAAATAAAATAAAATAAAATAAAATAAAATAAAATAAAATAATAAATAAATAATAAAATAAAATAAATAAAATAATAAAATAAAATAAAATAAAATAATAAAATAATAAAATAATAAATAATAAAATAATAAAATATAAAATAATAAATAATAAAATAATAAAATAATAAAATAATAAATAATAAAATAATAAATAATAAAATAATAAAATAATAAAATAATAAAATAATAAAATAATAAAATAATAAAATAATAAAATAATAAAATAATAATAAAATAATAAAATAATAAATAAATAAAATAATAATAAAATAATAAAATAAAATAATAAAATAATAAAATAATATAATAAAATAATAAAATAATAAAATAAAAATGAAGACAATATATCTCCTAGGATACTGTTGCAGGATCCAATCTGGATCAGTCACCAGGACAAAAATAATAAAATAAAATAAAAATAAAGTAAAATAAAAAATTAAATCAAATTAAAATATATATATAACAAAAATAAAATTGTCACGTTCTGAGCATGTGCTAAAATAAGTTGTTTAAGTGGGAAGTACTCGACAGCCGATTGGCTGGTCGTTTGACAGCTCCAGTATAAAAAGGGAGCTGTCCAAACGAGCAGCGCGCGTTCCTGTCTGAAGCCGGTTCTGAATGTTAGCCTGTACTTGTTAGGGAATAAACTTGTTAGCCTTTATTCCCGTCTCCGCCTCAGTTCTTCTGGCTACCCAAGGGTCCTGGTATACAATAAAAATAAAATAAAAAAGTATATAGAATTATAGATCCTGAAACCTAATGTAATTGAAAGCTACCACATGTGGAGGCAGATCATTCAAATGATGAAAGTATTTATCTCTAATCCTGTTCTAGGTCCCACCTTACAAAATCTGAGCATCATGTTTTGTATTGTGAATAAGACACACAGGGAGAGAGAGAGGGAAACACAACTATAGGCAGGTGCTTGAAGAAGCACATCATTGAACTGAATTAAAAATGTTTGACAAATGAAAAGCTTTCATATCCGAAACCTCAGCTTCTTATTTGATTAACTGTACTTTTAAGTCCGTTGCTGTCTCTGACATTTTGTGCTGTTTCTCCAGGCTGTTCTTGAACAGCAACGCTCCCTCGCTGCTCTTGGCACATTGAGTGATTCATGCCTCTGACACGCTTTCTTATTCCTCCCATTGCTCAGCTCTTATCACTTTTTTTTGTTTCAGAGAAACAATTTCCATCGGTACTATTTGGCTTTTCATCTTTTCCCATTTGTTACACGTCTGTGTGCAATGCACTCCAAAGGAAGGACGGGGTGAATCATAATCATGCATTATTTAAAGGGTGTTGGTTCTAAAGAGCTGTCTTCCTTCCCTTGATTTTGGCTGATGACGATGATTGCTGGACTGCAAATGTCCATTCTCTAAGGCAGGCAGGATGCCTGTGAAGCACAGTTCACAAAGCTCATCATCAATCATATCGCTCCATCTCTACTTGCTAAACAGCCAGGCAAAACTGACTGAGAGGGAGCCCGATCTGCCTCTGGCCATTGTATATTTTAGTTATGAAATCCAGTATCTCTAGTACATATTATTTCTCCTAGAACACAGCCAAACAATAGGTTGCTCCTGTTGAGCAATGTTCTTATTAGCCTGGTTAGTCACAACAGGCAGGAAGCAGCAACAAAATCAACTCTTAGGTTCCCAAGGTTGTTAATGCACTACATAATAATATCTGGACCATTTTCAATCTCCTAAAACAAACGGTCCTTAATAGTGATGGCTCAATCACCTGACATTTCTAATTAATTGTTGTCTTCAAAGAACATTGCATATACTGTATACCCCTTCCTATATAAAACCATGATATCAATGATAATATATACTTAAAAAAGCAAATGATAAAACATATATAAACACAAATACAAATCAATAACTAAGAAAAGGTAGAAATTTAAAAAATCACACCAGTATTATTATTAAAAGCCCTGGTAAAATAATGCTTTTAATGATAATAAAGATTGTATTAAGCATACATTCTTGAGAGGACCTTTCAACATTGGGAGCAAGATACTAAAAATAATGTTTTGAAAGCCACAGGCATGTCTTCACATGGAAGACATCAGATACAGGTCTACTGAGATGATCTTAAGACAGGGATGGGATTCTACTGGTTCGGACCAGTTCTGGTGGACCGGTAGCTCCAAAGATCAGCTGGGAGCAAACCGGTTCGCTCCACTAGCAAGTGGGCCCACCTGCCCACGCTTTCCCTTACCTACTTACTTTATCTTCTTGGCTGAGTCATGTCGCAGAGTGGATTGCCGTAACTCATCTGTTTTCCTTCCCAAGCAGTAATCTTGAAGGTAAGTCTTCTCTAAACTGCGGATGTGCATGCAGCTTAGCGAACCGGTTGTTAAACCGGTAGGATGTCACCCCTGTCTTAAGGTATGGATAGGAGCATATAGGAAGAGGTGTTACTTCAGATACTGGAAGGGCTTCCAAACTGGGAGGAGCTTTGTAAGTTAAACTAGCATCCTTAACTAGTTCCAAAAATGAACTGGGAGTCAGTGAGGATCATAAAAAACCAACATGATGTATTCCTGTGGCAACGTTCTAATCAATGTTCTACCTACCATTTTGAAGTTACTCTACCATCTTCTCAAGCACATGGCAGTAAACTAATTAGGATGGCTGCAGTTCAAAAGGTAGCCCATGTTCCTCTTTCGGCTGATACCGTAACTAGACAAATTGATGAAATTGCAGGATATTGAGGCACAATTGTTAGGGGGGATTAATGAGTCACTGTGGTATGCAATCCAGGTTGATGAGTCTACTGCTGTTGACAATAAGGCAGTAATGCTAGTTTTGTTTGATATATTTGTGGGATATATGTGCATGAGGGTATGTTATGTGCACTTTTGTTGCCAACCAATACTATAGCTGAAAAACTGTTGGATTGGTCATTTTGTGGTGGTATATGCATGGACACAGCATCTGCCATGACTGGACAGCTTTCTGGTTTCATTATTCAGGTCAAAGAGGTCGCTTCTGAATATGAGTCTTTTGCACAGTGTCATCCATAGAGAAATGCTGGCTGGCTGAATAACATCACTGCACTTAACAAATTTTTCAGGATGTGATTAAAATTATCAACCACATTAAAATATATGCCTTAACTCATGTTTGTTCCTGCAGCTCTGTGAAGAAATGAACGCAGAGTGCACACATCTGTTCTGACCCAGCCTTATTAGAAGCAAGAAACAGACTCTTTGTCACAAAAAAAACCCTCTTTATTTACCTCTTGTGAATTAATTGCATTCATCTACCAAAATGGCCAGGCAATAGTCCTTCAAGGAGTTAATTGCAGTAACAGACCTTATCAGTTTCCTCATGATAATTGCAAGGCTGTGAACTCCTAGCTGAAAGGCTGCAAGTTAAGTTCTGGCAAACAGTCTTTATGGTACAAATGCAATGAGCAAAATCTTCAGAAATACGAACTGTTGTCTCCTACAACAATCACTCCCCCTTTCTTTCTATTTATTCCTCATCCAGGGAGGAAGCATTCAGCATCTGCTTTGCTTCCAGAGTCACTCCTTGTCCTCCATTGTTCACCTCTTCTAAGTGCTCTGCGCATATGTGCATCTGGAACAGGCCCCAGCTGTTCTTCCTCCTCACTCATATCAGCTCCAAAGACAGGTGCCTCTCTGTTGGCTAGGAAATGTTGGACCAGCCCTGGCTCTATCTCTGTGTCTGACACAGAGCATCCATCAGAGTCTTTCCCAGACTCCAGAACTGGTCCAAGTTCCTCCCCAACCTCCTCATCATCTGAGTCTGCCATCAGCTCTACTGGAAGCTGCAGGCCACAATGACATCTTCTCTTAAACACAGAAGTGAGAGGGCTTTCTAAATAGCAATAGTACTTAGACTTATATACTGCTTTAGAGTGCTCCATAACCCTCTCTAAGTGGTTTACAGAGTCAGCATATTGTCCCCAACAATTTGGGTCTTCATTTTACCAACCTCAGAAGATGGAAGGCAGAGTCAATCTGGAGTCAACCTGGTGAGATTTGAACTGCCAAATTGCAGTCAGCCAGCAATCAGCAGAAATAGCCTGCAATACTGCACTCTAACCACTATGCCACCACAACTCAAATTAAATATTTGGCCAAAGCTTTGAATTACAAAAGCCGCTCCAGAGATTTCTTTTAGAAAAGAGTCACTCCTGGCAGCACCTTCCAGTGACACAGAACAAAGCTTGCTTACTTGTGCTTAATGAACCCAATCTGTCACTTCAGAGGAGAACTGTATCAAGTCAGCAGATAAAGTGCTGCATTCAAGGCCAAATTGGAATTATGGGGCCAATGAATGAACATTGGGATTTTTGACAGGTTTCAAACATTAGCAAAGATTTTGAAAGAGACCAAGCCAGGGCCTCTTTTTCCCACCTGGTGCATGATCACCTATCTCAGTTTTCAAAAGAGTTTGAACATTACTTCCCAAGCACGAAAGTCTCCCAAACAGCCAAAGAAAGGATCCGCAACCCATTTGTAAATAAGCTAAATGAATGACTTTGTCTGTGCAAGAAGAGTATCAACTGTTTGATGATGGCCTTAAAATGTCTATGTTTGAGACAACTTCAAATCCCCAAACTTTTGGGTTAAAGTCAAGACAGAATAACTTGAGATTGCCACAAAAGCACTGAAAAGCCTGCTTCTATTTCCAAAATCCTATCTTTGTGAAGTAGGTTTTTCTGCAGTGACAGCAGCCAAAATGAAATTATGGAGTTGATTGGACTTAAGCAACACACTTTGGGTGTCACTGTCTCCCAACACCCCCAAATGGGCTATCTGGTTGCAAGAAAACAAGCTCAGAACTCCCACTAACTCTGCATTATGGTGAGTTGTAGAATTATTTCATTATATACCACAATATAATAAGAATAGAAATAAAGTGCACAATAAATGTAATGCACTTGAATCATCCCCAACTCATCCAGCCCCAAGTCCATGGAAAAAGATTTCCTGGTTCCTGGTGCCAAAAAGGTTGGGACCACTGTTATAATGTATTGTTGCCAAGAAAAATATATGGATATAGCTCAATGCTCAGTTCATTTCACCATTTATAGGGGGAAAATGATTTCATGTAGTATTTCAGGCAAATATACTGTGGTCCCTTGTACTTGATTTCACCTACAGATTTTCAGCATACAGAATATACGTAATATGAGAGAGTGCTGACTGTCTTTCGTTTGATCAAAAGCTTATGTGCAGTAACATATGTGTGCAAAAACAAAGAATATTGTTCATAAAACTTAGGGCACCCTTACCTGTCCTCCATGTCATATAACTATGATATCCTCACTATTATGGGCAATGGCTTCTTGTCAGTCTCTATTATTAAAAGATGCACTTCATTTATAAAAAAAAAACACCCATTGCCTATATTAAAAAAAAACCTAATCCTTGTAAGCAGTTACATAATTATAATGGGGTTGGGTGGGAAATCTTGAGTCATAATCCAGAAAACCATGTCAATTCTAAGAAGCGTATATCTACCTACATACTTCTGAAAATCAGGATGAAGACCTTGCTTAAAAAAAGTTGCAATGATGAGCAGTTCTATTATCCTAAGTGCACCCTCCTTAAATTGGAAAACGAGACAGGCAGCAATAAATACTGTTCAGACTGAATAATACAGTGAATACAAATTAGTTGGCTCCCCAAGGCATGGAAGCTGCAACCCACAGACCTTACTATCATGATAGACCTTGTTAATTTTAATTTGCTGATGGTATGTTCTATTTACTGAAGAATTAAGCATCCTGTCCCTAAGTTTATACTAGATTTTATACTAGATTTTATCTAATCATGCAATTGATTGTGATTGTGGAACACTTGCAGTGCATGCTCTTGCCAAGAAAACTATCAGCGCAGCACCTACCGTATGACGGTTATTTTTATTATCTATTATTAATTGTGCATACCAAATGATTTTATTCATAAATTAATAAATAAAAATATAGTCTAGTTTATTTCTCTTCTGTATTCCACTTACTAAGGGATCTCGGGAGCTCACAGTGACCATGGTCTAGATGACAAATTTCCTGATATTTCACTGGCTACTGTAGCTGGCATCTTTAGAGCATAGCATGCCCCTGAAGATATCAGCCACAGTTGCTGGCAAAGCATCAGGAAATCTGTTGTCCAAACTACAGTCATTAAATCTTGAAGTCCAGTATTGCCCAATGGATTATGGTCTCCATGACTGGAAATATATAGTGGTGGTAGGAGTTCTATCTCTACTCTTTTATTAGCCTACGCATGGTTCTAAGATGCCAGATGGATTCTGAAGAGATAGTTGTCCATCTGGCAGGGAACAAAACATGTGTCGAATATATATGTCGTCTCTGATATTCATATATTACAAGGCTAATACTTCAGTTAAGATGCATTAAGGGCTGAGATGAAAAACAACAATTTTTTTTAGTTCCTATAACAGCAGAGAAATATAAGTAAACATATTTACTGAAAATGATCTTGTGTAATACTCAGATGCCTCCCATTCTTCAGCACAACTGTTGTTTTGTATTTTTTTATTTTATTTTTTGGAAAAGGAGGTTTTTTTACCATGTTCCTATTGATGAGTCACTTGAGCAGTTGGCTGAAAAATAAATGACTGAGAACTAGAAGTAGTGCATAGATGACGTAAGTAAAACATAATGGTAGTCTGAAACTTAATAGGAATGCTGGCATTTAATAGCTATGGTTTTGAAATGCTGCAAATAATCTTAGAGCAACTAGTATGCTGTTTCTTGATTGCTGACATATTTTCACGTTTTCCAAGTGTTGATGGGTGTATTGCTAGAACAACAACATTGCTTAGTTACAACTTTGAATCATACTGTGCTTTGTGCTGCAAACTATCTTGTACCTGAATTGAATTTGAAATTACTGAAGAAAATAATACTAGTATATATCATTTTAATCAGAACCCCCTCAAACCATGAGATGAGGGTCCAGTAAATTTTAATAAATAAAGGCTGAGTCAATCTTGACCCATTGAGAATCGAACTGCTGGCTGTCAGCAGAATTAGGCTGCAACATTACATTCTAGCCACTGTGCCACCACAGTTTGGTGATGTTATGGGGAAGGGTGAGGGAATTCAAAGTGTTGGTTATCATATTTTAAAGCCCGATGTGGCCAGGTTACCTATGGAACTGTCTTCAGGCCATTACATTGGCTCGTCCTATCCCATTATGCACAGAAGGTATGTGGACCCTATCAGTTAAAGGATTGTTATTGAGGGTGTAAAATAAGAGAGCCTTCCCTGGAACCATCTGGAACATTCTCCCATTCCTCCCAAGGTGAGATGGACTCCTACCCTCTTGGCCTTCAGAAAGGCTTTAAAATATGACTGTCCTGTTCAGGGCTTAGCCCCACACTCTCCCCTGTGTTTAATCAACTTTTTAAACTGAATTTTAATCATCCTTGCATCTTTTTAAATTTTATATACAATTTTTAATATTGTATTTATGCACCACTCAGAGTCCTCTATGAGGCAGATGTGAAATTTCAAAATTTTGATAAATAAATAATTTTGATAAATAATCATTTGGCAAATAACTCTGGGTATTCTTCCTGGGTTTTGGGGCCTGACATTGGCAAGACAAGACCCTGCATGGAATGTACCATTGACAGACAGCTGAGGTGCCTGACATGGCAAAATCCTAGCAGTGGCTAGAAAGGACTGGACCAAAAGACAGCCCTGAGGCATTGATCATACCAGCACGAGAACAGCCTCTAAGCATTCAAATAGAAACAGGGATCTATCACATTAGATAAGGCCACAGGTGCAGACTATGCAGAGAGGTCTCAGAGAAAGTCCTACATATAGTAGTAGGGTGAAAACCTGGAACACCATACACTGAACAGTTGAATAAAATAGCTGGTATTGTGTATAGGCATTGTGTACATCTGCACAGAGTATTAACTCAGGTCCAATTGGGAGATTCCACAGAAGTCATGAAGAGGGCTAAGATCCAGAGGGATATGGAGATCCAGACAGAGAGGCAGCTTCTTGCCAATCAAGCAGACATCACAGTAGTAGAAAAAGACCAGAAATTATCAGTGGTGACAGATGTAGCAGTGCCAATAGACAGCAACGGGAAGAGGATGAGAAGCTGGAAAAGTACCAGGGCCTGAAGGAAAAACTAGAGAGGATGTGGAAAGTAAAGGCCAAAGCAGTTGTCACTTTGAAATTATATATTCTGTGATGAAAAATGCATATTTTAGTCAAATTCCATGCATAGATTAATGCAGAAATCCGAATAAACAGATTTATGAACGTGTGTGTGTGTGTGTGTGTGTGTGTGTGTGCATTTGTGCTGATAAATAAATAAAGGGAGACTAGTATAGATCTATTTCA
Source organism: Thamnophis elegans (assembly GCF_009769535.1). Taxonomy (NCBI): domain Eukaryota; kingdom Metazoa; phylum Chordata; class Lepidosauria; order Squamata; family Natricidae; genus Thamnophis; species Thamnophis elegans. Next base: position 81,535,879 of record NC_045542.1, read on the forward strand.
AGCTATTTAGCTCTCATCAGCTAGCCATACCCTTACTGGGATTCGAACCTGGGCTGTATTACATATTAGGCAGTTGTATTAACCACTAGACCACAGGCTCTCCTCCTTTATCAGCTAAGCCAGAGAAATAGGTATGTATTGTGTTAGCTGATAAAGGAGGAGAGCCTGTGGTCTAGTGGCTAATACAACTGCCTAATATGTAATACAGCCCAGGTTCGAATCCCAGTAAGGGTATGGCTAGCTGATGAGAGCTAAATAGCTTGAAATAGATCTATGCTAGTCTCCCTTTATTTATTTATCAGCACAAATGCAACACAAATGTAACAAAGGCAACAGTAAAAATAATGGCTTTCTGTCTGGATGGTCTCTTGTGATGAGCCGGTAGATAGAGAAAGAAAGCAGTATGCTTCCTCCCATATTTGGGCATAAAAATATTGTCTCAATGCGTCTGGCTGGTTTGGAAAAAGCTGCAATACAGAGGCATCTTAATTATGCCATCCAGTAATTCAAAATATCAATTATAAAACCATCCAATACCTAAAATGACCTTTTTTGCCACCATCCTTTATTAAATGTCAGATTTGTGTAACCAAAGAAATAGAATTGTCATCTTTCAAAGCCTAGAAAGGACTTTTAAAAACGCACACACTAGAGAATAGACATTTAGCTGTTCCCCCACATTAAGCATGAACTCCTGCTTGCTGAGAATAGGGCATAATTTACACAAGCCATGCTTGATACATTAAGGTATATTTAAACCTATTCTAATACACAAGCAATTGGTTATATATTTCAATTTCATTTCATTTTCATTTCATTTATTTCATTTGTATGCCGCCCTTTTCCCCGAGGGGGACTCAGGGCTCACAAGTCGAGCAAGGGAAAGGGGATACAGACAGTTTGACACCAACACAAAACAATACATAATTTAAAAGCGCAACAATCATACCATTCGAGATAGGGGCAACGGTTGTTTAGCCCCAGGCCTGTCAGAACAGCCAGGTTTTAAGGGCTTTGCGGAAGGCCTGGAGGGTGGTGAGGGTGCGAATCTCCACGGTGAGTTCGTTCCAGAGGGTCGGAGCAGCCACAGAGAAGGCCCTCCTCCGGGTAGTCGCCAGTCGACACTGGCCGGCGGATGGAATTCTGAGGAGGCCTACTCTGTGGGATCTAATCGGTCTGGTGGAGGTAATTGGCAGCAGGCGGTCTCTCAAGTACCCAGGTCCAATACCATGAAGGGCTTATTGTGAGCCATTATTCTGAACTGATCGACTGCTAAATTAGTATTATTAGCATGATCCTTATAAATTATTGGTAGGTGTCCTTCTCTGGATTTATGAGAGAGCAATTGTTATACATTTATAATGTTCTCCCTTGGCACAATATAAACAGGTTGGGACCAGAATTTCCATCGCTAAGCAAGACAGGTTTTTAAGTGAGTTACACACGCTTCTACAGCCTTTCTTGCAAAGGTTGCTAAATGAATCGCTGCAGTTGTTAAGTGAATCACATGGATGTTACATGAATATGACTTCCCCCATTGACTTTACTTGGGAAGGTCTCAAATGGCAATCACATGACCCCAGGATGATGCAACATCGTAATTACATGCTGGTTGCCAATGTCCAAATTTTAATGCAATGATCGTAAGTGTAAGGACCTGTTAAGGGTGTCAGCTGCCACTTGATGTGTTCGCTTTTGCTTCCAACAGCCATGAACCAAGGGGGAAGGCTAGATGTAATGGAGGAGGCTTCAGGAAAATGAAAATTCACTGCATCTCTTCAGAAGAAGCTTCAAGGTCAGACAGCTGAGAACACAATGCAGCTCCATACCAAACCTACACCTGAAGTGAAAATATCTTATTTGAATTTGATTGGATACGGAAAGCCAGGGATGGGAAGGAAAAGTTACACTTGGGGACTTTTGGCACGCAATCTTCAGTTCTGACTTTGAACTATTGTAATTCACTTGACTTCTAGTAAACTTACCTTTCTCAAATGAAATGGAGTTTGCAATCCTTCTTAATGAGAGGTTCAAGCTGAGACAGGTTTGTCAATGGGTCACTTTTTCCAGTGTTGTAATTTTAAATAGTCACTAAACAATTAGTTGTAAATCAAGGATTATCTCGCTGTACTTTAATAACTGCCATATAATCCGTGCTAGTGCTTCACTGGCTCTCTCTGTCTTCTGCATATGCGTGCAAATATGTAGTTTTAAACTATATCTCTATCAAAGAGAAGTAGCCACAGAAGGCACAGGTACTCCAAGTTTTTGATAAGAGAGGTCTCTACCTCTTATAAAGTGGATATAACCCTCCACTTTTCCACAAGTGTCATTCAATCTTATTGAGAAGATTGAAATTTTGAGGGAAAGTGAACTTGATGTTGAGTATCACTTTAGAATGGTCTCTGCAGATCTCAACATAAACTGTAAAAAGGTTGGACTAATATTATTCTGGTAGTATTTGTGAAAATCAGCATATACCAAATCTCAATAACCTGGTCTGATATTATCCATAATTTATACTAAGTACATAAAATGGATTTAATATTACATAAAGATTCCTTGTTACACAAAGAATTTATGTTGGTTTTCTTCCCAAATATGCTAATGACAACTTCAGTATGCACATATAATATTTGCATTTCTCTTTCTAATTATGTGTTTTCTAAGAGGAGCTCTAGAATTGCAGCAACACATTAGTCAATTCATAGGATTTGGCTTTCCCTAGATTTCCTTGGCTATCTTTTAGTAGCAATTTAAAGTGTTCTCAAGCAAACTTTCCAAGCTTGGCAGCGTGATTGAAATTTGAATTTTCCAATATAGTGGGCTTTTTTTGTTGTTAACTTTTAAGTTAACAAAATATGATATTCAAATCTGAAGTTCTTTGAATGAATTCCATAATCTAAACTGTACAGCCTACCACTATTTCTGCATCTCTAAGAATCTTAAATATTAATAAGCTGACTTCGCCTTCAGATAACAAAGCAATGGAGCCATTTATTGATAGAGTAAAGCAACCTATTCAGAGCAACTTTCTTTCATTGACCTTGGCTGAGTGAAAAGCTAAGCAAGGTCAGACTTTCTGGGTTTTGGATGGAGGAACATCTGGAAGTTCTAAAAATAAGCTACTGAGATATCAAAATCATATCCCAGAACAAGGAAAAGGTAAGTCACTTTTGTAATATATCAAGAATATTGAATACATGTGTCTACATAACTCATCAGGATTCAATCTTGGCTCTTTACTATGTTTTCCTTAGAAATCCAGGGAAACAGTTGCTGCAGCTCATCATTATTTTTCCCATTAAATTTATTCAAAGAGAGCAAACTTACAAACTATTTAGAGAACCTAAGGTTTATTGCCATTGAACTAGGAATCAGAGAGTGATTATATAAGTAAAAATTTCTTCTAAATACTATTCTCAATTCTACTCATATTAAATCCACTTAGATCCTAGGAAATTTTTGCAGTTTAAAGCAATTTGATTATAGCAGAACTATAGCTAACTTTATAAAATTTGGAGATGATGATTATGATGATGATACATGACTCTCAACAGCTCTGGGAAGATAACAATAAAAACAAGGAAAATGATAGACAAAAATTAACAGTAACAATGACAAGGATGGCAAAAAAAAATCTATATCCTTTAAAATACCAGCAGATGGGAGCAATCTGGAACTCAGGGGAACCTCATTACCAAGAGCAGTTTCTGCAGTAGGGAAGGTCCACTTTTGGGGCTTCTGGGGTTGTAAATGGGGAGCATTTTAGGATCACCCATACCTTGAAACCTCCCACTTCAACTATTGCAATACACTGGGCATGGGGACTCCTTTGAAAACCATCTGCAAGCCACAATGGTCCAGAATTCATTTCACAAGTAGTTCAGGGCATTAATGGTTCAACTATGTAGCATCACTTCTGCATGAGCTCAACTGGCTCTCTATAAGCTTCAAGGTGCAATTCAAGGTGCTATTACCACTTTCCTAGCCAGGCAGTTTGTAGGCCTTCCTGTCTCCAAATATTTTGGTCCATTCCATGAGTTCTGATGGGCTGTGCTTCAGATCCTTTTTACAAAAAAATGGACAATAGTGGGATGCATAAAAAGTGTCCTGTCTAATATGTTGCCTGTCCTTTGGAACAATATACCCTCACCCCCCAAAGTTTAGATGAATCCAATGCTGCTAACCTTTCATAATACTTGATTTGACCACTGTACCAATTGTTTAATTAAATTATTAATACACACACACTACCATAAAAATTCAGTTGGATTATATTGGATCTACATCCAAAGAAGAATAAAAGGGACAGGGAAAAATCCTAATAAAGGACAATATGCAAATGAATGTCTGAAAACTGGTTAAATATGGTGTTTTTTCTGAATACACTGAATAAGTTATTTGCAGAATTATTGACTCTCTAGGGGCCCTTCTAACATTCTGGTTTGTATTTATTCCACTCCTGCATAACTAGTTGTCTGTGTGCCTGGAACACTTTTCCCTTATAAATGAAAAGATTTTAATTTCACACCATAGTTGTTTTAATATTCTAATCTTCTGTGCTTGATTTAATCAAAGGACAACAGTTGTGGTGGTGGTTTAATCTGATCATACAAAGATTCATCTTTTTGTTTCAATCCCGTAAGAATATATAATGTGTGTCTATCCAAGGATGAGCTGCCAGTCACTCCAATCAGTAATCTTTAAATAAATGCCTTTTAGTGCACTTAATGACCAGGCTCAGATAAAGTAGGAACATAAATGTAGCCATCCAAGACACATTTATATTTAGACAGTTTTGAATTAATGAAATCAAACTGCTCCATAATTATTTATGGAACGCCTTGAGTATACATAGCACATTACACAGCCCATAAGAGACTCAGTTCATGTCCTGAGTAGCTTTCAGTCTAATAGAAAAATAATGCAGTACTTGGGATAAATTGCTAAAATGCAAGAATGATGCTGAACTCATTCAGGCTTAGAAGGCTAGGACATAGGTACAAATTGTAGTTAAAATATTTGGTGTTTATGAGAACTAACAGATAACTCATCTTTTCTAGTGATAGAGCATGGAGTTATAGGCAAGGAAGAAGAGAAAGTAAAAAATAAAAGTGCCTTATTAGCCCCTCAACAAAATTCATTTCCCCCCAAGATAAGACAGAACAAGCTATTTCCATGATGTTAAGCAGAGCATTTGAACCAGGAAAGCATTATGGAAAGGAACATTAAATGGCCCTGAGTTAGTTAAGTAAGGAGGTTAACATTGGACAATATTCTAAAGTTTGTTTCAAGATGTTAGTTGAAAAGGATCCAGGTCAATGCTGACAGGTTTTGTCACCACAAGAGTGGCAGTCACAAAAGAAATGACTCTAAGGAAAGGAGACCCCCAACATCAGATCAACACAGCAGCCTGAATAGTATAATTATTTCTTCCAATAGAACAGAATATATGTGCCAGCAGTCAGAAGACACAATGAAAACTCCTTAATCTCACAATAAATGGACAACTCAGCCATATTTCAATGAGGAACTGTTCGCATCCTAAACTAAGCTAAATCCAAAAATGCTAAGGAATTCCTAGAAGCCTGACATTCAGACAAATCAGTAATTCAAGGCACATAGAGATAAACCACATTTACACATTTATACATCATTCAAAGGGCAATAAAAAATAAGAAGGAAAAAAAAAAGACAAGAACACTTTCGTTCCAGATAAGCAGAGATTAACACCAGAGAAACAATCAAACAGGAAAACAATAACCTAAACAAGGAGAAAATCACACCCTACCAACATTGGAAGGACAAGCCACTGTACATAAACAGAGACCAAACCCCACACTCATCAGCACTGATAATGTTACCTAACATCTACAAGTAAGCAACCAACCAACCTCAAAAAGCACCAAGGTCTCAAAAGTAATAGTTTGTTTTTGTCTATGAAAGTAGAGTGTTTCTGGTGGCTTGCAGAGGTAATATTACAGCATTGTACAAATCATATCTGGTCTATAAATTTCCAAAAATTCCAGTAAAACTGGCTACCTCATTACAGGAGAAAAATAAGTCCAATTCAAATAATTATTTTGCAATTGTTTCACAACATAATGCTTCCTTAATATGAGTTAATATCCCTGACCACCTATTCAAAAGCTCCTACTAAGTTATTCTTAGTTGGCTTCTAGGCAATGAAGTGATATTAAAGAATATATGCATTAGAATCAACTCAAAATTATCTTGAAGCTGTCTCTAGATAAGTTCTGCTTATTTTGATCAATAAAACATTTCTGTTTACTTCAATCAAGCTTGTCTTTCATTCATGTTTTTGGCATTCCATCTACCAATTGCATTCATGTATTTGCAACATCAAGCTTCCTTTTTGCCTCTGGCCACATTTGCAAGCTACAGCTTTCATTCAACCATATTATAAGCATTAAGGTAAAAGTAAAGTTCTCCTCACACATATGTGCTAGTCGTTCCCAACTCTAGGGGGCAGTGCTCATCTCCATTTCAAAGCCGAAGAGCCAGTGCTGTCTGAAGATGTCTCTGTGGTCATGTGGTCGGCATGACTAAACACTGAAGATGCATGGAGCGTTGTTACCTTCCCACCAAAGGTACTTCCTATTTTTCTAATTGCATTTTTACATGTGTTCAAACTGCTAGGTTGACAGAAGCTGGGACAAGTAACGGGAGCTCACTCTGTTATGCGATGCTAGGGATTCGAACTGCCAAACTTTCTGATTGACAAGCTCAGCATCTTAGCCACTGATCCACCGCATCCCTTATTATAAGCATTAGTGTTATTTATATTCACTCTCTATTTTTTCCAGTGTCTTGCTGGACACCTTTCAACATGGGTTTCTGTTCTTTCCAAGCATGTTGACTTTATCTTTGAGTGGAACTTTGGCTTTTTTGTCAAAACACTGGACCAGTTGCCATTTCATCTCTAACACATTATATTTAGTTCTCTTCTGTGACTTGCCTATCAGGACTGGCTCTTCCAGGAGGGTGTGTTCTAAAGGTGCACCTCAGCATGGTTTGGCTCAATAGCACAACAAGATTTGTCTTGTGATCTATCTCTCGCACCAATTTAATAAAGATAATATTTATTTATTTACTTATTTATTTACTTACTTGTTTATTTATTTATTTATTTATTTAAACAAACCCAATTTTGTTCCTTGAGAAAATAGGAATGATTAGTTATAGAGACATCTCCCTGAGGGGTGCAATCTACACTAAGAATATCCTGGATGCCAGCTAGAATTTACTCCAGAGAATTTTCTTCAGAGAACACCAGTGAAGAATGTCCGTGTCAATGTCCTAAAAATTCAGTCTAGGAAGTATTGAAATTCTGTAGTTTTGGAAAAACATCAGAAACATTCAGTATTATTTAGAGAACAGATTTTTGTTGAGTCTGTAAAATCTAAAATCTTTTGCACTGCATAATAATGTAATATGCATTAGAAGTTCTATCTTATAATATACTGAAGATTATTTCAATGTAATAAAACAGCTCTTCTTAACAATTTTCCTGTAATGTTTCGTTCTGCTGTTTAGAATTTGCAAGGTGCACAGGTTTAAATTTAACCAACTCCACCCTTCTCAAAAAATAAACCTCACAACCTATGTGATAATTGTTGTGTGTATTTTGATATTGATAAAACACTGCTTTTAGCATGGAAATTCAGTAATGGTAATAATAATTAGAATCGCAGGTCCTTAGGACGGACTCAATGGGTGGTTAAAAGTCCAACCTGAACATCTGGCTGACTGTGTGACAACCAGAAAGACAAAAAAAGTTTGGATAGTGGATGTGGCAGTATCTGGAGACAGCAGAAGAAGAGAAGGAACTGGAGAAAATACCAAAATAGAAATAGAAATAGAACTTCTCACAGAAAGACTGTGAGAAAAAGAAAGCAAAGGTTGCACCAACAGTAATAAGCAGCTTGGTGCAATCCCAAAACCACTTAAACACCATTAGCATAGATAAAATCACCATCAATCGATTGCAAAAGTCAGCTTTATTTGGAACAGCTTACATCCTGCAACAATACCTTTAGCACCATCAAACAACGCCTGCCTATGTCAGATCCTTCAAACGGACTCGATAGGTGGATCAAAATGCCAAATTCAGTCTGAACATCTGGCTGACTGTGCAACAAGCTGTAATGAAACAGTTTAAGATGGGAATATTAAATATTCCAATTTGTTCTTGTGCTTCAAAAACGCAGGAGATTAGACTATTATATCAAGATGTATTCTGCATCAAAAAAGTGGTAATGAATATGTTAGGAATTGTATATTGTGGTAGATATTGAAGTTAGAGTTCGCATACTCAGATTTCCAACTGACTTTACAGATTAACCTTTGCATGGGGAAGGCTGTATTCTGGCGGATAGACATACCTCAAGCAGCATTTCCAATCATTTAATAGAGATGCTCTTTTCCAAAGCACTTTTTATATGTTTCTGCAAGATAAAGATTCCCCAAATTCTCTAGTCCATTCATTAATGTTTTCAGCATGTATTTGATGGACTGCCTGAGGTAGTCTAACATTATTGATGCTATTAAAATATTTATTCAGGTATTATCAGTCAGGTAAGCGATTTTAAATCGTGGTCTCTGCATTTGTTTATGGGCCAGATCAGTTGTAAATATCCAGGCAGACAGATGTGTTATCATTACAATTTTACAGGTGATATAATGTGAAAATTTAATGAAAATTGGAAAATTGGAATGTAGCTACATTAAACCAAACTGTGTGATTGTTTGTATTTGTGTGTGTGTGTGTGTTTGTGTGTGTTTGTGCGTGTGTGCGTGCATGCGTGCATATCAGTGATGGGATTCAGCCAGTTCGCACCTATTTGGGAGAACCAGTTGTTAACTTTCTAAACAGTTTGGAGAATCGGTTGTTGGAAGAAATCTCCTTTGTTTTGTTCCACTTTACAGGGCTAATCCTGTAAGGAAGGCAGGAAGGAAACATTCTGGTATTCTTTCTAGCCTAATCTTTATATTCTGCTTACAGAAACTGCCTCTATGTTTAACCCTTATTACATTGTAACAGCTAAAGCAAAGCACCAATCCACGTGAGTGACTTTGAGTTGGCTAAGCCCACGTGGTCACATGACCACCAGGCCACGCCTACCCAGCTGGTCATTAGGGCAGAGAACTGGTTGTTAAATTATTTGAATCCCACCACTGGTGCATATGCATATACCTAATGTTGTACTCCACCTAATACATGACATCTTCACTCAGTCACATTCCTTTGACTAAATTATAAAGAAATGCACATATAATTTAATAAACATTTAGGCCAAACAATGTAAACAAATTAAGTCAATTTTACTATTGCCAATTACATCTGCTTTCAGTTACTTCATGTTTTCAAGACTCTTAGCTTTAGGCATTTCAGGAGAATAGTTGTATCAAAATAATTATTAGAACAATTTAAAATTTAAAATTGAAGGATGGGGTTTTAATTGATTTTTAAAAGCACTCATACACCCTGGATCATATTCATGTGTCAGGGCTGATTTTACTTTATCAGCTTTGAAGTCATGCAGTGTTTACCAAAAGAAAGGTTCAAAAGTGTCTGTATGTGTGTTCTGCTGAACTAAACACCCCAGTTAAATGTCCTTAATTCACCTTCAGTTCCCAGAGGCTTCAGAATGAAGAGGTATCCATGTCATTGCAACACTATTTCTTCAGCATGATGCTGTGCTAAAGCTGCAGCACCATACAAACCTTGTGGAAATTATCCTTTGAGTCTGTTCCTTGGAATGTTTGCTCTGGGGAAATTTACATTGGCTCTGAAAGTTACCCATTTACTTTAACCTGCTATATAGTAAATGGAACAAATATTGAAACCTTATTAGTTGCATCCACCTCACTGAGTTAGTTTGTCCTCCTTGACACTGTGTTCCCTTAGAATAGCTGTAGGTCTGCCTGTGAATAAGAATATTCCTCAATTTTAACCATGCGCTATCCTTTGCTTTAATTGTTTTTAGAACAGTTTGTGCTCTACAAACAAGGCAAGTTATATAATTGCCAAAAGAAAAGAAACATGCATAAATAGGCTTTTTTCTCCAGCCGTAAAAATTGCAAGTTCTAGCCAAAGAAACAGCATGCATTCCATTTGTGCCCTTCCACGGCCACCTCAGTGTCCATGGGCATCATAATAAATTATCTATTTAATTACGTATAATTATATAATTATTCATATCCATGTTAAAAGAAACTTGATCTACGGTTGAACCAACCAATATGTGATCTTTCAATCAGAGGAAAACCAACTGTTGGAGGAAAATAGAATATGTATGAAGTCAAGCTTTAATGTGATACTATGATGGTTCTGACTGCAAATGCAGAAGGTTGGCAGAAACAAAGCATTTAGTGTAGGGTACCATCATGGCCTTACCAGTCTTTACACTATGGAGAAAGAGATACAGAGAGAGAGAAAGTCAGTGAGAGAAGGGATATGGATTCACGTGCCCAGGTTTACAGCACATAATTTATAAGCCCCATCTACATGGTGTGTCCAAGATGTAAAGAAAAATAAATTGAAAAAGGGTTCACAATTGACTGAGATCAAAATATTCAAAATAATAGTAAGGTACAGCCTTTCAGGACATGGTTTTCTTTTCAAAATATGTAGCATTGGGGGGGAGGGTTTCCCCACTCCTCCATAGAAAACATTCTCTGACCTTGGGTTTCATTCTAATTCCTTCCTGATGATCTCCAGCCATGTGATCTTTGTTTTTACAAGTAGGAAACTTTCAACATAAGGAGGTTCAAGGATAGGATCTGAAGAGCAGCATTCTCATGCCATGACATTATGCTGAACTGTCAGATAGGAGTACGGCTGCAAACCTCAAAACCTCCTCTGATCCTAATGACAGTGTTTCTCATATCAGCCTACAGACTCATTACATAGAGAGTAATGAATGGGGGCTGCAAACATTTGAAAGACTACTACATGAGAGCAAATGCTCTTATAAAACTCTCGTTGTCGCCATCTGATGGTCATTTGGGGTTTTGCTGCAGGGATCTTTCAGTACCCTCTCCTTCCTAAACAAATTATTAAAGAAAAAAATTAACAATACAGAAAAAAGGAGAAAAAGTTATAAAAAACAAAAATAAACATAAAAGGGGAGGAAATTAAAGTAGAAAACATATATAAAAATTAACTCAGATTTTAAAAATAGCATTAAACCTTGACAAGATGGAGTTATGTTGTTTGGACTTTTCATTACATCAATAAAGAGTTTTGGGCAGAGAACAATCCAAAATTGTAAATCTAGGGTGGAAGAGTCTTTCACCTGAAAAAAAACAGTAAATCCAACTCTCAAGTTTGATAGATCTACATATATTGATAGATTCCAAATTTTGGTAAATTGTCCAGAATCACATACATATTTTAAAATCATATTGCACTTTTCAAAAACATTTATGAATATTAAACTAAATGGAACAACAATGGGGCACATCATGATACATCATATTTAGAAGTGGCCATCTATCAGTGGTAATGATTCTACAAACTCAAATATTTTTTTAAGTAAAGATTATCTGCAATTTTCAGACTGCGATTATCCCAAAATCTTAAACATGTGAATAAGGGCTATCTTGCAAATTAGCCTTGTCGCCTTAATGCTCATACTACAATAGAATCTTAACTCAGAAACCAAGTGCTGTTACAATTTCAATAATAGCTTTCTCATAGTGTCAGGAGTTCCAGAAAAACTTCTGCTTCATTGACTATGCTAAAGCCTTTGATTGGGTGAATCACAACAAATTGTGGCAAGTTCTTAAAGAGATGGGAGTACCAGACCATCTTATTTGAGCTATATGCGGGTCAAGAAGCAATAGTGAGAACAGGACACAGAACCACTGATCGGTTCAAAATTTGGAAAGGAGTCTAGCAAGGCTGTATACTGATGTCCTGCCTATTTAACTTATATGCAAAGCACATAAGAAAGTCAGGGCTAGATGAATCAAAAGTTGGAATTAAAATTGCCGGGAGAAATATCAACAACCTTGGATATGCAGATGATACCACTCTAATGGCAGAAAGTGAAGAGGAACTGAAGAGCCTCTTGAAGAAGAAGAGTGCAAAAGTTGGCTTGAAACTCAACATTAAGAAAACTAAGAACATGGCATCTGGCACTCTCAACCCCTGGCAAATGGATGGGGAAGAAATGGGGGTACTGACAGATTTTATTTTCCTGGGCTGCTAGATCACTGCAGATGGGGACTGCAGCCAAGAAATTAAAAGACGCATGCTCCTGGGAAGGACAGCTTTGACAAATCTAGACAGCATAAAAAGCAGAGACATCACCCTGCCAACAAAAATGTGTATAGTCAAGGCTATGGTTTTCCCAGTTGCAATGTATGGTTCTGAAAGTTGGACCATAAGAAAGACTGAGTGCCAAAGAATTGCGCCCTTTGAATTATGGTTCTGGAGAAGACTCCTGCGAGTCCCTTGGACTGCAAGGTGGTAAAACTGGTTAATTCTAGAGGAAATCAACCCTGACTGCTCTTTAGAAGGCCAGATCCTGAAGATGAAACTTAAATACTTTGGCCACCTAATGAGAAGGAAGGAGTCACTGGAGAAGAGCCTAATACTGGGAAAGATTGAGGGCAAAGAAGAAGGGGACAACAGAGAATGAGGTGGCTGGATGGGGTCACTGAAGCAGTAGGCGTGAGCTTCAATGGATTCCAGAAGATGGTAGAAGACAGGAAGGTCTAGAGGAAAGTTGTCCAGGGGTTGTGATGGGTCAGACATGACTTCCCAACTTCTCAACAATTGTTGTTGAACAAATTGTGCCCATAACTATTTTGGGATCACTTGAATTCCCTGACAAAATAGAGTCAAAATGAATGCCCAATGATAAATAAATCTTCATCATAGAAACTATGATTTAAAGATAATCTAGATTCCTTCCTCTCTATATAAATTTTCTTACTAATGTACCATTCTATTTAAAATACTCCTAAGTAAACTAGTAACATGAAAATTCCTCCGAGTGAGCTCAGAGAGCCTTATTTTGGAGATAGAGTTTAATTCCCTGTTGAAAGTATTTGATTTATTTTATAAATCAAGGAGCGTATTTACAGTACTTTGTAGAGTTAAAGTATATCTTAATCATTTTATACATATTAGGGAACACTGGCAGAATTGTACTGTGGAACAAGAATCCTTCAAAGAAGGATTCTTAGGTCCCTCTTCTAATATTTTTCTTCGTTAGAAATTATGGCAGTCCATTTGCACCATGCAGAATTTATATCAATTGGAAGGATATAGAAGGATAAATAGATATACATTTTGTGTCTTCCTGTATGTCTTGACTCCTACCAACTGCCTAGACAAGTTTCTGTAATTTTCTTGGCAACATTTTAAGGAAAATGGTTTGCCATTCCCTTTTCCTTACAGTTGAGAGATAGTGATGACTTTAATGCCTAAAGTAGGAGAGGAATTGAGGGTTTTCTCAGCCTTTTGGCTAAGATCAAGTGTGGAATTGAGGGTTTTCTGCTCTGTCTACACCATACCACTGAGGTGAAATTTCCTAAAGGTTAGAGGGGACAAATGGCATGGAAGAGGATACTAAATCTCAGGATGTCCCAAAGATGCTTTTTCAGGAGGCAACTGTACTTTCTTGTTTTTTTCTTTGAAGACATTCCACTTCTCATCCAAGAAGCTCTTCAGCTCTGAGAGGATAAAATATAAATGGACAGGATCCATTTGTTACTATCCTGTCAGAGCTGAAGAAGCTTCTTGGATGAGAAGTGAAACATCTTTAAGAAAAAACAAGTCCTGTTGCCTCCTGAAAAAGCACCTTTGGGGCAACCATGACCTGGATGGATGACTGAGAATCTCTACAGACTTTTAAATCTCAGGATCTTCATTAGCATTCTGTCTAATATCAATACCAGTTCTTGTTCTTTTGTAATACTGCAATTCTAAAACATGAGTTAGTCAATTTAAAAAAACTTGCAATATACACATAATACATTATATAATAACATAATCAACACAATTCCAGAAATGCTAATGTTACACAAGACATTAGTGTAACATTAGTGGGACAGGATAATAACTGCCATGGAACATTTATGAGTAGACCTATGTGAAGAAAAAGCTATTAGACATTAGACATTAGAGTATATTCATAGTATAATGGGAAATAACTTTTGGTAGAGCTGGAATTTTCTGTAAAGAATCAGCCTCCAAAACAATACCAAAGATAATGCCAACATCTACCAAATAACCAACTACCTTTCTCAAAGAGCAAAACAAATGAACAAACCACAGTTGCATAGTGTCCCACCACTATTATTGTTCTACCTGAGTACAAAGCATCTGCTAATATGATTAATCATTGATTCCTGAAAATTAGCCAAAAATATCTGTATAAATTTGTAAATTCTTTATAAACCTTTCCATTACCTTCTTGTTTCTCTGAGTAAAGAGTTTTCTGGACGATCAAAGCCTGCAGAGCAAGATGTCTGCCTATGGACTTATAGCGACAGGTTCATGTCCTATGAAACATTAGTACCTTTCAAGAATTTGAAACAGGTTGGTATTGAGAAACACTGATCAAAAATCTTTGTCTACATTTAATCTCACTAAAGGTCATATGAGTTTCTCCAGACAATCATTTCAAGAAGTCAATATTGTTTCAGAGCATACTGTTGTGAAAATAAAAGAAAGGGGGAACTGAGTGAAGTTGAAATTGAGAGGTTGATCTATCTCAAGAGAAATAAATTGGGCTATAGGAGAGATTGGTAAGTGATGTTGTATGATAGCCTCAGTGATTAAAGTGGGAATCCTATTTCAAACATTTGTAATTTTTAAAATAAAATTTGGAAAGTAATAGGTAATACTTTTAAGATAAAAGATAGCAGGCATTTTGTAGTTAACTTTTGTACTACAATCACCATACATGCAGTACATTAATAACTAAATTCTCCTTGGAACAGATTTTCACTTGATCTGAAGTTATGATAGAAAACGGTATTTTCAGGTTTTGAATATAACTGAAGCTACCTCTTGTATTGCCTCTTTTATATAATTGCTTATGAAATTGACTTTTTACAAAAAAAACTGTTGTAAGTATCCTTACAAAATATATTTTCTCTGGATGAATGAAATATGAAAGAAGTGAAACTGAAAGAAAGAAATATATTTGTTTATATCGGTATGAAGCATCTATTTTATTTTCCTGTATTGCTAGCTTTTTAATCTTTTGATATTATTTCTCTTACAGAGACTTATGTTTGTCTCTGTTTCTCTTCATGTTATACTGGTATTTGACTGTCAGAGTTTTTGCTTTAACATTTCTGTTTGGATTTATTTTATTACAATTTTAGTCCTTTCAAATCACTGCTGGACATCTGTCAATGGGCCAGATAACATATTAAAGAAATAATATGTTCAAATAAAATATATAAAACACATGGCAGATATAAGAAACACAAATCAGTTTTTCTCCTCTGGCACTGATCCAGTGGTGGGTTTCAAAAATTGTTCGAACCTATTCTGTGGGTGTGGCCTCCTTTGTGGGAGTGGCTTGCTGCCCATGTGACCGGATAGGAGTGGTTTGCCGCCCATGTGACCGGATATGAGATGCCGACGACACTTGTCAGAACCACCTTAAATTACCTCACACACGGCACTGGCATGCATAAGAATATGATGTAAACTTGTTTTTTAAAAGGCATCTTTGGTTTGCGTTAAAACAACTTCAACACACGCAATGTTCTGATTGCACCACAAACGCAGTAATCCTTACCTTTCACAGAGGCACTGAGTTTTATAAATAGGAGCATGATAGTGTAGAATAATCATATCCAAGGACCAGTGGTTGGTTTCAAAAATTTTTGGAACCTCTTCTGTAGGTGTGGCCTGCTTTCCGGGTCCACTGGTGGAACCTCTTCTAACCGGTTCGGTAGATTTGACAAACCGGTTCTACCGAATAGGTGCGAACTGGTAGGAACCCACCTCTGCACTGATCCATGGACCTGAAATGTTTAAATCTCCAGCAACTGAAATCTAAATTGCAATTTCTGTAGGGTAGGGGCATTTAGAATATTAGTTTATATTCATGGTCTATAGATATCAAACAATCCTGGACTTTTTTCTGCTCCCACTCAAACGTAAATATACTAAATGCAGAGCAAATGATTGAAAATTGGTTCCAGTTTTCAATCCTATATAAAGATGTGTTATATCTTTGAACACATATCTTTAGCATACCAAAAATAATTCTCCTTATTGTACCAAAAACAATGCAAAAACAATTGTGGCTACAAATAATCATGTTTGGGACAATAATAACTGTATTGCTGACAATTCTGACCTTTTCAATGGTAAATATGAATTTGAGCTTTCTTGCTGCGTACTGTATAGTTGCAAAAGTCCCTTTCTTTTCCCATTTTTCTTTATTTGGTTAGAGATAATGTTGAAGTTCGAGCCAAATTTCACTCAGCCTATAAACTGTATGAATGATTCATAAGCTCTGTCCTTAGTCGTGTACACAGCCACTCTATTTATATGATATGAGAATAATATAAATATTGTGTCCTGTTAATCATACATCTGTATGCGTTTCAACTCAATCAGAGGAACAATAATTATTTCGTTCTAGCACAGATCTGTTTAAAGACCTCCTAATGTGCCAGAGATAAATTACTCAATAAACAAATGTTTAAAGACGCTGGCACTGTCCAACAGCATATTGCATTACCCTTCTGCTCTTATTGCTTATTTCTTTCTCCCACAGAGCCATTGGAGAGATTCCAACAGGCCAACATGCACTTTTTCATGTACTAGCTAACCAACCATAATGGCTGATTCTCCAGAGATACTGTAAGGAGTTCAGAAGTACATGGCAATGTTATGATTGCTTCTTTAACTCCACTAGTGTAGGCTTTCTTATGGTTTATTTTGTTCCTATATCTTTCTCTTTAGAATCTAGATATTCCATACCTCTTGTGTTTTGGGACACATATTAATCTCATTGTGGCTGTAATTTAAGAGAAATTTGACATCTGATTACCTTCAGATACATGTTTCTCAAAAGAGAAACAATCTTTTGAAGAGAAAAATGAAATTTTAAGCATTTTACTCCTTTTAGTGTCACTGATTGCTAGTCTGTCTAAAGCTGTGGTCTTAAAGGAGTATTTTGAATGTAAACAATCTACAGTTATTCTTAACTTTGTTTTGGGGTGCTATTGCAATCTGATATAAGGACTTCAGCCCCTTCAGCCAAAGCTATCTTAGAAAAAACAAGTACCCTACTAATTTTCACTTTAAACATTTTTGAAATCTATTCTGTTGCAATCACCATAAAATAGATTGTCTCTGGATCTATCAATAACTAAATGTGCATTATCAATATTACAATACCATAATTTTATATGCAAAGATCATATAACTATCTTAACAAAAAGTCTATATGTGTATTTTCCAGTATTCTAGAACTAACAGTGAAAACATGTAACATTTAGAAGAAACAACAGAAAAATCTGTATCTGAAGTCAAGTAGTCTCAGTATTTATGGATATTTGTATACATGTCTTAATTATTTACCCATAGATACACACATTCACTCACACTTATCTTTCAACCTTTCAAGGGCATTATCTTGATTATTTTTCAGAATGTGTAGGCTGTATTGCAGAGGTGGGTTCCTACCAGTTCGCACCTATTCGGTAGATCCGGTTCGTCAAATCTACCGAACCGGTTAGAAGAGGTTCCACCAGTGGACCTGGAAAGCAGGCCACACCTACAGAAGAGGTTCCAAAAAATTTTGAAACCACCACTGCTGTATTGACATGTCTAACCAAAATATGGGAATAATATCTGTGTGTGTGGGAGAAACGAAACCTTCAGGATGTCAACAGCAATTGAAACTGAAAGTGCTGTTTCTGTTTTGGGTGACACTTCAGTGAAAACCATTTGGCACTTACATAAAATTAGGTGTGTGTGATTGCTGCACCACTAATGATTGGCAGACTTCTGCCAGAGTCTAATCTCATGGCAACCATGATACAGATCCAGGTGTCTGAGATCTATATCATTCTCACTTGCACTAAAGAAGATGTTAAACCTCATTCTTCTGCCGATCTTTGGGCTAGAGTGGGTGATGAACTCAGAGGGATGTTTTAGACTATTAGATTGTATTGGCTTTCTGGACTTCTCCTTTTCAGGCTATGTATATGGCTGTTTGTTTTATTTTATATATCACTCATGATGGAAAGGAGAGAGAGACAGATGGATAGGGAGATTAGATAGAGAGATTAGATAGATAGATAGATAGATAGATAGATAGATAGATAGATAGATAGATAGATAGATAGATTTTATTTATTCATCATGTATTAGATAACATATATAAGTCTAAACATTATTTTGAATACATGAAATGGATATGAATAAAAAGGAACATTAGGACAGGAATGGTAGGCACGTTGGTTGTGCACTTATGCACACCCCTTAGAGACCTCTTAGGAATGGGGTGAGATCGACAGTAGACAGTCTAAGGTTAAAGTTTGGGGGGGTTGGGGAAGAAACCACAGAGTCAGGTAGTACAGGCATTGACTACTCTGTTGCTGAAGTCGTATTTTCTGCAATCGAGTTTGGAGTTATTTACCTTAATTTTATAACTATTGTGTGCTCATATATTGTTGTAGTTGAAGCTGAAGTAGTCATTGACAGGTAGGACATTGTAGCAGATAATTTTATGTACTACACTTAGGTCAGACTGAAGGCAGCAAAGTTTTAAATTGTCTAAGCCCAAAATTTCAAATCTGGTGGCATAAGGTATTCTGTTGCGAGCAGAGGAGCAGAGGACTCTTCTCCTATAAATAGGAGATAGATAGATAGATAGATAGATAGATAGATAGATAGATAGATAGATAGATAGATGGGTGGGTGGGGGGTGGGTGGGTGGGTGGGTGGGTGGGTGGGTGGGTGGGTGGGTGGTGGATGGATGGATGATAGATAGATAGATAGATAGATAGATAGATAGATAGATAGATAGATAGATAGATAGATAGATAGGATAGATTGAAAGAGAGAAATTAGAGAAAGTGAGAGAGAAAGTATGACAGATTGATAGAGATGAAAGTGAGATAATTTTCCTTTCTAATAATGTGTGTTCCTACTTATATAAACTACCATTGATTCATGGAACTTACATGAAAAGCAGTAAGAAGTTTGTTTTTCCTCCTTGAGTTGCTCCTTAGAATGGGAACTGTAGGGTAGATCATTAGTCTAATTTTCCCAGGTTAGATAAGTGGAACATCCTGATCCAAACTATAGTGGAAAGCATGTGCATAGTAAGCAGAACTCATATCAATGCTATCTTCATTAGCACAATTTGATTCCTTTGAATTCCCTTTGCCAACTGTGAATGAATTTTTCTACTTCTTATTTTATTTATTACAAATTCCAGTGGTGATCAAGATTTAGATAGCTTTTGCTAAATGAGAGCTAGTGTTGTATCAATGTCCTAAAATTAAGTCATCACAATTAATTGCTATACAGGTAATCCTTGACTTAGAAAAGTTTTTTCGTGACCATTCGAAACCACAACGGCATTGAAAAGATTGAATTATGACCATTTTCACACTTATGACCGGTGCAGCATCCCCGTGGTCACATGATAAAAACTCAGATACTTGGCAACTGGATCATAAATCATCATTTATGACCGTTGTGGTGTCCCGGAGTCAGGTTTTGAAAGTCAATGGGGAAGCCAGATTCATTTAATAGCCTTGCTACTAACTTAAGAACTGCGGTGATTTACTTAACAACTGTGGCCATAGAGGTGGTAAAATGGGATAAAGTTCACTTAACAAATGTCTCACTTAACAGCATAAATGTTGGGCTCAATTGTGGCTATAAGTCAAGGACTACCTGTATTCAAAGCAACCATTTCTTTTCTGAACTTTGGCAACGTTAATATTTCTGGACTTCAACTCCCAGAATTCCCCAGACAGCATGTAAAGTTGCTAAGGTTGAGAAATATCGCCCTAGAGTGCTTCCTCTTTATTTTGTCTGCAGAATTCTAACAGTGAAAAAAAATAACATCAATAGATTTTTGCAGTTTCTCTGCTCTAGAACTTATTCTCTAGAGGTGAAGGCCCCGGGATGAACTCCCAGCAAACACTGGAGGGCCATTTACATCTTGTATGGAACAGTTTTACCTAAACAATGAATTAGTACAAATGGATACAAGTCAGAGCTGAACAGTGCTTGTGATTCAAGTAAAAAGGTATTTCAAAGATCCCAGAGGCAAACATCTAGTAGTTAACAACATCTGCTTTAAAGAGCTTAAGTGTTCCAGGAATGCTCAAAAGTCCCAACAAAAGACAGCAATTAATCAAATCAATGAACACCACTTGATTATGTACAGCATGGGTTAAATGTGTGCTCCGGGATTTAATTCTTCCATCTCCACTTAAAAGCCTCCAAGCAGATGATGGGAAATCTTAGCGACCATGATAGCAAATAGTTGCCCATAACAAGAGGAGACAATGCTGGACAAAAGTGACATATGCAAAATATGGGTAAGAAGTACATCTGAAAACCTCCAACAACAGAGAGCATTAAATACTTCAGTAAGAGGAGAAAGGAGGCCTTTGACTTCCTCTCAGAACCAATACAGATGCCTATTCCAGGAGCGAGGCCTCCATGGCTGTGCTGCTTTGTTTTGCTGCTTCTCGCTGTCCTTTCAAATCCCCTTTGCACTCAGTAACTGTTGTTGTTTCTTAAACCCTTAAGACTTAAAAACTCTCAATGGCTTTTCAAGGCAATTCTTTTAAAAAAGAGTCCTCCTCTTACTGGTTCAGAACAACAGGTTGCCATGGCAAAACACATACGTATGCCATTGCAGGAAAAAAACACTATGTGCATAAAGAAGGATGACAATTAGGCAACCTGTCAACAAAGATCTGACATCAGTTGTCTACAAATGGCAATAAACCCAATAGCAATTTATAAAAACACACAAAGTGTTTCACCCATACTCAGGGAACCACCATTGTTTGATTCTGGTTTTTAAACTTCTCAGTCAAATTATAGCATCTCCTAGATTTATCCAAATCTGATCTAATTTCTAGTGGATAAATTATCTTCATATGTTACGTGACGTTGTCTCTATTCAGAAACTGTAAACAGGATGAGGATGTTACTACTTAATATCAAACTATTGTGGTGGGAGGGAAAAAAACCTCAGCTAAGAATTTATTAAAGCTAGCAAGTGACAGTGAGTCAAATTGTGATATAACATTACAGAGACAATATATATGTATCTGACCATTGAGAAAGAATTATTTTACAACTGATAAAGAGTACAGAGAGAGACGTACAGGGATCTAGCTGATAATATAGGCAGAGATATTTAGGGGGCATTGATTATTATAGTTATAAATAGGTATTGTATTCTATACATATATTGAAATAGAAATGCTATCAAGCAATTTCAGGACATTATAAAAATGCCTGAGGGAAATGCCTGTATGATTGTGTTCATATAACCAAGTATGAAACTTGGCTCAATAATCCATTTACTAAATTTGCCATATTCGTTTTAACTATATCTCAGTTTAAAAAAAAAGTTCATGAAGGTATCTGCCACCCTTAAATTATGTGGAATTTAGCAGAAATTAGTTATCCATGGTTTCCTATTAAAGTGGAGAGAGATAATAAGCAGAATGCCATGTGGTTCAAATATGGACATAGCATCTTCGATGTTTACATTAATACTTTAGGTGAAAAAGTGAGAAAATGCTTACCAAATTTGCAAAAGACTTTTTAAACTGCCCAAGGAGCTGCTGATACAGTTCTACAGACACAGACTTCAATGGATAATTAGAACTGCAGAAAAAAGAATTGCTACCAACATGCCTTCTATTGAGAACCTGTATACTGCACGAGTCAAAAAGAGGGTTGTGAAAATATCTACAGAATCCTTACATCCTGGACATAAACTGTTTCAACCTCTACCCTCAAAACAATGCTATAGACTAGAGCATTGCACACAAGAAGAACTAGACACAAGGACAGTTTTTCCCAAATGCCCTCACTCTGCTAAACAACTAATTTCCACAACACTGTCTATTTACTAAGACTGTACTATATTATTCTCTCTTCCTATTACCTATCGCCTTCTACTTATATAATCTTGTTTCGTATCTTTATGATTTATATGTTTTATTTAGCTTCTTAGTATGATTTGATTGCTTAATTAGTATCCTATGATTATTACTAAGTATTGTATCTTATGATTCTTGATGAATGCATTTTTTATGTACACTAAGAACTTATGCACCGAAGACAAATTCCTTGTCTGTCCAATCACACTTGGCCAATAAAGAATTCTATTCTAAATGTAGGTGTGATGGCTGAAAATAACAGTAGGCTGTTAAATACCAGAATTAAATTTAATTGAAAGTTCTTTCCTAACAAAGAGAAACTGAATGCTACCAAAACAGTAAATGTGCACTTTAAGTTACATTAATAAAGTCATACTGTTTTTAAAATTACAGCGCCAGGGAACTAGAAACCAAGACCTCTTAAAAGAGCTTGAGGGAAGTGGAAATGTGAAGAAAGATGACTGACTAGGAAGGGGTTGATAAAAGATAAGATCACATTCCTCAAGTATCTGAAGAAACCATGCTGAAAATGACCATGACCTGTTCACTATCATGTCAAAATACAGAGTAAAATTCTTAAATTTCAGGAGAGCAGCTTTCTTTTGGATGTGAGACAACACTTCCTTTGACCATAAAAGCAGTTTGATGGTGGAACTAGTTACCCAGAGAGTTTTCTTTCATTGAAATGTTCAAGCAGAAACTGACAGGCCAACTGATTTGGATGCTTTAATTTCTTTTTCCATAACGAGCAGCAAATAGGCTATGAGGTGCTAAGGGGTTTCTACCAAAACCTTGCTCAGGGGATATGCATCGGTTCATGACCACTGAATGCATTTAGGAGCTGTGAAACGCAGGCTGCCTTTGTTATATGCTTGGCAGCTCCTGCTGGTCAATATGGCAAGATCAGAGAAAGAGGAGACAGATTGAAAGAAACCTGGATTTATGGAACATTAGCTATTTTCTTAAAATCCTCACATTGGAATTGGAATTGGAATTGGAAAGTTTTTATAGGCCGCCCTTTTCCCTGGGGGGACTCAGGGCGGCTTACAATTCATGGGGAGGGGATTCATTCCAATCAATCCAGGAGACAAAGGGGATGCTTATTCAAAGCAATGTTTCAGGTTGCTGACATTCAACACCTCCTTAACGGGGTTTGATAACCCCCCCCCCCCAATTTCTTCATCATCAGTTCTAAACCTCCATTAACTTCTTTAACAAACTAAACTTCAATAATAATCTTGTAGATATGTACAAGCAATAGATTGTTTATTCTCTCATATTTAAAATGTTAGTGGAAGTGCATGTAACTGAATATAAAGTTCTATTTGCACTGAACTAACGATTGACTTTCTAGTTATTGATTTGTGTCATAATTTTACATCACTCATTATCAAATACGGTTCAATTATTCCTTTGCCTTTGGCATTCATATCACATTTCCAGTTCTTTAGCAATAAAAAGAACTCAAAGTGCCCCAAAATGTAAAGATAAGAAAAGCTGCTGCTCATTCTACTTACTGTTGCCTATTGATACCGCAACTTTTGGGAAAAGAGAGATGGAAGGTTATGTCTCCATGCATACCATAATCTTTTGGAATAAATAATGGAAATTTGTATTCAAACAATTAACACTGTATCTTCTATCCTTTCCATGGTAAACACAGATAGAAAGGCATTTTTTTTCTAATTGAGACCTCTGACTCATAGCAAGTTATTACTTCACCATGGGTGCTAGTGACATATACAGAGTCTCAAGATCCAATGTGTGTGCGTGCGTGTGAAAACACTAACTCAGGAATCACAAAATCTCCAGAACTGTAAAGCCTACAAACTTGACATTTGGCATGTATGTTCCTTTTGGCTTCTAAGTGCTCAGTAACAAAGGATTTTTTTTAATGACCATCAGAGCATTAATATTTTGTATATCATTATTAACACGCTCTGATGCTAAGGAGTTAGATGTTCTACTCCCCCTCCCAACAATGTTGGGTTGCCAATTTTTTACTATCGGTTCGGGTGTGCTCACAACACTTCTTCACATGCACAGAAGCATCCGGGTGGGTGGGCGGAGCCTCTCACTGCCGCTACTACCGGTTCGTCCAATCTGGGCCGAACTAGGAGCAACCCACCTCTGCCTTCCAACCTGAAAACTTGGATGTGGATGTCTCCAGCACGTGACTCATCTGGCCTGCTGGCTGAGAGTTTGGAGAGGAGTCTGAGGGAGAGAAGGTGATAAGATAGCAGGGGCTTCTTTGGGGCAAGGCTGGGGAGAGAAGGGGATAGGGTAGGGGAGGTTTCTGTGGGGCAAAGCTGAGGGAGAGAAGGGGATAGGATAGGAGAGGATTCTGTGGAGCAAGCCTGAGTGAGATAAGGGGAGAGGATGGTAACAACTCATTAATTTTCAACTGTCAATTTATCAAGCCCAATCACATAGTTTCATAGCGAACCACGGGTATTCACATATGAGACAGGTGCTCCATCATGGAGTTATATTGCAACCTCGTGTGCTTTGTTTTCCCAGAAAATGTCATTATATGGTCATAAGTAAAATTTTGTCCCTTTCCAAAAGACAATGCTACAGAACCATCAAACACGGTTTCCATCACGCACTGCTAATCATTATTTCATATCTATACTGGGCACGCTGCATTTGTCACAGGCAAGCTGAAGTCATGACAGAAGGCTGGACTTGCTAACTGTCAACCGGCCACAAAGTAATTATGGAGATTGGTTGGCAAAGTTTCCAGTATGCATTAGTCCTATAATTGAGTTCTATATATTATGTGTGCCTCAGCAGATGGCAGCATCTGGTCAACCTTTTCTTGATTCAGAAACTAAATGGGGTCAGTCCAGGATAGCTTTTGAATGGGAGAATACGAGGGAACATCAGATCTGCAGACTAGTCTGGAAAATTCAAAAGCATCCTGGAAGAAGACAATAACATACCTACGGTATATACTATTGCCAAGAAATATCCATGGACATGTTCGTGAAGTCTCCAAGGGCTTGAGCCATTTCAAAAGCATATCTTGCATGGAGGGGGGCAGTATCCTTTAGACCACATCTGAACTTCAGCTGCTCTAGGTATCCCATCACAGTTCTACTGACTATAAAGAAATGTAGAGATTACCTTGGAGAAAGAGTAGTTGAACCATTAATGGAGGAGAAAAGGTAGTTCAATTGGAAAGAGGGAGACAGAAACTCATAGCAGCTCCACTTTGATTCTGCTTGATGTTTCATGCAATAGGATTGGGAGAAACTCTTCCAGCTCCTGCTATTATACCCTGTAGCAATAAAACACCCTTCTTGGAATCTCTACAGGTTTCCTCACCTGCTTGGCTCATTAGTTTTGGATTATAGTAAGACATTTCTAGTTCTCTATCCTATGTACTTCCAGATAATATAACTATTTTTATCCTAAATCTCCCATGAATTAGGATGATTAAAAGAAAAAAAGTTTTTAGATTTTATGTAAAGAATTCTGCCTAGGAAAGCAAATTAGTTGAGTGGGCCATGAAGCGATAGCATTTTACCAAGTAACTAAGAAAAACGGTATTATATTAATTCAAACATTTTACTTATTATATTGATTTTTAAATACCCCTAGATCTTGCAACTCGGGCTCTATAATCTATATTTTAGAAAAGTTACTTTGTTGTGGAAATGAATAACTTCATTGGCTTTGAAATTGGGCACACCATACAAATCTCTGCAATCTGATTGGAAGAAAGAGGCTATCTTATGACTTTTTATCTGAATAATTAAACTTCATTGAATAGGTACAGTTTTCTTAAATCCACAGAAACTCAGTTGTTTTAAATGCTGAACTTGGCAGAGGCCTCAGAATCTGCCTCAGAATCCTTCTCCCACATACCTCCCACTCAAAAATAGGTCTATACCTATTATTTGAGTGGGAGGTATGTGGGAGAAGGATTGCCAACCTGCTATTGGAAAAACCCATCCTTATTCCTACAGGGAGATGCCCATTTCCAAAGATCATAAAGATAATCATCATAGTTATCTCAGGGCCTGCACTGAACAGTGAGAACATTGGGCAGCTATAAAAATACCTGGAATTGCTCTGACCCATTGCTTTCAACTTGCATAACCTTCTTTTAATCTGCCCAAGACCATACATTGATGTGAAGAAGGAGCTGCAGATGCCACTGGCTCATTAACTCTCTGATAAGCAAGCAGTGAAGTACAGCGGAAGCAGCTGTTGAAACTGCTGCATGGGAGGAGGGCCTTTTGTCCACCGGAGTATAGACTGCTCTCACCCTAATCTCACAATTCTTTTCTTTGCAGTAAGCCATATGGAGTTCAATGCAGTTTACTGCTAGACACATGACTATAAGACGGCGGCATTTCTATGGTTTTCCTGGTGTCTCCTCTGCTTTTGTTGTTCAAGCTTGACCTAGAAATTACTTTTATGTCCTACTGATTTATTTCTTTATTCCATTGCATAATGTAACAAAATCCTCAGAACTGTAAAATAAATTACAAATAGTACTAGATGGATGAGTATATGGAACATTAAGGTTTATAATTTTTTGCCTCTGCTGTCTTTTACCCAGAATAGAGGCTATTGGGATCACAACAGGTGGGTTCCTACCAGTTCGCACCTATTCGGTAGAACCGGTTTGTCAAATCTACCGAACCGGTTAGAAGAAGTTCCACCAGTGGACCCCGAAAGCAGGCCACACCTACAGAAGAGGTTCCAAAAATTTTTTAAACCCACCACTGGTCCTTGGATATGATTATTCTACACTATCATGCTCCTATTTATAAAATTCAGTGCCTCTGTGAAAGGTAAGGATGACTACTGCGTTTGTGGTGCAATCAGAACATTGCGTGTGTTGAAGTTGTTTTAACGCAAACCAAAGATGCCTTTTAAAAAACAAGTTTACATCATATTCTTATGCATGCCAGTGCCGTGTGTGAGGTAATTTAAGGTGGTTCTGACAAGTGTCGGCATCTTCATATCCGGTCACATGGGTGGCAAGCCACTCCCATCTGGTCACATGGGTGGCAAGCCACTCCCACAAACGAGGCCACACCCACAGAGTAGGTTCGAACAATTTTTGAAACCCACCACTGGATCACAACTAAAGAGGGAAAGAGAAGGAGGTGCTAATGTCCCCCTCTTTAGAGGATCAGTGATAGGGATTTGACAGAAGGTTTTTTGCTCATAGTGGAACTGATAGATTAAATTGTAGAATAGAATGGAATAGAATTCTTTATAGGCCAAGTGTGATTGGACACACACACACACACACACAATTTGGTTCATATGCTCTCAGTGTACATAAAAAGACAAGATACATTCATCAAGAATCGTAAGGTAAAACACTAATGATAGTCATAGGGTACAAATAAGCAATCAGGAAACAATATCAATATCAATAAATTGTGAGGACACAAGCAACCAAGTTACAGTCATGCAGTCATAAGTGGGAAGAGGTGAGTGATAGGAATGATGAGACTAATAGTAATAGCAATGCAGCCTTAGTGAATAGTTTGACCATCGTGAGGGAATTATTTGTTTAGCAGAGTGATGATGTTTGGGGGAAAAAACTGTTCTTATGTCTAGTTGTCTTAGGGTGCAGTGCTCTATAGTGTCATTTTGAGGGTAAGGCGTACTGGAATAATCAAGGCATTTGATGAATTATAGAGTGGTCAAAAACTCAGTTAGACACTACAGTTTTCCACCAAAACTGAAGCTGTGCTGTATGTATATATGAGCTTTAAATCTGTATTTGTAAGAAGGAAGTATAGCAATATATGCATGAATCTGTTTCCTTTAGCTAAATAGAATATGAGTGTACAGGGATTAAAAAACCTGTTTTTATTTATTTACAGACAATTGTATTTTGCTAAAAGAAAGAATAGTACATGTACATGTCATAGGCAAAAAATTGCTGTGTAAGATTTATCTTGATTTAAAAAGGGAATAATGTGAAACAATAGTTGGTAGATTCCTTGTATTAGAAAATTGCAGATGAAAATTTATTTTGCATCCAGTTTTTGAATAAACATACTGTATATAATATAAATAGGCTTATTAAGGTGAATAGCCAGAGCTGTCGATATTTTATATTGTTCTTTCACACTGTCATTTTTCCTTCCCTCAATCTGATTGTAATGAGTTTGGAAGAATTTAAGATACTGAGATTTTTTGTACGGATTCAGAAGAAAACTAGAGAGATTTTCTATATACTACGTCACCTGTTCCAAATCTCTTTGGAAAGAATGTCAAGCCTTTCTTTTACTATTGTATTTTTAGAAATTAGATGTGTACCCCTTAGAAGTGTTAGGAAAAGGTCCAACATTAGACATTATTTGCCTCTTACAGGAAAACACACAGCTGAACTGAAGAGTCATTGCACTATGAAAATGCTATACGACAACTAAAAGGACTCTATAGCTACTTGTTGACTGTGAACTTCGGTCAGTATCTGCTTCACAACAGCACATGCCTTGTAGATTGTGAGTGAATGCATTCTTCTCTGGCTTTACAGGCTGCTAGGGGAAAGGTGATGTGTACTTGATTTTTTTCAGCTACCTGAAATATAGACTTCTTCAAGATCTCTTCACTTTTGATTTCTATATTTTTCCTCCCATCTCCTTTCTCAGTGTGCCCGCGGATACATGAGAAACATAATATCCTTCCTCTACCTCCCATAAATTATTTCGAAGTTCCCTTTTGGAAATGCTAAACTATAGCAAATTGCTCTTAAAAATATCTTGAGTTTATGTTCATTGTGAGAAGCTTTGGGCCAAGTTCCCTAGCAGCAAATATGAATGGCCAAAGTCAGTGGAACCAGAATTTGTTCTGTCCCACTCTGGAGCAGCACTGGCCTTCTCCGTAACTCTTCTCATTGGCTATCAAGGCTTTGTGAGTTAAGATCCAGCTGAGTGGTTAAGTCTGGGCTAGATGGGAAAAGAGGAAAACTGGTTTAAGATTAAAAGAAGGTGTTGTTGTTGTTCTTTTATTCATTAAAACATGAAAGTCAAGTGACCACTTTAAATTTTTATTGTTGTTGTTGTTGTCATTCTTTGGCATGCAACCTAGTTTCCCTTTGCCTGGCCCCACAATGCATTTCACAAAACCTTGGTCCCCTGCTGAGGTTTACAGTTTAACGATATTATGGCCAAAGTCCAAACAATAATTTTAAGGCATAATTCATGGGCTTTATGGCACTGGTTAGATTGTACCTTGGTTCTGTTTGTTTTCTTTGAACAGCAAGGCACGCTCCTCTTGTTGTCTGAAGGAGAGAGGAAGGACTGAATCAAATTAGGTAATCACTTCTCTGAATGACTGTAGTCACTGAGAAACACTTTTTCCTCCTTGCAAAATATTCAGGTGAAGCCTCGAGGGCAGTAATAATGACTTTATGGCTTGAGGTTCAAAATACTCATCCTTCATTGTATTGCATTGATATAGATATAGATATAGGTTGCGGCCCAGCAGGAGCCGTTGGAGCTGCCACCAGACTCCGACAGCGAGGGGCCCTATGAGTCAGCTTTGGAGGATGTGGAGGAGCCTGGACAGGGGTTCCACTCCAAACAGGGGCGCAGAGAGTCTGTTGGCCACCAGGAGGTGCCTGAGCCTTGGACCAGTGGGGAGGAGACAAGGGAGTGTGATCTGACGTCAGCAGTGCGGAGGAGCCAAGGGAGTTGTTCCTAGATGCCCCAGCACCGGAGAGCTAATAGGCGTAAGGAACAATTAAGCAATTACAGGAGGTAATTGCACTCAGCTGGTGGTCATTAGGCTCCTCTCCAGACTATAAAAGACTGCTTGTGCACACAGGCACCCCTTTGTGCAGAAGTCAACGCAGGAACTAATGTCGGAGAACATTATTGTGAGCTTGGCAGAGCTGGATTGCTGCCAGGGCTTATCTGGTGCTGGATTGCTGCCTAACTTGTCTGTGCTGGTTTGCTGCCAAGGACCTGTCTGTCTGTTAATTAAATGCCATAACTTATCTTTGGCTTGGAGTGTGTATTGGTGTGGGATGAGCGGGGTCAGAACAGATGATATAGATATAGATATAGATATAGATATAGATAGAGAGATAGAGATAGAGATAGAGATAGAGATAGAGATAGAGATAGAGATAGAGATAGAGATAGAGATAGAGTAGAGATATAGATATAGAGATATAGATATAGTATAGATATAGATATAGATATAGATAGAGATATAGATATAGATATAGATATAGATATAGATATAGATATAGATATAGATATAGATATAGATATAGATATAGACAGATATAGATATAGAGATATAGATATAGAGATATAGATATGAGATATAGATATAGATATAGAGATAGATAGATATAGATATAGATATAGAGATAGATATAGATAGAGATATAGATATAGATATAGATATAGATATAGATATAGATATAGATATAGATATAGATATAGATATATAGATATAGATATAGATATAGATATAGATATATAGAGATATAGATATATAGATAGATAGATATATAGATATATAGTATATAGATATATAGATATATAGATATAAGATATATAGCTATAGATATATAGATATCCTTCACACTTCAACCTTAAACTGTCTACCCTGGACCTCACCCCATTCTTAAGAGGTCCGTAAAGAGAGGTTGCATAAGCCCACCAGCGCTACCGTCCCTGTCCTAATGTTCCCATTTGTATTCATTTCTCTTGTTCATGTCCATGTCCATACTTACACCTGCTACCTTGTACATGTTTGACAAACAACCAAATAAATAAATACAAAGTCCACTATAAACCAGATGGGTAGTTTGATTGGTTTCTCTTGATCGAGTCTTCCCTTTCTTCCAAAAGCTCTGCCTGGCATACATTGTCCTTTGTGCATATTTGTCTAGCAGAGAAAACCATATGAGGTGAGAAATTGGGAGTGGCCCAAAGGCATCCAAGGAGCTTAAGGGTTGTTGGGTGTAGATCTTCACAGTCCAAGCATGACTAAACACTACACGTGCTTCTCTAGCCCCCATGACATGATTTGTGCGCCGGATTCCTGCTTTTGTTTCCTCCTAGCACTAAAGAATGTCTGGCTCTATCACAGTGTGAAAAGTAGCCTCGTGAAAATTTCAGAGATTCCCTAGAAAGAAGGAGAAGTCATGTTGAGACTAATGAATTAAGCAAAGACAGTTTTATTCATAAATCATGATTTATGTGCCAGGTTCCGGGTTATTTACTTCTTCAGTTGGCCCCCTGAAGATCTGGAAGAATTCAAAGTAAATGGGAATAAATTAGAAACAGGGGAGATTCAATACATGGCAACACTTTTTGTCCAAAGATTAGCCATAGTTTTTTATGTTGGAACTGATTGTGCATGTTAACCCACCCCCACCCCCCAAAAAAGTGAAGTAAACAGACAACTAAATTGTTAGTTTTATTGTGGAACCTGTTAGTTAGGAAGGAGATGCTGGTCACCTTCTCCCCCCCCCACCCCACCCCAAGACCTCATACTTGCCTAGTCCATGCTTTTCCCTGTTCCATTCCTAGGAAAAGAAAAACCCTGATCTCCAAGGAGAGATTAGGGCATATAAATAATGAGTAGGAAGTAAGGTATTGTTTCAGATGACCAGATTACACCCGGGAAACCCAGATTAAATCCCTTGTCTGCTTTGAAGTTCAGAAGGTGACCAGGGGGCATTTTTCTTTAAGACTACAGTAATATCCTCAGGATTCTTAGGAGATTGATGGGAAAAGGAAGGAAAAGAGTACAGGGAATAATTCGAATGATGTTGATCTTTCTGGAAGAAAAACTGAGATATAATAGAACACAATTTGGGGTCTGTTTATGGTTTCAGTTTTTAGCTTTTTCTGCAAGAGCTTTGAATTTTTGACAGAGTATATACGCTTTCCTAAGGTGCAGGTGAGATATTGCCTTTCTGCTCTACTGGGCAACACGGTTAAAGCAAACATGTTTTGCTAAGAGGTAAGAAGATTCAAGGTCAGCATACTTGTCAATTCAAGAACAAGTTAAAACCTAGCTTTTCTAAAAGCCTAAATTTAGGTCCAGTTGCTGGAGCTTTCTTTTTTCCCTTTCAAATTAATAGACATGGTGGAATAAGTAATCTATGCACAACAAGGAGTCTTAACTCTGCTTCTCATTCTTCTGTGCCACATGGCATAACCATTTATCCAAACATGCTCAGAGCAACTTACCTCACATACTTAATCTATGGGGAACTTCTTATACTGCCATTCTCAAGCAGCTATAACATCTCATACCAAGCAGAGGATCTGCCAAAAAAAAGAAGAAGAAGAAGAAGAAGTAAAGAGGCAGCCATTTATTCTAAGTCTGTTTTACCTGCTGACATCTGTAAGGTAAGAATTTTTACAATTAAACATTTTAAAAATAAAATGAATAGTCAGCAATTCATTTCTATGAATAGCCCACTATTGTCTGTGCACAGATTAAAACACAGGCTCAAGCAAAACTGAGCAACTGGAAGAAGACAATCCAAAATCTGAAAGAAGTGGAGAGTATCTGGACTGCACGAAAACATGAGATTCAAACAACGACGCAAGTAAGTAGAGAAAGAAGCAGTAGGAGGTCACTTCCACAAAATATAGAAATTCATTTAGTTTAAATCTAAATGCAGACTATTTTTCAATTTCAAACCACCACTGAATCCAAAGTGTAGTTATCATGCAGATTTTCCCATTCTTCAATTTTGTACTAGAGTTCAACATATTTTTAGAAGTCTACTATCCAGAGGTGGGTTTCCTACCAGTTCGCACCTATTCGGTAGAACCGGTTTGTCAAAGCTACTGAACCGGTTAGAAGAGGTTCCAACCAGTGGACCCGGAAAGCAGGCCACACCTACAGAAGAGGTTCCAAAAAATTTTGAAACCCACCACTGCTACTATATATACTATATTATACTATTGCAATTACTATACACTATGCTACATTATGCTACACTACACTACGCTACACTACACACTACACTACACTATACAATGTACACTATGCACTATACACAACACTATACTATCAGAAGTGGTATTCATCAAGTTCTGACCAGTTCTGGACAACCAGTAGTGGAAATTTTGAGTAGTTCGGAGAACCAGTAAATACCACCTCTGACTGGCCCTGCCCCCATCTATTCTCTGCCTCGTGAGTCCCAGCTGATTAGGAGGAGATGGGCATTTTGCAGTAACCTTCCCCTGGAGTGGGGAGGGAATGGAGATTTTACAGTTCTCCTGCCACAACCCACCAAGCCATGCCATGCCCACTAAGCCATGCCACATCCACCAAGCCATGCCAAACAGCACTATACCACAAATACCATACAATACTAGTATTAGTGCTAATTCTAATACTACACTACACTATACCTTATACTATACTATTACTATACTGCATATCCAAGGAAAAAGCATCCCATGCATTCTACGTACATAATGAAAAAATATTTGCAAACATAGAATGTCTTTGGCAAAATAGCAAAGTCAGATATATCCAGAGGGTAGTCCACATTTATTTGCAGATTTGTCCACCTTTACCATTCTTACTTCTTTAGGCTAGTTGTGTGTGGAGGGGCAGAAGCAATGTTCCAAAACAGAAAGACCCATTATATAAGGGGAGGTTTTCAGAAGGTTGATAGTGGATCCAGGGTATTTCCTGTGCACAAACATAAAATTGTTGCTTCCAAGTGCCTGAATGACATGTTTTCTCCAGCTCTCTGCAGCAGTGTTGACCCTAACTGCAGAACTTCCCAGCATGTGGCTACAAGCCTTTCGTGCACCACTTCTCCTGCAAAACATCACACAGTCTCCAGTGGATGTGGTTGACCTCCACCACCCTGCAGTTCAGCCAGCATGTGACTTGCTCATTAACATGCCAGCCAGCTCAAAAGGAATGGGGGTGGGATGGCATTGACTGCATATTAGGCTTTCCGACTTACTCTCCATCTGTGTCTCCTCCTTCCCTGTATTAATAGTACATCCCCAGCTCACAGATTAGAAATGCACACTGCACTGTCCCAAACAGCACAGAAACCAGCTGGCCAGAGCTAAACGGCATTTGCTGCTGGTAGCATGTAGCCTAAGACTGCAGCTTCAATCTTCTGCAGTACCAAAAATAAAATTAAAAATTAAATGGAAACATGTGGTGGTCAGTTTTTTTAAAAAAATAATAATAATAATAAATAGGTGGGCTTAACACCTTTAAAACATTTTGAGCAGTATTCATTATAAGCCTTGCTTCAATCCAATTCCCCCCCACCAGTTCTATTATTTTACTACCTTAGCCAGCTGTCCCATATTCTGCACATAAAAAATATTTCAAAGCACTCATATTCTCTGGGTCAAGTACTGTCCTCCTTTGGGTGCAGCTGATAGTGCCATACTCATGAGTTTCATAAGTATGGGGTACATTTCCCCTCCAGACACAGGACTCAGAAATATGGGAAATGGATATTGTGCTTTATTGAAAGAGCTTCTCATAAAACCATTTGAAGTTAAAGATGATTTGAAAGGAAGATAAATAAAGGGAATGGAGAATCTAAGGCTGTTACAGGTAATTGTGTCTCGCAACTAAACACATTGATTGCTCACAAACCTCCAGATATATTGTTTTCCTTCTCTTATTTGTAGATTTGAAACCTGAATTTGTCAATCTGCTATTGGACTGGATATAAAGGACAAGGACCATGAATACATGACGAAAGGAGTCACTGATCTCAACTCTTTTAAAAAAAGAAGAACAGAGAGTCCAGTTCATTAAAGTGAACAAAAAGAAAGGGGTTCAGAGGAAACAACCTATCCTTGGCTGAAACCTGGTAATAAGGGGAATCTATCTTCTCCCACAGATGTGAAGCAGATAGATAGATAGATAGATAGATAGGTAGGTAGGTAGGTAGGTAGGTAGATAGATAGATAGATAGATAGATAGATAGTAGATAGATAGATAGATAGATAGATAGATAGATAGATAGATAGATAGATAAATGGGAGAGATTGATGGATGATGGATGGATGGATGGATGGATAGGATATGATAGGAGAGGATGGATGGATGGATGGATAGATAGATAGATAGATAGATAGATAGATAGATAGATAGATATATAATAGATAGATAGATAGATATAGTTAAAAGTCACAACCCCTGGTATGCCCAAATAGGGAGGAAGTTCACTGCTTCCATTCTCTGTCCATTGGCTCGTCGAAGAGCCCATCCAGACAGAAACCCAATATTTTTACTATTTACTTTGTTACATTTGTGTTGTATTTATGCTGATAAATAATCCTCCCATTTGGGAGGAGTGCTTCCTCCCATATTTGGGCATACCAGGGGTTGTGACTTTAAATATATACCTTTCTCCCTGGCTCAGCTGATAAGGAGAAGAACCTTGTGACTTAATAGTTAACACATCTGCCTAAGATGCAATACAGGACAGGTTCTAATCCCAGTAAGGGTATGGCTAGCTGATGAGAGCTAAACAGCTTGAAATAGATCTATACTAGTCTCCCTTTATTTAGTTATCAGCACAAATATAACAAATATAACATGTATATGTATATGTATATGTGTGTGTGTGTGTGTCTGTGTGTGTGTGTGTGTGTATGTATGTACGTAGGTGTGTATGTGTATGTGTGTGTGTGTGTGTGTGTGTGTGTGGTATTTATATATATATATAATCCCTATTGGATCAAACTGACCAAGTCTTGATTTTATTCTCTTCACGGCAAAGTACTCTTTCATATGCCACATAAATGTGGCATATTATGATATATTCAGAACAATCCTGTGCCTGTTGATTTAAGGACCAGATCTATGAATGCTTTCTTTAATTTTCCTTAGGCAAAAGCTAGAAACAAGAAAGTGACCCTGTTCCATTGTAGAGCTACAGATTTTGGCAGAAAAAAAATGGAAATCATAAGTTGACAGCAAGGAATTTGAGTTTCGTGTATCTCTTTGCTGCCATCTAATAGTCATCCTGATTTTAAATCTACTCCATTATTTTATCTCTCTCCTTGAACAGTTTCCATTTACCCATTACTAAAGACCACAATTTAAGGTTCAAATTCAGTGCCTTTATTTTTCTCTTCCTTGCCCTTCCCTTTTCCTTTCCTGGATAATCCTATAATAAATGACTTCCTTATTTTCCCTAATTGCATCTCAGCAGAGTAATTTTTTTTTAAGCTGAAAGAGTCTAGGCTGCTTTTGGACGAAGGAAATAAATGAAACCAGTCAGCCTCATTATTTTTTCCAGTTTCTTTTAATCAAGCATTCCCAAGAAGTGGAGCTCATATAATCAAGTTGGGCAGGGGATGGGGGGAAAATCCATTTCATGTCTGCCACTCGATGACTTATTCCATTTCTGTCTGTCAAATCAATGGCACTAATTAAGGTAAGTGGCAGATGGAAATTTTATATTTCAGTGAGAAGGAAAGTTGTTTTATCTGGATTCGTTATTTTCTTTAACATTCAAAATATTCCAGTTTACTTTTAGTCCACATGAAGTCCCATGGCTGTCAGCTCCGGTTCAGCTGTCAACACCAAATGCATCTTTGTAAAATGGGAAGCAGGAGGGAAGAAGGTTCTTCTTTATTAGAAGAGATATATGTGAATGATTTTATGTGGATTCTGTATCCAACTCTGTGGAAAGAATTTGGAAGGCTGCCGTTCTCTGGAACTGAAATATGAAACCAGCACCAGCTAAAACAGCCTAATGCCTTGCAAAGCTGTTGGAACTACAGCTGTTATCATTCTCAGCCAGAAGAGTCAACAGCTGGGCAGAGAGGCTCTTCTGGAAGGAGCTGTCCCCTAAATACTGGTTAGCAAAGGGCTGAAATAAGCAACTCCCAGATACAATCGTTTGAAGACCACAACACAGGAGAGGGGGGGGGAGGGAGGGAGGAGAATATTAGACTACAGCTTTTCCCATTGTGGGTTTCTTGTATACTTTCTAACTGCCTGAAGACACTTTGGTGCAGCAGTTAAGGCAGCAAGCTAGAAACTGGGAGGCAGTGAGTTCTAGTCTCACTTTAGGAACAAAGCCAGCTGGGTGACCTTGGACCAGTCTCTCTCCTTCAGCCCTAGAAAGAAGGAAATGGCAACCATTACTAAGAAATGTTGCTAGGAAAAATGCAGGGATGTCTCCAGACACTAGGAGTTGAAAAGTTATTGAAGGTACACACACACACACAATTCAATTCAAATTCAATTCAAACCTTTTGTCAGCGTTCCAAGTATCATGTAGAATTAAATCAGAGTCCAAGGCGAAACAATGCTTAAAGTTCCAATTTAATAAAGCAGACATCTTGGCATCCCAATACTGGAAATGACATCAGAATTCCACCCAGTTAAAAGTTCATGATCTTGTCCCCACACCCACAATCCATCACATGGTCCAATTTTCTTCTTCCACACTGGCATCCACACCCAGCTGCTTCCGGTCAGGTGTACTGGTGCGAAGACAAAGGATGACCTTGGCTTCTAGTAAAGAATGAAAACAATACATTCCACAATCTCACTCCTGTCTATTCCCCCCTCCCAATAACTATACTAAAGAAACAGCATAATGAAATAAGAGAAAGTGTGGCAGGCCAAAATTCTAAAAGGAATATAATTGCAGGCCTGACACCTTTATTGTCAGAGTACATGTGTACAATGAGATTGGCTGAGCCTCGTTTCGTGCACTTCCCCAACACAATGCAACTCCCAGTGAAAGACAAAACATCCCTAGCCCAGTGAATCCTACTGACAAACATCCAGTCCTATTGCACCATGTGAACTCCTTGCACATCGTGCCAGCCCAGTAAGTCAATTGTGGTATGTTGTTGTAGAGTTATTTTTCATTCAGGAGTCTGACAGCCCACTGATAAAAACTGTTTTACAGTTTTTCACACACACACAACACAAATATCTACTCACCTATTCACAGAAGCTCAAGAGCATGGGTGTCAAACTTGATTTTATTGAGGGCCGTACCAGGGTTGTGTTTAACTTTGAGGGGGGCATGGGGGCTGGAAGGAGTCCTGTCCAGCTCGATGTCACTCATGTCAGAGGCCCCTTTGGGGGCCCAAGCACTCTGCCAATATAATGGATAGGAAGACTGGCTGCAGGAAGACAAATGTACCAAATCATAATATCTATGTGTGAAAGTAAATGGTAAATGGCAATCAAAGATAAGACAATAGTCATTACTAAGCCTATATATAGACACAATTAGTGCTCATTGAAAATGAAGATTTTCAAAATCAGTTGGAGTTTAAAAAAAAATAGGTATCAACCGAGATAATTTTATAACTCTGTTCTATAGCCTTTTGGCTAATTTCCTGAAGGGCTATTTATAACAAAGTGGTCCATGGATTTTTGATCCAAATTGTATTAGATATGTATCTATAAACTACAGCACCCAATCAGTTGATAAAACTCATATATCTGAATTGCACGATGGTGCTAGAAATAGGAGAAAGTACTTTATTCTCAGTGGGACAGTTGTTTTTTCCCCAAAGGTGCTTTTTCAAAAAGGCAACTGGACTTTCTTTGTTTTTTCGTTGAAAATGTTTCACTTCTCATCCAAGAAGCTTTTCAATTGAAGAAGCTTCTTGGATGAAAAGTGAAACATTTTCAAGGTAAAGCCAAGAAAATTCAGTTGCCTTTTGAAAAAGCATCTTTGACCCAACCATATCTTGGATGATTGAGAATCTCCATAGATTGACAGTTGTCAGTGTATACTTCAAAAGTAGTGCCTTCAAAATGCTTGCATATCTGTAACGCTGTTGTCCAACTTTACTTGCTGTTTAACATTAATCCAAGTTATCCATGCTTAATTCCTGAAAAGAGCAAAGAGGGACATGGCAGGACTCAAAGATGGCTAGAAGAAAGCATGCATTACAGGTGAAAGGCACAATCTTTAATCAGAAGTATGTTTTGGAATCAAGAACAGACATACTGCATGCTCCAGATTGGATCTGGCATTAAAAATGATAAGACTGAATCTTCAACAAGTGTTTTAACTTACTTAGCGTCAAACTACATCTGAATTTGGAGGATTTATTTATTTATTTATTTATTCATTCATTATTTATGTATTTATTTATTTAGGCTGTGAACCACAAGGCATCTCAAAGAGGTTTACAGAGTATATGGTAAAACAATGATTGAAACATTGCAAATCTCTGCTAGGAGGTTTGAACACAATATTTATTTTTAGGCTTTTTACAAAGGTCAACAATACTGTTTATCCTTACTTCAGGAAGAAAAACTTCCCAGAATTCAAGAATAGCTGCTGACTTTGAAACACTGCCAGATGATTTTATGCTGGCCTTAATTTGTGTTTGGGTGAATGAGGATTGCGTTAAATGAAACTAAGTACTATTGGGCTTTCCCAGTAATCAAATAGGAATTTATATTTTAAATCAAATTATCTGATTTTTTTTAAAAAAATGGTTGGAGAAAAGAATGTTACAATGGTCTTGCTGATTCATTCCACAAATTATTCATTTGGAAATTGAAAGCAAAGCTATTGTTGTCAGTCATAAGGAAAAAGGAAAAACCTATCCCATAACTGCTTCTTGAGCAATTTCAGCTTCCCAATGAAATCTCAAAGGATGTTATTAAACATGCTGAAGGTAAAACAGAATTATTCTATAATCCAAGACAAGGTAGGGGCTCCAATTCACATCCTGGCAGGCTGTTCTTATTTCAAGTAGGAATGTTAAATAATCAAGATATAGAGTTGACAGTCAAACAAAACATAAGTAGTATCTTTGATGTACCCTATTTTTGGAGCATAAGACACACCTTTTTCCCTCAAAGAAGAGGCTGAAAATCTGGGTGTGTCTTATACACTGATACAGCATTTTTTTTGCCTCCCCAAACCCCACCCCCTTCACCAAAATGGCCATGCATAGCCTTTAGAAGGCTTCCAGGGAGCTCCTGGGGGCTGAGGAGGGTAGAAATGAGCAAAAAACAGCCTTTTTTGCTCATTTTACACCTCCCCCAGCCCCCAGGAGCTCTCTTTAAGTCTCCTAAAGACTATCCATGCCCTTTTTTTGACAAAAAATGGGCCCATTTTCATGAAAAATGGGTCATTTTTGCTCATTTCCCCATCCCCACCCCCCAGGAGCACTCTACAAGCCTCCTAAAGGCTATTTGGGAAAAAACGGGTCGTTTTGGGGAGGTTTGCAGAGTTCAAAAACTTTTTTTTTAATTTGCCTCTTCAAAAGCTTGGTACATCTTATACTCCAGTGTGTCATATACTCCAAAAAATACAGTATATAACATCCTCTCAATAGGGCAAATAATGGAAGGCCCCATATTTGGCGATGGAATCCAACAAGTCAAATCTTGCTCTACAAGTGATACTTAGTGATGGGATTGCTGGTACCTTTTGTGGTTTTTAAGCAAGGACTACCTATAGTTTATCAATAAAAGTTGCACTACTTGGTCACTAAATATAGTGATGAATTTTCATCCTCTCTGGACCACAATTGTTTAAACCCAAGTTTTAGTTCAACATTGTTTATGGAGTAAATTACAGCTGACTATGTTCATCTAAGAAATGCAACTTTTAAAAGACATATTTGGCCAATTTTATTGCCTTCTTGTCCAAAAAAAAGTTAAAAGAGATACATTTTAATTTTTATTTACACTAGCTGCAATTTAGGAGGCTGGTTTGCATGGTGAGTCACTAATATTTTATACACCATTTGTCTTTGTCTTAGCCAAACTGTTTTCATTAACCTCCAGCTTCTTATATCTAACCTTCGTGACACAATCTAGAATGGAAAGAATTATCTTTTTAAAGTCATACATCTTAATACGTTGAGAAGCAGAACTACCTATTAAATCTGATTATAGCTTTCCATTTTACCAAAATGAAATTGAGTTCAAGGCCAAAAAAATATAGGGGCCAGTTGAGTAATCTGGTTGATAATACCATACTTACTTGTGTAGTTCAGACTGTGCTCTGATTACCAGTGTTTTTGTTCTTAAACTAACATCTTCATAAGGTGATGGCAAAGAAGCTTATGCCAAGCATTACTCTTTGCATTTTAATTACAATGGATGGCAACCAAACATTTTCCACCTATTTCTGAAGCTACTGAATTGGAACATTATTAATCATCTAGTCTCAGCTGTCTTCCTGGTAGGAGTGACTGGGCAAAGCTTAAAAGAAATGATTTGATTTGAAAGAGAAAGATCAAGTCTTTCACTCAGAAAAGAGAATCGTTCCTCCAAATATAAGATTTGAACTGCACCTTTAGATCAAGGAAAGGGATTGAATAGGTCTGGTGCCCACAAGTAGCAACTGAAAAAGACTTCAATACATTTCGGTTTGCCTCCCTACCTTGTATTCTCAAAAGTTGTTGCCACTTTAATTTCAGCTGTCAATGAGGCAGGGGGGAAGGGAGCAAAGGAATAAGATGGGTTCCTCTTATGTTGACTGCATTGCTTTTCTGTATGAATTTGTTTTGGGCAGGTTTGCTTGGAGGCAGAGAGAGAGACTTATTCTGTTGCTCCTTTTTTTTTTAATCTGGTTTGTTCTGATGTGATTAACTACCTATCTGAAATCCTCCTTCAGTCTCAGTGTATTGTCTGACCCATATTGTCTCTGTGATTGTTCCCAGACCTTCTTTTCATTCTCCCTACTTCACAAAACAGAACCACTTTCTTTTTCTGTTCTTAGCTTGTCTGAATCTATATCCCCACTGGCAGACTGAATTTGAATCATGCCTGCTTTTAGAGTATTTACATACAAAATACTGACTTCATTTCACCCCTTCTCGCTTTAAAAACGAAACAGTGCATAAGCAGCACGTTATGAGTGAATCTCAAAAGAGGCAGCCTAATCCTACCAGTGACAACAAGGAAGTGGCCAGTGGTAGTAACTTTTCTTTGGAAAGAGCTTCCTTTGAAATCATTTTTGAAAGTCTTTTTTTTTAAACTCAAAGTACAACACTTTCTGCGTTGATTTAGCCTGCCTTTTTCAAGGGCAGTCTAAATTCTTCTCTGCTAACCTTTCCTCATCTCTATATTGTATTTCTATATTGCAGTGTTTCTATATTGCAATAAACAAGGCATCCATCCATCGTTTACTTAGTTGCCTACCACCCTTGCTATTTTGATTCTATTCTACCAAGGAAGCTGAAACAATAGCGGAAATTACGATGCTTCCTCATTGTAGCCTTTGATCAATATTTATTTTTATTTATTTATTTATTTATTTTGTCAAACATGTACGAGATAACAGGTGTAAGTATAAACATGGACATGAACACAGGAAATGGGGACAAATAAATGGGGACAATAGGACAGGGATGGTAGGCACACTTGTACGCTTATGCACACACACCCTTACAGACCTCTTAGGAAAGGGGTGAGGTTCACATTAGACAGTTTAAGGTTAAAGTTATGGGGGTTTGAGGATGTAGAGTCAAGTAGTGCATTCCAGGCATTGCATCATTGTCTTCAAATCTCAAATTCAAGAATAATCTTGCAGCCTTTATTTCTTAGTACTTGGTTGATTCACATAATCCTAGAGCCTTGAGGTATGTGATATGCTTCAGCTACCAGTAAAGTCCTTTGTGTCATTAAACATTGGGTGCCAACTGTGGTACAAAATATTACACATGGTATGGTTAATCAGCTTATGTCAAAAAAAAAAGTTTTACAAGCAAAGTTTTTGTTCCCCCAAAATATGGCATATAATTTATGTTTCTTGTCATGCCTTGTACTCTATGGTTCGAGCTGTGGGATATATATAATAGTGGGATATATATATATCCCACTATTCCTAGAATGGAATGAAATCAAAAATCTTCTTAGAGTCTTTGAATAAAATATAGTTACAAACATAAGATTTATAAGGAGTTGAGCAACACCTTAATGACTACTTCCTACTTTTTAATGTGTGTCTGTATCCAGCGATCTATACTGCTATCCTGTTATGCTTTTATTTGTCTCTAAGTGCTATGTAAGGTGACAGGTTTAATTTATAAAGCATTGTATGGTCTGGAATATGGTTACCTGAACTCACCTCTCTCGTTAGGCAACTTAAAAGGAATTAGAAGACCAATTGGAATGCTCTTAGTAGGCGAACATAGGTCTTATCTCTATGGAACTGATGATGAAGAGCACTGTT
Organism: Thamnophis elegans; assembly: GCF_009769535.1. NCBI lineage: Eukaryota > Metazoa > Chordata > Lepidosauria > Squamata > Natricidae > Thamnophis > Thamnophis elegans. Next base: position 81,579,188 of record NC_045542.1, read on the forward strand.
TGTTATGATGACAAATTAGCATTTTAAAAGGGGGTGGGTTTTTTTGGTTGAGGATCTGTTAACCTTTAATGTATGGTGCAACACTTTACTTTTAGGCAAGATTTTACTGGTTCCACTCTTCCAATAAAACCTCATATTTAACAGGTGAGTGCTTTAAAAAAAATTAAACCTATTCTGTCTTGAAAAACATGACCTCAATATAAAGGAATGCAGTTTGTGGAAATCTGCCTGTTGTGACTTCATCCAATTTTTCATTTTTCCTATCATAAACTTGTTTTTTTGTTATTCTGACTTTAGCAAAGAATAAGTCTGTAGAAAAATAAATGCATGTTTTCCTTAACATACTGCAATTTTATGTATTCTTTTTCTAATAGGTATTTTTGCCGGCATTTTTATAATATTTGTGAGTGCATATTTTGTCACTCAAATTTCCAACATTTCTTAAGTTTAAATTTCAATTTCAATTTATTGAGTTTGTATGCCGCACTATTCCCAAGAGACTCAGGGCGGCTCACAATAAAAAAGGGAGGGGATACAAAAAATAAAATAAAAACAACAATTTAAAATTCTACAACAGCCATAACCTCGGATGGGGCTGGATAGTTCAACAGCCCCAGGCCTGCTGGAACAGCCAGGTCTTAACCACTTTGCGGAAGGCCGGAAGGGTAGTAAGGGTCCGGATAGCAATAGCAATAGCAGTTAGTCTTATATACCGCTTCATAGGGCTTTCAGCCTTCTCTAAGCGGTTTACAGAGTCAGCATATCGCCCCCAACAATCCGGGTCCTCATTTTACCCACCTCGGAAGGATGGAAGGCTGAGTCAACCTTGAGCCGGTGAGATTTGAACAGCTGAACTACTGAACTGCAGTCAGCTGAAGTAGCCTGCAGTGCTGCACTCTAACCACTGCACCACCTTGGCTCTCCACGGGGAGATCATTCCAGAGGGCCGGAGCAGCCACAGAGAAGGCCCTCCCCCGAGGAGTCGCCAGCCGACATTGGCCGGCAGATGGAATTCGGAGGAGGCCTAATCTGTGGGATCTAATAGGTCTTTGGGAGGTAACTGGCAGGAGGCGGTCTCTCAAGTACCCAGGTCCAATACCATGTAGGGCTTTAAAAGTAACGACTAGCACCTTGAAGTGTGTCCGGAGACCAATAGGCAGCCAGTGCAGCTCGCGGAGGATAGGTGTAACATGGGTGTACCGAGGTGCACCCACAATCGCTCGTGTGGCTGCGTTCTGGACAAGCTGAAGTCTTCAAACACTCTTCAAGGGCAGCCCCATGTAGAGCGCAAGTTTCAAAGAACATCAGAAAATTACAGACAATCCAATATGTAATATGCAGATCACTGGTGGTATTCAAAAAACATACTACCAGTTCTGTGGGTGGGTTGTTGGTGGGCGTGGCATGACTTGGTGGGTGTGGCTTGGTGGGCATGGCAGGGGCAGGATACTGTAAAATCTCCATTCTCTCCCCAGCGGAAGATTACTGCAAAATCCCCATTCCTTCCTGATCAGCTGGGGCTCGGGAGGCAGAGAATAGATGGGGCGAGGCCAGACAGAATGGTATTTACCGGTTCTCCAAACTACTCAAAATAAAAATTAATTGTGGCTCCCTTTATGACCCATTCCTAAAGGTTTTTCTGATACTGACAATGAATATATACTTGCCTGAAAATCTTTTTGTTTTCATTTCAAACTGCAGCTTCTGGCCAATGCCAATTTCAACATTCATCAGTACTGTGTCACTTCCTTACTGCTGCAATTCAGTTTCTACAAATGATTTTCTGTCAATCAAACTACAAAGGTTTGTCAGATCAAGCATTATTATTGATGGTGGATGCACAGTCAGCCAGATGTTTAAGACTAGATTTCGTATTTTAATCAACCTATCGAAAATTATCAAAGATCTAGGATGGAGAGATGTTGTTTGATGGTATTAAAGATATCATTGTAAAACATATGCCAGGCATGTTCAACTCCCACATGCAGCCTTGGACAGCAAATAGCATGTCCCCACAAGATTGTTAATCTTATTATGTTATTTATATGCATTAACTATATTATATATTTTATATGCAGTGCAAGACAATTCCTCAATCAATCAATGCAACTCTAGCAAGCCAACCAGTTGGACACTTATGATGTTCCAAGGAAAGCTGGCTTTGATGGCGATTTTGCCGATGTTGCTCAAGTGATGTTCCAGATGCTGTGGGATTGCATCCAGAGCACCTATTACTATTAGTAGACTTTTTTCTCTTTCTAATCAATAATATTTAAGTCAGATTTTGAGTGGTAGATGCTTGTCTGTTTTCTCCACCCTTCTGAAGTCTCTATTTTCCCCACAGTAACAGCCCACTGAGTTGGATTGGGCTGACGGAAAGTGGCAATGAGTAAGTGCAAACTAGTTACACATATCAACCAAACATCACATAGTTCATCTTTATCGGATGCTAGCCAGTTCTTGGTCTTTTTGCTTTTTTTCTCCACTGTTTCTGCTGAAATTACAAGTTCTTTCGTTCCGCCTTTTTTTTCCCCCTTCATCCACCTGTTTTACTCAAGCTGCATCCTTGTTGTCAGGGGTGGCTTCAAAAATTTCAGCAACAGGTTCTCTGGGTGGGCATGGCCTAGTTGGCCTCCTGCACCCTGGCTGGGGGGGGAGGTTGCTCCGGAGGCTTTCCTAGAGCCTCTGGGAGGGCGAAAACTGTTTTCCCCTTCCCCATCCTCCACACGGGCCCTGCACTTACCTCATATTCAAAACAGGATGCATGGAAACTTCTGGGAGGGAAGGGGTGGGAGGGGCCAGTCAGGGGTGGGATTTGGAGATTCTCCAAATTGGCCATAACATTAGCTACAGGTTCACCCAGGTTTGGGAAACAGCCCACCCCTTCTTGTTGTATTTCTTTAGGTTGTCCCACTGTTATTCTTGTTGTTATTGGTGTTGTTACTGATCTTTCGGATTCCTATTTCATTTTTCTAGCCAGAGGGCATAAGTGGTAAATTTTAAGAACTATTCTTCAGATTGAAAGAAAGTCTTATCTTCAGCTGAGGGTTTCAGTGAGCAATAGAAACTTTGTAAGCTACAAAAAGCTACATTTTTAGTCTCTAATTTTCTCACCTCTGAGCTAGTCCAAACTATTAAAGGACTGCTTGAAAATGATGGCCTGATAAAAGAAAAAAACCCAAAATGCATTACTGTGACTGCTTGAGTATTTTCTTCTGAAAAACGCAAATCTTGCACTTCATTCCACAGTTGCAGAGGAGGTGTGTTCCGTTATGAAAACAAAACATGTCCATTTGTGAAACAAAGTCTAGATATGAAATCCCTTTTGTTGAGACTTCTGCCTAAAACAGAACTGATTTGCTGTTTTTTTTTTCTCTTGCTTGTCTTTTCCTCTCATGAATGCAGACTAAAAATACCCCACCAATTACAACCTATTGGCCACTTCTAAATCGGTAGTAAGGATTATTCATCAACATTACATTTTTCAGCCTCTGTTAAGACCTCTGAAGAATTTATGACATCTAATTAATAAAGACCAGCAAAACCATGGAAAGAGTTCTGCTTTTTGAATATACTAATTGAAAATATATTTGTCCAGTGCTACACATCATTATAAAATTGATGGTTGTCATAATCTCTTTGAAAGATGGATCAATAGGCTCCGTGGAAACAGCTTAGAATCTGGACTGGAACCCATTGCAAGAAACCAAGGTGTACTGAGGTATAACATGCTTATTTGCTTAATACTTCCAATTCTTCAACCTATTGATATAATAATACATGAAATACTAATTGAATGAACTACATTGAATGAATAAATAATTATCAATTGAATGAGTGCATTTTCACTATCCAGTCTTTATTGTTTAAAGAAAAATTAATACTGCCTATTAGAAGAAAAAGAAAATGGAAAGAGAAAATCAAACTTATCAGGAGGAATCTCTCCCTGTCCATCCCACTAGCTGGCTACTTAACCCGGCAGTAGCCAGGTAAGCCTACTTCTTCTCTTTTCCTTTAAATCAGGTGTGCCCAATGCATGACCCACAGACCTCATGTCGCTCTGGACAGCTAGTAATGCAACCCTACAAGATAATAAAAATATTTAAAAATTGACATTTGTTATTTATATAAATTAATGTATATTTTATATGCTGCCAAGACAATTTCTCTTTACTTAATGGGACCCAGACAAGCCAAAAGTTTGGAAAACCATGCTTTAAATAAAGGAAATCAGTTAAATGAAGACATTTTAAACATGCACTCTCCAAAACTTTCTTACAAAGGCAATAGGTAAGAGAGGTTGGATAAGGACAGTAGAAGGACCTTGATGTGAAAATAAAGATGAGGTTAAAAGCAGTTCAATTGCACAATTGTGTTCAAGAGCTGAAAAATTCCAGATTTAGCATTTGCAAACCAGTGTAAACTGTGTACAGTCTTCTTCAGTAATTACAAACCCAGTGCTTTCTATTGTGGCTCTGAATTTCATAAATCATTATTTCACATTCTTCTGTTAATAATGTAACCTTATATTATAACAGATGGTGCACTTGTTTCATGCAAACAAAAAACCTGTACTTTAGCAGATAATTTTTTTTCCAGGAAAGGACCTTTTCCATTAACCAGGTCTCCATTATTGGCTGACCAAAATAAATCTGAAAATAAGATGATGCAGAAATGATTTTACAGTATACCGAAAAGGGCTGCGCTAGATCTTCTGACATTGAATTAGAAGAAGAGAGCCTGTTTTCTCCATCTGTCAATTACAGTAACTGTTTCTAATCCTATACCAATCGATGGATGGAGGAGGGAGTAAAACTTTTCAGGTTAGATTGCTAGCAATTTCTTGGTCAGTTAGTTCTACTTCATCTTTCTAGGAGTATCTGTTCCAATGGCCAGAAACGTGTATTATCCACTTGGATTTTTGAAAACATGTCATGGACAGTTAAATATGAAAGCTGGCGTGAAAGCTTATCAGTTGTAAAAGTGTTACCATGGAAGGCATAACAATCACGAATATTAACTCAAGTAAACTGTTTAGGCTTCTCTTTCTGGTTCCTAGGAAGTTGTGATTTGAATGAATGAGCTCATTCAAAGTAATCAACAACTTCCTAGGAACCAGAAAGAGAAATCAAAATCACAAAACTACATCTGATTTACTTTGGCCATGACACATATGCAAACTCATTGGAGAAGTCAGTGATGCTAGGAGTGTATCAAGAAGAGATGGCAAGCCAAAAAAAAAAAAAACTTGCTGGCTTGTTACCATCAAAGCTGATACAAAGATGAATATCCAACAACTCAAAGAAGCTGTACTTAATGAGGTAGCATGGAAAGCACTTGCCTATAAAGTTGTCAAGAGCTGGACATGACTGAACAGTTAAAACTACCGTATTTTTCAGAGTATAAGATGCTCCGAAGCGTAAGACGCACCTAGATTTTGGGGAGGAAAACAAGGGAAAAATATCTGCTTATGCCTCTCAGCAATTTGCCTCCTTGCAACAAACAGTACAGACAATATACACTGTTTGTAATGTTATATTTCAGGCTATACTTGTACAGATGCTGTTAAAATTGATGTGCTTTCTGGAAGTATAGTTATTCTCTGCTATTTAAAAAATAGCACTTTTTAAAACAATAGCACTGGGCCTCTTCAGATCAAGCATTTATTTTAAAAAGAGTCTTCATTTTGTTAAGTTGTCTAGATTAATAATAAAGCAGTCTTTAAAAAATAAGTCTAATAATTTGAATATTTTATAGGCATTTATAGTTGTTGACTTACCTCCTTGCAGCAAACAGCCTGATTAGCACAAGAAAAAAAATCTGCCTCCCAGCAATTTGTCAAGAGGAACAAACAGCAAGTTTCACTTTCGATTTCTCCTGATCATCAGCTGTTACAGACTGCAGGGATTGCTATAGTTATTGAAGCCTCAGCAAGCCCATTTGCTGCAAAGAGGTAAATTGCTGGGAGGCAGAGGCCAAAGGGTTGGGGCCGGTGGGTGGGTGGGGCTACATTCAGTGTATGACACACCCAAATTTTCACCTTCTTTTAGAGGGAAAAAGGGTACATCTTATACTCTGAAAAATACGGTAACTATATCTGTAGACCGCTGCTATCCAGATATTCTTTTAAATCAGAATGATGCTAGATGATGGTGCAGATATCTAACCCACAGGTGGAAGAGAACATTGTAAATGACACCCCTAACCATATCCTCAAAGGCTACAATGAATCTCAAATAACTTCGTAAGATGGCATCATATAAAGTCAAGATGTTACACCCACAGTCACAGTGATCAGCTTTTGATGGTGAATCTTTGCCAGTGGGGGATTGTTCACCCAAACTGGACCATTGGAGAATAACATTTCAATACAATAAAGGAGAAGAAAGGCATTTTTCCTCTATTATTGCCACAAGAGGGGGGGGGGTTTCCACCAGAACTCTGGACATTGCTCCTATATTTTATTTCCAGAGACCTTGGTGCAGAGGTTGGTTGCTCCCGGTTCAGCCCAGGTTCAGGCCTGCCATGCCCCCGAATCAGTTCCCTCACCACCACTGGGTTGCTGCCATTTTGGTTTTTAGTGACTGTGCATGTGCAGTTCACTGTAAATTGTTCTGCACATGATCAAAGAACAATTTACATTGAACAGAGCACATGCATTGTATGCGGGTTGCGAACTGATAGTAAAACTGGCAGCAACCCACCCGTGCCTTGGTGAACCTGGGGACCACTCAAGATTGGTTGAAAGAGAGAAGCGGCCCAGGAGTAGTTTTGACAAGGACTCAGGTTGTCTACTATGTTAATAATGAATCAGACATTTGTTAGATTTGTCAACCACAAATCTGTAAATTCTCCAAATGCCTGCAGGAAACAATCAGATAATATTGTTACCTTTCCAGAGTAATGTATTTGAGGTGAGGCACCATATAAATTGAATTGATGAATAAATGAAATCTAGTTCCATGAGATGTCTAGGTAGATCATTCAAATTGATCCTGCATTGCAGAAGCTACAGGGAGCCACCATGGCACTCAGCCAGGATGTGACCGGACTATGGGAAAGTGTCATGATGATGATGATGATGCCGTCCATTCAGAAGTGTTTGACTCTTGGAAATTCTAAAGGCCAGGTCTCTCCACATCTTCCAATCTTGCACTGCTTGAGTTTTTCTATGTTCTGGCTGATGTCAGCTTTGGTGGTATCCAACCACCATGTTCTTCAGTATTCAGAGACATTGAAGCAAAGGCAATGTCTAATAGGTGTCCAAGTATCTATGTTTGATGAGACTAATATGAGACAAAAAAATTGCCATGGCGATCATCAACTTCAAGGACCACTCTGGCTTCAGTAGCATGGAGATTGAAAGCCCCAACCAACTTATGAGATATTTTTTTGTTGTCAGTTCAGGTCCAGTAGTAAAAGTCAGAAATCTGATGGGCAACAGGGTGGCCACTACATCAGCAGAACTCTTGTCTTTAGTAACCAACATAACACATGGGCATTCACACCTCCACTTCAAAAATAGTGACCCTGGTCATAAGTAAATTGTCATAACAGATCACTTAAAGTAATGGCTATTGTAGACAACTCTGGCATTTATCAGCAAGACACTCTGTTAATCCAACCATCAGGTCTTCAGGATAGAACTACCAAAACAGGAGATTGCGACCAGATTAGAGATCATCTGTACATCTATTTCAATATTTATCTCTATGTTTTTTGCAAAACCAAGTGCTCAGGATGAAGTGCAGTTCAACAGAACTGCTGTTGTTTTTCCATGGTATTATGTTTAAACGCATCTTTCTTTTATGAGCAATTATGAGTAATGATGTAAGAGGTTTTTTTTCAATGTTTAGCTGCCAAGGCTGAAAATGATGTTAGGTGCACTTATCATAGACAGTTATCATTAGTGTGTGTACATGTTGCAAATCTTGATAGTAAAGACTCTATGGTGCAATGAGATTGTTCCTTTTTTTCTTTTATATATTCTCTTTCTATCTATACTTTTTCCCCACACCATATTAATGTATTACACTCAATGATACAATGGATTTTAGATATTTTAATCTGATTGTCTTTCTTAACATCATTCATAACAGTAACAATATATACATTTGCATTTTTAGGCTATCGCTAAGGATATAACGAATTGCCAACACTAACACAGAAAAATCACTCTAAAAAGACATTTTACTTTAAAAAACTAGCTGCAGCTACAGAAAAAAAGGATGAAGCTGAAGCTACAGTTCTATGTATTTCAACCATGATAGTGTAATTTAGCGCAGAATTCTAAATGATATTACTAAAATTACTAAATGATATGGACTTTATTTCTGACCAAACATTCTTAAGATTGTATTGCAGAATACCTCTTCTACAAATATTTTGGTGTTTTTCATAGGAGAATGCCAGAATAAACATTCTGTTTTAAACCACATAGTTCAGAATCAGAAATTATTAACTCAGATTTTTTTCTGTGCAAATAAAAACTGATAATGACAATAAAAATCAAAGTTCAAGATAGAATTATAAATCTACATATTGTAAATGCAGAACAATTACTACACCTTTTTGTCATTGGTCTGATTTTATTTCCCTGCAAAGATTTTAGTGGAATTTTACTGATATTTTGCAAAAATAATGCAAATAAAGAGGCTGAGCATAAATAGAGTCAGCTTATACATTCCATAAAAAAGCAAATCTCAATACTTCAATTTTGTCTAACTTTCCGAGTCTTATTCAAACAACAGCCTCTTCTTTTCATATTGATGCACCTTGACTCCTCACTGCAACAGGGAGGGTAGGAATTGGGATAAGCTACCTTTTCATCCAATGTTCAAGTTAGTATGAACTGGAAGGGATTTTTTTTGACCCACCAAATAATTAACTGCAACAAAAATGCTTAAAGGGTCACCATTTTTCACCACAGTGAGTTACACAATAATTAAGTTCAGAAGAAAACATCACCTGGGTTTTTTTTCCTGAACTTAAAAGCTGAGAAATTGGAAATGGTAAAAGGGCAATGCTTTTTCATTTTGCAATCTACAGTAACAAAGTAGATAGGTTAGTAGTCTGTGCTAAATGCCAACTACCTATCAACCTCAAGAAAAAATGGTCAAGGGGATGATTTTAAAATAAACCATTTAAACAGCATCAGAGCTGAACCCCATAAAGCAACAACTAGTTTTTAAAAACAATCTTCAAATGTGGTTCACAAACAACAAAACAAGAGCAAAAAACATTTCTCTATCTATTGGCCAGAAGCTTATTTCTAATGCTTATGTTGCATTTAGCATGCACTTTTTTATATTTCGGTCTGTTTGCAAATGTCAACAAACACAACATAATTGTTGCCTTTGGCAACTTAAATCTTCAACAACATACCAACTGGTGAATTTTTAAAACTCAACATTCTGGAAAATTCTAGAATGTTTATTTTTCCTCCTCTGGATCATACTAACTTTGCAGGGCTGGTCTGTCAGTTCTGTTCTGTTCTATAAAAAAATTTTAAGTGCCCAATAGCCAAAACTTTCCAAGTAGTTTATAATAAAACTTCTACACTGAAAGAATGTTATGTTCTGAAAGACTGCATTGGGGTGTGGTCCAGATAAGTAATGTTTCATTCCAATGAGGACTGTGCATACCTTGGTGCAACCGTCTCTGTACATACAAAGTACAAAGTATATTTTTCGCCTGTCAAACTATCTGAAAAGGAAAGTCAATACACACAAACAGGGACAATGTTTATTTCTTTTATCACAGTTACATATTGCAATCTGTGAAAACCAATTTCTCTATAGCTGAAAATTCCAAAAAATCAGCATAAATCTATCTACCAGCCTTTTTCTTACGTCCACAACTATTTCTCCATCTCTGTATGCATTTAGGACGATACTTTTCTCTTTATTGAAATTAGTTTTTGCCACTGGTTGTGAGGATGGATTCTTTGCTGGTAGTTATTACTGAATATAATAATGCTCCGGGTTTCCTTGGCCTGCATATTTTTAAAGCTTATTTCAGAATGTCAGAGAGTTAAAACAACATGGTATATAACTCCAAAACACAAGGCATTTCATTCCCAGCCTGGAACTTTCAAAACAGCCTTTTTTGAGAATTAAACCTTTTGCAAATCCTAATCATCTTCCTTTATTATAATTGTGAAAAAGTGAGATCAGTTTTATGTTAACAATAGCTTTATTCATCTAAGTAAAAGTTGTACCTTGATAGTTTTTGGAAGCTGGTTATAAGTAGTTTCTAGTAGTTCAGAATACTGAACATAATCTTCCTTACATTTTAGTTATTCAAGGAAACAAACTTTTTTTAAAAGGTGACTTCTCTTGAACCAAAGCTCTTTTCCTGATAACTATCAATAACAGGAAACTGAATGAAGCATATAGCAAAACTACAACTGGCCCCATTTTTCTGAGTGCAACTTATCATTAAGAATGTGCTTCCTCTGGCATTTATTGTCAAGAGCTAAAGAGTCAAGGCACCCTACTATACCTAGGCTGCAAAGATCCAAATAACTGCAAGATGGCAGCAAAGAAATATAAGAAATGGCAACAGTTTGATTAATGACTATTGATTGTCCAGATTGCCTAACTATGGCCACCCTAGCTGAGTAAAAGACATTCATATTCCAAAAACACCTGTAAAATATTTGTTAGATTTATACCCACTTCCATCTCTCCCCAAAAAAGAAAACTCTTGTGATAGTGTCCATAGCATCTCCTCCTGCATTCTTCCTCCACAATTATAAAAGTTGGGTTGAGACAGAATACCTTGTCCCATTCAAATATTTTCAATGGCTAAAAAAGAATTTAACTTGGATTTCCACTATCCTAGTCCAACCAGTTATCCACTGTAGCACTTTTATTTTTCATGGCCACAATATATGTTCGAAGGAGAAAAAGGGAGATGGGGAATGTTTATAATGAGCTTCATCTCAGTTGTTCTTTATCTGTTGTAGTAAACGTGTGGGATATAATACCCCACCCCCAAATTAGATGCTGCTACACGAGCTACAGCAAAGGTGCAGAACTTTGCCAGCATTATTTGGCAGAGTCAGATTCTGGTTAGTGGTGGATGAAGTCAAATATGAATGCGATACTTCTTTTTCTGCTTTTCTGATACCCACTTTTGCTTAACTCTTTTCTCTATTCTGCCCCTTTCTAACTCTTGGGCACCTGGGAGAACATATTGCTCTTATTAGAGGTCTGAATTATTATTTTGCAGGGTGTAATCTGAGGGTTATATTTTTGGCAACTTCAGGAGTAGAGGAATATTTATCTGCTCTATTGAGAATTGTTAATACCACTGAATGTACTAAATGTAGAGCTTGTTGATATATAATATTGAGACTAGGGTCACTCTCTGCTCCTTTGGTCCCTCTGCTAGTGTAAATAAATTGGAATGTTTTTTTTTTTTCATCCTTGTTAGCAGATATGTAAGTTTGAGCATTCTGAATTCGCAAGAACTGGGTCAAAATTGCTGGGGAGAATTTTACACTTTGGCCTCATTGGAGAGGCCATTGTGGAAATTAAGAAATGAAATACAAATTATGGGACCAAGTCCCCAAAGGTGAGGGCAAAAATGCCTTGCTTCTATAAAAAGAAAATAACCAGCTATTAAACCAATTGTTACACAAACTATTTCAGCATATAAAGAAAGTATACAGAAAGCAGTTATGACTCAGTAAATGCTAGTTCTTCCTGGCAGTTTATTATGTTGTGATGTTACTGGAGATTTTCATCTGTATTATTCAGTACCTTATTCCAGGAATTTACTTCTGCAGAACATTCCATCAAGGTCAGATAAACATTACTGCAAGCAGCATATTATTATCAACCTATATTGAACCTTGGTCTTCACATTATTCATTTGAACCTTTGGGGGGGTCTGTAAAGGACCCTATTTGTTTTCTTTTGATTTATCGCCAAACTACCCTACCTTGGCTCAACTACATATTTCTGAACAAACATTGTTTAGAATGCCTCTACTCATAAAATATATTCAATAGATGATGCCTGTTTGTTTGGGAGGGGAATGAGTCTAAATTAAAGATGCTTTCAATCTTCTTCTGGGAACAAGTTATGGAATTGGAGAATATGGTTTGCTGTACTGGTGGATCACTTTGCATCCAGAACCTATTGGAAGGAAAAATTGAGGCAGTTTTTATAAACCATTACAGGAAATTAGGAATTACTCTCCAACGAGGTCATTTAAAAATATGCACAATCTAAATTAGTAATTGTTATTCTTTTAAGACTACCTTTCCATTTTTCTTTATGATAGAATGAAAAATTTGGGCCATGTATAAAATTTTGACAGATTTGGAATATACCATATGGAAGGATACCGCAAAACTAATCAAGTGTCTGACTTCTGTTATGGAAGATACTATATAGTACAGTGGTGAAGTTCAATTTTTTTTACTACCAGTTCTGTGGGTGTGGCTTGGTGGGCATCGCAGGAGAAGGATACTGCAAAATCCCCATTTCCTCCCCACTCCTGGGGGAAGGATATTGCAAAATCTCTATTCCCACCCCACTCTGGGGCCAGCCAGAGATGGTATTTGCCAGTTCTCTGAACTACTCAAAATTTCCGTTACCAGTTCTCCAGAACCTGTCAGAACCTGCTGAATTTCACCCCTGATATAGTACTAGTATAGTACTGTTATAGGCTCCGTTCCAAATACAGACAATGCTGAAGGGAGATTTTTGAGTAATGTGATGGTGTCTCAAATGCTAATCTGAGCAATAATTTCCATTTCTTATAGGACTAGTTCTGTGATAAAGTACATACTATACAACCAAATAGCTAACAATAATAGTTCAGATTCAGTCTCCATTGTTTTTGGATAAAATAATTAGAGAATGGGTTTAGAATAGTCCTGAAAGGACTAATGGGCTGATTTAAGGAAAGTACTATTTATTTTGTTTATAGCTACCTTAATCACTGAATAAAAATATAACACCAGTCTCATGAATTTTATCATAAACCATTGAGGAAAAGTTTCATGTCATAGTGGAGCAAATGATAGGGACCCTCCTTTATTCATTAGTTTAATTTTAATTTTGATTTTTTTTTTTTTTTTGCATTCCTAATTGCATCCTGTCTTCCCTTCCGCTATTTGCTGCACCACTGCTTCCAAGTCTTTTAACTCTGTATTTTCCTGGCAAAATGCCCAGAATTTCTTCAAAACTAGCCCAGCTCTATTGACAGAAACTTTACTTCCCAATGGGCAGGCATTCTTCATTGCTACCCTATCGCTTGCAATTTCTAGCTACAACAAAAGGTTTTCTAAAGACAAAAATGAGATGCCTTTACACACCCTGATTCCTCTTCCAGATGTCTTCAGCACTCTGAAATACTATCCTGTCTCTGGAAATTGGCAAATAGGGATTTCTGGGTTAAAAAGCATGCCTGCTAAGATCTTATTCCCTCCTCTGTTCATCTGGCTTCAAAACAATTTCATGGCAAAAGAGTAATTGCTCAGCTCTGATATCCTTCTGGGTATTAAAAAGCTCAGAGTTCTCCTGGATTGGAGTGGCATATGAGGTCCAGTAAATAATTAGCCTTTATAATATCATGACTCAATTTAAATATCCTGTAGCATAAACTTTGACTAAGTGAAAATGTCACTTTAAACCAAAACATTATTCCCTTTATATCCGCATATTGTATGAATAAACCTAGCCAATTGTTTTTGTTTGTTTTATGTTTTATTGAACATTTATATGCCGCCCTTTTCCCTGAGGGGACTCAGGGCGGCTTACAACAGTAGGGGAAGGGAGTGCAAGACAAGACTTGAATAAGAAAAGAAACGTGAGTAAAAAAAATTAACCATAAAAACACAACATTCGCTCAACATTCGGGCAGGGTGAGAATAATCCTATCCCCAGGCCTGACGGGATAGCCAGATCTTGAGGGCTGTGCGGAAGGCCTGGACTGTGGTGAGGGTACGGATCTCCACGGGGAGGGTGTTCCATAGCGTCGGAGCTGCAACTGAGAAGGCTCTCCTCCGCGTAGTCGCCAGTCGGCACTGACTGGCGGATGGAATTCGGAGGAGGCCTTCCCTGTGCGATCTGATGGGACGCAGGGAGGTAATTGGCAGAAGGCGGTCTCTCAAAAAGCCAGATCCACTACCATGGAGCGCTTTATAGGTGGTAAGTAGGACCTTGAAGTGCACCCGACGATCAACAGGTAGCCAGCGCAGCTCACGGAGGATCGGTGTTATATGGGCGAACCGTGGTGCGCCCATGATCACTCGCGCGGCCGCGTTCTGGACTAGCTGAAGTCGCCGGATGCTCTTCAAGGGCAGCCCCATGTAGAGCACATTGCAGTATTCCAGCCTAGAGATCACAAGGGCTCGAGTGACTGTTGTGAGAGCCTCCCGGTTCAGGTAGGGCCGCAACTGGCGCACCAGGCGAACCTGGGTAAATGCCCCCCTGGTCACAGCCGACAGATGGTGGTCAAAACTCAGCTGTGGGTCCAGGAGGACTCCCAAGTTGCGGACCCTGTCTGAGGGGTATAAATTTTGCCCCCCCAGCCTGATTGGTGGAACGTTAGCCGAATTTTTGGGAGGAAAACACAACAGCCACTCGGTCTTTTCCGGGTTGAGCACCAGTTTGTTAGCTCTCATCCAGTCTTTAACAGCCTCAAGGCCCCGGTTCATCACGTCCACCGCTTCATTGAGTTGGCACGGGGCGGACAGATACAGCTGTGTATCGTCCGCGTATTGATGGTACTTAATCCCGTGCCTCCGAATGATCTCGCCCAGCGGTTTCATGTAAATGTTAAATAGCAGGGGGGACAGAACCGAGCCCTGCGGCACCCCACAGGTTAGGGGCCTCGGGGACGATCTCTCCCTCCCCACCAACACCGACTGCGACCTGTCCGAGAGGTAGGAGGAGAACCACTGTAAAACAGTGCCGCCCACCCCCACCTCCCGCAGTCGTCGCAGAAGGATACCATGGTCGATGGTATCGAAAGCCGCTGAGAGGTCAAGGAGAACCAGGATGGACGCATAGCCTCCATCTCTGGCTCTCCAGAGATCATCGGTCAATGCGACCAAAGCGGTTTCAGTGCTGTAACCGGGCCTGAAGCCAGACTGGAAGGGGTCAAGATAGTTAGCTTCCTCCAAGGTACGCTGAAGCTGTAAGGCCACCACCTTCTCGACAACCTTCCCCACAAAGGGGAGGTTGGAGACTGGACGATAGTTGTTAAGAACTGCTGGATCCAAGGACGGTTTCTTCAGGAGGGGCCTCACCACCGCCGCCTTAAGCGCGGTGGGGAGGTGTCCCTCCCGAAGAGAGGCGGTAACAACCGCCTGGATCCAGCCTCGTGTCACCTCTCTGCTGTTGGCAGTCAGCCAAGAGGGACACGGGTCCAGTATACAGGTGGAGGAACTCACAGCTCGCATAGCCTTGTCCACATCCCCGGAGGCAACATCCTGAAACTCAACCCAATTGTGGCTTATTTAAAAAAAACTGTGATTAAATAAATCATGATTAAGACAATCTACACTTATTTGTTTCATCTCTCTCTCTCTCTCTCTCTCTCTCTCTCTCCCTCCCTCCCTCCCTCCTTTTTTTCAATACTATGTTCTCCCACTTACCTGGTGTAGCAATATATGCTTCTCAAGAAAAGGAAGTTCAAGATAAAGACCATGACAACTAAGTGGCTGAAAAGCTGGCTTCTCCTGGTTCACTGAACACATAGTAATGCATGTCCTTGTTAACATATCACGTCTACTTCTTTATTCTGATTTACAGTTTTGGTGACAAATCACTTCTAAATAATCACATAACTCTTGCAGTGCTTGAATTATACAAATATCAGCAATTTCAAGTTACATCAACATGCCAGTTGGGTCCCAAATCCATGACCAACATACTGTATAAGATCATGATAACACTGGAGTTTCTAACCTTGTAAATACAATGATTATTCTAACATTTCCACATAGTTGTATTGTTAGTATTTTATAGCATTAATATATAGTATTCTAACATTATATCATATAGAGCATTTTAGTATTTGCATTACTAAACATTCATAGTAAAGCAGATGGTAATAAACTTCCTAAGCAAGCAGTAGGAAGCGTTTCTTCTTTCTGTCTATTTTTGTAATTATGGATAGGATAATATACAAGGAGTCCTCACTTACTGACTGCAAACCACTTGGGACTAGCAAGTCCATTAAGTGTCATAAAGTGAAAAATCAAGTGACTGTGCCCAACTTTATGAGTTGCAGCTGTAATCATTAACTGTGATTTGCTACTTCCTGCTAGCTTCCCTCCCCCTTTTTTGAGGGGGGGGGAGCTGGCTGTGAAGGCCACAAATGGTGATCACGTGATCATGCACACTGGTTGTCATATGACATCAGGTATGATGTGACAACTACAACTACAAATCTCATTATTCAATCTTGTTATAGCTTCTAATAGTCACTGATTTAACCAATGACTACCTATACCATCTGTAAAACATTTTATATATTCTCTTAAATTATAGATTGGAATAAATATTATTGAATTTTCTACAAGTCTTCCCATTATTGTACTGTAATTGTTTCTTTAAAATTATGCATCCATTTTGTCATACACCATTTAACTTGTTCTGTTTCTAAGTCATATGTTAATAGCAATTTTTATATATGATCTGTAGGTGATCCTAGGTTCACTATAAGTGTTTCAGTTTCTGTCACTTGTCTTAAAAACTTAAAGTTGTTTATTCTTCTGGCAATCAAGAAATCAGGCATGGCAAATTTTCGGCTTCACCAGATAATTCTTGCTATGTTGTTTGTCTATTTCTGGATATGCTATATCTGCATACATAATTACACATTTCTTACAATAATTGTCTCCAGAATAAAAGGATTTTGAAGCTGAAGCAAAAGGCAAGATTGTCTTATCATATGTCCTGTTATTTACTTATGTTTTGTTTTCTATGTACCCATCAGTGGTTTCACTTATCGTCACCATCAATTCGCTGTTCACGCGTGTGCCTGACTCACGGTGTATGCACTTCCACAATCCACCACACCTGTAACAACAGCTGATTGTCAGTGCTCGCACAGGCGCTGCACACTGTGTGCTTGTGTGCAATTTGCCTTTTGCCATAAAAACAGGCATAGAGCGCGGGTAGGCGGGCCAAAAGAGCCATCATACTGGTTTGCTCTCAGCTGCACCGGGGCACTACCGATTTGGTCGAACCGGGTCGAACCGGCAGCAACTCACCTCTGGTACCCTTGTCTCTTCTCATTTGTCTGTGTGCGTGGATTTGTTTATTTTATTCTTTAAACGTTTTAAAATAAACTTTAAAAAAGACCCCAAATATATATCTAATTATGAACTTGAGATAAACATACATTGACAGTCTAAAACTGAAAAGAGCCATTAACAAAACATGGGAAGCTTTAGTTCTCTTCAGACAAAGCTTGAAATAATAATAATAGTTTTCATCTGCAATATCACTACCTGCCTGCAAATTTACACATATACACAGCTGGGCTACTACTGAAATGCTGAAGATCTCGTCATGAGCCATTCTTGCTGGTGAAAAGTTTTTTTTTCCTGTCTTGTTTAACTTACATGGTGTAATCAGGAAAGAACATATTTTAGAACTTTTATTCTTTCCCAATAAAAGCTTTAGAGTCTATTTCTCCCAGTTTTATCTTACAATACATATGAGAAACTTTAGAATAAATGGAAAAGCTGAACTGTTTGAAAAGGAGAGGTGGAACTCAGTACGTTCTTTTGATAACTAGCCGATAACCTTCCTTGCAAAGTTAATAGTTCACATATTAGGTTTTTCACAAAAAGAGCAGGATGGCTCTCCTCCAATTTTTCTGGAATTCCGCCCATATTTAAATTGTATTAGCAAGACTAACAGTTGAACATTTTTTTCTTTGCTTCCAACAGTAACAATTAAATAGCAATTAAATAATTATCAATTTAATAATATTGCAAAAAGTGCTGGGTCTGAATACAAGGTCATATTAACTAAAGTCCGTATGTTTTGAAAATAGGCTTTATAGATACAGTTTTTCTTTATTAAACCAATTACAGTGTAGTCTTGAAGTAGATCTCTTCTCAGAACCTCTTTCTGGGATCTTAAAAAATCATTAAAAAGGGTGTAGTGGCTGAAGACTGATTGAGATTGGATTTTACATTTTCTTCCAATCTATCATTTACCCAACAAGAAGTTGTTTTGTATTACGTTTTTTTTCATTTCTACATGTTGATACCAGATGTTTTCATAACATTTCAATGCATTTAATTTGTGTGCCTATGATTCTACATCTAAAGATGATCTTAGAAAAATTATACTACTTAATTAAATGAATCAGTTCTCTACCCCCCCCCAAAATACACTTGTTTCTTGCTTCTTATATATTATCTAATTTTTGAACTATATGCTACTCTTTCCCAGTCCTATTCTGAAATAGTATGTTAACTTCTTTTGAATATTATTTATAATCCCTTGGAAATGTCCTAAATTTTATTCTAGGGAACTAGAGAAAACCTTCCATGTTTTGATAATATAAATATCCCACTTTGGGATTATTGTCACTAAAAGAAAAATAATCAAGTTTCATTTAACATGTCAGATGAGATGATGGATACCCTACGTAAACTGATACTTTGGTGTCATTTTAGAATGTCATAGCATCCATAACAACTGTGAGCACCAAGTCTACAGAAACATATTGGCCAGTGCTAGAGAGAGACACATAATGAAATCCTCCTGATTATCACTTAGCTATTACTTTTAATATTTTATAATTAAATGTTTATATATTATAATGCTTATTAGATATAGTGATAAAGCACATGATGATGGAATTTTCCAACTCAGTCTTCCAGAATGTAATTTGATAAAACTTTAGCACATGAAGAAATGTTTGTTAAAAATAATAAATCTGGAAAATGTAGGCATTACCCAATCAGCAGATTTCCTGAATCTCTGTCATTGTAAAACTTGATTCCAATGGTCTTTCTGGGAATTCTATGTTCTTATGGATATATAAATTCTTTTGGAGGCAAAAAGTTTCAAAACAGATTTAAGACATGTTTTCAGAAAAGTATGGTACATGTATAGCAGACATATGCACTGTAGCTTTTTCTGATTTATGCAATTGATCTTCCTAATTTTCAAATAGGGATTATCTAATTAGCTCACATTCTCCAATTTTCACAAAAAAAAAAGGTTTTCATTATCTTTACAGCAGCAAAGGGAAATGATTAACTCACCCAAGAATTACAGTTCAAAAGGATAACAATTTATTTACAAAGAAAAAAACACAAAAGCAATGACTGACCTAGGCAAGAGAAAATATTTCAAGATTGGGGAAAATATAGTTGGGAAAGAGTAGCATATAGTTCAAAACTATGGAACAATCTCCCCGTGGAGATTCGTACCCTCACCACCGTCCAGGCCTTCCGCACAGCCCTCAAGAACTGGCTAGCCCGTCAGGCCTGGGGATAAGTTTACTTTCGCCCCTCCCGAATGCCGAGTGAATGTTGAGTTTTACTGTTTAATTTACTTTTGTTCACATCTCTTTTTGTATTGTCCTACACCCCCTTTCCCTTTGATTGTAAGCCGCCCTGAGTCCCCTCAGGGAAAAGGGCGGCCTATAAATGTGCAATAAATAAAAAAATAAAAAATAAATAAATAAAATAAATAAAAACACTAACCATCAAAATAAATATTTTCTGTCTCTAAAAGGACATCCAGAGTTTTGTAGCACCATCAGGAGTCTTAGCACAAATGCTTCTTGTTGATACAAAGGGTTTTTTTTCATCGCTTATTTGTCACAAATAAAAGACTTTGTCTTTAAGAAGTCAAATGATGCTGCCAATAGTCCAGTACCTTGGATAGAAGATTAAAAACAGACACTTTTAAAGCCTGAAGGTTTTTTAACATTTATAATCTACTTATCAAAGAAAAAAATATTGTAGAAGTTACAATATTAAATACAGCAGAAACTAGCTCTTTTCTTGATACTGTTTCCATCTACCAAGGATTTAATTTTTATTTTTTCTGTGGCTATTTCAAATAGGCATGCCAAAAACCCAGGTTTTCAATGGTCCTCCAGCAATTAATAAAATGTTCTGACTGGTAAGAAAATTCTCCTCTAATAATTTTAATTCAATCACAGAAACTGCAGATACAAATATGTAAGCCTCTACATAGGTAAAAGATCCTACGTTTTCTCCACCTTGCTCTCCTTTTTTAAACAAATAATTTAGGGCAGAAAAAAACGCTAGGCAAAGTGACTGCTGGAAAAGACTCAGAAAGAAGCCTGAATATCACAGGCCTCTGAAACAAGCCACGGTGCCAATATAACTTGGGTCCCCTGATGTCTTCCTGCAAATGACCCAATTAAGTTCTTGCATGATGACAGCTGTGATGATACCATGAGATCTGCTGCACAATAAACCTATGCCATCATTTGCTCTTCTTGCCTCCACTGTAGACATTCAGGAGCAGCTGGTGATCATAAATGTTGCTAGACGCATTAATACTTCTATGAGAAATGCTTGAGAAAGACAAAAGATCAATCTTTACAGACCTATTTTTGAAGTGATCATAAAGTCAGCCCAGTCTTTTGCACCTTAAACCCTGTGATTTTGTGATCCACTCTGATAAGATTGGTAAACTGTTTCTGGCACAGGTACAGCTTTAAAAACTCAGTGTTTACCTTGGCTCTTAAATGCAGGCCCTTATTCGGCTCTATTACTGCCTCTGTTGTGACTTTAAAATAAATCTTCTTCGCTTCCTTTGCTAGAATAAATGTAATTGTATAACTACTATCAAAGGACAAATAATTTCTTCAAGAGTTGAAAATGCTGAATCTAACTGTTCATTGTCTATCAGTTGTTTTAGAAAGAAAACATATAACTCAACTGAAAATTAACTCATAGAGATGGGTGGCTGCATAAATTGGACAAATAAATAATTTAATTAATACTTTCCTCTTTACATATCAGCTGATTTAGGTACCTCTAAATCATATCCAAAAATGTCATTGTTTGACCATTTGCAGAGATATGTTTGCAAATCACAGGAATGTCAGAGTATTCACTTGGTGGAGATGTTGCATTTTGTTTTGTATGGAGGAAATGCCGTGTTGTAAGCTCTGACTCAGCATTTCTAATGACAGGATAAGCTGACAGGAAACAGGCAGTTGAAAAAAGGCTAAGGGCAGAGGGGAGGGGAGAACCCTACATGCAAAGTCACGTCCATAAAATGGATCAGATTATTTTTTGCAGCAAAAAAAGTGAAAATTAACCTTTTTTAAAAGTACAAAGGATAAACCCTTCAGGGAAAAAATGTACAATGAAGTTATAGAAAATAAAATATACTATAGACAGCATATTGCTGAAGCAATTAAATATTTAGTTGTTTGTTAATTGTATTCAGGACTGACTAATGATGTGAGCAATTAGAAGTAATGAAGGTGGTTATTGCAATTACAGTACTTCAGTTTTCTATGAGAAACAATAAAAACAAATTTAAGGATCAGTGAGAATGGTTTACTATTTTAGAGCTTTGCTCATTAAGCGTTCAAAATATAACTCCAGAAATATATTCAATTCTATTCAACATATATTTAAAACTTGACAAACTAATTGATTAGTTATATGATAAAACCGTGATGGCGAACCTATGGCACACATGCTGGAAGTGGCACAGAAAGCCATCTCTCCAAGCATGCCAGCCGTCTCCCGTTGCTCCTCCAGGTTCCGGCATGCACATGTGCACTGGCTGGCTGGTCTTTACGCATGTGGGAGCATCAGGAATCAGAAGAGCAGTGTCCCTAGTGCACATGCGTGTGCCAGGAAGCTGAGCTTCCAGTTTCCAGCATATGCATGTGTGCTGGCCAGCTGGTCTTTATGTGCATGTGCACCAGAAATCAGAAGACTATTGTGCATGTGCACGCCGAAAAGATTTGTCAACACTTTGATAGAACATATATTAAAAAAGACATGATTTCAGACAAAATAAAACTTTCAGCAATCAGAATAGTTTGATTCATTGCTGTTTAAATAGTCAACTCTGCTTAGTGATTCTGAATAGGTAAA
Organism: Thamnophis elegans; assembly: GCF_009769535.1. Taxonomy (NCBI): domain Eukaryota; kingdom Metazoa; phylum Chordata; class Lepidosauria; order Squamata; family Natricidae; genus Thamnophis; species Thamnophis elegans. The sequence continues at coordinate 81,601,281 of NC_045542.1, forward strand.
GGAATATTCAGATTTCTTTGAAAGTGAAAATATTAGAAACCAGCCTTTTAAAATACCAGTTAGTTAAAATATTATCCAACTGATAGGTTCACCCTCTTGTGAAAAATATGGCCATCCACAAATAAAGCTTTTGGAATATTCAATCAGATAAGTTGAACTTCTTTTCTTATTCTAATTACACTGAGAGTACTAAATCCTTTCAACTGTAACTTCACTGCTATGAAAGAAAAACTTGGATGTAAAGAAAGTTCTATGTCTGATAACTTGGCAAAAATATATGAGATGGGATTGTTTTCAGTAGCACATTTGAAGCTGCCAAAAAAACTAATGATTCTGCATCCAGAAAGGATAATTAAAAGGATCTGAAAGCACCCATTTAAAAAAATCTTTTTAAAATTTGTGGATGAGTATGGTGTTAATTTTCAAAGAAGGAATGGAAGTGAACTATAATTAGAAGAAAGTAGTTTAACCACTATTACTGACCACTGCATCTGAGTTGAAAAATAGTTTCAAGGAGAAACCAGAGCAGCTTGCAAGCATTTGCTTTACTATAGGAGGAATGAATAAAATTGGAAACTTGTATAAAAAAAATTAAATACAATTCAACAGTTGTGTCAAACAGAAACCTAATTACAGAACTTCATTTATCAAGTCTGTTATTAAAGAAAGGCTGTAGCTACTGTGATTTGCAGACAAACTCACAAGGTAATAAGAGTTTCCCAGAAATAATCTTTTGGTTGCTATATTAAAAGGAGTGTGCAACAGTTAAATGATTACTTTTGTCTTTAAATCAGTTTTATGACCTCACAGATTAGCAATGCCTTATTAACTGGGAAGAATTGTTAAAACCCAAAAGTGCTTTTTCCAGAGGCAACTGGACTTTCTTGTTTTTCTTTGAAGATGTATTGCTTCTCATCTACGAAGCTTCTGCAGCTCTGAAAAAGCTTCTTGGATGAGAAGTAAAACATCTTCAAAGAAAAAACAGAAAGTCCAGTTGCGTCTTGAAAAAGCACCTTTGGGACAACAATGACCTGGATGACTGAGAATCTTCAGACATTGGAGACAAAAACAGTCAGTGGGAAATTTTCTGAATTATAAAGCATAATATTGGCTTCACTGATTTGTATTTCCACTTTTAACTTGTGTTCATTATTTCCTTTTATTTTTTATGACCAGTGTCATAGTTCAGAGCAGGGGTATTCAACCCATAATCCAGAGACTGATACTGGTCAACCTTTGGGAATCAGGCCATGCAAGTGGCGGGTGAGCATGTGAATGTGCAAAGCTCCATTTGAACAAGTGGAGGGTGCACATGTGAAACCATCCCATCCCCACCACCACTGATCTGCGCAGCTGGAAAGGTTGGGACCACTGATTTAGAATATCAATAAAGGAGAATATTTGTAACTCAGTGTTGAAATGAAGATTCCTTGGAGCTCTCTGAATTTGATTGTTTTCTTGCAAATGTTTCACTACCCAAATTAGATAACAGTCTAGCACTCAGAGAGCACCAAAGAACCCTCAGAGAATATCTAGTTTCTATACTCCTTTTAATATCCCCATACAATTAAAAATACCTCTTAAAACTAATCATTTTGACTTCCTGGGCATAATTAGGAATGTACAGAAGTTATTTACTATTTTCAAATAACTATCCATTGTACAGCTGATGTATAATGTAGCATGTTCCAAGCAAGAGTAATCACCTGCAATCTATGATGCACCGTGTTTGTGGAAGTGAATTTCTGCCATTGACTGAATAAGTAATGGATGGGTTGGAATGATGTATTAGCCCCCTTTAGGTGAAAATTCTTTCGTAGATCTGTCAAAGTTATCATCCTATCTATAAAAGACATTTGGCTGTGTACCTTGACTCCTGTCTAAACAGGAGACACAGTGAAGATTTTGTTCCAGTGCCTGGTGGCTGTGAGAGTCTGGATTGCTCAAATTCAAACCCAGTAAATCAAAGTGGTTTTGAGTGGAAAAGTCCTCTAATCCCATCTTCAGTTTTGGACTGGTGGAGTTGTAATCTGGAATCCTCCCGCTTCATAGCTTCTGTTTGAACAACAGATGGAGCTGCTGCTATGAGGGGTTTTTCATAGTTCCTTATTCACTGGTTATGACCTTTTCTGCACTGAATGGCCTTGCTCACATTCACTAATGCCTTATTTCCCATTTAGATTACTCAGATGTGCTGTAGATGGGGCTAAATTTGAAGACCACCCAGAACTTATGATCCAGAATGCAATTTGCCCATGTTAACACCTTTACTTTGAGGGCTGCAATGATTACCAATTTTTTTCTGAGTGTAGTTGGTGTATGTAAATCCCTTCATGGGTTCAGGGTAGAAAGGCCTCTACCCGATGTTATATCCCTTGTCCTTTGAAGTCAGTAATGTAAGGTTTCCTCCAGGTTCTCATCCTTCAAAAATGCTATCTGTAAGGATTCCCTATGTCAGAGCTTCTCAAACTATCTTCTTTGAAATAGATTTCTTCCTCACATGAAATGGGTTATAACTTTGATAGATTTCATAAAGTCATCAAGAATTATTTATTTTAGCAGACTTTTGCGATGTAAAGGGGGAACAGATGTATATGTTACGATTGTTTTTCAATGTCTGAGTAGCCTATATTATTATAAGCCACTCAGAAGGGCACATAAGCTTAATAAAACAGATAAGCAAAATTGTAGCAATTTTTAAAAAATCTTTCAAAACTATGCAAGGTGGAAAAAAATAGCACTGTAAATGGTTACCATTAAGAAGTAACGATTAAGAAAAAGTGTTTTTAAAATAATTATTTAAGAAAATCATTATTCAAACTACAGGAAAGGGAGCATAAAAACAACCACAGCATCATTATAGTTTTTCTCTTTTTGCTATAATAATTTCATCACAATTCATACAGTAATATCAGGTAGCAGGGAGAGGAGAATCTACACTGCTACTTAACCAGAAGTTAGTTATCACCATCAATCATTGTTGCTCTTGTGCCATGGAGCAGGCAAGCAAATACAGTATGTCAAAAGATTGTACTGATAAACAGCCTCTGTATATATGCATGTCTGGGGTGAGAGTTTTCTTTTCAGTGTATCTTCACTAGGATTCAGGAAATAAATATTGACAGTAACCAAGAATTATTTCTTCTTGAAATTGTTGGTCAATCAGACTTCAAAAAAATATCAGAGTCACTATTAGATATAATTTTAGATATAGTTTCATACATTGCTGTTTATAAACTTCATTGAATTTGAACAATTTTTGTGGAAACTCTGGCAAGCAGTTCCATTTTACAGTTCACCTTTACTAAATGTAGCACCAGTAATAAATGTACAATAAATGCTGTTAACCTGGAACATGTTTATTCTTAGACAACTGCATGGTAATGTCCAACCATGACATAGTTTCATTAATTAACAGCAGTATCAACAATAGTTCTGATGTAATCTACAAAGCTCTACCAATCTGGAGACCAGTTTATTTGACATAGTGAATCCTCTTCTAAGTCCGTAATATTTAAATTTAATCAGGAGGTACTTTTCTGTCATCTTTAGTGCATTAGGAAGTTATCTGAAAGGCTTTTTCATGGGTACTTCTTTTCTGAAAAATAGTTTACTAAAAAGCCCATCTAGCCTTTTCTTTGGTGACTTTCCACCATCATTGAAATGTATGGAAATACACCAGACAGACATACAGAGTATATCTGCAGATTGGTTTGTGATTTCATTCATTTACTTTAAAGTTACTATAATTATGCTATTCTTCTTGTTCATTTATTATTTCTGTTTAACTACTATTATGGTTTGACATTTACTTTGTATTTCCTGTTGCTAGTCAGCCCACCTGTTCAATAAAAAGTGTCTGTGTGGTTGCTGCTGCATGCAGAAAAATTGAACTTGAAGACAGGAGGAACTGAGGTAGATGAGACTGAGAAAAAGTATATAAACATGGAGGAGGTACAGAATACTAATGTGGAAATAGAAAAGTGAAAAGGAAGGGAAGTTTTGAAAATAATGAATTAGAAGAGGCCTATTTTGCATATTACTCATGTGGGAAAAAGCCATGAAATTTCAGTGTGATTGTAACAAGATTGGTGTCATCACTTCCTATACACACATATTAAAAGGACAATTTGTATGTGGGAAACTTTTTCACTGAAGCTACTACCCAAACTGCAAAGCTAATCAAAAAATAATTGAATTCTCATGCGTACTTATAACATACCATGCTTCAGATGTCCCTGCATAATGTAAGACTACTAAGGACAAAGAAGTTGTACAAAATAAGTCCTAACAGTAAATCTTTCATTGGGTGGAGTCTATTTAATTGAATAAAGCACATTTTTTAACGACATTCTTTCCAAAAATGTGCATCTCTCAGAAAATTAGTTGATTGGACAAGTCAGTTACAAAAAACCTGTTGAATGAATAAAGAAACAGGACTATATGAGAAACAATAAGGCAGCCTCAAGAAAGGAAACAGCTCATCTTAGAAAAGAGGTCAACTAAGTTAATTTTGTGGTGAGGTGATGTAGCCTGTTAATACAGCATATAATTAAGCAAAGAAATTAAGTTTCATTTTAGGTTGTGCAATCATACAGCACACGTGTACACATAACTGCATTGTGCCTTAATATTCTGAGCAGAATTCAAAATGAATTATCTCCTCTACCACCTCCACCAGTCCACTGAGCCAGAAAGGTTGGACACATTGTTTTAGAGGACCTCTCCGTAGTCCAATGGCCACTACACATAGGCGTCCAAATTCTCATTTTGCTATCAATATTTATATAAAGATGGTCAGAAAGTTTCTGGTTGAATGATAATTAATATAGTAATAAGATCAAGCTGTTATCCTGGTATCAATCAGAAGTAGTGTAGATGTTGGAATGCTATTTCAACATTGTCATCTCCTAAGTGAGATCCAAACAATTGAAGCTGGATTTCACCAAAAACAGGAGCAATGATGTGAAATGCTGACTCATTATTTCTTCATCAGGAACTCCACCTATTTTAATACTCCCATCAGCCTCTGTCACTCTCTCATTACTCAGGTGTCATCCTCCTACTCCTCAAAATCTCTGTCCTTTTCCATCCAAACAGCTGGCAGGTGCTGCTGTCAAACATGTGACCTGTCGGGAAGTTTTGGCTTAGAAAATTATTAGAAATGAAAATGTTGAAGGATACGTCAACATATGTCATCTACTTATTTCCATGACTATTTTGAGTATATGACTAGCCCTTTCAATGAATCAAGGGAAGTTGATGTTTTTAGTTGCATGACACAACACAACAAATATTAATTGCCTTTGACTATCATTATGAGAAATTTGGATATGCGGCAGTGTAACATACCGTTTCTCAGTTTTCATAGGATTTTTGAAATATATTTTTCATGCAAATTGTGGATTTTTTGTAGTAGTTTATTGGAAAAATGTTCCCATTTGCCTCGTGTCCATATTTCAACACCTTTGTAAGTACAACAACCCTTATGGTGCACTAAAGAGACCGCTTTTGATTTATCCATATGGAACTATAAGGGCTACGGTATTTCCTCAAACGAAAAGCAAATGGATACACCAAGACTGAATATATAGTTTTGAGAGCTTTCTTTAAAAGAGATGACAATGAACAAAAATCATCAATGAGTCAAGAGTTGAATATGAGAAATGCTATGCATTTGTAAGTGTCCTATATTTTATCTTTGTTTACCTTCTTTAAGTTGTAGGCTATCAAGGACATACATTTTTATTTGAGCTTGCCAATTGTTATCATAAATTTCTTTCTAATTTTGCTGCATGAACTACACCAAGACTCATCTTACCAAGAAGGAAGCTCATTCATTTTGAATGGGATTCCAACACACTAACAAACTTTTCTTCTTCTCAAACAGGAATAATCTTTTAAAAATCCTCTATCATCTAGATCAGGGTGATATTTCCCATTTTCCCTTGGGATTTGCATTTTTATACTACAAATTGAGGGCATACCTGCCAATACAGGTACTCCTTGACTTACAATTCATTTAGTGACTGTTCAGCTACAATGGCACTGAAAAAGGGACTTATGAGTTTTTCACACCTACGACTGTCGTAGCATCCCATGGTTACATGATCAAAATTCAGATGCTTGGCAACTGACTTATATTTATGACAATTGCAATGTCTTGGGGTAATGTAGTGGGTAACCTTTTGCAACCTTCTGACAAGCAAAGTCAATGGGGAGATATGATTCACTTAACAACTGTATTACTAACTTAACTGCAGTGATTCACTTAACTGTGGCAATAAAGGTTGTAAAATGGGGCAAAACTCATTTAACAAATGTCTCATTGAGCAACAGAAATGTTGGGATCAATTGTGGTTGTAAGTTGAGGATTGCCTGTATTTTCCAGCAAATATTTTTACATGAAAGTTACTAGGATATTTTGGCCATTAACGAAATCTTTTAGCAATGGTGCCATCTCCTCAAAGGAAATCCAAATTGACCACAATTTGGAACAAACGCCTCACAAATTCACAGCTCAGGTGGGCACATTCTTTTTGTCATTTTAACTTGCATTTCTAAATTTCTAACTTGCAAAATAAGCTGGTGGATGGTTTATCGTGTAAATCAGAATATTCCCAACTTTACAATACTCATCCATCTCCATTCTGTACCTGGAAAATTTTTCCTTCTTTTCTTTGGTATTGGTTCACTCTGGGAAACTCTGGGACTGGAAGGTTCTTTTCCTATCTGATCAAATCTGCACTCCGCAAGAGAAGGATCCCTATGTAGAGGCTCAGCTAGATGATCTTCAGGCAATTCTTCCATTTTCTTTTTCTCTCCTTTTCCTTGGGAATGGGGAGAATGCCATCACAACAATTGGTTAGAGATCTTACTTCCTTGAAGAAAGACAGTGTGTTGCTCTGCCAGGATAGCTGGCCAGCTGGACATTATGGGCTATTTTAAATGACCCATTTCCTTCTCCATAACTTTTCATATGCTCAAATTAGAGCAGATTTCAATGCCAATGCTTCTTCAGCAGCATGACAAGTTTTCAGCCAACAAATTAGCTTGACATTACATCCCCTCTCCTCCCCATAGAGACTTTGGCATACAATTTCCCTGGCATCTATTACGAACCTACTATGTATGAATAGCTTCCATTTTTGAAGACACACAGATGTGTATAAAGTTGGGAAGCGAGGAAATGATAGTGAATAGTGACTTGCATCTCTGCCTCATGATTGGATGAATGTCATTATTGTTTCCTTGCATGGGTAGCAAGAAAGAATGCTAAAAAAAATAGGAGATTCCGTTCGTTAAATATGCTTGAGAAATTGTTTAGAATATCCTGGTTCAAAGGATTCAAGAGGTAGCAATGAGCAAACATTTGGGAAGTGCCATGGAGATTTTTAGTTTAAAAGGCATGCTTATGTTTTACTTCTGTTTACCTGTTTTGTACTTGCAGGCTATCAGCTATAAAAAACAACAACACAAACATGAAGTATAACTCACCGTCTAATTTTTAATAAGCAATAAATAAATAAATAAAAACAGCAGTAATTATTTATCAGGTAAAATTTGCTTACCAGGTAAGCAGACAATGCAAGTAGTCTTCAAACTGCACAAAAGTAGAAGCAGGTGATGAACATGGATCCTTCAATCCTTTCTCCTAGTGCTTAGAAACTACATCTTTGCCCCTGCATTCTGTACATGACACCCATCTGTCTAACCCTATCTGATCTAACCTACAAACGCATGGTATGTCAAATCCTGCTATTGAACTGACTAGGCTGTTTTTCTATTTTAAAAAAAACCAACTCCAAACTAAAAAAAATAAATTCAAGCATGGATTCATTCAAGCAGCCAAGCTGTATTTTACATGCAGAACAGAACTATTAATGCTAACTCAAATTAAACTCAAGATCACCACTGGCTTTTCAAAACTTGGGACAGCTGACATAGTCATTCTAGGTTCAAAACAGTACTGTTCATGTTGGCACAACACTTATGCGCTGTGTACCTTAAATTGAATTAAACAAAATTTAATTGAATCAAACACACACACATACACATGTATGTGTGTATGTATGTGTGTATATTTCTAGAAGTATGTGTCTGCATGGGGACACTGCATGAAAAAATACCGCAGATACCAAATTGATAATTATATGTACAGAAATTCATCATGCAAGTCTTCTTCCAGTCTGTTTTCATTGGACTCATACATCCTACAAGTGAGGTGTATAAACCATTAGCTAATGCAGAACTTGATTTTTTTTTGCTAACCTATATTAATATTGAAACGTTTCAAAATGAGACATGTAATGAGGAGGCCTGCTCCTCAATAGCCAATTATTGTCTACTGACTCTATAGCCATACAATTTATAGACATACACTCCCCCCAAAAAAATATCACCTGTTTAAGTAGATTGTTTTTTTTCCCTAATAACGCATACATAAGGTGGCACCCCGCATTTACAATTCTAAAAAGTGTTATTTTCTAGGAAATACCTAAATCTTTTCCTGTCATCTCGGCTTAACGCGTCAGCGCTGTCCCTTCAATCCTCTCTGAAGGTTTGTTGCCTGTTTTCGTCGTCCCTCGTTCGCTCTTTTTCGCCCCCTTTGAACAGCCCAGACCTGATTTTTTTTAAAAAAAAAAATAGTTTCACCAGGTTGATTAGGATTTCCCCATAAGTGAAATACGCGAAGGCTGCCTGTCACCCATCGCAGTTACCTTTTAAAAACGCAGAGGGCTTGACGTCCTAAATCAACATGCTGCTTATAAAAACCAAAGCAAAAAAAATAAATAAAAATAAACCGTGGGCTGCAGCGGGAAAGATAAGAAACCGAAAAAAAAAGAAATTAAGATAGGAAGAAGGAAAAAGAAACTGTTAGCGGCAAGCGGCACGTTTCTAGAAAGATGGGGGGGGGGGAGAGAGAGAAGGAGGCCCTGCCGGGGGTTGCAGTGCTGTTCTCAGTCAAAGGTTGCACCGTTTCCCCCTCGGCTTGCCCCGCAATGCGCGAGCCCCGTACGCTCGCGCGCTCCCTCCGTGGCGCGCGCTCCCCGCTCTGCAGCGTCTCTGCTCTCTTTCCCTGGTCTGGGGAGGGAGGGAGGGGGGGAGAGAGGAGGAGGCGGAGGCTGCTGTGGCTGCGGCTGCTGCTAGCACCGTCGTCGTCCTCCATTTTGTGGCTGGGGCACAAACCGTAGAGCTGAGCGCAGACGGAGTGGCTGGCGGGGGGGGGAGGAGGAAGAGGAGGAGGAGGAAGAAAAAGAGAAGGAGGGGGAGGAGGAGGGGAAGAAGGGAGGGCGGGACGCCCTGGCAGGGGAAGGCGGGAGAGACCTGGGGAAGGAGGGAGAGAGAGAAAGTGTGACTTTAATTAATCGCTGAGGCAGAAGTGTGTGTGTGCTGCACGCGAGCGGGGGCGGGTGGGAGAGGAGCAGGTGAGGGGCTGCGGTGGCGTTGTGTGTGTGTGTGTGAGAGAGAGAGAGAGAGAGAGAGCGGGTCCGCCTGTCAAGTGTGTGCGTGTGGGGAGGAAAGGGAGGGGGCCGCTGCTTACCTCCTCATCTGCAAAGGGGCGCTGCTTTTCACCCCCCACCCCCACCCACACCCAATCCCGTCGCCCCTGTAACTCTGCTTCCTTCCAGTCCCCACCAAGTGTTTATTTGGCTTCGCTGCCTGCTGGAGCCATGGAAGTTGGCGGCTAGGAGGACTCCAGCGCCCACACTGGATACGGTAAGGGTGTCTCTCGCTCTCCCCCCCCCTTAGGTGTGGGCCGGGGGGGGGAAGGAATGGTTTCTACTTTTAGGCTCTGTCCCTCTCGAAAGGACGATGCACGGCTGAAGCGGCGGCCGAGTTGCTTTTTTTTCTGTAGAGGTCACCCTCCACCCTGTCAGTAATGCCTTCTCGCCCCCTCCCCACTCCACTTCCCGCCATTAAGGACCGAGCCTCTTGCTGCCGAGTGGTGGTGAGGCCGGAGAAGGGTGGGAGCCCCTTCCTTCGATCCATTGCGTCGCTTAACTTTAAAGTCGTCCTTATTAACGGGGACCGAGGGAGAAGGGTATCTGTCTGGTGTGTGTTTAAGTAGCGTACGTATATGTACGCGCCTATATGTCTAATGTAGGCGAGAGAGGAGGGAGGTTGGGTGGGTGGGTAGGGTTGATTTCCTATTCTGTTCCACTCCATCTTGGCTCATTTTAATCCGGTTTAAGAGAATGTCCAAATAGGATCCCTTCTTGGAATGGAACGATTTAAGTTTGCGATCCTGTATCTATTTACTTAAGAGTGAGGGACTCTGAATTCAAACGGACTTTCCTTCTGATAGACGTGTATGGGACTGCCACTGCAAAAGTAGTATAAATCTTATGTAATGGTTCCCTCCCTCCACTTTATCTTCCCCTCGACTTAAAAAAAGACTATTTGCAGGTTTGTTTGTTTTTTTTTAAAATTGTTCACTTTTTTTTTTTTAAAGTATGCTATCCACCTCCCTGTTTCCCCTTTTTTTATTTGGCGGGCCCCACGGATTGGTAACAGACAAGGAGTTGAAACTTGGACTTGGTTGGAATTTTTTTTTTAAAGCAAAGGGCTGATGTTATTTTGCAGAAGTGGGCGTGCCAGGCAAATGCTCAACAGGTCCCGACACATTTTTCTTCTTTTTTTTCATCTTTACAAGAAGGAGAATTTCAACTCAAAAAAGATTAAATATCTTTGGAGTTGCTTTTTTCTCTTCCAGCAAATGAATCATATGATAGATTATCCCTTTGGCGTTGTCTGTCACATAATGACAAGGAGGGATACTTGTCAAATGTGGTAACTCCGGTTCTTTTTCTGTCCTTCCCTCTTTTTATTTCTTTTTATTTTTTACTTTAGAGCTATGTTATAGTGGGATCTTTTAAAATTGCACAATTCTTTTTGTCAAGGCCCAAAAGGAATTTAAAAGTTTCATGCAACTTTTGAAGAGGATATTGCAGAATTGGCTGTGTCATTTATATGCTGCCTTTTTGTTATTATAAATTGCCTTCTTGCCATTCATAAATACCTAGGCAGTTTCATAAAATCTGTGCAAAGGACTTAAGGACAGATAAATGTATCCAATACATTTATACTACATACTAAAATATTTTTTTAGTGTTTTAAGAATAAGATTTATTTCTAATTTCTATTTCTAAATTTACAGCCATACTATATAGTAAGATTCTTTTTTAACGAAAGTTAAGTCAGTGGATCATACTGAGAAATCTAGAGGATGAATGGATTTGTAAGTTGTGATGCATAACAAATGCAACAATATTTGAATAGAATTGAGTGAGAATTCTTGAAAATAAAATAGTTTAGGAAAAGTTTACAAATTAAAATTACTTTTTTGTTGTAATATTTATAAACAATCTTTAATTTGACATGAGTTAAATGCTCTATTAAATAGTTATTCTGTTGTTTTTTGTGGTTTGATTATATTAGACAAATATTTGATTAAATCAAGATAACTTTCAAACCTAGAAATATTACTTAAAGACATTGAAAACTATTAAGTACCTTTTTAATATTCTTTTTTTTCTTGTGGTCATTACTTCGTAAATCCTTATATTTCTGATCTCAGGCTAATGGTGGTTTCTTTTATTTCTTTTATTAGTATTAAAATAATGGAGCCCAAAGAATCGTTGAAATCCACCAGAGGGGAGGAAAGAGGGAAAAGTGCTCACTTTCATCCATCCTTTAGGGGTGGTGCTTCTGTCAAGACTCCTGTATCTACCCTGTCTGCCTCATCTCAATCTGACTCCAAGCAACCTGTTCTGTGTGACTTACCAAAGGGGTTAGGAAGCAATGTGCCGCAGCCGGATCTCTCCAAAGCAGTGTCACTTTCACTGCTGTATATGGGTGAAACCGATACAAAAGTAATGGGAAATGAACTTGGATTCCTCAGCAAGGCCCAATCAGCCTCTCCTCTGGGGAAACAGATTTTAGACTCCTTGAAGAAAGCATAGCGAGCTTGAATAAATCCTCTAGTCTGATAGAAAGCTCAAAAGGAGTTGCATCTACTGATGTTTCCCTAGAACCAGAGTTCCCAGCTATGACTGGTCGTGATCTTACTTTAAATCAAGGGTCTTTAGCACAAGGCCAGGTTGACAGTAACAGTGGCAGCTTGAAGCTCTTTTCAGAAGACCAAAGCACCTTTGATATTTTGCAAGATTTTGATTTGCCACCAGTGTCTCCTGGAAGAGAAACAAATGGAAGCCCTTGGAGAATGGATCCTGTTCTGGATGAAAGTAGCTTGCTTTCGCCTCTTGGTGGGGATGAGAGTTTTCTTTTGGAAGGAAATGAAATGGAGGATTGCAAGCCTCCCATTTTACCAGACACAAAGCCTAATATTAATGAATGTGAGGATCTTTTGTCAAGTTCTACAATGCAGATGCCGCAAGTGAAAACTGAAAAAGAAGATTTTATTGAATTGTGTACCCCTGGAGTAATAAAGCAGGAGAAAATAGGCACAACTTACTGCCAGGCTAATTTTTCTGGGTCAAGTATGGTTGGAAATAAAACATCTGCCATTTCTGTTCATGGTGTTAGCACTTCTGGAGGACAAGTTTACCACTATGATTTGAACACTGCATCTGTCACTCAACAGCAGGATAAGAAACCAGTTTTCAATGCCATTCCATCTCATCCTGCTAGTTCAGAAAATTGGAATAGGTGCCAGGGATCTGGAGATGATGCCCTTACACCAGTAGGGGCTTTGAATTTTTCAAACAGATCTGTCTTCTCCAATGGATATTCAAGGTAAGATACTTTTTTCTATTTAAACTCAATAGAACACTTTTATATAATATGAAAGGTAGTAATAATATGTTCATGTTTATTATCCTCTTGGTTAAAACATTTTTTGAAAAATAGGCTAAATGCAGTACAGGCAAGTCATTGCAATTTTGCATTTTATAATTATAATAAAGGAGAAAAAAAATAAATGGCTACTTTGCCATTCAGGTTACATTTTAACTAAGAACAATAAATTAGTTCCAATTTTCATTTCAATTAGATTCAGAATTTATTTTAATACTGTATTGGTTCTCATGATATCTTATTGAACAAAAATCTAATTTATTTATTTATTCTTTACTCATTTTAGCCAGTAAAATATAAAGCCTAGGATTTTTGTAATAGGATTTCAATTTTAATACTGAACATAAGTAAATTTAGGATGATATGCAGATTTAAGCTATGGGAAGTAGTGTTTTTGTCACTGCTAATTGGAAGAAATGTTGAATATACATTCACATTCAGAAGTATAAAATTTGTCACTTTAATCTAACAATTTTAATTCTATATTGTTACATCCTTTTTTCCTGTAAAATTTAATTTTCATTTAATGTAATTATTTAAATGATTTAAGGCAGCTATATTGTAAATAAGTTTCATCTTTAATTTCTGCAGTACTTATTTTTTTTCTTCTATCAAATCTTGGCATTCATTTTTCTTAATAAACTTGCTGTTCCTTTGGAAGTTGAGTTCCAATGGATTTTTATTTAACTAGATATAATTTATATATGAGTTTGTTATTGGAATAAAATATTAAAGTATTATATATTGAATATAGTAATCCAGTTTCCATTGGACTATTTTATTACTTTGCTTTTTCTGTCTTTGTTAAGAACATAAGCACACATATGAAATAACACAGAACATACGTCAATTTTCTCCTTTTATATGTTCTGTTCTCACTCATGATAATTACTGTGGTGGATGAAAAGAAAAAATAGTTTGGACACTATATCACTATAAAGAGAAGTTGATTTGTAGTGCAAAGTATATTGCTTCATATTAATTTGATTTTCAACAACCCTTTCTTAATAGAAACAATTTTATAGTATGTATTTGTTGCAAGTTGCCTTTTATTACCCTTATTTTTCATATTTTTATTATATTGAATGTTATATGGTGAATTTACAACAAATCTCGTGGAATTAAAATTCTGTAAATAAGATGCTTAAATAGTAAATTTCAACAAAAAGAATACCCTTTAAACAGTTTATATTTCTGTAGTGAAGCTATGCACCTATATTTAGGGTTATGCTAAAAAAATTTTAAATGATTTGGTGTGTCTAAAGTCTCTTAAATGTATATGAATTCCAAATACCTTTGTCTCAGTTGAAATCCCTCTTTTTCTTACCTTGATTCTAATATTTAATATAAAACATAAATTAAAATGTTTATTATAGATTGCATAGTTTAATTTTTAAAAATGGAATATAGATATAGATATATAATAATGACTAGCATTATTAATCATTTGTTTGCAAATGCACTTCCACCTTGCTCTCTGTCCATTCCTATGCTTCTCTAAATTTGTTTTATAGCGTTCTTCAACATCTGATGTAGCTTTAGGATTAGAAGTTGAACATGTTCCATCAAGGCATCTACTTTGCTAATAAATAGATAATGGAAATAAACAATGGAGTTCAACTTCTAAAATCCCAATTACATTGAAATATATTTTGTTAAAATGAGTTTTTTGTAAGTTGGAAATTGCTACTTGAAGTAGTCACCATAAAAGCGGTTTTGTCTAAAATAGCATTACTACCCTTTTCCATTACTGGGAAGTGGGTCACGTTTTTATTAATATGGTATTTTGAGTAACATATGATAGGATATAACTTTTGTATTTTTGAATATTGTAAAAGGAACTTGTGGTTAACACAACTAAGAAAATTCTTTTCTTAATACAAGACAAAAATTGTTTCCTCCAATATATTTTTAAAGTAATTTATATAGTTACTTGGGGGATGTTTTTATTTTATGGGTCCGTCTGTTTCCACCAAAATAAAAAAAAAGAGGTAGAAACATCTAAAACAGGAACTTTGATTACTCTATCTAAATGGGAATGCTTAATTAATTGTAGATCAGATTTTATATACACTTTTTAAAATTTACATTTATTTTTGTTCTAGGCGATAAGATACTTGGGGATAGAGGAGTAATGTACGTTAGTATTTGCTCAATTTCTTAGCCTAGTTAAGTCTTGCTGTTATTGATAAGAACTCCTCTGAGCACCAAGATTATCACTGTTGATTCCTAGCATTAAAATATTGAGCTCTTTTTGATTTAGTTATTACCTCAGGGAGAGCTTACAGTTGTATAATGGGTAAAAAATAACTTGCAGTTGTTTTAGGAAAAATAGAAAGAAACAAATGATGAAATGAAAATGTAAGAGCAAAAACAAAATTGGAAAAGAGTTATTCTACTAGAGAATAAAATATATATGCTGATGTTTCTTAATTCCATTACAGCAATATTTCCATACCAATATATGAGAATATATGTAGTTCGGGGTTGAATTGTGGAGTCCTTGGTGCAAGGCTTAGTTTGCAAACTCCATTCCATTCTAGCACGGAAGATGTTAGCTAGTTGGGTAACAAAACATCTTCAAGAAAACAAGCTCAGAGAGCACCAAGGACTCTATATTTCAATATGAAATATTAGAGCTTGCCTATTTGAGATTATGAATCGGGAGCAGAGCATCATTGCAGAGATTATTGTGATTCTTGAGTGTGTCAATTGATTTGGAATAGATTGTCTTCCTATACACTTTTACCTTTCAGACTAGTTCAGATTTGTGGAATTATGGAAATCAATACTAGCAAACTGGAACAACTATGTTTCTCCTTATACGTTGGTTGGGAAAAGAAACAAAATATTAGGAACAGTTATGGTAAAACACTACTACTGTATGTTAAACAGCATACTAAACTAAAACCATTTTTATGAGGTTGTCTTAAATAAACTTTTCTATTGACATGATTTAATATGTTATCTAAACGATACATATTTGACTTCCAGACCAATTTATATAGACATTATTTATGCTATATTTTATTTGTTTTGCCAGCAAAATAGATTGTTAAAACCTCTTACTAATGTATATAAATTTATTTAGAGAACTTACAGTTTCTAAATACGTTTTAAAGAATTCTCAATTCTAAAGAATTGAGGCCTTTGAACTATGGTGCTGGAGAAGACTCCTGCGAGTCCCTTGGACTGCAAGACAATCAAACCGGTCAGTCCTAGAGGAGATCAACTCTGACTGCTCTTTAGAAAGCCAGATCCTGAAGATGAAACTCAAATAATTTGACCACCTAATGAGAAGGAAGTACTCTCTGGAGAAGAGCCTAATGCTGGGAAAGATTGAAAGCAATAGAAGAAGGGGACGACAGAATGAGGTAGTTGGATGGAATCACCAAAGCAGTAGATGTGAGCTTAAATGGACTCCAGAGGATGGTAGTGGACAGGAAGGCCTGGAGAAACATTGTCCATGGGGTCACAATGGTCGGACACGACTTTGCAACTAACAACAACAGTTTCTAAAATGACAAAAATGATGGGAAATACCATTATTTTTAAACTGATCATTTAACATTGAATGAAGCCCATACTTAAATTTGTCAGACCATGTTTACATGCTGTCACATTACATAATAGTATTTTGCATGCTTGCTTTGTATAGGATATAGAGAATATCATTAAAGCATTTTCACTCAGTGTTTATCTTGGAGTTAGCACTTTTAATCTTATCAGGACACAAACAGGAATCTTGGAATGTCTTGTCTCCCATCCTTCGTGTTTGGTTATCCAACTATGCTGTAACATGAAGTGTAACAAGGTTTGAAGTTGATCAGGAGTATTTTAAATCTCTTTCAGTTCTGGAACATCATATTTAGAAATATATAAACCCATTTATGCAATGCTTGGACCATCCCTTTCCAGAGAAAAAGAGGGTATTTAGACCTTAATACTAAGAGCAATGTTTTACACATCATTATCCATGGCTAGTTACTAGACAGGCAAGAACAATTTATTCTTTGTTAAGAGGTAAAACTAAAAAGGCCACATTTAGAAAACACGTATTTTTTTTTTTTGTATTTGAGAAATTATCTCTTGTTATGTAAAACATGTATGTAGACCATGAATGTTTGAGCTCTTCTTGTATTTAAGTTGCCAAAAAATTATACTTGCTGGAAATAGAGTAGACTAGAGGAGAGTTGGAAGGAACCTTGGAGGTCTTCTAGTCCAATTCCCTGCTTAGGCAGGAAACCCTACACCACTTCAAACAAATAGTAATCAAACTCTTCTTAAAATTTCCAGTGTTGGAGCATTCACAACTTCTGGAGGCAAGTTGTTCCACTGACTAATTGTTCTGCCAGGAAATTTCTTCTTAGTTCTAGCTTGCATCTCTACTTAATTAATTTCCATCCATTGCTTCTTGTCCTGCCTCAAGTGCTTTGAAGAATAGCTCGACTCCCTCATTTTTGTGGCAACCCCTGAGCTTTCAGAACACAACTATCATGTCACCCTTAGTCCTTCTTTTCATTACACTAGGCATGTTATCACCTTTCTTGCCACAGTTATTAAATGAATCACTGCAGTTGTTAAGTTAGTAACATGGACATGTGATCACATGACCCCAGGACACCATAACCATTATAAATATGAATCACTTGCCAAGGATCTGAATTTTGATTGTGTGACCATGGAGATGCTGCAATGGTTGTAAGTATGAAAAATGGTCATCTGTCAATTTTTTGGTGCATTGTAACTTTGAATGGTCACTAAACAAACGGTTGTATGTCAAGGACTATCTGTATGTTTATGTGAAGGCAGCCTGCAAGACAGACTAGAGTAGTTATACAGTAGTCTGTGAGCTAAGCAAAAGACAATTGTCTCATGTCTAAATACTCTCATGTTATACATACATTTTTTCTCAATGCATTGCATAACCTTTAAAAACAGAAAGGGGGCTTTTCAGTAATGGAAAAATGGAAAAAGAGGAGGAGAAAGGTGGTAAATGATGTTAGTGGTAAGTTATAGCATACCAATATGTGATTGTTTAAAAATAAGAAAATCTACCTGAAATCTATAAAAAAAAAAAATTCTGAGATAATAGAGCTGTAAAACTCAATTGGTAGAAGTATATGTTTATTTTAGATGAGGTTTCCTTTGAATAGAGTTTGAATTGTAATTTTCCATAAGAAATTAAAGTGATAGAAAGTTAAATAGACGATATAAACAATACTTTTTTTCATAAAATAAAAACATATCACATACAGCAACTAGTATGTTTGGATAAAATTACAATTACGGTTCTGTTTATTAGCCCTGTTTATTAGTTCTGTTTATTAGTCTCAGTTAGTGAACGGACTGAGAAAAATTACATGTTTCCACCTGTATGTTTACTTGAATTACAGTAAAGTTATAACCTCAGGATCCTTTTTATCTCTCAAAGTTTGATGCAGTAGATTGTGCTAAATCATGCAGTACTTAGTGGCCTGCACAATTTTTAAGTGCATTGAAGTTTTCTTTTGAGAGAGCCAGTTTGCTGTATTGAATAAAGCACCACAGTTAGAAAGGAGACTATATATTTAGTCCTGATAACAAAGCCAGCTGAGTGACCTTGAGCTAGCCTCTCTTTCAATCCTGGGACGAAGGCAATGGTACACCATTTAAAAACATGGCCAAGAAAGATAGCAGACCTTTGCAGGCAGTCTCTGTAGATCAAGAAATAAATAATTATTATGTTTATATTATATTACTTTAGTGTAATCCTTTTAAACATGATGTGCTTCATTTCTCAAAGGTCCTTCCGCTGGTAGTCCAACAGTATTAAAGTGATAGAGGGATGTAACATTTTCTTGCTTGGAGTCTTCTGCTAGCGTTTTCCTTTCAAGAAGCATTTCATTCTTCCTGAGTGTTACAGGGAAAGGGGGGAGATTATACCAGCTATTGAGCTGATGCAATGCAAAATTAGATTAGGGAAAACTTTGACTCAGTTGCAGTTATAAGCCTTCCCAAGGTAGTCCCTGCTTCGTGTTCAGTGCTCCTTCTGCTTCTTCTTAACATTGGGTTTTGTGCTGTTGATATTGTGACACCAACTTGCCCTTTATGCAGTTGAAGCTTTTAGAACACTCATGGATTTATACTGTAGCATCTCAAGAGCTACAGTCGTGCAATATGAATGTACTTGTATGTAAACATACTTTCACTTATTTGTTCATTCAATTTATATGGCCACTATTTCCATAGATGAGACTGGATACAATAGTTTTGAAAAAGGACCCAAAACCCAATAAACAATAAAAACAAATATACAAAACCATGGTAAATAATTATAAACTTATTGAAAATATAAAAATATAATCAGAATATATTTTAATATTTTATTCATAACATTCAGTACAATCTACACCACAGGGCAAGTCTAAGCTCTTGAGATGTTCTACAGGTCAGGCACCACATAGAAAATATTCTCTTCCTGGACTACAGCAGATTGCAGTCCTTAGTAGATGGGACTGTAACATGCATCTTCTGGTGGCCTGGATGGATGGGTACATGTAAACTGGATAGAAAGCAGTGCCTCGAATCCTAAAAAAACTTGCTGTTTTTTTGTAAAAGTTAATTTGCAACTAATTGGCATATACATATGTGGCAGATTATTATTTAGACTAGTTGAAATCTAAATTTGCAATCTGCTCTCATATCCTGTTCACTATTTAAGGCATTGTTATATTATTTGCAAACATCTCTTAACTTGCCCTAGGGTTAATTTCCTGTATCAATTTTTCTCACTTAATACAAAGCTTTTATTTTATAAGGCATTTACTCTTATTTGTATTGGACCTTGCACACATATATCTACAAACTGTGGCTAATTTTGTCACAAGAATAAGTTACAGTATATCACAGAAATGAGTACACCTCACATTTTGTAAATATTTAAGTATATCTTTCATGTGATAACACTGAAGAAATGACACTTGGCTACAATATAAAGTAGTGAATATACAGCTTGTAAAATAGTGTAAATGGTGCTGTCCCCTCAAAATAACCACACACACAGCCATTAATGTCTAAACTCCTGGCAACAAAAGTGAGTACTGTATAGTGACTCTCTGACTCTTACAGTTCTTGTGTCTTTGTTTCATTGGAATTCTATTTTCTGTTTCTTCTTACACAACTGATAATTCGTTAATCTTAACTGTAATTTGCACAAAATAAAGCATATTTCAGATCCGTTGAATTTTATTTCTAATGGACTATAATAACATGTTCTTGGATTTGGATTCATAAGACAGATCCAGTCTTTTTACCATGTGATCGTATCAGAACATGAAGAAAGATTTGAGGCATTTTTGCCCATTCTAGTCAGCTCAATTCAAAGTGAGTTGTATCTACAAGAATAATGTTCTTAAGAGAGCGATATATTACTACAGCGAACATGGATAGCGCTATTATGTACAAGATAACAGGAGAAATATATATGGCATCAAGTCAGAAAATGGGTTCTGCCTAAATTTTAAATAGATAATACAGTGACACTTTTTTTTTCCTACCTGTTATTTATATAGTTAATGTAACTTGCTGTCTATAATAAATTTTACATTTTAGCAACAAGAACTTAAAAGGCCAGATTCTGTTGCTCACTATACAATGTAATTCATTTGGTTATTTTAAGCAGTCATTATCTCAGCTTAACCTACTTGACTGAGATGTGCAATGTTAAAGAAACAAGTATGCCACATTGACTTAATAAAAATTATGCAGGGTGTAAATATAATTAATAAATGGTTTTTATTATAGTCTTCATTACAATTGTGTTCCCATCATAATTATTTTTCTCCATGCTCTAATATTTTCATACCTACTTAAACATATTTATAAAGAATTAGCAATTGGGAATCTACTGTTTCTATAGGTATTTTGCTAGCATTGTCTCCACAATTAGATTTTATCAGGTAATGTTCCAACAGCAAGTAACTGATCTGTATATCTGGATCATAGGAATAAAAAAAAAACCCTCTAAACGTCATTTTCAGGAAAACAGTAGCAAAATGAAAGACTTGAGTCCCATTCTTTTTTTATTCTGAATTTGATTTCAGTAGACAATACATTTCAAGCTTGAGCCTGCTGAAAGCAAATACAGAATGATTTTACAATATGTTTTTCTTCAGACTTTTTTAGAATTGATTATTTATTTGATGGTGTATATTTTTGCACAAATATAAGAGATTAAAATGTACTTAATTGCAAAAAAAAATTCAGTTATTTTGTTTTATTGTAACCAACTTGCCATGCACCAAGTTAAAAATATCCATTCCCTGGACTATCATCAGAAGAAAAATCTTGTTTTATAGAATGGAATGGATGATTTTTAAAATACTTAACAACTTTATCTTTAGTTATTTTGATTACAAAAATACTTCTGATGCTGTAATTCTAATTAAACAAGTGTACTTCTATGTAAAGCTTTTTAAAAGTGTGAAAATATTTTGGACACTACATTATCCTGTATTATTATTTCACATTTTGGGTATATAGAGCGAAATAGTAAAGTTTGCTGGTTCAAACAGTAGCCTGAGGTACCTGTTAAACAGTTTGCTGCCAGTGATGGATTTTTAATGTGTGCGTGTGATAGTTGTTCTTTGGCGTGTAGGAATTAAAGGAAGCTTGGGCATTTCAGGACAAGTCTAACTCATACAACAAGCTTCTCCTGTCTTGTGTCTTCCAGATATGTTCTAATTAACATAGTATCTAGTTAATATGAAAAACTATTGTTGCTGGACAATATAAACTATAGGAAGGCATTAGCTTGGAATCACTTGGGTACAAGTTGTTATATTTATTCCTGTTTCCTGCTTTCTTTCTTACCTGTAGTGTATACTGCTGTCCAAACTTTCTATAGGTTGTGTTGTGGTTAGATTTCTGGAGAGTTTGGTGTTGTCTAATTAAGAGGTCTCCAAACCCCTGTCCCGCAGCCCACTACTGAGCCCATTTAGGACTGGGTCATGCAAGTGTCCTTGCACGCACGCCAGCCTACCCCTTGTGAGAGCCGGTTCTTCTGTCTTCCCCCCTTCCCCCCCAAGCTGTAAAGTTTGGGACCCGCTGTTCTAGATCATTGTTCCTATCAAGAATTATTTCTTTGAACTAAGTATTTCCAGAAAGATATCCAAATATTAGTGGACTGTCACTCCCACTCTATTTATATTAGTCATTTATGAAAGGACTGGTAGATATTATACAAATAGTTCAACCAGCCTGTTTAGCCTCATTGTGTTTAAAACTGGGATTGATACATTAATCACTTGATTACTTTTTATTCGGTTATTGCCAACTATATATTGGTAGAAACAGTAATATCTGTGCTGTGTGGCAAGGTAGTTTTCAAGCAAACTATTTTCGGGACGCAGCAAGATTAATTATTTTTTCTCACTAGTTAGATTTATGTTATTCACACACACATTCCTTTGAATTGAATTAATATTTTAAGTGTATTTTATGTCAATTTCACAACAGCCACATAATTAAAATGTAATGTTGAGTTATTGTTTATAAAACTTCAAATAGACTGGCAACTGTCTTTGCAAAGTGACATTCCTTTAGTATGATTCTAAAATATACAATTTATAAATATTTTTTTTCTGATATGTTCAAATCTATTTTCTCAAAAGCATTTTAATATTGCTTTCCATTCAATATATGAATAGGACTAGCATCTAATTTATTAAAATGGTTTATTTCTTATATTAAGCAAAATTAGTAATCTGAGGATTTCTGAAATTCTGTTCTATATGATTCTTTCATTGCCTTGAGTTTTGAATTGTTCGCCTAGATTGATGTATCTTCTTCTTAGCATTTTAGATAATAGATGTTAAGCATGGAAAATCAAGAGGTCAGGCATTTCAAATGAATACATAGGTTTGTTTGAAGCTTTAGTTCTCTATAAGAATCTGAACTAACAGTCAAAGCAATTGTCAGTAGATATGAGTCAACAGAATTCAAGGTGGGCTACACTTAGATCTTTTGTGGATATGAAGGGATTGAGACTGATGATGCATTTGACCCCTCCCTTGGGCTCAGTCTTTGTCGTCTCCCACAATAGAATTGGAATAAGCCAGTATTAAATGCAGGTCCTGTTAGTGCAAGGATTCAAATTAAAACATCCTAGCTTGATGGACATCTAATTTCCATTTGAACAGTTCCACAGAAGGGAAGTCCACTACATCTTCATTGTTTCATAACTTAAATCCATTTTTCTGAAACTTGCATCTGGATTATGAGGAAAAACCCTTCTAAGTGGTTCCTCTTCATTTATTAAAAGGATATTATCATTCCCCCTTCAGTAATCTTTTTTTCTGAACCAAGGAGACCCAGCTCCTTAAGTGTCTTTTCATAGGATTTAGTTTCGAGTCACTTGATTCCTCTTTGAAATTGCTTGAACCTGTTCAGGTTTCCCAAATCATTCTAAAAATGTGATGCCTAGTACTCAGAGTACTCAGTGCTCAGACTAGCACTTGGAAGAGCAACCATGAAATCCTTGGAAACAGTGAAGTGCTATGATGTGTTTATTAGATATTAGATAGTGCATGCAGGGGTATTTCCTGTGACACTCTGTGTAAGCTAAAGTTGGACTTTGAAGAAACAGGATAGCAAGAATATTGATCCATTTGAAGTTTGTTGTTGGATAATACTCCTGAGTGAAAATACTTCTGAGTCGGCCCTCATCCTATCACTTTGTGAAGTTAGGATAGACCCAAAAAAGTGTATTTATGACCCGGATTCCAAGTTCCATGGTCTCCTCCCCACCGCACCATCAGTCACATGATTGCATTCTGAGCACTTAGCAACCAGCTCACATTGTGGCCAATTGCAGCATCCTGAAGCCATGTGACTGTGATTTATGGCCTTTTCTGCCGGAAAACTGACTTTATTTCCAGTTACTGTCAAAAAAATGGCCATTGCAGGCAATGGGTTTACTCCATATTTACTTAACAACTCAACGCAACAAATCAAAATGGGAGTTCTCTCTTGAGATATAAACTACCAGGCTAAAATGATCATGCACCAAGACTTAGCTGTCTTCCCAATGTTGGTACGAAAGAGGAGGAAAGAAAGAGAAGAGGACAACCAGCAACAAGATGGTTGAATGGACTCAATTACAGTGGCAATGGGTGCTCTGTTGGAAAATAGGTTAGGGACAGATCATCAAAGGGAAAATCTAGATAGTGGCTAAGAGTTGACTCTGTGTGTGTGAGAGAGAGAGAGAGGGAGGAAGAAGGAGAGGGAGAGAGAGTATAAAAGTTAAACTTCTCATTTTATGAATAAAAATTTGCTACAAGAGTCTTTGGATAAAGGGCAGGCCATGAATGTTTCAAATAAACAAATGGGTCTTGTGCCAGCTGCTTTAACTGATCTTGTTATTAAGTGAAATAAAAATACATTACATTCTATCTAGACTTATGGTTGAGATAAAAAAGCTTATTTTAAAATGTTAAGATTCCTTGCTGAGTTTGTAGTTGCTTCACAGTTTATTTAAAAAAAAACCTGAGAATTAAATGCCCTAACTATAATAATATGATTACCTTCTAGTTACAGCAGTATAATGAAGTATTTGTGTTTCACAAATACTTTCTGGCTAAAACTTCTCTTAACCGTAAATGAATATCTCTAATTCATCTGTAGCTATGTTAACAGTACAGGTAGTTCTCAAGTTACAGCCATAATAGACTCTACCCATCACAGTCCTAACTTGTCACAATTGTAAGACATGGGTGATGTGGACCAACCCTATTTTATGATATTTTTTGTGGGGGTCATTAAGTGGCCGGCACAATTGTTAAATGAACACAGGGTGATTGCCAAGTGAACCAATGGTTTTGTTGAAAACTGGAAATAATAAAGGCCCAATTCTAGAAAGAAGTTAAACAAGGACTACTTGCATTTGTAAGAGTTGCTTAGTGGATTCAGACTAAGACAGATTTTCAGTGTAATATATATTCAAAAGAGCATTTCAGTTACCTCCTCCTTATACTTACAGCTCCCTCTGCTGTTGAAGCTAAAAGAAATTAAAATCTTTCTTTGTATACTTGAAAATACTGATGACCCATTTCTAGAAAGATATAATATTAGGGTTTGATAGGAGAACAATCCAAAATAAGAATTTTTGTCTGTATATTGCAAATATTGGAACTTGGAATCTTTAATGCAGTACAGTTAATCCTGCCTCAATATGGTAATGGTAATGGTAATGGTAAATTTATTTATAGGCCGCCCTTGTCCCTGAGGGGACTCAGGGCGGCTTACAACAGATAGGGCGGGAAGACACACAATGACATATATAAATAACATATAATTAAATAAAAGCACATTCATTCATCATTCGGGTGGGGGACAGACTATAATCTTTAACCCCAGGCCTGACGGGATAGCCAAATCTTAAGGGCTGTGCGGAAGGTCTGGAGGGTGGTGAGGGTACGAATCTCCACGGGGAGATCGTTCCAAAGGGTTGGAGCTACTACTGAAAAGGCTCTCCTCCGCGTAGTTGCCAGTCGGCACTGACTGGCAGATGGAACTCGGAGGAGGCCCAATCTGTGTGGCCTAATAGGTCGCAGGGAGGTAAGTGGCAGGAGGCGGTCTCTCAAGTACCCAGATCCACTACCATGGAGGGCTTTAAAGGTGGTAAGTAGCACCTTGAAGCGCATCCGGAGATCAACAGGTAGCCAGCGCAGCTCGCGGAGGATAGGTGTTATGTGGGCGAACCGAGGTGCACCCACAATCGCTCACGCGGCCGCATTCTGGACTAGCTGAAGTCGCCGGATGCTCTTCAAGGGCAGCCCCATGTAGAGCACGTTGCAGTATTCCAGCCTAGAGGTCACAAGGGCACGAGTGACTGTTGTGAGAGCCTCCCGGTTCAGGTAGGGTCGCAACTGGCGCACCAGGCGAACAATAATCACAATTGGGACCAGCAACCTAAGTACACAGTTATTAAACAAGACATCATATGAGCAGAGCAGACTTATAACCTCATTTCAGCTGTAGTCGTTAAACAAATCACCTGCAGTTGTTAAGTGAGACATCACACAGTGGTGACTTGAAATTTTACTGCCAGTTTCTCCATTAACCCTGCTTGTTGGAAGCCAGTTGTGATGCATGCAAATGGTGATCACATGACTGCAGGCCACTGCAATGGTGTTAAATGTCTGCCAGTTCCAAAGTGCTCAAATCTCAATCAGGTGATTGTGGGGACCAGCGTCTTGTAAAGTTACTTTTTCAGCACAGTCATAACTTCAAATTGTTGGTTAACAGGACAATTTGTTAGTGAAGACTACCTGTAGGGTCTGTAATCATAAAGCTCAACATCACAATGGCATATCACTTAGCCACAGCAATCCCAGCATTCCCCATTGCTATTGTTAGTCAATGACCCATCTTGATACAAGCCATTTCTGGCTTCGTCTCTCCCGGCCCGAGAAGCCCCAGTCCAGTAGCATAGTACAAAGCCCAACCATTGCCACCCCTGACTGCCCTGTGCTCTGCTTCCCTAGTTCGCTGTCTTCTTGTTCCTGCTGCTGGTGAGGCATTCTCAGCTTCACCTTTCACCAGGCAGCTGCTGGCCAGATGAGGCCTTCTTTCCAAGGCCTTGCAAGGAAACCATCATGTACAATCTTAGCTTCGGGTAGCTAATAGCTATCTCATGAAGTGCCAGGCTAGTAGTACTTGGCAGCCACAGGAGCAAGAAGATGGCAAAGATCATCTTGGGGCAGCAGATCCCAGATCAGTAGCGGCTTTAGAGTGCAGAGGGCGGAGTTGTGGAGGAGATAGGCAGGTAGGGGAATCTGAAGCTTCCCTGAGGTTGTAAGTGTAAGGTGGGCCATCAAACATCCAAATTTTGATCCTGTGAAATGAAGTTGTACCGCCTCGAACTCTGGGGACTCAGGCATAAGTACTGTACCATTCATTCAATGTTTCCATAACTTTGAACAGTCACTGAACTACTGGTTGTAACTCAAGACTACTTGTAAATGGTATGATGTGAAAGGCTACCTTTTTGGCACAATGATTTTTACATTATGATTTCATGCTAAGGTCCTCAAGCATTTTTGTTTAGTTTTGCTAAATGTACTTGATTCTTTTATCACTGTTGTATTTTTAAAATATTCCTTTTTTTAGTTTCGTCTTGATGATAAATTTCTGACCATATATGCCAATCTGAAGGTGTGAATGAAAGGTAGTTTGTATACATATTAAAAATGTTTCCTATATATACTCTGAAATTTATCAAAATGAAAGGCTGTAGGTATAAATAAGATAGGAATTGTTCACAAAACATATTACCTAACTATTACACTAAATGCACAACCATAAATTTGGTTCCTATGTTAATCCTTCTAAAACCATGTGTTTTACCAGAGGTTTTAATAAGAGCTTACTGAAAGAATGAACAAAGCCTAGGACCAGGGTTTCCTTTGTTCTTTGCCTGCTGGCTTATACTTTTATCAATTTAACATTTTAAAAAACCACTTCAAATAAACATAAATACAGTAGAATCTCCATACCTTTGTCGCTGTGTCATTCCTTCAAAGACTTGAGTTTATTGCTGATTTGGACACAAACCAGGGATAATTGTATGTGCTTATACATTCTTAAAAATAAATTAGGATTAAGAGAATATAAAGTTCAAAACAGAGGATTCTTAGTTTAAGTTGAATGAGGAATTTCTTAATAGCTCATTATAAGCTTAAGACTTTTATTCCAAATAAATCTTTGATTTTGTATACGTTTTGTTTTTTCCTCAAGGTAACTAATCCTCTGCTTAGGAGATACTAAGTGGGTTATTGAATGAAATATTCTCAGATGCTTTAAATGTGAATGAACATATCAAGTTGCTATTTACTTTATTTTACCTAGAATTGTAGAGTACACTTTTTATATATGTTATCTAAAATAATTGCTTTGTTTTAGTTTTTAACTCAGACTTTATTTTTCCTTTGCAAAATTTGTCTTTATGTATTTGACAATCTTTATAATCTAGCATGTGAGTTAAAATCCAAAGTATCTATAAGCAACTACCCTATCAAATAGTTCCTGAAAATGTTTCATATATTATAATTTGATTTTTTTCTGTAAGCCAAAAGATACAATCAGATGCTAGAATCTTTCAGTAAATCTCCATAATGCATCATGGTGCTTCAGAAATGTAGCAAAACATGCACAGTATAAAGCCTTGAATGACTAAGATGTTGACTTTTCAGTTGAAGTAATAGCTCAGTAGAAAAACCTTTTCATTTTGGAAGAGAAAGCAACTATTATCTATATATTTCATATTCAGTTTCAATCTCTGCTCTAAGATTCCTCCCCCCCCCCCCCCATTAATATTACCAAGCTGTAGTTTCCACCTTATATATCTGTGCATTTCGTTTTTCCTTTGGTAAGCGTTATCTCTACCTTTTCACCCAGATCTTTAATAAAAGTATAAAAACTAGATGCAGGGGTGTCAAATTCGATCTCATCGCAACCGGATTGTGACATCATATGACATTTTTTGCCTTTGGACAGCCAGGGTAGGCGTGGCCTGCCAGTTTGACGGGCCTGAACTAGAGAGTCCAAGACTGGTCCTTGTGGCATTCCAGTCTGTACTACTAGTTTGAGGAAAAACAGTAAATTAATAAAAGATGATATTTGAGTCATCCACCTGACTACTTAATTGTCACATCATTCAGAACACATTACTTAGTTTGCTTCCCAGAAAACCATAGAATATTGATGCTTTGCTACATTACCCTAATCTACTCTGGAATTTATCCAATATAAAATAAAATAGAAGACCACAACTAGGCATCCTCTGAAAAATGGTGATGTCACCATTCAATCCTTTCAATTCAGAAGTGCTTTGGTGCTCCTGACTGGATTGTAGTAGTAGTCAGACTACAGGCAGTCCTCAAGTTACAAACATTGGTTCAATTGTTCAAAGTTACAGAGGAATTGAATGAATAGTACTTAAGCCTAGTCCCAGAAGTATTGCTGTTGCAGGGGTCATTGATTAGATCAGACTTTGGGTACTTTATAACCACCCATACTTACAACTTCAAGGGTTCGTCAGCTCCCCCACTCATTTACCTCCTCCCTCTCTTTCCCCATTTGGCCCCCTGCACTCTGGGCTCTACTGCCTGAGCTTTGCTGACCAGCAGCTGCTTTGTTAAGGACTATGCTGAGATTGCTTTGTTAGCAGCATGGCAAGAAAATGATGAAGATCAGGGCAGTAGGGGGAACAGGGTCTTTCGATCACAGGAGGCCTGGGGCTTCCCAGGGCACTAAAGTTTTATGTCATGCTGCAGTGCAAGACTGGTGTGGCTGCAGCTCAAGGATTCTTGCAGCCTCAGAGCCACTGTGGGCCAAGAACTCTCTGAGCTTGCTGATCCATAAGACAAGTTGTAGTGGAATTGAAAGGCAGGCAGATCCTTACCTTAAAAGAACCAAGGGTCAGGGAGGAACAAATTTGGGAATGGTTTGGATTAATTGGGTATCGATCCATTTACAATGGCAATGAAGAGTGCTGGAATTTCTATCATGAAATGATGTGATCACATGACGTTGAACTTTATGACTACTGTATGATGCTAAACAACATAAATTCTGGTTCTAATTGCAAGGATTACCTGTAGAAAACCTGTTGATAAATGCATGCTGACTTCTGAAAATTACCACAACATTTGTGAATAGCTGTAGAATCCTCTCAAGTATCAGTCAATCAGTTAGTGCATTCTCCTGAGTTCCTTTTCTCCTTTTTTGAAGACAGCAACTTTTGTTTCACAATCATTAGAAACTATGCAGTGTTAATCATTTTGTTATATATGATCTATTGACAATAAACCCAGATTGTGCCCAAAAATCTGTTGTGGGTATTAAGAACCATATCTTAGAAGTAAAATGGCAGACAAAGATAAAATGGTTGATGTACTGGAAATTATTGGAAAATCATCAAGAGGGATTTAAAATTAAATCAAGAGAGCAATGAATAGCAGAAAGATATAGGTGTAATGGTTTTTTTTATTTACACTTATCATGTCTTGCTCCACTTGCCTTTTCCAAAGATCACCTTTCAAAAGAGAATCAGCCGATGCACCACACCTTGTATCATCCCAAAAGTGGGTACCATTTTGGAGGCTTCTCACGAACTGAGAATTGCAACCACCCTCAAAATGCTGCCCAGTTCAGGATGACACAAATTGGCTTCTGTATAGGATAGCTACATTGATCAATACTCTTTCAGAAAAGCAATCTTCAGAAATCACCCTTACAAAAGAGTGCCCAGCTGATCAATATGTGGCCTTTTACAGAGGCCACTTTGTGCCATTCTGGAAGTGACCACCATTCTTGCAATCTCTCAGTTTTGGAAAATCGCACCCTTCTGAGAGATCATGTAGATGTAAGTGACACCCACCTACCGAATATTGCAAGGTAGCCTATGCAGGAAGACTATCGCATCGACTGGGCACTCTTTTGGAAAGGTAGTCTTCCGAAGAATAAGTAGAACAAGCTGTGATGGGGCAGAAAGTCCAAGGGTGTGGGACCCAGCAAGAAAGTACAAGAGGTACCTTTGATCACTGGGAAAATATGTGGTTAAAAGTGCTGAAATATACATTATATGATGATTTGAAAGAGAATTTTTATAAAATGCATTGTTGCTACATGATGCCAGATAAATTATCTAAAATATATATAGGTATTTCAGAATCTTTATTAGGAGCAACATGAAAGAACATTCTATCATGCTTGGTGGACATGTAAAATAGCTAAAGTTTTTGATTCAAATGCCTATATAGCAGTGGTGGGTTCCGAATCCCATTAGAACCAGTACAGTGCTACGGGGCCAGGTGTCCACCACATGAATGTGCGCTCAGCGTGCGCATGCCTACTTACCACCCACGACGCTCTGCAACACTCCAGCTGCTTGGCGGAGCATCACACAAGCGCTGTATGCTCTGTGCGTGTGTGCAGAAGCCCCACAAAACCTCAAATACTGGTAAGGAGGGCGGGTGGGTAGCACTCCGGAGCACCGTACTCGAACGGTACCTGGTGCTTCCGGCAGGCACATGTACACCCGTACTGGGGCGTACCGGTCGTAACCCACCACTGCTACATAGATACAGAGAATCTTAAAGGTTAATATTCAGTTGAAGGCAGAACTATTCCTTTTAGGATTATTAGATACAGAGATAAAAATCATGGAAGCTTATTTTAATACTATATATGATTACTGCAAAGAGATTACTATATGGACAAAAATGGAAAGAACCAATACAACCCACTATGGATGAATGATAGGGTGAAATTAACATATCTTGCTAAATTGATTAACTAAAGATGACATCTATATTTATTATTTACTGTAAACTCCTTGTGGATGTTTTGCTTAAAAATAAATGACTTATGATTTATGTCTGTTGATAAAACAGGATAGAAAGGGGAGAGTTGTGGTATAACTTTAGAGAGAGAGGTTAAAATATAATTCTACTTACAATTGCAGTGAAGCAATTGAAAGCCACTTCTTTGCATCGGTTTTCTTTCTTTTCTACTTTTCTTTTAGTTTTTTCCCTTCTTGTACTTTTAGCTTTCTTTTTTATTTCTTTTTATCTTACTTTATATTAATTTTGTTTCCATATAATTTATAATTATATTTGATCTACAGGTTAAGGCAAGGTTCTGCAACCTTAAACTCAAAGAGCCGTTTGGCTAATTCCCGCAGAAAAAAACATTGGGCGTGACCAACTCGACATCCCTCACTCCCAGTCACATGACCCCTCCTAGCCACACCTACCAAGCCAGTCATTAGGGCAGAGAACCAGGAACCACAAAACCCTCTTCTCTCTCCCCCCCTCCCTCCCTCCCTCTCTGTATCTTTCTCCCCCTCTTTCTATCTCTCTATCTCCCTCCCTCTCTCTCTCCCTCTCTCTATGTATCACTCCCTCGTCTGTATCTCTCTCCTCTTTCTGTAAGTCATTCTCTCTCTCCCATCTCTCTCCCTCTATATCTCACACACACCCCGTATCTCTCTCTGTCTATCTTCCGTGTGTGTGTGTGTGTGTGTGTGTGTGTATATCTATCTCTCTCTTTCTGTGTCTCTTCTCACTCTCTTGGAAAGCCCAGCGAGCTCTTCTTGGGGCTCTTTGCTACTCCTTTTCTTTCTTCTTTTTGGAAATCCAAGCTGGCTGAGAAAGGAGTCTTCCCTTCAGGCAACCCTCCTCCTCCTCTGGTGACACACACACACACACACACACCCGCTGGCTGTGGCAGGCTGGGAGTGTGCGCACAAGCAGGGAGACCTCAAGTGGGCAGCCTTGGCCAAAGCACAGCAAAGGCACTCTTTGGCCAGGGTATTGCAAGAGGAGAAAGAGGAGGAGGGTCACCCAAAAGGAAACCTCTGCTGCTTGTTCCTCAGCAGCCTGGATTTCCAAAAAGAAGAAAGAAAAGGAATAGCAAAGAGCCCCAAGGACAGCTCGCCAGCTTGGCTCAGACTCAGCTTTCCTGACCTCCGAGATGGGCATGCGATGGGCAGGGCCAGCCCTTTTTTCCCGCTGCTGTAAGCTTCTTAAAGCGCAGCTGGGCGCTGTAGGCCCATCCCCCTTTCTGTTGTCCCAATTCTCCTGGATCCCATTCCCACCCTGCCAGCCCTCGTGTTAACGAGGCCAGCATCAGTTGCAGCTGGGTCATGCTAGTGTCTCATGGTGGAGAGCAGGTGGCACGTCTCCCAAAGCAACCGAGGCATGCCCAGCACCAACAAGAGTCAGAAGAAACTCCAGCGAGAGTAAGGCGCTGGAGAGTCAGCCCCAGCAGCTTCTCCATCCCTAGCCATGGCCCTTACCTTCTCAGGCCAGGTGACGTGTGACAGAGAGGGGAGGGACCAACCAGTGATGGGACAGGGAGCCGCAAATTGCCGACACCTAGGTATAGTTCTATTTTTGCCTTAGGTCTGAAAGCTGGATGACTTTGAGGCAGTCACTCTCTCCCATCCCAACCACCTCACTGGGTGTTGTGGAAAAAATGCAAGGAAGAAAGATTATTAGATTCCTTCACTGCCTTCAATTATTTATAAAAATAATAAAGGCAGAGTAAAAATAAGTGTATTCCTCCCAAATGTTTTTTTTTTGTATTTTATAACCAAATCTCCAAAACAGATAGTCCTTGACTTACAATCATAATTGAGCTCAAAATTTCTGTTTCTAAGCAAGACAGTTGTTAAGTGAGTTTTGCCCCATTTTGCCTTTCTTGCCATAGTTATTAATTAAATCACTTCAGTTGTTATGTTGGTAACACAGTTAAGTGAATCTGGCTTCCCCATTGACTTTGCTTGTCAGAGGGTTGCAAAAGATGATCACATGACTCCGGGACACGGCAACTGTCATAAATACATGGCATTTGCCAAGCATCCAAATTTTGATCACATGACCATGGGGTTGCTACAAGGTCATAAGTGTGAAAAATAGTCATGTCACATTTTTCAGTGTTGTAACTTCAAAAGGTCACTAAATAGTTGTAAGTCGAGGACAGCCTGTATGCAGAATTGTCATGGTATTCCAAGTATAGTTATATAGTTATATTGTGCAAATCATTACTATATTGGCAGTTTTATTCTTTCAAATCATAATGCTACTTCAGTATATGTTCAGTTCTATTTTAAGAATATGATTCATCTATCCAAACTGATTCCCAAGATCCATTTCCTGATGAGTCACTACCAATTCAGACCCATTGATACATATATAAAGTTTGAATTTTTACAACAGATATGACTCATTTGCCCTTGCTTACTTTGAACCGCATTTGTTATTTTAAAGTCTTCTAATTCAGTCTGGAATAAGTTTTGGGGTGCTTTTATGCCTCCTACAACTGAAAGAATTCAGTAATTAAAACAAAATACTGTATATACTCGAGTATAAGCCTAGTTTTTCAGCCCACTTTTTCGGCTGAAAAAAGCCGCCTCGGCTTATACTTGAGTCAGTGAAAAATTTGCCTGAAATGGAGGAGAAAAAGGGGCGGGGCCATGCCGCTGGGTGACACTCGTGAATGGCCCAGTGCCCCTGTGAGTTTCCCCTCCCTCTGTGTCAGTTTGCCGCGCAGCGCGCACCGCACCATCCCCCCTCCTCACGTTCTAATGTAATGCAGGGCTGTCTTACGATTCCCCTTCCTCCCCCTCCTGCCGCTCTGCAACGATGTCCCACCTCCTCCTTGTTATGGCAAGCAGCCACATAGCGATGTCCCACATGATCCAATGATAGGAATCACTGTGCCGTGTGTCATAGGAGGCGGGACATCGCTCCCGCGGCTGCACGGGACATCATCATCACAGCGGGACATCAGCATCATGAGGTGAGTGAAGTATTTCATTGAATACACCGCTAGTTTAGTGTTTTTCTTTGAAATAAATATTCAAAAACATTATTGGTATCTATTTTTATTTTTGAAATTTACCGGTAGCTGCTGCGTTTCCCACCCTAGGCTTATACTCGAGTCAATAACTTTTCCAGTTTTTTGTGGTAAAATTAGGTGCCACGGCTTATATTCAGGTCGGCCTATACTCGAGTATATACGGTATATGTTTTTACTTCTTTTCTACAGGGCATCCAAAATCCACTTATGAAAGTCTGCCTTAGAACTGAATAATAATGCAACACCTGATGTGTGCTGTACTCCCAAACATTTCATGAATGTGACATTTTTGAATCCTTAAAAGAAATCTGTGGGCCATAACAAAATAATAGTGATAACAAGTGTCCAGAGACAAAATATCCATTTGCTAAAAGCAAAAACTGGTGACCCTTCTGCTGGGCATTTTATCTATTTGTCAAAATCTCTCTTTATCCCAATAGCTAATCTGTGCCATTTTATTAGTACCAAGTTGCAAACCCACCTTCTTTCTTTTTCCAAGGCGCTGCTCAGGAGAGTCCAAGCAAGGGTTAAATACAGCCAAACTGCCCAGAACTGAATTGAAACTTTAAGCCACGCCTCTGGTGCTGATTATCTCCAGTTTTTTTTTTTTCAATTCAGCTAGCCCAGTGGACGCGCTTCGAGTTTCTCTTCAATTCTAGATAGATTGCTTGGACTCTCCATTGAGTTTTAACGTGAGAAAAAGAATTGGTGTCTTTAAATTCAAGTAGGCTTGGTGAGCAATAATAATTTTCTTCCCGCAATTTGCCCTTTCCTCACCCCTTGTCTTCCCGGTGTCCTGGTCTCTCAGGCGCCGTTGGGGACACAGGCAGCTGTTGGGGAAGCACGTGGGTCGGAGTGCCGATGCCAGCGCTGCTGCAGGGGGAATCCCCCCTAAGGGCTCTGTTGCCGCCATCTGTGCGGCGCGGCTCCTCAGGGCTCGCTCCCAGGACTGGCGGCAACTTTAAATGCAGGCAAGGCATCAGTGAGTACCGGCTGCCATTTTGGACCTCTGTCGGTTTTGTTTTTGCTTTAAACTGCATGCCGCAGCTGCCTGAAACCTGACTCACGGCAGGAGCCGCATGGAGCCTTGATTGTCCGGTTTGGCGGCGATTTGACTCCTAGTTCTCCGGAATAGAGCGGCAAAGGATTGAGGCCTCCTGGTCACAGCCCTATTATTCCTGCAGGCGCTGGGAGCTACTAACACTCGCGCAAAAAAACGGTTTGGCTGGAATTGATTCTGCGACCTTCTGTGTCTCTCTCTATGAGTGCTTTGGTCTGTGGTGGGCTACTTCGAGGTGGTGAGTGGAGGTGGTCCCTACCTTTCTCAGTTAGGCCCAACATTACCATCATGGCAGATCAGGTTCCCGAAGACCCTTGCCAAATGGGGGAGCCTTCTCAAAGCAGGCCGGCACGGCTGCCAGGGAGGCCATCAGGGGCACTAAGCCCTATTCCAGGCCTGGGCCTAAGCAGGGATCGGTGCCGGATCGGAGCATTACACCGCCAAAAGCCCTAGAAAAACGATTTTCCAAGGCCCAGCAGCAGGCCCAAGCAGCCAACTCGCACCTTCCCAGGTTTTTCACAAAATTTCACGACCCATGCACTGAGGGGGGTCAATGCATTGCGCTGCCCTCTCCTTCCCAGAGTCATCCGAAAGATCCTGTCGGAGGAAGTGGAGGTACTACTGGTGGCGCCGTTGTGGCCCAGGACAACCTGGTTTGCGGACCTGGTGAGCCTTTCCGTCAAAACCCCTTGGTGGTTCCTGCCGCAGGAGATCTCCCTCAGCCTGGAGGCCCTTCAACATTTGGAGCCCCAGTGGCTTCAACTAGCTGTCTGGCACTTGAGAGGGATCTCCTGAGCAGAGGAAGCCTTTCGACCATGGTGATCTGCACCATCCAGGCGTCAAGACATCCCTCCACGACCCAGATCTAGGATGCTACCTGGAGGGCTTTCGCCAGCTGGTGTTCTGCTCGCGACACTTCATCTTCCTCAGCATGTATTCCTGTCATTCTGGACTTCCTACAGGACGGCCTTGACAAGGGTCTGGCGCCCAACACTCTACGCCATCAGGTGGCTGCTCTGTCCACCATCCTGGCTTCTGACAAACAATTTTCACTCGGTCATCATCCCACCATCCGCAGTTTCCTCAGAGGTGCTACTAACCTGAGACCCCAGCAGTTCACAGATATCCAACTTGGGACCTCACCGTGGTTCTGCATCCTCTTATTGAGCCCCCGTTTGAACCTCTCCGGACAGCCAGCATTAAACATTTGACATTTAAGACCACTTTTCTGATTGCCATTACCTCGGTGCGACGTATTTCAGAGCTGGCTTCCCTGTCTGTCCATGAGGACTTGTGCCTGATTCAGCGGGACAGGGTGGTCCTCTGGCTGGACTCTAAAATTAACACTTGGTTCCACCGGGCCCAGGAGATAATCCTCCTGGATTTCTGTCCGCATCCCAGACATCCCAGGGAGAAACGCTGGCACAAGCTGGATGTCCGCAGGACGCTCCGCAGGTACGTCAAGCGCACTGCTGGTTTCATCACTCTGAATTGCTTTTCGTGTCCTTCCAGCCGGCTTCCCAAGGCAGGAAGGTGTCCTTGTCTATGATCGGTGGGTGGCTTAGAGCCTGCATTGCCCTCACTCATGTCCTGCAGTTCAAACCGGTGCCTAGCCGCATCATGGCACATTCTACTAGGTGCACTGCCACCACGGCAGCCTGGGCGATTTGGGCACTGATTGAAGAAATTTGCAGGGCGGCCACCTGGACCTCGTTATCTCCGTTTGTCCGGAATTATAAGTTGGACAAGTTTGCTTCAGCGGAAGGGACCTTTGGGAGGCGAGTTCTTCAGGGCATTCATACCAGCGGAGAGACCCTGACTGCTACTGCTTCCCACCCTAGTGACATTTACCAAGTATGTCCCTTGCTTGGACACTACAGAGCAGCACCCTGGAGAATGACCATTGACTTATCTGAAGGGTCGTTTTCCGGGCGCTGTGAAGGAGAGTCCACCTCACCCGGAGGTCTAGTTCCGCTGATCTCAGTTAAAAGGTTGGCAGTTCCAGTTGGACTTGTTTATTGTTGAGAGTATATCGGATCCATTGTTGGACTTCTCAGCATGCAACAGTTCCACGTCTACATTTAAAAAATCTGAAGATAATCAGCACCAGAGACGTGGCTTAAAGTTTCAATTCAGTTCTGAGCAGTTTGGCTGTATTTAACCCTTGCTTGGAGTCTCCTTCGCAGCGCCCTGAAAACGACCCTTCAGGTAAGTCAATGGTCTTTCTTTCTTTCTTTCTTTCTTTCTTTCTTTCTTTCTTTCTTTCTTTCTTTCTTCTTTCTTTCTTTCTTTCTTTCTTTCTTTCTTTCTTCCTTCCTTCCTTCCTTCCTTCCTTCCTTCCTTCCTTCCTTCCTTCCATAATAACTTAGGAAAATATTAGCTTGTCATTTAATATTTTTAATTACTTTAAAAAAATCTACAAATCAGGCAGGGAAATGTGGGCCACTGCTGCAATGTCTGAACATGGAGCTCTTTGAATCCTGTGTATTCAATAACTGAATGTTGGTATAGGTTCCAAGAATAGAATAAAGAACCTCAGCCTTTTTTGCATACAGTTCCAAGCATAATATTATTTGTCTTTGACTTAGCTTAAGGTGAAAATTCACCACAGGAATGAAACTGCATTTTGTTTTGTCACGAATTACACTTTGAAACCACAATTGACTTATGAATCATGGTTTGTTTAAAATATGGCTTGTTAGAGCTTTAGTTGGCATTTTACTTTATTTCTTATATATTGGTTTTGTGTTATCCTTGTTTCTTCTGATTGTTGGCATAAGAAATTGAGAAATCAAACCAGGAATTACCAAAAATTATGCCATTCTTCTGTAGAACTGTTTCTGGATTATGCTTATCTTGTTACCCAAGAAATGTGCCCATATGCCTCAAAACATTTACCAGAATTACAACTAGAATTGTGCAAAATGTTTTGTGGTTGAATTATTGTAATCCCTTTTCTGACTTCACAGGAAGTATTCCAGAATTTTAACTGCATGTATATGTGGCATGATAATTTCATGTAATGTTTTACAGACCAGTAATTTACTAGGATAATATTGATTATCCAAAGGAGGATGGAAAGCATGCCTGCTTTGCATACTAGTCTGATGATATTAGAATACAGCAATTCTAATATAGGAAAACTAGTATATACAATATATAAAACTAGTATATACTATATATATATATGTTTTTTTATTTGTGCTGATAAATAAATAAAGGGAGACTAGTATAGATCTATTTCAAGCTATTTAGCTCTCATCAGCTAGCCATACCCATATATATATATATATATATATGTATGTATGTATGTATGTATGTATGTATGTATATGTATATGTATATGTATATGTATATGTATATGTATATGTATATGTATATGTATATGTATATGTATATGTATATATAGCACCTCTGGGACAATATATATATACAATATATTGTAAAATATATATTGTAAAATATATATATTGTCCCAGAGGTGCTTTTTCAAGAAGCAACTGGACTTTCTGGTTTTTCTTTTAGCTCTCTTGGATGAGAAGCGAAACGTCTTCAAAAAAAACCCAGAAAGTCCAGTTGTCCTTCAAGCACCTTTTGGACAACCATGACCTGGATGATATCTTCTGATAAAGTGTTTATTATCAGAAATGCCAACATGATTATATCTAGCTGTAAAATTAAATGCATATGCAAATATTGTAAAAACTTCTATATTCTGTAAAATACTTCCTTCCCTGAGTATAATTAATTAAAGACACAACATTGTTTTTGAGTCTTGTAATATAGAATCATTGCTGTGATAACCATACCAGACGTGTGTGTGTGTGTGTGTGTGCGCGCACACGCGCGCGCGCGCACACACACACACACACACAACAGAAACCCAATATTTTTACTGTTGCCTTTGTTATATTTGTGTTAAATAAATATATAGCACAAATATAACACACACACACACACACACATATATATATATATAAACAAACAAACAAACACATATTGTATAATACAAAGTTTACATTTCACTTCCCTAATCTCTACAAAAGAAAAGTTATTTCAATGTTTTTTCCCTGTGACTGGCAGTAAAGGAAATGCTCAAAACTAAACTTTAATAGCACATACTGTCATATATGACACTTTGAAAATTCAATAACTGTAGAACAGAATTATTTTTATTCTAGCAGAGAGTGATAGTGATTCTTAGGGACTTCACAAATCATTTGAAAGGCTGATACACTCATTGATAGGTATTCTATTCTTGCACACACAAATACAAAAAGCACCAATTACGCCTCTCTTTCAGAATATTATAAATAAAAAATCCATAGTTTCAAATTTGAAAATTTTTAAAAATATGGTTTGGAAATACATGCCCCACCCAGTGACTGTTCATAAATATTTTGAGGGCTATCTTCAAAACCTTAGCATCTGAGAATGTGCTTATAAAATACTTCATAGAATTTGTATAAAGTAATGTGGGTTCTTTTTTTTTTTTTTTATAAGAGGTGGCCACTAGATTCTTGTTAAAAGTTACTGGATAATCCACGAGCTGTTGGATTATCTTTTCCGAAATATTTCCTTGTCTAAACAGAAAAACAAAATGATCACTGGGCAGATTTCTAATGTTTTGGTTTTAAAATAAAAAAACATTTTATTAAAGAAGAAAAGTGTGTAACAATATAGGTGCTTTTTGTTTTACTTAGGACACTTTTACTGACAATATTTGTAGTTTATGTGCCATTCGTTAGGAATACTGTAGTGTTTTTGCTCTTTTTTTTCCTCACCTTATTATGCAAAATATAGCTGACCATGCTGGAATACTACTTTTTCCAGCTAAATCAGCACATTCTCAATGATTGTATTGGAAACTGTGTCCCTGAAGAGGGACATTTTCCCCTTTTGAATATTGAGCATAATTCTTGGAATCATGACAATGTCATTTTTAAACACACCAATATTTTACATGTTCCGGTGAGGTACTTTGTCTTCAAATAGAATACACACTTGCAATTAATTTTGTCTGATCATTTGACTGCTGATTAAAAAAAATGTTTATGTTATATTTCTGGCCAGTTTGGATTGCATGTCATTGTAATGAAAAATAGAGCATTGTCATACTTCCATATATACGTCTTGGCCTCCTGACATTATTCCATCATATATTATGGTCCACCAGCAAAGGTTGAGGGAAGAGGATGATGCATCTTCTGATGTTTCTAAAATCATTACCCTCCAATGCATGATGATACCAGCCATCATCTCCAAGAGGAAAAAAAATATATACCAGTATATTCAAAGCTGTGCAAGTGTATGAGTTTCATTGTCACAATCATTTCTCCAATATATTAACAATCTCACATTGATTTCTATCTTTTTGGAGTAAACACAATCTCAATTCTATGCTGATTTAAGGATCCAGGAAGCAAATTTAAATATATTTGGCTTGTTTGTTGGGATCTGGCATTAAGTGTCCAATGTAATGATGGATCTGCCCTTGAATAATCATAGAAAATTTCCATCCATTCCTCATTGGAAAGATTTTTTTGGCACCAAAGAATACCATTTGGAAAAGTCAGTTGCATTGTCTGATTTTTTTCCTGAACTGGTTTGCAGTAAGTTCATCACTTCTATATATATAAATTGAGAAATTTGTTAGGCAGAGGTTGTAATTGTCTATCCTGACCTTTCCCTTCATACAGCAGAAATTGGTAATTTCTCCAGGGAATAATATACAGAACACAGGGTAGATTTTGGCCATGGAACCAATAGCAGGAGATATATTGTGTCATACAAGTTGTGGATTTTGCTTCACCCTGTCTCTGTTAGATCTTGTCATTGAAGTAGGATATTGTCATGTTGAGGAATTCTCACAGTACTTTGTATTTGCCACATATTCTCAAATTGATCTTTCCTTTCCTCTTCTACCTTTTTTTGTCATTCTATACCCTATATCTTTCCTTGTGCTTCCAGAGATGTACAGCCCCTTTATCCTTTGTTTCTTCCTCTCGCCTCCTCCTTGCCACTTCCTTTTCCAGTACCATGGTGCTATGCCTGCCCTCAGTGATTCTTCAGAGGCACAGAAAGTGGGTCCTAAAATAATATTCTCGAGATCTTTGAGGAGTCTTAGATATAATTGATCTGGTCTTTGAACTTAAAGTTGTTTGTGGCAGCCAGGTAGGGCAAACCATCTTTTTACTTACTTTGGGTTGTCATTTTTTTCCTTATGTTATTTATTCTACTTTGGTCTATTGGAACACATGGCCCTTTTGAAGAAAAGACTAAAATGAGCTTTGGTTTCTCCTTGTCATCTATAATTATCTTACTAGCCTTCCCAAATAGTCGACCCATCAGTTCCTTGGACTGTTTGATATCATTAAAACACATACACAATTTGTGTTTTAGCCTTTCTGCCCCCTCCCCCCCCAGTCCTTAGCTATTTTTTTGTAAGCCTATCTTCCATTTCCTCTAACTGTCTTTGACTCAGTCAGAACTTCCTATACAAACCCAGCTATTTTCTCAGCTGATCCATTCCATTTTTTCTTCTCATTGGAATGACATGTGATTGCACTTTCAGTTATCTTATTTCTGAAAAGCTTTTAATTTCCTGTGCTCTGATTGATCTGACAATTTTGGTGCATGATATCCTGACTAAGGTTTCTCTAGGCTTGTTACAATTGGCTCCCTGAAATCTGATGTGTATGTATGTCTGTACTTCAGTTTTTCTTACTGTAACATTTTAAACCTCGAGGTATTCTGTATGTTACATGTCACCAAACCATAATTTAAGCATTTCTACACAGCTAAATTTTGCATCATGTGTTTCTCTGTTACATTGACTGCTGTTAAAAACTACAGGAAATCCTTACTTAACATCCATTCATTCATCTACCAGTTTGAAGTTACGACAGTGCTAAATGAATGATATTTACATCCAATCTGCCAAAGTTGGAGTGCCCCAAGTGCCTGATCTAAATTCAAGCACTTGGCAGGCCACTTTAGAACTGCAGGAACACTTCAATCCACTTTTTCGCCCCTCTCCCATTTCTGCCCTTTTGGCCCCCTGCACTTTGCAGGCCCTTCCACCCTGTGCTTCATTGCCTCCAGCTGACTTTCACCACCTTCTTGCTCCCACAAGCTGATGTAGTGTGCCTGGTCTGGTTCTTCAGTTTCCTTGTGAGACTTCAGGAAAAAGGCCTTACATAGGCAGCAGCTGCCTAGCAAAGGGCCTGACTGGGCACACCTCAGCAGCAGCAGCAGGAAAAAGAAGGCAGCGAAGAACAAGAAGAGACCTCTAGACACAGAATCCATGGAGTGTAGGTTGGCAAGGGCAGTTATGGCTGGGTCTTCCCACTGTGTAGCTGGGCTTGCGGTGGTTGGGTCTTGCATACCATGCTGCTCTCCGGGGGCAGCTACAGCTTTGCATTAGGCTGGTATAGCTGCTTGTTTGTTCTCCCGCTCCAATACCAGCCATCTCAAGCCCCTAATTCCCCGTTGACATTACTTATTGGAAGTCCATAGGAAGTCATGAGGAAGTCATTGCTTAACAATGGCAGTGGGGGCTGCTGGAATTGCAGTGGCTGAGCAATGTATTCATGTGACATTGCACTGTGCTACCGCATCGTGTCCCAAATACTGTTGTTAACAAAAAACTAATGTAATGTTTCCTAGTTTACTTTAGGATGTCAGAAATAAACTTAGGATATTCTGAGTGCTATTTTGGGGAATATTTTGTAAGATGTCATAACAATCTTGTTTTGGAGGGCTAAAGTAAACCTTATTGACCTTGTTTATGATAATAGAAGCTTGGGCTCATACATTTGATCTGTAATATTGTATTAATGAAGGTTTGGGGGGAAAAGAATCTATATTGCTGATTAATGTGATAGAGGAAAGGATTGCATAGGCCATTAAGCAAAAGTATTTTTTGGAGCTAAAACCCAAATAAAGTTCAATTTTTTTCAGCTTAATTCATAATTAAGAAAAGTCATTGAATTTTTAATGTTTCTAAAATATCTAAAATATTTATTTCTAAATCACTTTTCTGCCTGTAATTTTAACTATAGATTGCTTTTCTCATGACTGACAATAATTGCTTAGATCTGGCACTCCAATCCTGATTCTTTTTGCTTTCAACATTGTACAGGTAGTCCTTGACTTAAAACAATCATTTAGTGACCACCCAAAGTTACAACAGCAAAAAAGTGACATGACCTTTTTTCATACTTAAATAGTGTGGAAAACATGGCTCCCCAGATATGCTTTCTTGCTTTGAGAAGCTTAAGCTATTATGGAGGTACTTTGGCTATTGCAATTTAGTGTCAATTGGAAGGTAATTGAATCTGGTTTCTAACTCAGAGCAAATGTCTCAGAAATAAATACCCAGGTTGCTGTATAACTTTGATGTTAAGTTTCATTTAATGGAAACTATTGCATCAGAATTTCTAACTTCCTTCAACAGCCAGCTCGGTTCCAGTTGTTTCTGTGCCAGTAATTATGTAATGCTTCTTCCTCAGGAAAGTATTGTGGTTTTATCTCTCTGAAAGTATCATGTGTACATATTGAAGCATTCTGTTGTTCCTAATGGCCTCAAAACAATGCTTTTAAAAGATTAAAGCTGTCTTGGGTAGATTCTAGCTGATATTCTAACAGTATTTGCTAAGATAAAAATTCTAGCAAATTTCCTTTCTAATTCAGAAATAAATAGAAATAAAAGCTATTTATTTTATGAACTTATTTCTGAATTGCCTTTTGATCACAGAACCAAAAATAAAGATAAATTTTGGAAATATTTATATAGCATTTCTTGTGTTTGGATTCCTTTTTGAAATTTAATTTTATTTGAAATATTTCTTTAGCCCTGGAGTAAGATCTGATGTGAGCAGTTCACCATCTACCTCTTCAACAACTACGGGACCACCTCCCAAGCTTTGCCTTGTTTGCTCAGATGAGGCTTCTGGGTGTCATTATGGTGTCCTGACATGTGGCAGCTGCAAAGTATTCTTCAAAAGAGCTGTGGAAGGTAAGAAGCAATGTGATTATTACAATCTGAATCATTAGGATTGTATTGTATAAGTAATCAATGTTTTCTTCCAAATCCATAATCTTAGTACAACTATTTTTCTTGCGGAATTTCTAACATATTATAAAAGTAGACAAGGATTCTAGTTCAAACAAAAAGTAGCAAGAGAAATCATGCAGGAGAAC
This sequence comes from Thamnophis elegans, assembly GCF_009769535.1. Lineage (NCBI taxonomy): Eukaryota > Metazoa > Chordata > Lepidosauria > Squamata > Natricidae > Thamnophis > Thamnophis elegans. The sequence goes on from NC_045542.1 coordinate 81,645,772, forward strand.
TACACTACTACTGTAGCATAATGCAGCTGCTTAAAGCTTCCCTACTTTGCAACCCATCTTCAGTCTTCTAGTCCTGTTTGTGCATGTGGAGAAGGGAACTCTGTGGAGTAGTGTTGAAGCAGGGTGGAGCAATATACAGAAGAGAAGGTTTGACTGCTGTTTTGGACCTCCAAATTATGAATCTATCATGATGCTTTGTTTGTGGTATTTGTCCAGAAATCTTCAGAGGGCTAGTGTTTAAGAACCTCTTGAAGAAGAAGCTGAACAGGCTTATGCCCTCTAATCCAGCTCTAAAATGAATAAGAAAAAAATGGGGTTTTTTTACATTATAGAATCTCCAATATCCCTTCTTTGTCAGTTTTCCCTAATCTCCTTGACCAGATTTCACTCTGATGTTCAGAGATAATACCTTATCTCCCTCCCTTTATTTTTCAGAAATAATTATTGCTTTCTAAGTTCGTGTGACAGTGGGTAGAAATTAATCAAGGAAAGGACTAACCTAGAACTAAGAAGAAATTTCCTGATAGGGAAAACAATTAATTGTTTTAAACTTGCCTCCAGAAGTTGTGGGTGCTCCAAATGTAGGTGTTTTTAAAAAGAGATTGGGCAACCATTTGTCTGAAATGGTATCGAGCAGGGGTGTTAAACTAGCAGCCCACGGGCTGGATGCATCACGCGGAGGCCATGCCCATCTCAGCTCTGCAAATGAGAAAAACATTGCAAAACATCACATGATGGTGACATGACGCCGCACGTTTGACACCCTTGGCATAGGGCAGTGATGGTGAACCTTTTCAGCATTGAGTGCCCAAACTGGAACATGTGTTGATGTGCATGCATATGTGTATGCCAAAGTTCCAGAAACCCGGAGACCAGCTGGCTGGACTTGCATGGCTGTTTTTTGGCCATTTTCCTGGGCAAAAACTCCCAAAAAATGGCCTGAAAAACCATTTTTGGCCCGTTTTCAGCCCATTTTTTGGGCCGTTCTCAAGTCATTTTCTGGTGCTCCAATGCTCACGAAGACCAGCTGGCCAGTGTGCATGTATGCACCGGAAATCAGAAGAGCAGTTGCAACGGCGTACATGCCCACAGAGAGGGCTCTGTGGGCCACCCCTGGCGCGTATACCATAGGTTCGCCATCATCCTGCTTGAGCAAGGGGTTAGACTAGAAAACCTCAAGGTCCCTCCCAACTCTGTTATTCTGACCCTGATAAAAAGAGATCTGTTACCATTCATTGCTTTCTCTTATTTTTGTTATTCTTGCTCATGTTTAATATTGCTTCATAATTCAATTTGGAAAGAATCTGGTCTTTAAAAGCTATAGTTAAATTTAGTTTGCTGCCAAGATTTGCTTATACTTGAATCTCTGGTTCCATAAAAATTCCAAAGGTTTTAGTTTGCCCACTTCACATGCTCCAAAACCCAAATTGTTTCCTCCCTCCTCTTTTAAAGTGGTAAAATCAATATATCTTAAGCAGCATTTCAAAACTAGACTTCTCAAACTGGCCTTGCTAGAAGCTTACTGTGGTATTTCCAGCTTCATGTAAGCTAAAAAAAATGCACATAATGCATCATTCCTTTCTTGAGAAAAAGATACTGATAGATATCTTAAATTGAATTTTTCCATAGTAATAAAAAATACAGTTTTGCTCTTATTCTAATAAGTTGTATGTTGGAGTGGCAATGTAGCACTATTAAAAAAGCAGTTGAAATTACATATATATGGGTGAGCATGCGCATGCATAGTCATTAAATATTTTTCATTTAACCAATTATTTTTCATAGCAATAAATCAAAATCTAAATTTTTAAGAAGTAGTGAAAAATTCCCAAGCTCTTTTACTTTCACTCCTAAAGAATCCTTCAGAGAATTAAATTGCCAGCCTCCAATAAAACCAGTATCAAACTGGAGAGCCAATTTGGTCTAGTGTTTAAGACACCATGCTAGAAAGTGGGAGACCATGAGTTCAAGTCCTGCATTAGCCATGAAAGACAGCTGGATGACTTTAGACCATTCATTGTCTCTCAGCCCAACCCATCTCATACATAGGGTTGTTGTAGGGAAAACAGGAGGAGGAAGGTGCGTTACATATTTTCACCACCTTAAGTTATTTGTAAAAACAATAAAGGAGCGGTACAAATAAATAAAATCAATTCAGATATCTGGAGGAATATTACACTGCAACAACTAAGAGTGCTAAACAAGCAGGAGGGGATGAAGGGGAGGAATACAGTACATTGTATATTGCCATTCTGCATCCCTCTGACAAATTTTTTCTTCTTCCTTTTCTGTTGCTCCTAATGGCCATATATTCTTTGGATGAGTATTGCATATCTAGTTGCACTGGTCTCATTCAGTATGGGTTTGATCATCCCTGTCTTGGTGCATGCAGAGTTTCTTCCACAGTACTATCTTTGCTTTCTTCTTCCGGCAGTATTCTCTTCCTGCAGCTGTTGGTAAAGAATAATTGAGTAAAACTGCAATGTGCTTATCTTATAAAACATATAGTTGAAGAAATAATGTACATTAAAAGTCTCAAAATAAAGTTATTTAAATTAGAGTCTCAATATTCCTAACTTTAAAATTGAGTTTAAGTATGCTGATTATATTTTAAGCTTGCTACCCTTAAAAATAGCAAATGTAATAAAATATCATGGGCTGTTTTACTGTGCTGGCCATATGTGGGGATGAATTTGATGTTAATATTCTTCTTGCTACATATAGTTTACGTGCCTGTTGGTTAGGTCAGTGTTCTCAATTTGGGAGAGCCTTGCCTTCATTTGTCTACAATTTGGTGCGCTGGTTAAAGACACCGTGCTAGAAACAGGGAGACTGGGAGATCTGGTCTTGCCTTAGGCATGAAGCCAACTGGGTGACTTTCGGCAAGTCACTTTTTCTCAGCCCTAGGAAGAAGGCTATGGTAAATATTTTCTGAAAATCTTTTCCCTAATTGTATGCATGAAAGGGAAGGAGGTTGCAATCATTCATGGGAAAGGAAGGAAAATATGTAAGGAACACAAAATAGCCATAATCTTGAATTATGATATGAATTATGATGTGATACTTTCTTCACATATAAAAATAAAATGTAAATAGTAAGTAAAAGTAATCACATAAAAATTAATGATATTTTCTTATGTTGAAAAATGCTGATAATTCTCAGTTTATGACCAATCATGTAATGACAGTTCAAAGTTGTGACCACCTCTGAAAAAGTAACCTGATTGCCCCATCCCTATGGTCATGTGATCACAATTCAGGCACACATTTAGTATCAGTTGCAGTCACATGTTCATGATTTACACCCTGTTTTTGGCAATTTCTGGCAAAAATGTCCACTGGGAAATCCGGATTCACTTAATGACCATGTAATTCACTTAATGACTGCAACAATTCGCTTAATGACCAGTGTAAAATTTATAATTTCTGTTCTTTTGAAATGCAGGACAGCACAATTATCTCTGTGCTGGAAGAAATGATTGTATTATTGATAAAATTCGGAGAAAGAATTGCCCTGCTTGTCGCTACCGGAAATGTCTTCAAGCTGGGATGAACCTTGAAGGTAAATTTTAATTCCCTTCTTTTGTTACTGCTCAGACAGGAGTAGGATTGCAGGTATTGCTTCTCTTTTCTTTCTGCTTGAATTTTTTTAAAACCAGGTATGCGCTGAGTACATTGCTCTAGTCGTAAATGTTGCTGTTCTTGAAATCCATTTATCATATGTTGAATTTTAGTATATTGCATATTTGTTAGATTAGGACAAGTTTCATGAGTTTTTAGTCCTTATTCAGGGCTAAAAACTCATGAAACTTGTCCTAATCTAACAAATATGCAATATACTAAAATTCAGATGTATTTAGCCCCTATTCCTGTTTGCAGGAATAATACATGAAGGTGCTTAAACTAATGACCACAGTTTTCTCATGCTTACAGTATATATTTATTACTGCTTATATTTGTCATATGCCTGTATTATTCTTGATAGAATTGAACTTTTTTTCTGCATTCATAATTTAAACCTTTCTTCGTCTTCTATATTGTGTACTGAAGTTTCTACGCTAAACAATTGTAGCCTGATTTTCTATGTATGTAAATTGCTAATGTTAAGGATGTGCACCAGCCCCCATCTTTGGACATATTTAGTCCAAAGCTATTTAAGAAGTGGCTTAATGAAACAAAGCCTAATTAAAAGATACCCAAATTCATCTTAAAAGTCAAATTATACAACAGCCCCTTTGTTATTATAAATTGAATTACAGAAACAGCAGCCACTTTTTTGTGGGAATGATAGGTTAATGGGTGGTTGTTTTAACATGTTTCAGTTTAGGTTTCCTGCTGATAACAGCTCTAGATTATCCCTGACTGGTCTGTAAGTTACCTTGTTTTAGGAAAGTTGTTGAGAAAATAGTTTGGACTATAGTTACAATTGTCGATAAAAATAGTTTGAACTATAGTTACAATTGTCGATTATCTGGATCCCTTTCAATTAGATTTCAAGCGTAGTGTAGGATTGCTGCCACATTGGTGACTCTTGTTAAGGACCTTTGGCTGGATTAGGACACAGATTCTTTTGGACTTTTTGTGGTCTTTAATACCAATCTGAGTCAGTGGGGAGAGAGTCAGTTTTACTCTGAATGGAATAGTTCTTCCCAGACAAATCTGAGCTGCAACTTGAGGCTCCTTCTGGACTCACAGTTCCAGCCACAGTAGCAAGTGGAAGCTGTGGTCATGTGTGTTGCACAATTGCATCTTCTGCACTAGCTGTGACCTTTCTTTTAGATTCTTTTGTTAACAATTATTCATGCCTTTGTCAGTTGAGCTATTGCAGTATAATCTACATGAGGATGTGGTTGAAAGTTTCAGCTGGTGCAACATGGAGCTATCCAGATAGATAATAAGTGCACCAAAGTTCACCTATATGACACCACTAATACATCCTGCAATTAGCTCTGGGTAAGAATTTAAATTACAACCAGAAGGGTACAAGTTGAATCTGCCTATCAAATAAAATATGGAAAAGAGGGTCAAACTGAGGGAATGTCATCTTCAGTGACTTCAGCTCAAATGTTCTCAATGATGTCTTCACTCCTTTGGAAAAGTTTAACTTTGCGCATCCTATTCATTCTTCCTTACTATGCTTTTGGGGAGCAAACAAAACATGGGTATTTAGAAAGATATTTGAGAAGAGCAAAATCGTATTACTCTGAATGTATAAGACTATAATAAATTGATTTATTGATTGAATGGCAGTGCATCAGACTAATTGTTTATCATTACATTAATTGATTTTTGTTTTTAATGTCCTGATACTAATATTAAAAATCACTCAGCCTTCACACATGGTACGGCATATGCTGATTGAATAAACAAATAAATGTGTTACTCATAGTGTTACATCTTCTAGAATTTTAAATTTGGGGATTTCAGTGAGATAGATTTATGGTTCAATTCTGGAAGTCAATTCTGGAAGTCTTTAAGAAGAAGCTCCCTTCCAACTCTACTATTGTATTGTAATTCGATATGTTCAGAGGATTGTGGGAGAACAGGAGATGTTTTAGCATATACTTGTTTCTTTTGTATAAGTACACTAAGCAGACTACAGATTGGGAGCTAAATTATGAATTTTATTTTGTTCACACTTCCCTTTTTCTTATATTGAGAAGTTGGCAATAAATATTTTTATTTATTAGATTTTTCCCCACCTTTATGGGTTGGGCTGAAAGAATAACTGGTCTAAGGTCACCCAGCTGGTTGTTGTGCCTAAAGCAGGACTAAAATCACCAGTCTCCTGGTTTCTAGCAACCACCTATTACACCAAACTGACAAAAACACTTGTTTTTTTAGTCATACTATTTCTGTATTGGTGATCTATAAAGTACCAAATCACTAATGAATCTGCAGAAAGGCTCAGTTTCAAATTTAGTATCTGTCTATATGATTAACCTTGAGATTTCACTAAATCTCCCTACTTCCTCCTCCCCCTCCTTCTCATGTTCGGTTCTTTATTTCCTCAATGTTGCCTACTTACTGTCAATTCATTCTTCCTTTTACCAGTTACTCCATTGCAGAAAATTCCACAGAGTGATGCAGCAGGAATGTAACTCTATTCCTGGCATGGAATGGATGCTCTGGATAGCTATTCTAGATCAGCAAGGTTGCTATTGAATGTGCAACAGAGGTTTCACCCATTTTCCCTGGGTGTTTATACAGATATGAATGGAGAGGATGGCAGGAATTCTGCCAGTTGCTTCTCTGAAACTTCCCCATATTACATTGAATGGAGGCCAAATCCAAATAAAATAGGTTGTAGGGCAGTGTTTTCTATAGTCACATGCTTTTGTCCAGATTGAAGGGTAGGAGGAAAGCAGACATGAGGAAAAGTTCTAAGAAACTATGGTTCTGTCACTGTGTCATTCAGAGTTTTTGGAATTGGGCACCATCAGTATGCTAGCAATATCACAGTTTTCCATCTAGCTCCAAGATAGCAATCAACACCTCTGAACACTACTTATGTTTGATAATGACAGAGACCAAATTGAAATCTAAATAAGATCGTACTTTTGGTAAATGAAAAACTAGAATGGGGGTGGTGGTGAAGGTACAGTTTGTTTTGGATAGCGTTTATTCCCCTGAAAGGTAGTCTGGCAATACGCCTTGATTTTTACCCAATTCTTCATTAAAAGTCAGTTTGAGAACTCTGAGGTGGTACACGATTGCACAATCACATTTGTTGAGTTGGCAGAAACTTTTCCTGATTTAATCAGATCTAGAGATTTTGATTTGATTTTGATTTTATTAAGAATTTATATGCCGCCCTTTTCCCTGGAGGGACTCAGGGCGGCTTACAATAATGAGGGGAAGGGGGTGCAAGACAAGACTTAAAGGAAAAAAAAATCGTGAATAAAAGAAAATTATCCATAAAAACACAACATTCATTCAACATTCGGGCGGGGTGAGAGTAATCCTATCCCCAGGCCTGACGGGATAGCCAGGTCTTCAGGGCTGTGCGGAAGGCCTGGACTGTGGTGAGGGTACGGATCTCCACGGGGAGGGTGTTCCATAATGTCGGAGCTGCAACTGAGAAGGCTCTCCTCCGCGTAGTCGCCAGTCGGCACTGACTGGCGGATGGAATTCGGAGGAGGCCTACTCTGTGCGATCTGATGGGACGCAGGGAGCTAATTGGCAGGAGGCGGTCTCTCAAATAGTCAGATCCACTACCATGGAGCGCTTTATAGGTGGTAAGTAGGACCTTGAAGTGCACCCGACGATCAACAGGTAGCCAGCGCAGCTCACGGAGGATTGGTGTTATATGGGCGAACCGTGGTGCGCCCATAATCACTCGCGCGGCCGCGTTCTGAACTAGCTGAAGTCGTCGGATGCTCTTCAAGGGCAGCCCCATGTAGAGCACATTGCAGTATTCCAGCCTAGAGGTCACAAGGGCTCGAGTGACTGTTGTGAGAGCCTCCCGGTTCAGGTAGGGCCGCAACTGGCGTACCAGGCGAACCTGGGCAAATGCCCCCCTGGTCACAGCCGACAAGTGATGCTCAAAACTCAGCTGTGAATCCAGGAGGACTCCCAAGTTGCGGACCCTGTCTGAGGGGTGTAAATTTTGCCCCCCCAGCCTGATTGTTGGAACATTAGCCAAATTTTTGGGAGGAAAACACAACAGCCACTCGGTCTTTTCCGGGTTGAGTACCAGTTTGTTAGCTCTCATCCAGTCTTTAACAGCCTCAAGGCCCCGGTTCATAGATAGTGACTGATCAATGTTTGTCCATTTGAAATATTCAGTATACTCTCCATTCATTGAGAACTGCAGAAGAGGCCCTTTTAAAAGATGCCCCTGCTCCCTGAGACTTTTTTCCTGTGGTGTGCAGGAAATGGTCTTTCCCTATACTGTTTCCAAGCCGTACAGTACAATTTCAGGAATTCATTTAATGCCTGTTGTGTCAGCATTTTAACAAATTGGAAGACATAGTGCTTTCACCATCTTTTTAAATGTTGGTTGAGAATGGTATTAATGAAATTTAATATTTTGTATTGTGTTTTTTAAAAATGGTTAGCTGCCTTGAGTCTTATCTCAGCAGAAAATCAGGATATAAATAAACAAACATATACTTATATACAGATTACGGAAGGAGCATGTATATTCTTTGTGAATTCTGCATGTTCTGCTAAATTCTTTTACAGTGTATATGAAACTACAAATTCTGTATCATTTAACCTTTTAATTTAACACAGTGCTTTGAAACTTAAAATAGCAAAACAAACTCCATTTTTCTGAAATACTGCTCTGTCACAAAAGACATAAATTAACTTTTAATGATCTTGGCCTGTATTCTTTATACTTAACTATGTTAAGAATAACAAGCTACATAGACCAAAATAAAGCTCATGAGTGAGTAAACATTTAAAGGGAATATGCTATTAGAAAGAAATTTAGAATCTAGTCCTATATTGTGAATACTGAAAGGCAAATTCACTAAATTCATTCGATCATAGCTAAAGGCATGATTGGGTTTCCAAAAATAATGTTTATATGTTGGTATGTTTTTACTTGTGCAGTAATTTTGTTCTGAAAAAAACTACACAGCAATTATATATTTTATATTTGAGATATAATAGAAAATTATAATCTAGATATCATCTGAAATAGTAGATATTACTGGTAATTTCCTCACCTTGCAAGCCATTTTTATTTCTACCATTTTCTATATCACTGTTTTGATTCTCTCTCTTTAAAGAATCTTATCAATCTTACCCAGCCATAACTTTCTTGTTTGTGCTCTATTGATTCTTCCTTCACATACATATATATAGATAGATTTGCAGTTCAGTCTTCATACTCTCTTCCTCTATGAAAGCCATCATCACCACAACATCATGGCAATTAATGTTTATATTCAATCTACATTCATTTTGCCCAAATTCATTGTTAACCCTCTTTCTTTTTTCCCCTCTTAGTACAGATATTTAAATATCCCATTTCTGTTACATTGAATGTTTCTGTTCCATTCCATCCATTCCTAAGGTGACCAGATTTTCAGATTGGTAAAGAGGGACACCATTGACCGGGAGGTGGGGGGGCTTGATTAAAAATTTTATATTTTGTCAAACATGACCCCAGGACACTGAAACCATCATAAATACGAATCTGTTGCCAAACATCAAAATTTTGATCACGTGACCATGAGGATGCTGCAACGGTCGCTAAGTGTGAAAATGGTCGCTAAGTGTGAAAATGGTCATCAGACACTTTTTTCAATGCCATTGTAACTTTGGTCACTAAATGAACTGTTTGAAAGTTAAGGCTAGCTTGCATTATAATGCCTTATGCTGGCTTACATTTTCAAGAGAGAGAAGCTAAACTCCTTGTTAGAATTGAAATAGAAATGAATAGAGTAGAGTAAAATAGAATAGAATAGTTTATTAGCCAAGTGTGATTGGAAACACAAGGAATTTGACTTTGGTGAATATGCTCTCAGTGTACATAAAGAAAAATAAAATAGTAAGATAGTGGGATCCTTGCTCACCAAGCTCAGAAAACAGCGATCCCACGATCTGCCCCACACCTCCTCTTTCCTCAAGAGGTGGGAGGGTGGGGGATCCTTGCCAACCAAGCTCAGAAACCAGTGATCCCACAATCTGCCCCACACCTCCTCTTTCCTCAAGAGGTGGTGGGGTGGGGGATCCTTGCCAACCAAGCTCAGAAACCAGTGATCCCACGATCTGCCCCACACCTCCTCTTTCCTTAAGAGGTGGTGGGGTGGGGGATCCTTGCCCACCAAGCTCAGAAACCAGTGATCCCACGATCTGCCCCACACCTCCTCTTTCCTCAAGAGGTGGTGGGGTGGGGGATCCTTGCCAACCAAGCTCAGAAACCAGTGATCCCACGATCTGCCCCACACCTCCTCTTTCCTCAAGAGGTGGTGGGGTGGGGGGATCCTTGCCAACCAAGCTCAGAAACCAGTGATCCCACGATCTGCCCCACACCTCCTCTTTCCTCAAGAGGTGGTGGGGTGGAAAGAAGGCGGGGCTTAGCAGTGAGAAGACGGAGTTTCAGGCTATTCCTGAAATTCCCCTATTCTGAAGGAATTTTGGACGGGTCGTCAGACCCTAGCTGTCCCGAAGAGACAATGAAAGGTGAGGGGAGATCCAGTGACCTCAGAGACGTTCGCAGGTCTCAGGGGGGCTCGGAATTAACCCCTCCTGCCAACTCCTTTCTGGATTAGCTGTACGCTAACCGAAACTGCAGGTTGCCCCTAAGAATGGTGGAAGTGGATTCAACTGGTAAGCTGATTTTATTACTCAAAGAGAGACGGTCCACACTAAAATTTAAGCTAATTGAAACCAAAGAACAGAAGAATCTAGCGGTGAATTGGTTTTTTTTTTTAATGGATTTATGGCCGGTGGTTACCCTATTTCTTAAACGCTTCAAGGAATTCTTCCCTGACTCTTTCTAAGTGGGCTGCAAAACTAATCTACTACAAATTGGCTTTTTACGATCTGACACTTTTATTGCTTGGCTGTGTTGGTCTAAGATCAGATAAGATCGCACAGCTCCCAGCGTGTTTTTACTTGCAAATATCTTAGAGCCTCTAACTGCGTCACAACATGGCGTCGATTTATATTCCCAAGGGCTCGTTTCAAATACTTTTTTCTGCATTTCAAAAGTTGTTTGATTCATATCAAAGATTTGAAAAAAAAATTGGATTATTTGACATTAAAATATGAAGAAAAAGGTGAGAACGTTGAATGTTTGAATGTTCCTGAAATACAAATGAAGAATGTGAGAAATGACGTCTGGTCTATCTCGGAGGAAGAATGCAATGCTGGAAAGGGGGGCAGCTATACAGAAGATTCATTTTAAGAGACAGAGCGCAGGAGGAATGAGAAGTATTAAAGAATCTACACTTTATGAAACATCATTGGCAGATTTCTTAATTCCACTCTTGAGAATTAAAGTCAATTTGAAAAGTTTAACAAGCCTGGGACAACATTATTATCTCATCAGAGACATCCTGAGCAAAAAGGTGCGAAGATATCCCTGTTTGGACTTGCTTATAAAAACATTTGGTAAATCTGTTCAACGAATGGCAATAGGACTGAGAAGGTTTTGTTATTGGAGAGGCATAGGCTGATAGATGGAAGAATACAATTTAAAATTAGCTAAATCTAATTACTCCTATTTGTAATACATATAGCTGAATAATAATTGATATTGATAGTAATGTATATAATGTGGAGTTGATATGATAAATAATAATTGGATATGAGAAAGGAAGGTTGGAAATATTTTTGGACTATATACAAAGGTTATTAATCACAATAATTATCACCAGTAAAAAATAAAATAAAATATATACAGTTAAATGTTAATTAATATGGGGAAAATGTTATGATATACGATATAACTACATAAAGAAGGGAGAATGATAATAAACTATACTGCATGGAAGATGGAATTTTTGGTATTAAATATTATGGATGTTCAGCTAAAATAGGATATGAGGATTTGATGTTAATAGAGGATTTTACAAACAAGTAAATGAAATGTCAGCATGTGGTTATGGATTAATTCTTTGGCATAGTTAAGGTTGAAGGATGTTTAAATAACTGTAGTTAACTAAAAGTGGAGGTATAATGATGTCAATATGGTAAACATTTGAGTTAAGATATTTGAATTAATATGAATTAATGGAAGAGATGCACCAAAACATGTTGTAACCAGCTGATATACTTTTTTTTATAATATATACCTGTGTTCTTTTTTTTTCTTCCCTGCCTTGTCTTTTGTTCTTTTTGTCTTTTTTCTTTTTTTCTTTTTTCTTTTCCCACTGGTGTGGGCATGTATTGTTTAAGATTATTATTATTATCAATATTTTTAAATAATAATTACAGTCAAATGAAAATGGATATATGATGATGGTGATATGTATGAATACTTGAGTTAAAATGCTTGAGTTAACATGAGTTATGTTTGTTGACTGTGGAGGAGATGTACAAAAGTTTATTTGTGACCGACTGATACACTTTCTATAGCATGTAAAGAAAGATGTACTTGTTTTAAATTAAAAATTAAAAAAAAAATTAATAAAAAAAAAAGAGGTGGTGGGGTGGGGAATCCTTGCCAACCAAGCTCAGAAACCAGTGATCCACGATCTGCCCCACACCTCCTCTTTCTCCCTCTCGTTCTCTTTTTGGGGTAAGGAGGAGAAAGGACAAAAAGGAGAAAGAGGGAGAAATGGCTCCAGGGAGAGCGGCGCCCAAGAGAAGCGGGCAAAAAAAGAAAAGAAAAGAAAAACCTTCCGACGGCTGAGTCTCTTGGCCCGGGACCGAGCCTCCTCCTCCTCCTCCTGCAGAAAAACAGTGTGTGTCAGCACGCGCACGCGCAGAAGGGGAGGAAGCCGACCGGAGAGAGGGAAACCACTGCCCTCTAAAGGCCACATCGGGAACCACACTTCAGAGAAATCAAAACTTTTTTTTAACGGCATCCTTTTTAAAATTGTTTTCTTTCTTTTGGAAAATCGGGACTTTTTGAACACGCTGCGGGGCACGGGACAAATCATTAAAAATCGTGATTGTCCCGCTGAAAGTGGGAAGTCTGGTCACCTTATCCATTCCTGTTACATTCAACATTTAGTTTCTGCTGATATGCTCCTCCCAACCTAGTTTTCATAATACTCACTATATATCTACCCTCATTTTTACACGTTAAAATTTCTCTATCCATTTCTCAATTTTTAGTTAGCATTTTTAGTTAACTTAGAGTACAGGACAATATATACTTGCTCTGGTTCTTCATCATTTCTGTATAACTTTTCTGTCAAACACAGTCACTACAGATCATAGCATGATTATACATGAACTCATAATAACCAACAGTTACTTGATTGTGAGATAGTGGCTATATAAATCTGATGGATGGATAAACAGACTTCTAATTGCACCAGATGTGTCCCTTATACTATACATTATCCATAAATACATCAAGCAATCCAGGGCATATCACATATTCTCGTCTTACTCCCTGCTCAGTGTTGGACCAGTTGCTAGGCATTCCATTGATTCTTATTGTATTTTTGTCTTACAATATTGAATAACCAACCTTCAACTCCATATCCATATAACTATATACTCTATACCCATAGATTTAACATAATCTATGTTAAAATGCCAATTTTAACATAGATTTTCTCTAATTTGGCAAGCATGCTCTTTTTTTCTCATAGTCATGCACCATTTTATGACTTGCTAAAGAGCAGAAGTTACATTTGCACATTTCCTGCCCAGCATCATAATGTGTTTTTTTTTATTTAATCAGTTTATAAGGTTGCACAATTTGCAAATGTGACTCTGAGTGACTAACATCAGGTAAAACAACAAACAAAAACACAATGCATGCCCAAGGCCACTCACACATTTACCTGATCAATTCCTTAAGAGATACATTTTGGTAGTTGTCTTTTTTGGTACTCTTTATCAACATTCTGCCAGAGTTATTCTCCTAGGCGCTGCTTGGAGAGTCCAAGCATGGGTTAACTTCAGCTTGAACTGAGATCTGGGAGACGCCCTGGAGGGGTTGGGAGAAAAGCCAAACTCCTCTTCCTCTGCCAGGGATGGAGAAACATCCCGCTGGGGATTGGGTAGGAAAGGGCCTACAGAGGCCTCTGCAGGTGGTGAGGGATCCCTGGCGAGATGTTGGGCCCTTTGAAACTGCTTTTCCAGTGATAGTCAATCTGGTCCCTACCGCCCACTTGTGGGCGTTCCAGCTTTCATGGTGGGCGGTAGGGGTTTTGTCCGATACTGAAGCACTTTCCTTTTTTAAAATTTAATTGACTTCCCTACTTTATAAATCACCATTACTGTGGAACCGTGGGCAGTTAGAAAATTTTACTACTAACAGACATACAAAAGTGGGTGGTAGGTATAAAAAGGTTGACTAGCCCTGACATAGACACTATACACATTTGCCTTAGATTACATAGACAACAAATAATACATTGTCACTGCATGGACAGTATTGGACTCAAACAGACTACATAATAGGAAACAGGTGATGGAAAAATGCAATCCAGTTAGCAAAACCTGTTCTAATTTTGGAACAGACCATGAATTGTTGATGTCAGATGTATGGATTAAACTTGTTAATTAAATACAGTACAGTACAGTACATGTGTCAGCAAGATACTCCACAGAGAATATAGACTACAAGAATAAAAAAGGAGTACTTTTGTTCTTCCTTAGCATTTTTTTCTGCAAATTTGGGTCAACTTTTTCAGATTAACCAAGCATTGATCTATTAGTTGCCCCAGGAATTGACCAACCAGCTTGTCACCTGAGCCTGACATGGGCTAAGAAAGAGTGACTGGTCAAAGGTCAAGCAGCCGGTTTCCATGCCTAAGGCAGGACTAGAACTCACAGTTTCCTAGTTTCTACTTCAGTAGCTTAACACCTCCCTTCCTGCCCACCCCCCTTACACACACAGAGTATGTCTTAAAAATTTTAAAAATGAAGGATGGGAGAGGAATCCAAAATTTCAAAGTAGAAAAGATCCAAGTGGCTTTCACAACAAGCTGTTTTCATAATCAGAATAGGACAGAGAACAAAAGCCTAGTGCAATAAAAAGATATAGTGATTGAATGTAAATTTCCATCTTAAATAAGAAACAATAATATCAAAAATGTCAACAAATAATAAGAAAGGGGATCAGAAAAATCACTTTCAACTTTTGTTATTAGTTTATCAAAATATAAAATACAGAAGTACAAAGAAAAAACATACAAAAAATTAAGATAAAAAAATATTGAAGAGTAATCATGGAAGTTAACCAATAGAGGCAAATGAGAGTAAAGAAAGATGGAAATATGAATACCCTTTGCAGATAGTATTATTGAATGTGAGTAATATTTATAAATAGGGAAACAATATAATCAGGGACCATTTCTACTAGAAAGTGAAATATAATAAGCAGTGAGCCAATTGTCAAATAAGAAGGTTGCAAGAATAGATGAAATTGCCCATTGAGTAAAGTTACAAAAGAGAATAGTTGAACTGCCAGCAGTTTCATATTAACAAGGAACAAGACTGTGTGGCCTAACAACTGGAAAAAATTCAGTGTGTACAGCTAAAGAAGAGAGATGTAAGAAATGCACAAATTATTTCACCATTATATTAATACCTAACATAAGGAAACTTGTAAAATCTTAAATAATAGAACAGATGTGGAGAAAAAAATGATAAATTGTAAGCTGCCCACTTAGATGAGATGGACGGGTGTCAAAGTCACGGCATCACATTGCCATCACGTGATGTTTCGGGATTTTTTTTTCCCTGGGGTGGCCATGTCCTGCATGTAACGTATCCGGGCCGCGGGTCCCCAGTTTAATATCCCTGGTGTAGACATTTGATAAATAAATAATAAATGAATAGATTTCAGAAAATGTAGGACTGCCTTAGCTAACTTAACATGGATAATAGAGCATTACTTACTATATCACGTCCCTGTCGATGAAGCCAGAATATAGAATGGTTTAAGATTAATGAGTGTGGCAGAATACATTTATATTTTTTGTGAGGAATATTTACAGTAAACAAGAAGCTACTATAAGTACTTAATTTGGAGAAATGGTTCAAATTAGGGGTGGGAGTGAAACAAAGATGCATATTTTCCTCATATTTATTTAACTTACACAGAGGATAAATTACAAGAATGGGATCAGAGGAAATTGCCAGCGGGGGTAGAGAACTGCTAGTTAAAAAAACAGTAAAAATGGGGATATGCAGACACTATTTTGTTAGTTGAAAGTAATAAGACTGGAACAACTTGTGGAAAAATCACAATGATATTAAACATAAAATGACAAAAAATAATACCATACTGTGAGCTTAGTGACAATGTGGTCTACAACAAAGAAGAGAACGTAGGTACAGTACTGACTTTAATTTTCTTGTCCTCAAGAATAAAGGAACTGCATGCTGGAAAGCATAGAAATTAATTTTAAAATGACAAATTTAGACAAGATCATGAAAGGAAAATGTTCCGAGAGATAAGAATAATTTAAAAAATGATCTTTCCAGAAGTAATGTTCAATTGTGAAAGCTGGATCCTGAAACAGAATAAGACAGTGATTGCTAACCTTTTTGTCGTTGGGTGCCAAAAGTGTGCATGCATTGCTGCACCCATAATGCAATTTGCGTGCGACCTGCGCATGCGCTTCGTCCATTTTTGGCTTCCAGGTTGGTGCAGGAGGCTTTCCAGGCCCAAAATGGGGTCCGGTGGGAGGCTCGTGCAGCACTCCTATGCCCCGTTTTGTGCCTGGAAGGCCTCCTGCACCAACCTGGAAGCCAAAACAGGGCACTGCGCAAGGCCCCAAAATGCAATGTGAGCGCGCGTATGCGGCAGAGACTCAAAGACCAGCTGGCTGGCAGCAGGTATGCATGGTAGAGCTCGGCTGGAGCGATGCCCGCAGAGAGGGCTCTGTGTGTCACCTGTGGCACATGTGCCATAGGTCCACCATCATGGGAATAAGAGAAAGAATGATACACTTTCAAATTAAGAATCTGTATTTGGATAATAAGAATACCATGGATGAAAAGAAAACTCTTGTCAGGCAGCCCTAGACTCTCTGTAAGAAGAAAGTTGTGTGCCTTGAATATGCACCATAACCAAATGATAAAGTGGGGGGGGGTGCAATTGCCAAATCTGAGGGAAGAAGACGACATTGTCTCTGAATAAAATGGGTGTATGCCCATCAAAGAGATTATTGGAACATCTTTGTAAGAAATTCAAAGTATTACTGAAGAGAGGTCAAGATGATAATCGTATTTTCATGCAGAGAAAAAGCTGAACCTGAATGAGTGGCATCTAACTAATAGATAGTGGTCATGATGATTGGTTGGACCTTTTGTACTTTAAACTCTTGGTATTACAATATAAATAGTAGGTCCTTTTACAATGAATAATAACAGGAGTTACATAAGCTCTTTGCTTATTGTCTGTGTTGCTTGGCAGATAACCAGGTAGAGGAAATAATTAGATCAGGGAAATGTGCATACCAGTGTGATTCCTGTGATATAATTTACATCACCACCATATAGAGAAAATTGGAGCTCTGTCTTCCTATCTAATTGTCTAGTGAGAGATGGCTGTTTCATGAATTAATGTTCTGTTTTTAGGATTAAAAATGAAAAGTCATACTGATGAAATAATTGCTTTACAAATTACAGACCAATATTTGTGAGGCAATAATTTAAGCAGTATATCTAGCACATTTTATCCATGGTTTAAGTAAAGTATTATGAATTGACAAGGAAAAGTTTCAGTTTTGGTCCAACTGTACAGCAGTCAGTCTTCAGTTTTGTATAATTCATGTTTCAAAATTTTATTCTTTAATAAAAGATGCCCAGTTCTACAGCATATATGTTGTTAGATTATGCTGTCCCTTACATTTTGTTTCATAATTATTTACTATTAGAAGAGCTTATTAAAACTGCTAGACACAAATATTTTTATTTGTTTCTTGCTTTGTTAATTCTCCCCATGCAGTGTTTCTTTTCAAATATAATTGCTGGTTTCATCTTTTGTTTATACAAATAAAACTAAGCCAATTGAATGTCCGTGGTGTTGAAACAGATTTTTTTTTATGTTTTTGCTTTTTTAAAAATTTTATTTTGTAATAACATTCTAGCACGAAAGACAAAAAAGAAAATAAAAGGAATTCAACAATCCAGCGTGCCTGCAGGAAGGGATACTGCTGAAAATCCCACAAACAAAGCTATAGTTCCTGCCACACTGCCACAGCTGACTCCTACCCTTGTTTCCCTACTGGAAGTCATTGAGCCAGAAGTGATGTTTTCAGGCTATGACAGCACAATACCAGACACAACTTGGCGCATAATGTCAACTCTCAATATGTTAGGTGGAAGACAAGTGGTTGCTGCAGTGAAATGGGCAAAGGCAATACCAGGTAAGTGATATGATTATGAACAATTAATCAGTGGAACAGCTTGCCCCCAGAAGTTGTGAATTGCCCTAACACTGGAAGTTTTTAAGGAGATGTTGGATAGCCATTTGTCTGAAACGGTATAGGGTTTCCTACCTAGGCAGGGGGTTGGACTAGAAGACCTCCAAGGTCCCTTCCGACTCTGCTATTGTATTGTATAGTCAGTGGACATTTGCGATTAGGCAAAGGACTGCAGGTTCCCCACTCTTGGTTTTTAAACAATCCTTTAAAGAAAGTAATTTCTCAAGAAACCATTATGAATATGAAATCAATGCTTTGGGTAAGCAGTCCTTCAATTATAATGTCCAGAGGATCCACTTTTATTTTCAAACAGGCTTCAGAAACTTGCATCTAGATGACCAGATGACTCTACTGCAGTATTCCTGGATGTTTCTGATGGCTTTTGCTCTAGGATGGAGATCATATAAACAGTCTAATGGAAGTCTACTGTGTTTTGCTCCAGATTTGATCATTAATGAGTAAGTAATACAATATCAATAAAAACACTTTGTGGGTTTTTTTAATTAGGTGGTATTTAATTACTTTTAACCACTAGCGATCATTTTCCAGAATTTGGTCAATAATAACCTGGATTCTTCTTCTGACATTGGTGATCATTACTTTTACTGTTGGATGTTTACCATGTGGCTTTGGGTGCTTCTGCCTCTTCAGAATCTAACTTGTACATCTGGTAGTTCTTGTTCCATTTGGAGACAGAATCTTGAACTTTAGTTTACTAGCATTTGAGGCTGCAATTGTCTAACAGTTTGGGTCTTGGGCTTGGTCTTTTTTTCTTTTTTCTTTTGGTCACATAAAATAGCTATACAGCCCTAAACTATGAAGGTAAGGGAGATAAATACGTATTGTCACTCATGCTTTTGTCACTTCCTATTTGGAGCTTTTGTCACCCCTTATTTGGAGAACAGGAAGCTTTTTGCCACATATTGGATCAGGATGCTACACTAGTTCATCTTGGTATGATGATTGGATGTGAATTTTATGGGATCATTCCAGGCACATTATGATGCATTTGTTTCAATATGTTACTGTTTTTGTTCTGTTGACTGTTAGCCACCTAGATTGTTGTATGGATTGGGTAGTTTTGTACACAAAAAATACAGGTAATCCTGATTTAGCAAGTGCCTCGGATAGTTACTGTTCACAATACACCAGTAATAAATAGCAATTAAAAACATTTTCGGACTAATGTGTGCATTTACTACAACAAAAGCCTTCAGTACCAAACTGATTAAGGTCAGGTCAGTTTCAGGCAGCTGCTGTAAATCTGCTATTCTAGTCAGTTCATTAGGTTCACAAAGCTGAGGTTTTTTATTTCGTTAGCACATTTTTAGGAAAGCACTATGCTCTGGAGAAAAGAAGCTCAGGAAAAGACAGCTTGTTTAAGCAATCTGGGAGGACTGTCTGTATATAAACATGTATACTGTATGTGTACATACTTTTCTACCCTCTGCACATCAATGGCTTCTCCTGCAGTGCCATTCAAGGAGGCACATTCCCTCCTATGGACAGAAAAATTGTTCATTTGTGACATGTGACATGTTTGCACAATACTTCATTAATAAAGTTGTTCTAATTCACTCGAATCTTATTTATTTATGGAAAAATTCTGAAGTGGTAATTGGGAAAATGTCTTGCCATGTGAAATGGAATTTATTTCAGCCTATGAATTTGGTTGAAGTGGCTGGAGTGCACTTTAGATGAGTTCAACCACCTGTTTTGCTAGCTCTAAGCCCCTACAATGCTTTTCAAACAGGTCATTTTTGAAGAGTATTCAGAACCTGCAACTGGTTCAAAATGTAGCAGTCTATATGCTAGCAGATAATAGCCACCACTGCTAGAGGGAGATCTTGCAGTCTTGGGTATTGAGGAATTTGCTCTTCTCCAAGTTCTAAAAATTGTTTTGGAATTCTGTATAGTCTTAAAAAAGAACAAATAAAAAAACATAGAAGTGGGATGAGGGGAAAAACTCCTTGAAAATATTGAGTGAAACTAAAATTAACAGATTCATCCATTTCTACAGTAGACACGTTTATCCTACTTTAACATCTTTGAACTTTTGTTTTCATTCTAGTAAAGAGTATTTCCATGCTTTTCCTCAATAAACTTGCTTTCTGAATCCCACAATAAATGTTTAATATAATTATTAGTAGTATCTTTAATATTGTTAATTGAAAGAGAGTAACAGAGTATGGGCCTTTAGGAATGTTACAAAGTTAAAAAAATGTTTTAAAACAGAAGTAACTTACAGATCTTTACTTATTTGACTGACTTTACTTTCAACCCAGGCAATCACTCAAGGCAGCAAATAAAATTTAAAAACGAAAGACAAAGTAGTAAACGTTAAATAGTGCTAATAATAAAATAATAAAAATGAAAACATCCTAAACATAGTGTATGTGTTTCTGTGTGTTTTAATCTATTGTGAAAACAGTTGCATTCTGGAAGCTAACTAAGTTTTCCATGGTAACATCAAGCTCTTCCACAACAGACATTCTTTGCTACCTACACCACCCAGCCTCTTCCTAATTTTGGTGAAGTTCAGTCCATCTCTCACCAAAAGCCTTTCCTGTTCATAGTGTAGATCATTGTCCAGAAATATAAATTTTTTTGCTGACACTATTCCTTGAGTAAGTGATTGACATCCAGAAATCTCCGTTCCATTCTTGGGCCATGATCTTCAGTTGGATTAAAATATCATATTTATCGGAGTATAAGACACACCTTCCCCCCCCCAAAAAAAGAGGGTGAAAATCTGGCTGTGTCTTATACTCTGGTGCATCTTATAGTCCGAAAAATGCAGTACCTCTTGAACTCCAAATTCTTTTGTCTTCCTGCCTAGCTCCTTATAGGCTTTTGATAATATTTCCAGGCTCTTTCTTAAGTATGATTTATTCCAACATGAAATAGAAAGATGGGATACATCAGTCATTCAACTAATTGGGTTTATCTCTTCATCATATCCCAGATCTGGGAGAAAATAAACTTTTCTTTTGTTTGATCTGCAGATTGTTGTCAGGCACAAAACAACTAGGTCCACGCATGAAGAATTGAATTAGCTGATTTATTGCTCAATCCTACACCAGAATATTTTCAGACTAATGGTTTGCACTTGAGTGAGGCTAGATAAGGTTCAATTACATTTGTGTGTGTGTGTGTGTCAAATTTCACTTTCTTGTGCCCATATAGGGATTACATGTCCCAGTTTGACTTCTCTCCATGGCTCAGCTAGTATCTACAATTGCTAACTCCATTCCTCTCAACATTGAGACACTTATCACCACCACACACCTTTTTTCTTCAGGACAGACATTAGTTTCCTCATATCTATGGAAGCCCACACTTCTTTCTTTCCCTTTCCCTTGAATGTTGAATGAAAAACTTCAGAAGTGAATCATCCCTCAGGATGATTGGATTGGATTGAATTGAATTGATTCTCCAGTGATGGGCACCGCCTCTTGGTTTTCTTGGTCATCCATATTACATGCTGTCAACCCTCCTTTCTCAGGGCTCCTCCTTCCACCTTCTTTCCTGTGTTCTTTTTTATAGACATCCCTTTGCCTTTTTCAGAAACTGTCTTTCATGATGAATCTTAATATGGCTGAATGTGCCTCCAAGCCCTCCACATTCCTTTCCAGCAGCGCAATGAATTTTGTACAAGTGTAGTTGAAGTTAACTTACAAGATATACACAATGCTTGTGTTCCCCAGACAGGAACACAAGCAACATGCATAACTTGCAGTGAGTCGGCACTTAACTCCTTGTCCATATCTATAAATTTCCAAAAACTCATCCTGGAGATACCTGGTCTTGAGCCATGAAATACATTGCAACTTTGAATTGTACTTGGAAGCCAATGCAGTGCTTACAAAAGTAATGTATGTGGCTGTAATGACTTTTGCTTCCTGACAGAAGGCTTCTGTAACTAATTTCAAATAGACTTTAAAAGAAGTTCCATGAAGAAAAGGATACAGTCGGCTATCTTTAAAACAAATACAAATTCGATTTTTAGTTTGCTTGGCACATTGAAAATTGTTACTTAGTCAAATAATTTTTCAGGTAATTAACTTACACTATAAAAGGCACGGAACTGCATATAGACTGCTAGTTAAAATAATGTTTTACTGGAGAAACAGAAATTCCTCTATAAGGAGGTAATACTGTAGCCTATGTGAATAGGTAAGGAACCAGAATGACATACTGCATAAAATTTGAATCAGATCTGCGCTTAAACAACCACTGTGATGTTTAACTTAATGGGTGTCTTATTTCAATCTCTTTTTCTTCCAGGAGACATGATTAAGAGGTCTGGGTAGCTTGTCACTTTCCATTTTCATGGCTTTTGTGATAATATATTGAATCTGTAAACTGCCTCAAATGGAGGCAGCTAAACATTTTAGATAAATAAAAACTGGGGATTCTTACGGAATTAAAAGTTGGTCAAACAAGTTTGAATATTGTTCCTAATATTTATATGAAAATCTGGTAATATTTTAATGTAACAAACGTATGTAGAAAAGGAAAAGAGAAATTGTAATGACATCATAGATTTGACATAGCATTAAATGGCAATGTAATTGGCAAAAAATGGATACTGAAAAAAGGAATCAATTTTACTTTTCTCTGACCAATTCATAAGCCATGTTGGAACAATTTACAAAATGGAGACTAAAGCTTAGAATATATTTCAGTAATTTTTAAAAAGAAAAAGGGAGAAGAATGTTGATAATGCAGATTTATTGTCAGTAAACATCCCCTGTACTCTTAATCATAACACAATTTTACCAGTAATGAATAAACATTTTAAACTGCATTAAGTTTAGTTTGAAAAGAAGATAGATACATTGCAAAAAGTTTCTTTACTTGTTGATTTGCTCCATATTAAAATATAAGTAAACAAAAGTAATTTAAAACATTTATTATGAGGAAATAGAACACACACTGCTACTCCCTTTATTCTAGATTACCCTAAGAGTATCTAACATTACTCATTCACTTGGGATGCTCTTTTCTGAATGGAAGTGTTGAGGATGCTCTTTCAAGAAAGATGAGAAGAGCAAATGGTCTACTCATTCAGAGGCTGCCATTCTTCAGAGTTGAGAGATACATCAGCAGTTTCCATCTTCATGGGCATTAAGAAGGCTCAGCACATTGTGTGTCTTGACCTCTCTCCTTGCTTCCTCCATCATTACACAGGTAGCCCCCACTTAACAACAGTTGGACTGGCAACTCCAGTACTAAAGGCAGTGGCCACTAAGTGAAGATTCATGTGACCGCACTGGACTTACAGTGTCACTTCTGCTACTGTTGTAAAACAAATACATTAAGTGTGGTCATCATGTGACCACAACTTGCGATTTTACTACCGGCTTCTCTGTTGGCTGTTGGTCAGAAGCTGATTGTGAGGCATGCAAATGGTGATGTATGTGATTGCAGGATGCTGTGATTGTCCAAATACCATCTCATTTAAAAGTCCCCAATTGTGGATCACAGGCACACAGGGACGCTGCACTACAGTTGGTGTTTTATTTTTCAACTGTTGTAACTTTGAATAGTTTCTAAAGAAGGCAGTTGGTAACTGAGGACTACCAGTGGTTAGTATTTCAAAGAACTGCACGATAGTTTTGAGAAATGGAGAAATTTAAGCTATGTCATGTTCTGTTTAGAGTACATGTATGATGCTGTTATGTTTGGAAGAGTAAGCTCATTGAAATATGATACAAATCTTTCTAGCTTTTACTCTGACCCAGGCTCCTAACAGTCTGGCAGAATCTTTTTGTTCTGAATATTCAGACAAAATGGAAGTATTGTTGGGAGGAGGGGAAGGAAATCTAAGTAGAGAAATCACTTCATTCTGGATGAGATTATCTGTACTCTGAAGTTTACTTCATTATGGATCACTCCCAGTTTATTACCTTAAGAAACAAATGAAGGTTATAATGAGAGTTTTTGTCCAGATTCATTTGGTAGGCCAGCAGGAGCCTTTTTTGGTCTATTTTTTGCTGCAGTTACTAAATCTTCCAGCCATTTCAAGTTTAGATTACTGTAAGATGCTTGATGTGAGCCTGCTCTTGATAGCAGCCCAGACATTCCAGTTGGTATAAGTTGCTGTCCAAAGTCCATTTAAAACATTTACTCTTAAGTCCTATTTGAGGCCTTTGTAAATACAGTTTATAAACATGGTAAATAGTTGGCAGCCAAACTAGTTGAACAACAGTCTCTTTTGAGAGTAATGGTACATTGCCACATGTCCTATTTTCTTCAAAAAATATTAAGGTTGAAGATATATAACTTATTCAACTTGTTAAAATAATTCCATAAAGAAATCTATTGGTTTCTTTATACTGATATAGATGTGTGTGTGTGCTCTTTCTTCAGGCAGAGAATGAATCTACCATGCATGTATGATCAATGCAAACGTTTACTGATGGTTACTAATGAGTTAACCCGGCTTCAGGTTTCCTATGAAGAATATCTCTGCATGAAAACATTGCTCCTTCTCTCTACAAGTAAGTAGTTATTTCTGCCCTTACAGCTTTTTTTTTTTTAAATCTTGATCTATTTTGAAAATTGTGACTTCATCTTTATCATTGAACAGTGATCTGGGAAATATGAAACCTAGTTTCAATCCATTAAATGTTGCTGTGCTTTTTGTCTATTACTGCTCAATTCTTACCAGTCTAAGGATAATCAGTAGGAATGAGTAAGGAATCCATTATAAATATATTTTCTAGTGTATCGAAATTGTTTATTTTACGAATGGTAATTAAGGTTGCAGAATTTCTGCAAGACAGAAAAAATTTTACTTTCAGAAATTATTAAAATGCTTGGTTGTTAAGATGACTCCAATTTTGTTGTAGGTGGAATTTTCACATTTCATATTGATGAGACAGATTGTTATATTGCACAAAAAATTCAAAATAAATTATCTGAACCACTCCCATTGTCCAAGACAGAGGCCAGGGGCCAGGAAAAGTCCAACCGATCTTACTGAATATAAATTTCCCATTCCTTTTGTAAATAAATGCATAATTGAATTGAACCTGACAATAAATCTGTACCATAATGAAGCTGGTTTGTTGAGATTCTTCGAAAAAGATTCATTTTTTAAACTACAGTAGAAACATAGATGTTGAATGAAGGGATAAAAATGAGAGAACCAGTAACTATATTTAGAAACAGATTGTTACAGAGTATTTAACTATATATAAGGTTGATCAATAATGCACAGGGGTTTTTAGGCAGATAATGAATCTACTATGCATGTATGATTCATGCAGTTGTTCCCTGATAATCACTGAGTTAGCTTGCATAGGTCAGGGCATTTTTTTGTTGCATTGGTTATTGTGAATGTAAAATGGTAATATATAATTGAATATTCTGTCATCTTAATCCAGTTCCTAAGGAGGGCTTGAGGAGTCAGGCTCTCTTTGATGAAATTCGTATGACATACATCAAAGAGTTGGGGAAAGCCATTGTGAAGAGAGAAGGAAACTCTAGTCAGAACTGGCAACGATTTTACCAACTGACGAAACTTTTGGACTCCATGCATGATGTAAGATTTATTAATATGTATTTATGTATTGTTTCAGTGTAGTCAGTAAAAATGTGGAGAGCATTGGTTCACCAATAAGGATGATGTTTTCATGCAATGGAAAAATTTAAGCCAGGTGAATGTGTATTTAAATTATTTGAAGGAAGAATAGGAAGGTCATAGTTTCACCCTGCTTTAATTGTTTCAGTGAGTATAAAAATAATTAAAATGCACAGCATTAATAAATGTAGCATAGCTATAAGAACTTACATTTATTGATACCAGGTATTGTAATCCTTATTGAACAGCAGTTCCCTGCTGAGAAGTTGAACATCAGCTGCAGGCTATTTAAATATATATATTTAAATTTCATGTTATTCTGCCTCTCAACATAACAAGCTAGGATATGTAGAAAAGCAAATTTCTTGAATTTCCTTAATTACATTGAACTGAATCTACTGTATTATATTATACAGTTTGCATTTCAAATAAAGAGGTTTCCAGTTAATTGGTTAAAAGTTAAAGTTGGTTGATAAACTATGTTGTTCTGATTACTGTTGGCATGATGCCTAAATAATTGGCCTATTCTTGATGTATTGTCGCCAGAGAATATGGAATGCAGACTAGAATGCAGATAAATGATGAATCTATTCAATCAAGATTTTCAATGTTTAATGGGCATTGTGTTTGTTTGATGTAATAGTTGAACTGAGGCAGTATTCTTTTATCATCTTATTTTGCACCTCAATATAAACATGCTATTATTCTGTGGGTGTGCACATGTGTGGGGATGTGAATATGTGTGTACATCTTTTACATAAGCACTCAAGGCTAGCAAAACATGTTGGTTGGATTAAAGATGTAGGAGTAAAATATGCTTAAATATTTTAGACTATCAGAGAAAGCTGGCTTCATCCTTCCTTCTTATCATTTACAGGTGGTTGAGAATCTTCTAACCTTTTGCTTCCAAACATTTTTGGATAAATCCATGAGTATTGAGTTTCCAGAAATGTTGGCAGAAATCATCAGCAATCAGTTACCAAAATATTCAAATGGGAATATTAAGAAGCTCCTATTTCATCAGAAGTGACTGCCTTAATACAGAAAGGTTGCCTTAAGAAAAAAAAAGTCAAATTATAACTTCTTTTTTATAAACTAAGAGACATGTTAATTTTGTTATTGTACCTATATTAGGTATTTTTGTTTTTGTTTTGTAATTATGCACTACATGTGGTTTACAGAGGGCCAAGATCTAGCTTTCAGAAGACACCTCAACTGAATGAATACAAGAAAGAGAAAGAAAGAAGTATGGCTTGGAATTTTTCCTCTATATATACCATCATGCTGGCGGTATAGAATGCATCAAAAACATCATTGTCAAATTTGGAATCTGCATTGTCAACATTCTGCTAGGAGTTTCTGCAGTTGGCTGGTTAAAATTTTCTAGATTTTTGTTTTGGTATAGTTTGTTTTGTATAGTTAAAGTAGCAATTTTGATTTATGCATGTAACATGAGGAAAGTTTACAACTGTATATCAGAAAAGGGAAGTTGTGCCTTTTATAGCTATTACTGTCTGGTTTTAGCAATTTCCTTTACCTTTATATACAGTGGACTAGCTTGCTCATTTTTTCTTACATAATTTTTGTAAAACTTCAAGATGCCTATTGTACAGCTGTTTTTAAAGTGGGGCAGCTCATAGCTTAATGACTTCTAGATGATGAACTTCAAGTATAATCATATGAATATAAGGTGGCTTGTCTAATATGACTGTCCTAATAACCCTTCTAAATTTGGCCTATAATTCAGCCTTCTTCAGTGGGGAATGGGGATTGAAATGTATTCCAAATCTAACCTGAACACTGGAATTGCTTATTTTTTGATATTGGTCATGCATGTTCTGTGAGCTACTAGAAAACTAGCTTTGTCTTAAACAAGTGTTAATGAACACAAACATTTTTTAAAGCAGCCTAGATATTTGCATTTAATGCAACAGCCATAATTGTAAGAATCTTGGGCTGGATTGACATTAAAAATATCAATCTTGATTGCCCATCAGGAAACTTTCAGGAAAATATGCATTATTGTTTAAAAGTTTACTTATACATGGAGAAATTAACTTTTTCCATACACAATTATTGCCATATAAGTGTGTACTCCAATGTGTATCAGTGTATATTATATATACAATGGCCACAATCCAGAGCAGCTATAACGTGCATACCAAAATCAATGTGCACAGAAATTGGCATATCTGTTCTCATTGGACACTCAGACATAGCAGAACCTGTTCTTTTAAAATATGTATGTAGAAAAAAAAACAGTATTGGTAGCCTATTCATATTTTTCAGAACAAATAACAAATTTACCTCTTGGGATCTCAGAATTGGTAGATTCTAAAGGGAAACCTCTTCCCTCAAATGTGATCAGAACTGCTGGAAAGTAGGGTGAAAAGTTTCAGACTTAATATGATGGGCAGTGCATATCCAGTGGATATGGAGTCTAAATCCCACCTATTCTTGCAGTAGCTATGTTGATTCCCAATAAAGCAGTTCAGCAAGCTGAAAAAAGCCAGTTTCTGTTGTTAGATTGCACACTGGATTGAAGGCAAATGTATACAAAACCTGACTCCATTTTAAGTTAGAAATTGATGACTACATTTCTCTGTGCGTGTATGGGTGGTATACACACATACATATACATACATGCAGACACAAACACATATACATACATTATATATAAATACATATATATAAATATATATAAACCAGGATTTACAAAATAATTGTACCTCTACCCTGTATATGTTTCTAATGGTTCTTAAAAGATTTTAATTCAAATAAGATTTTTAGCTTTATGCAGAAAAGAAAATAGACCAAACTACAAGAAGAAGAAGAAGAAAACTTTTATGGAAAATTAAAATCCCAAACTTGTATATGGCTTCACTTCCGTTTTTCACTCTCTCGCTCAAGTGAACCAATCTGGAGAATACCAAGATTCCACTGCTTATTTTGTGCTTTAGAATAGTACTTGGTTTCTGTACAGCTCCAGTCCTTCTCTATCAAACTCCTAGTGTGCCATAAAACAACCATCTATGTCTTGTGATTTTTTCCCTTGTTGTTTTAAACAATTTGTAAGCTGTAGTAGCCCATCCTCTGAGCACCTTAAGAATTTTCAGTAAATTTAAAATACTATGCCACTCTAAATGTTAAAAACAAAACAAAAAATATTTTGAGTGGCCAAAATAAAACAAGAGGTATAAATGCTTAACAAGAATTAACAATCATAATGTGATACGTTACTAATACAATTTTGTTTAATTAATATTTTCAAATGTATAGAATCTGATAGTGTTTGAAGAAAAAAAAGGAAGGGCTAATACAGCTTTAAATGCAGTTTATCAACTTATTGTATAATAGCGTGTATAGTGTATCATAAGAAAGGTTTTTAGATGACAGATTGCTTTATCATGACACGTATATTTTTTCTAGGGGTCACAAATGTGTTGATATGATAACCCATAAAAATGTGGTTTGTCTGGAAGTATTAGTCTTCACAGCATTGTGCTGCAGTATCTAAGAGGTACTCTAATTTTATTATGTATTTCTGTTATTTCTCTTTTCCTTATTGTCCTAAATGAACTTACCCATATTCAGTGGAAGCTCCTGGGGCAGAAATGTAAACCCATTAAACCATTGTAGGGAAAAAAGAGTTGGAAATTAAGTATGATAATCCAACCTATGTGTTTGGTTCCCCCCACATTTCCCCAATTGAATCTGCAGAATCTGGGTGGGTTTATGAAAGCCCTCCATACATACACAAACACACACAGACACAGACAAAACACACAGAAGGGAAAAAAATGAAACAGTGGGCTCATGTATGCCTTAGCCTATGTGTTCCACACCACCAACCTGTGTGATTACTTTTAAATATTCTCTCTTTGAGCAAAGCAAAACAGACCAATTTTGCAATAAAATGCATATAGCTACCAGCAATATGTAAATATAGATCATAGTTTGAACAAAGTCAAATACATTTCTAATTATTCAACAAAATTGCTCCTTGTAAAACAAGATATTTTACCTGAGCTATTTTTGTCTTGTCTTAATCCTCTTTAAAAATGTGAGGCTTATAAATCAAAATCTCCTGAGCGCTGCATTCAGTACTTGGGAGTAAAATAGAAAATGTAATGAAAAGAAGATTTTTCTTTATGGTATCTGTGCAGTTCCAGAGTTAGGAGCTGTGAATAGCTGCTGTGAATTTTCTCAAAACAGCTGGATAGCCCTGAGATGCAGTTGCAAAAACCACAGAATTGAAAGCAAGAGAGATGCCCATTTCACATAATCATCTTCTGACTATCGCACAGGGAAAATAGCTTTCTCCATCATCAGTTGCTTAACCATGGTTTATTGAATATACCAGATTTTGCTTGGTTCACCTAGCAAAACCAAGCCATGTTTCCTTGATATCCTTGTATGGGTTTACAAAGCTTACTAAACCACCGAGAACCACATGTTGGAATAGCGTTTTGTGTAAAGCCAGCATTCTGCATGATTTTCTCTTCAGGTGCTATTCACGTAGCAGTTCCGAGTATTACTGCTCAAGTGATAATTTACAAGATACCCAGAAACAGGCACATAATCTGTGCTACTGAATAAGCTTGTAAACATTTAGATGTTTAGCCATTTACTTAAGCATCAGTGAATATTTTAGCAATAGTATGCAAACTATTGAAAATCTATTTTGACTGTTTTTGGTTAACACTAACAGGTTTCAGTATTTACTTTCAAAAATGCTCCTGAAAGGATAACACACAAGGAGGATACCAGAAATTATACTCGGAAAGTGACATGTATTAAATATTTTCACCCCCACTGCAAAGTTTAAGAAAGCTAGGAATGTGTGATTAACAAATATGTGTGTATGAAGTGATGGTTTACCAACCAGTGAGGTATCCTGTGTCTGTGTGAAGACAAAGTCTGGGTTGGAAAGAGGATTTTATTATATGTAAAATATTTGTTGAATTTATGAATTTCTTAAACATAGAAATGCTGATTTTAGAAAATTTCAGTTTAAATGTGCTAAATGATTTTAAACAAAAGCCATTTAAATATATAAGCATTTAACAAAATGTGATTTTGTTTGGCTATTCTTTTTTGTGCTGTGGGAAATCAGCACTGCAAATAAAACAGGGAAAATTATGACTTCTGTCTCTTCAGTGCCTTGCCACATCATGCTGACCTGGAAATGATTTGGATAGCACTAAATATGAATGTGGTATTAACATTTCACAAGGTCATTGGTAGGAATAGGCTTTCATAGAATATGTTCAGGCATTGGAGAGATGAAATGCTAAATTAAGAAAGAGCTTGTTTGGCTGATATCCTTATTTTAACTTTTACTACCTGTTGAAGTGATTCCTAAGAAAATGTTTTTGATTAGTATGCCAATCTTGCCAATCTAAAAGTACATTTGATAGGGAAAAAAAATCAGAGAAATATAAAATGAACACAAATATGGAAACAAATGCCAACCTACCTTTAAAAACAGCTTCTAAGATTCATAATTTCATATTAGGACAGGGAAGAAGGATAATCAGGGAATGGAGAAACGAGATGTATTGTTATAATCCCTATGAATAGAATTTCAAGAGATGGGCATTGCCTAGAAACACCAGAATCATACGATTTGTTTCAAAACGTTTGTTGGATCTTAATTCTCCATGGTGGTATAGAGTCCAATATATTATGATGCAAGGAATTTGACCCTTCTACTCTCGGGAGGGGATGAGCTTTGATGACCTACCTTGGATCAAATAGATCTCACACAACAAAAATACAAAATTGTGTGACTTTATACAGGAGTGCATTATGCAGGCATTGTGTCTTGTGTTTATAATTCCTGTAGACTTTCCAGAAGACTTGGAACTGCAGAGAAAAATGCACATATTCCTTCAAACTGAATGTTGGATTCAGAAGTATCATTTTATCTGCAGAAGGTGCTCTTTTTATTTTGTGCCAAAGGAAAGTGAAACAGTCCAAAGATTTTTCCCCTTTGCATAAGTACAGTAGAAGCCAAGAAGGCTGTAAAAATTGCCCTTTAGGCCGCTGCATGCATGCTTCCTTCCTTTTGTACTTGTGTATAAGCCTTTGCAAAACTGAACCAGTGACTATTTTCATTTCCTCTCTGTTCTAAAGAGCCACCCAAATGTGGAATCATTTGTTTCAAAAACATGTAGGTCTAATTCATAGTGAAGTTTCAGAAAGTAAATATTATGCATTTCCTTCATGTTCTGCCCTTATCGCTCTAATAACCTTTTTAAAATCTCAATATCTCTCCCCCCTCTCCCCCCCCTCTCACACACACACGGAAGGGAATCAGATCACAAAAATACTAGATTATATTAAATCCATGGAGCTGAAACAGCAGGGATGGAAATATACTTTCTTCATGGTTCTTTGAAGTCTGTTGAGATACCTCTTGAGTGTAGTAGGGTTAAGACCAATAATTTTTGAGAAGGGGTGGCAAGGCCCTGGTGGCCAAGCCACTTTAATTTGAAGTATGCACTTGAGTATTTTATAGAAAGGGACCAGAATTTTCACCCTCTTTCATACGCAGGCCTCACCTACTGCCTGGTTCACACTGAAGTGAATTAGGCTGTTCTGAGTGTATCTACATTTTTATGCTATTGCTGTTACATAGAAAAATACTTTCAGGCAAGGCAGAGCCTCATATTGGGTGTTTTTTTAAAAAAAAAATTAAGGAGCTTTTGAGGCTTTTCTGATAAAAGACCACATATAAGAAAATTGTCACCTCCCACCCACTCCTCCCAACAAAGTTAATAGCACGGATTCAACAGTTTGTCAACATTCTATTTTGTATATTATACAAAAATATATAATGGGGACAAATGCTATATTATGCTGGTGTATGGCATTAATTAAAAAAAAAAGCTTTTTTTCATTTTTATCACAGTAATTTTAAACAGTGTAAAAAAATTAAAACAAGTGACTCCTGTCTTAAAACAAAAGTTGTAGTTTTTTATTCATGCCGAATAACTGTAGTAACAGTGTCTTTCAACATAATCAGTGAAAATGTTGGACTGTAAAATCTTGTGTGGAATTGTTAAGCATTTATTTTCATTTTAAATTTTGCTGTTCTGGTAATTCAAAGCCACATGTCTGTACAGAAGCTGCCGTAAATGTAAGCCATTTACAGCAATGCTGAATAATGGACAAAATGACAATAAAATTCTGCTTTTTCATTACATGTTCAAACCATTTTGAAGTGGCTTTTTTTCTCTTGTGCAGAATGCTGAATCTAAGCTTATTAACTTCTTTCTATTCTATTAACTTCTCTTCCAAATTAACTTTAATCCTGGGCTGCCTGGTCTATTTAGTGCAGAACTTCACTGGCATTTTTTCCCCTTTTAATCTTCACAGTTGTCTACAAAACTACACAGACACGCTTCAAGTTCTAAGGGTGAAGGCGATCTGGCACTGTAGCAGTACAATAATTGGTATAAATTGAGGAGGTTCTGCCTCTCCTGGGTAGATAAAAAATCTCACTTTATGGCCCCAGTGACTTCACTTGTATCTTTTTAATCATGGGAGCAAGGGAAAAACCGAGGAACTTGTGAGCAGACTGTGCCATTTCTTTTCTCCAGAACAGCAGAAAAATTAAAACATGTTTAGGGATGTAAAAAATTATTTATATGTATTTATGTATATACTCTGCCTCGTAGGCCAGCTGCATGTTCTCAGCAGTTCCAGTACACAAGCATGAAATCTTTAAGGATATTCTTATACTTATCATGACTGAATATCACTTCAGAATCCTACATCATATTGTCATTAGATGATTTTCAACAGGCAAACGGTGCAAGACAAAAATAAATAGGAATATTTGTCAGATGTAGCTTTGTATGAAGTCCACCATACATCTTAAATTCATAGGATCTATAATATTCTGGTGCAACTGAAGAGTCGGGGGGGACATCAAACTTGAGTTGGAGCACATACCTAATATTAAATATATCAAACATAAAAATTCTCTTGGATTGCTTGTCTCACATAGAAAAGCACCTAATGAGTGTGTAAGCCTCTCACTTCTGTCGCTTAATTGTGCATATGCACACTTTTTTTTAAAGTGGGTTTATAGGCTATTCCAATTTCAATGTTCATAATCTGGCCTAAAAACAATATAATGAAAGGAAATCAGTAATATAAATTTAGGTCTATAAATGTAATAAATAAAAATAAAATATTGGACAACCTATCTATAATACCAGGAACTATCATTTATTTAATCATCTGCCCCATCCTCCAAAAAAAGTCCAAATGCCAGAGAAAACACAATCGTAAACTTCCAGCCTCTAAAGCAGGGCTGTCAAACTCGCAGCCTGTGGGCCAGATGCGTCACGCCCATGCACTGGCCACGCCCATGCCTGATTTAGGGAGGAAAGTCCTGATACGTCACGTGATGCCGTGATGACGCAAGTTTGACACACTTGCTTTAAGGCTTCATCAGACTAACCAAGCTATATCACCCCTTATTTTAAATTTCTGAATCCAATGTTGAATACAAAACAAATGTTAAACTTGATATAAGTTATTCTAATGTAATAAAATACTGGAAAAAATTTGGTGCAATAATTACAGCATCAGGCTAGAAAACCAGGGACCATGAATTCTAGTTTTGATTTGAGCAGAAAGCCAACATAGTGACCTTGGGCCAGTCATTTTCTCCCAACCCTAGGAAGGAAATCTTGCCACGAAAACCAAGTTTTTATCCAGGCAATTTTTCCAGGAATCAACACTCGCTCGCTCGCTCGACGCCTCTTCACCCAACGTGGGTATAGGCGACTTCCATGGAAAGTGATGGCGATCCATGGAAGCTGTTTCGGCTGGATATACCCAAGGGGACGCCAGTCCCAAGGGTCGACAGAGCCTGATTGGTGGGAACAGGGGGCACCACGTGAAGGCCGGGTTGTCGTTTGATAGTGGAGAGGCTATATTTGGCGCATCAACTATCCTTGCCCCCCGGAATCAACACTGACTCAAAGGTACACCCCCCCACAAATCAAAGTAGAATATTAAACTTGATTCATGTCAGCCCAGACAAGAAGCACACTCAGATTAATTAATTCTACTGTGATGTTACATTATCAGACTCTTTGCAAATCTGAAAGTGAATTTCTCCCCCCCCTCTCCCACAATCCACCTTGCCTTTGCAACCCAAGAAATTAGGAAAGGTTCTTTCTGTGACATTTGCCACACCCACATTTTTGCTGTGGGCTAAACTGCCTTTTTAAATCAACCATTGCCTTGACTTTTCATCCCATGGTAATTTCTACATACCACTACAAGACATGACTGGTACATAGTGATAGCAACAGCACTTAAGACTTATATACTGCTTCATAGTGCTTTATAGCCCTCTCAAAGTGGTTTACAGAGTCAACAATATTGCCCCCAATCCTCGTTTTATCAACCTCGGAAGGATGGAATGCTGAGTCAACCTTGAGCCTGGTGAGGATCGAACTGACAAACTGCTGGCAGCTGGCAGCCAGCAGAATTAGCCACCAATACTGCATTCTAACCATTGCACCACCATGGCTCTTTTAAATGATGTGTATTCTATATTTTAAAAACCAGTTGTGAAAAACTAATCTATCACCAATGGGTTAGATATGATTTGATAATATAGACCCTTATTATTCATCTGCTTAATTTATCAACTTGTATTCTCTTAAAGAAAAAGCACTACCTCACATATATGCCATCTTTCTCTTGCCATTTTTCTCTCATAAAAATGCCTCTTGTAAGGAATGCAAGAGATCTATATTTAAGTGGCCACGTTACAGATTGTGTTGCAAAAGTTATCATGATTCTTCATCATGTATCGGGATGGAGGCTGACTTGTAAGCAGGCCAGCTGTGTGATTTTTCTCAGTGCTCCCGTTGCCATTTTCATTCATTGCATTAAAAAAAATGAGCACTGTAGATTTTAAGAGAAGAATTAAAATACTGATTTGTTATTTTTCCTTTCATCTTGAGGAGTTATAGTGCAAAATTTCAATCATCTTTAATATAAGCTGCCCTTATCTTTTCTCACAGAAAATTTATGCTGTAGCAAACATTTACAATCCTAGAACTGAGTCCTTCCGTGCTGCTGGCAATATTTGTAGAGCCTTCCATGAATTAGATCATTATGATGCAATGCAAATGATTTTGAGCACATAAAACTCTGTTTCCTCTAGCATGGGGTGGGGGGAGGAGAAAATGGAGGTGATGGAAACTGAAGAGCTGACTCATCTTGAGATCTCTTGTTGATTCTGTACCTAAAACCAGATGGAAGGCATTGAGAGAAAAAGCTGATGTAGCACTTGCTTTGGGCACTAATGCAACAGAATAGCATTTATGCTGACTGCTCAGCAGGGTTAAGATCGAAGAAGGGGGTGTGGAGAGAAAACGGCTAATGCCATATTAAAGAAATTGAGCATAATTACTGAGCTGGATTTCAGGGAATATGAATAAATATTAAATGCAAAACTGTAAGTTAAAAAAAGAAAACAGTCTAAGCAGAGGTGAAATTCAATTATTTTTTTTACTACCGGTTCTTTGGGCATGGCTTGGTGGGCGTGATGTGGCTTGGTGGGTGCGAAACCAGAAGGATTCTGCAAAATCTCCATTCCCATCCCATTCAAGGGGATTGATACTGCAAAATCTCCATTCCAGCCCCACTCTGGGGCCAGCTAGAGGTGGCATTTGCCAGTTCTCCAAACTACTCAAAATGTCCGCTACCAGTTCTCCAAAACCTGTCAGAACTGCTGGATTTCACCCCTGAGTCTAAGTATCTCCTCACTTGAAAAAAGGAACTTTGTAGCAGATCTTCTCCATTTCTTACAATATTGCTTTTGCATATGCTTAGCAGTCTGGTGTTATGGTTAAGGCATCGGACTAGATACTGGGAGACCAAGAGTTCTTGTCCTGCCTTAGGCACAAATCCAATTGGCTGACTTTAGACCAAGTCACTCTTTCTCAGCCCTAGTGTAGAGGCCATGGCAAACCACTTCTGAAAAATCTTGCCAAGGAGGCTGTAGGGACTGGACAAGATTGAATAGAAGAAGAAAAAATGACTACA
The DNA here is from genome assembly GCF_009769535.1 of Thamnophis elegans. NCBI lineage: Eukaryota > Metazoa > Chordata > Lepidosauria > Squamata > Natricidae > Thamnophis > Thamnophis elegans. The sequence continues at coordinate 81,682,471 of NC_045542.1, forward strand.
ATATTTTGTCAATTAATAATAATAATAAAAAGCCACTCTTATGCACATGATTCAGAAGCTCCATCGAAGACTCTTTGATGACATTTCTTTATTTCTGCTTCTGTAGTTTAATTGAAACAGCAGTGGGACAAATAAGCACTTTTACCAATACAAATGGCCATCTAGTTTTCATGTGTCTCCTCCGTATGCTCCCTTCATGACAGCATTTTGAACTGAAGTGGCGCAGTGGTTAGTATTCTGACCCCCCTCGTCCTACACCAAAGCACTCCGAGACAAAGATACTGCAAGGATTTATTAACACACAGACAGGATCTTGGCAGCAATCCAGCACAGACAAGACGTTGGCAGCAATCCAGCACAGACTAACCTTGGCAGCAATCCAGCCTGCCAAGCTAGCCATGAAAGTTCTCCAACTTTAGTGAATACGTTGACTCCTGCAAAGGGCGTGAGCACAATCATTCCTTTTATAGTCTTGAGAGGAGCCTAATTACCACCAGCTGAGTGCAATTATCTCCTGTAACTGTGTAACTGTTCCTTACGCCTATTAGTCTTCATTGCTGGGCATCCAGGAACAACTCCCTTGGCCCCTCCCCACTGCTCCAATGCATGACGTCCGGATCACACTCCCTTGTTTCCTCCCCACTGGTCCAAGGCTCAGGCGCTCCTGGTGGCCAACCAGTTTCTTTGCACCCTGCTCGGAGTCAGAACCTTGTCCAGGGTGCTCCACATCCTCCAGAGCCGACTCATAGGGCCCCTCGCTGTCGGAGTCTGGTGGCAGCTCCAACAGCTCCTGCTAGGCCACAAGAGGTTAGAATGCAGTCTTGCAGGTAATTCTGCTGACTGCCAGAAGTATGATTCTGACTGGCTCAAGGTTGATTCAGCCTTCCACCCTTCCAAGGTTGGTAAAACGAGGACCCAAATTGTTGAGGGCAATATGCTAACTTGGAGACGGCTTCAAAGCACTATGACATGGTATATAAGTCTAAGTGCTATTGCTATTGGCCACAGTCCAAAGTGACCCTTCAGGCCATCCTAAGATGGCTTCGGATTGAAGCACCAAAGATGAGATGTATGTTAAAGATATACAAAGCCTTCTAAGATGCATTAAGCTAAAAATACCTAGTATGGAGCCACAGTGTTTCAAGTATGAATTATTTTGCACAACTCTAATGTAGAAGAAATCCAGAAATAAGTCAATCCACTTTAAAACGAATGCCTATGTACTATACGTTTCAAACCAGGCGATAAGTATATCAGAGAAAAGGCAAGGATTGTCAACTTCTCACATAAAGTATGACAGTCACAACACAAACAGCATGAGCTCCCTATATCCTACTGATGAATGACTGAACAATAATAAAATGGACTTGGTAATAATTAGATTTTTGATTAATCAATGACTCCAATTTTAAATTTAAATCAATGACTCCAATTTTAAACTGGCTATGGCTAGTTTTAGTCCAGAGGTCTCACCAAGGCTGTTTGTTTCTTCTCAAATACAATTTGCACACTTCTTACCTATCATGAAAAGATTTAGATTTTCTTAGAAGCCACGATTTAAGTCTCTTCTGGCAAAGCCAATAGAGCAAGCTACATAGGGGCATACACAAAGGATATCTTGAAAATCAATTGAATTACTAAACTAATGGTGCAAGAGGCAACAATTCAGTCATAATTTTATCCATCCCATATTGATATTACTATCTTGGCATTTACGGTAATCACCAAGTCACACTTGATCGGTTTCTTGTTTCTCGCAGTCCACAAGCACATAATAAGGAAGATCTACTAGAAGTTATCTTCCCAACTTGCAGCTCCAAATCAAGTGTTGTGTGAATGAAGCAGCCAAGGCCAAACTGATTTCTATCCCGAGACTTGGGAAAGTGAATTTACAAAAGTGATATTTAAGGACTCTGCTTTTATAAGCTAGTTTGCGAAGTTGGGATGAAGGGAAAAACATTCCAGACGATTGCCAAGAATAATGTATGAAGTCCTCTGCACTTTTTTTACGGGCTCTGCCAGAACACGTGTAGCATCTTCTGATTGTGCATCATTCAATGACTCCATTCCAAGTGGAATCTATCTCCATCCAGGCAGGCTGATCTCCTCCATTCATCCAATTCCTGTTCTTTCCGACTGTATGTTTACATAAGTCATGTTCACCAGCAGTATGTTCCAAGCATACTGAGGCACTGGAGTCACTGGAAGGTTGCAACCAACTCTATCACCAGAACCAACTCATCAAATCCAAGGCTAACCTAGGTTGCTCAGAGTCATTTTTTTTTAATTGGGTAGCATCTAAATAAATAAACAATAACAACTGGAACTCAAGCTGTGATGTAGTAGAAATGCAATTCCTCCCATGCATTGCATACCCTTTCTCTACTATGTATTCAAGTATTTTTCCTCTAATGTGATATATGCCATCAGCATTCTGACAACTAAGCCAGACTTTAGAAACACACACACACACACACACACACACACACACACTCTAACGGAGACAACGTTTGATATAGTAGTCAAAATATGAGCAGTGTAACATCAGAGCATTTGAACCTTCTAGGACACTCCTCTGTTACAAATCTCAAAGTAGCCGTTTTGAGGGGGGGGAACCATTTATTCACTCTATTGAGCAAGAGACTGCTAAAGGCACATATAACAAAACATTCCAGACAATTTCTGAATGTCCCAATAACAAAATAGATTTTTAACATAGTTAATTGATAAGATACCTATATCCTGTCTCCAGTGACGTGCAGTCAGGGGAGGCAGGGCCTCACCACTGTCATCATGAAAAGAAAAAAAAAAATGTAAAAGGAAAAAGGCTGAGGTAGTTGCTGCCAGAGTCACAGTGGATGACTCTGCTTAGTGCTTAACTGTTTAAAAAAGACTCTAAAAAAGTGCCCTCTACAGGAGGAGGCGGGAGAACCATGTGCCTCATTTAGTCTGACTTTATGATCACTCGAGCAGAGTTAAGCAAGGGTTAAAAGCCGAAAAATTCCTTATGTAGATGAGGCACTTGGTTCTCTTGCCTCCTCCTGTAGAGAGCGTTCCATTGGGGACTCTGGCAGCAGCTAACCCAGCCTGACCTCAGCAGCTCTTGCCCTTTTCCTTTTATATTTTTACATTTTCATCGTGGCAGACAAGAGCAGAGTTGAAATCCTCTGTGAAACAGCTGGAAAAGGTATGTGGGTCGGAGGGAGGGGGAGGAATTCAAAATTAATGTAATTTGTAAGTAATTGTATTATTGTAAGTAATTTGTGTGTGTTTGTGCGTGTGTGTGTGTGTGTGTGTTACCCGCCTCTGCTGGCGTGCGGACTGGCACTTTTTTATGTCGGACATAGCGGCAGGGCTTTTGGACATAGTGGCAGGGCTTTTGGACATAGCAGCAGGGCGGCTTTTGCTGCTTTCTTTCTTTTTGCCTCACCAGCCATAAACCTCACCGCACGTCACTGCCTGTCTCACAAGTAACCTGCGCCTGCATAACCAACCTTTCTTTTGTCTTTTCTTCCTTCCCACTCCTGATAATCAATCCAATCATTCCACTGCGTTTGATGAATGATCAGTAACTCACAAAGCTGATGCCTCTTAATAAAACATTGGAACATTAATTTTAAAATGTGTAAGGAGATCCTCAGTCTTCCAGGTCATGGTTGTCCCAAAGGTGATTTTTCAAGAGGCAACTGGACTCTTTCTGGTTTTCTTTGAAAACATTTCGCTTCTCATCCAAGAAACTTCTTCAGCATTGACTGGATGGTGGGGAATGGAAGGATTTATACTTCTTGCAGACAGCTGGTCATTTATATTCTTTTAGTGAGTCGAGTCGTTAAGGCCACCTAGAGGTTTATCTGTGTCGCGAGGATCACCTGAGTGGTGCAAATGGGTGTGGAGCCTTCTTAGAACTGTTGAAAGGACTGTGTTGTACACTGGAGATAGATGATGTTGTATCTCTCTCCCTCTATTGAGAGAGGGCTGCTAATTGGAAAATATCCTACCAGACTCCTTGCCATTTTTTGGGCTACCATAAACTAACACAGCTCTCCTCCTACAATGTCACAGAAAGTGTGGCCCTGACCACAACAGTGTAACCTCTTAGGACCACTTATTCAAGGAGACACAGTCTTTGTAGCCCAAGAGCATTAGAACAAGTAAGAAAACGGGGTATTCTCCCCTTTCTCCTCCAGAAAAATCAAGGAAGCCACCCACCCAAAGTCCCAAATCTCTATCGTCTCACCACAGTTACGGTCTTCTTCACAGGCAGCATTTGATTCCATTTCAAGCAGAGTCAGGCTACCTTTCCCGTTAGCTCAACGGGATATGCTCTTTTATCATCAATTCCTGGAAAGCTCACATTAAAGCCAATCACACTGATTGAATTTATGGGAGGATAAGTGCACTGGACAGTGTGTTTGATTAAGCTGTAAATTCCTAGCATCTCTTGTTAATGGTGCCTGAAATAAAGCCAGCTATTATTAAATGAAATTTAATCCCAGGAGGGTGTGGGGCTTAAAGATCCTGCTTGTTACAATTTCAGTGAAGAGAGCTTTTTATATGGAGTAGGGTGTGTGTGTGTGTGTGTGTGTGTGAGAGAGAGAGAGAGAGAGAGAGGGAGAGGGAGAGGGAGAGGGAGAGGGAGAGGGATGTATCAGCAGAGCATACCATATGTGTAGATTTAAGCAATGCATCCTTTTGTAATTGACAGATGGAAATTTTGTCAAAGCACAGATTTTGTAAGTGCTAATCAAGATTTTTTGGTAACACCACCACACCTGGCTTATACCCTAATCTTTCAATTATGGTTTTCAGATCTTTATACACTGTGATCCTTTCCAATTTTTTATCTTTTATTCTACTATCTTTTGGTATTGCCACATCAATTATCCACACTTTCTTCTTTTCAATCACAGTTAAATTTGATGTATTTATGTTTGTATTCCAAAATCCCACAATATTTTAACCTGTTCATTTCTGACTACTTTTTCAACTCTAGGTTCTCACCAATTTTTTTTATACTCAATTACTGTTTCTTTCGCCCTTTTTTTTCTCTCCTCTGATCCTTGCATAAGAAAATATTATCAATCTAGCAGAGATGCTAGATATAAGAAAATATATAAGATATAAGCAAAGATATAAGGGTCTTATTTTCTTTTGCCCCACGAAATATGGCCTTGAGCTTATTATAGGGGAAGGGTTATTATTTTCTGGGGCAGGTGAGAAGCGAGGTGCGCCTTTTACCTTTCCAGCTCTGTTGCGTTCTTCGCCATTGTGTCCAGGGAAGCCGCTGGTAAAAAAAAAACCCTTCTCACAAGTTCAATCAAACTTCTTGAAGTTGCAAGAAGGTTTTTTTTTTACCAGGGGCTTCCCCAGACACAATGAGGAACACGATGGATTGGAAAAGTAAGAGGCGTGCCTCGTGGCCCAACACCGCCCACCTTGCCCCAATGGTAAAGGCAGCCTGCCTGGTTCCCTTCCCCGCCGTCCCTTTAGCGAGGGGTGGCAGGTGGCGGGAGAGAAGCGAGGTGCACCTCTTACCTTTCCAGCATCATCCATTCCTTGCCATTGTGTTCAGGGAAGCCGCTGATAAAAAAAAAACCTTCTCGCGAGTTCAATCAAACTTCTTTAAGTCGCGAGAAGGGTTCCTTTTATCAGGGGCTTCCCTGGACACAATGGCGAGGAACACGATGGACCTGGAAAGGTAAGAGGCGCACCTCACAGCCCAACACTGCCCACCTCACCCCAATGGCAAAGGCAGCCTGCCTGGTTCCCTTCCCCGCCATCCCTTTAGTGAGGGGTGGCAGGTGGGGGGGGGAGTAGCGAGGTGCACCTCTTACCTTTCCAGGTTAATTGTGTGCCTTGCCCTTACGTCCAGTGAATCCCCTTGTAAAAAAAACCTCATGAATTCAACTCACAAGGTTTTTTTTACAAGGGGCTTCAATGGATGAAAGGGCGAGAAATGCAGCAGAGCTGTCAGTCTCTGGTAGCGCTAGGACGCGTGTCTCACTTCTCCCCCTCCACCTGTCACGCCTCACTAAAGGGACGGCGGGGAAAGGAACCAGGCAGGCTGCCTTTACCATTGGGGCGAGGTGGGCGGTATTGGGCTGCGAGGAGCACCTCTTACCTTTCCAGGTCCATTGCGTTCCTCACCCTTTCATCCAGTAAAGACCCTTGTAAAAAAAACCTCGCGAGTTGAACCCTTGTTTTTGCGGCAGGCTCTTTTTGCGTGGGAGGGAAGGGCGGAAGGTGGAAGCACTTTGCTTCGCCTGCTGCTGTTTTTGCGGCGAGCCCTCTTTTTGCCCCGCAAGCTGTACCAGTAGGTGGTACAGTGGTAATAGCTGGGACCGGTTGCGCATGCTCTTAAATAGTTGGGAGCGAGCTTATGTTCAGGGGAGGGCTTATTATTGCGCATGCTCTGAAAAACCCAATTGGGCTTATTAGCAGGGCATGTCTTATTTTTGGGGAAACACGGTAGGTTGGCAGAAGCTGGGACAAGTAATGGAAGTTCACTCCGTTACACGGCATTAGAGATTCGAACCACCGAACTGCCGACCTTTCTGATTGACAAGCTCAGAGTCTTAGCCATTGAGCCACTGCATCCCTAAAGGTCAATCTACTAACACAGTAGCATCCTAAGAGCAAGTCTTTAAGTTAGTCCACTTTCCTGTAGTGCAAATGTCCTAGCACTACTTTAGGTAGTCCTATTTAAATCTGAGATTATTCTTGTCTCTAGTTCTAAGAGGAATATTTTTGGAGGAGGCAACAATTTGATGTGGGTGGACATATGCCAAAATCATGTTGTCAGACAAAAGTTGTGCTCATCTTTTCTCAATGAAAAGGCAAAGCAGGTGCCCCACCATTGATTTACGATCCCATTTTGAATTTCCATGGTGTCATTTGCCAAACAAACCACCGTACTTCTGCAGAGTACTCTAACTCCAGTTTAAAAAAACAAATGAACCCTGCATTGGTCTAAATATGTAGTTGATTTGAGATGCTTGGCAAAAAGCCAAATTGATTCAAGATCCACAATATCTCCTGGCATGTTTTTCTCAACTTCCAGTACACATACTTGTTCTTTTGGCCTTCTCCACCCCAAGTACCTCCTAAAACTCATTTTCGGGAGTTAACAGCAGAGGCATTCTTACACCAGAATTAACGAGCCTCAATAGGACTCTAGCCTAAAAGCAGCTGTTGCAATATTGATGCTATTTACATGCAACTGTTAATCCTTTGATTCTCTTCCTTTGGGTTCTCCCAAGAAAACATCAGATGAAAGGCTGATCTTGACTTTCTTGCCTTCATTACAATCTACAAGGACTTCCTGGCGCTATGTTTTGCTTAACAGTATTCTGTGCAATTTTGGCTAATTACATCATCCACTTTTTTTAAAGACCCCACAAAATCAAAAACAAAAAAACCAACCCCCCCCACACACACCATAGAAGTTTACAGTTGCATTTTCCAATCCTTAGTTGGTGTACAGGTTTTCAAAAGTTAAGGAAAGCAGCTTTTCAGTAGCCTACTGGAAGCGGCCTACTTGGGATGGATTAAAGATTTGGTTGAGGGTTATTTGTTTAATTCTTTCATTGAATAATAAAGCTAATGAGAAGGAATCCACGCCCAGAGTGTATAACCAGCCAATTTGCATTGGCTCGATAAACAGGAGGAACTTGGGCACTGCAGTATCCTGCCAACAGCAAAGTGCTCTGAAGTGGCTGGTCCATATGTTTCAGCTTCCACACATTGCATCAATACGAAACTGAAATCATTTCTTGAAATATGACTATGGTAGGATGGGTACACCGGAAGTGAAAATATGTCTTTCAATTGATAGTTATGTTTCAGCTCTCCAGAGGATGTTGAGTATTGCAAGCCATGTGGCTACAAGACTACAATTCCACGACACTTTTTACACAGCAGCTTTTTTTTTAAAAACAAAAAGCATCAATATCAACATGAAATCTGAACTCTGGAAATATCTTTCACGTAAAATAATCAAAGGGAGTGCTTTGCCTCTGGTAGCCAAACTTTCTGGGGAGCGTGCCAGAAATCCAGTTCAAAATCTTAATTGTTCCCTTACCTAGACTCTAACTGAACATTGATATTGTTTCGTGGCTATTGTTCTGAGCCAATAATGGCCAACTCAGTGAGGGAGGGGAGCAGAGGTGGGTTCCTACCAGTTCGCACCAGTTCGGTAGAACCGGTTCGTCAAATCTACCGAACCAGTTAGAACAGGTTCCACCAGAAAGCAGTCCACACCTACAGAAGCGGTTCCAAAATTTTTTGAAACCCACCACTGACACACACACACACACACAGACAGACTCACACAGAGAGAGAAAGAGAAAGAGAAAGAAAGGAAGAAAGAAATAAAGAAAAAAGAAAAAAGAAAAAGAAAGAAAAAGTGATAGATGAAAGGAAAAAAGGAAAAAGGGACAGAGAGACAAAAGGAAGGAAAGAGAGAGGGGGGAGGGAGGGGGAGAGAGAGAGAAAGAACATGGCCGGCAAGCCACTCCCACAAAGGAGGCCACACCCACAGAGTAGGTTCAAAAAATTTTTGAAACCCACCACTGGAGGGGAGGCCAGAATTGCTAATGGTGGGTCTGGTGATGTGCTAGATGTCATGATGGCTGTGCTACTTTGACACCCGGGTTGTAGTTTAACTATCCTGGTATTCATCTCTGCAGGATGCATGAGATTGCCCTGTTGGGCTTCCATCAGTCCTACCAGTGATCAATATGCCTAATGTATGGAGAAAGAATTTTCTTGAATAAGCGCTCAAATCAAAAAGTGCTTAAATATTAAATAACTATCCTGACAATACATGCACATGATTTCATCATTATTATATCAGCATCAAAGGAACTTCATACCGGGAGCCTGATGTGGACTTATGCACAGCTTTAAATGAGGCTGCAAAGTTTAATTTCTCTTTCCTTCTTGACGGGGCCCTTTTCTTCCTCTCTCCCAGCACAGGATTTCGAACCGAGGCAGTTTGCCAGGAGGCTGCTAAGAAGTCAGTGTTTTCTCATCCATTGTGTACCAAAGAACTGTGAGGCTCTTGTGTGTGTAACCTAGAGACCGGAGCCACCCAAATGGCACAAGGTGGTCAGCGTTAATAAAAAATAAAAACAGAAGAAACATAGATCAAAACATAATCTAAAACAATGGGGGGCATTAAGAACACATCAAGAAGCAAAAAAACAAATCACCTTCGATCCACGGAAATGCAGCTCAGCAGATAAGGCAGCTTAAATGCCAAATGGCCAATGCCCACTTGAATAGGACTCTCTTGGACCGCTGACAGACGAATAACAAGGAACAAGTCAGCTGGAGGGCCTTAGCTGGGAAGCGGCCATTGAGAATGCCTGGATAATGTGCCTTTGATAATGGAAAAGCAGGAAAAAATGCCTCTCCTGAAACTTCACAGGAAACATGTGGCTTATTCAACTATTGAGTCTGATTGAGTCTGACTAACCAATGTATTACCGTGTTTCCCCCCAAAATAAGACAGGGTCTTATTTTGTTTTGACCCACAAAATAAGCGCTTGGCCTTATTTTCGGGGAGATCTTATTATTTTTGAGGTACAGGAGGCGGTGAGCATGGTCACCTCATGGCTGCTGCTGTGTTGCAATATTTTGGGGCAGGGCTTATTTTCAAAGGATGGCTTATTTTAGCACATATGTTCAAAAGTCCGATTGGCCTTATTATCCGAGGAGGTCTTATTTTCCGGGAAACATGGTAGATTAATGGGGGAGAGGAAGAGTAGGGGGAGAAAGCCCAGCTTGACCTGTGAACAGCAAAGGAAGGTAAATATGAACCAAGGAGTCGATTAAGAGCTATATGGTTATTTCCCAAAATATCCCTACCTTAAACAGGTTTTTGGATAGAGATACAGTTACCCAACATGAGGGGTTTGGTGTGTGTGTGTGGGAGGGGGATGGAATTGTGCTGCAGGTGATAGGTTTAGCCACATAATGTGAAGCAGCCCTGTCCTATTCTAATCCACACTTTGAAGCTCGTCAGAAGAAAGATCAGAAGCTGCTGGTGTTCCCTTAGGGTGACTCCTTATCAGAGGTGGTATTCTGCCAGTTTGCACCAGTTCAGACAAACCCGTGGTGCGAGGATCTGCCCACCCACCCAGATGTAATCACAGACCTTCTGCGTATGGGCATGCGCATACGTAGTGTGCTCCCGCTACTGAACCAGTAGTGAAGAAAAGAGGATACCATTACTGTTCCTCATACAGTACACACATTTCTCAAGGTCAGATCTTGGAGCTTTGGAGCCCAGGCAATTGATTCCCAAATCCACTGGGAATGGTAGGCCTAGAATTGCTATTGTCTGAAGGGGACTCACTAGGGGAAAAAAAGATCAAGGAGCTTCTTGCTTCTGGCAGATCTTGTGAGCATAAAAACCTGGGTGGATGATGATGGATTAGAAGCATTTAATTGGCAGTTTCCTCCCTTTTTTCTCCTATACTCTAGTCTACATAACTTCAGCTGACCGAAGTAAGGATAATAGATCATTTAACAATTGTGGCTTCTCTCTGCTTGAAGACAATTGCCAGTGTTCCACCTGCACTCTCCTTACCAAGGATTTCTATTACAGAAGAACATTTGTAGTCTTTGAGTCTGTGAGATTGCAATGACCACTCTTTTTACATCTTCTGCGGCATGATCTTCTGAGAATGTCCTGTAGAAAGGGCCTACAGTGGAAAGTGCTAGATTGCTCTGGAGAGAGACAGAGAGAGAGAGGCAGAGGGAGGGAGGGAAGGAGGGAGGGGGAGAGAGAGAGAGAGAGAGAGAGAGAGAGAGAGAGAGAGAGATTGATTGATTTATATTTCTTTGGTGAAAGGCCTGTATTTTTGAGAAAAAAATGTCCTTGATTCTGTATGGAAACCTTCTTCTGACTCACACTCCATTTTACTGTGTTTCTTCTGACTCACACTCCATGTGTTCTATCAGTTCAGGGCATTTTACTGTGTTCTATCAGTTCAGGGCATTTTCTACATTTTAATTCAGAACTATTTGATGAATAGAAAAGTATTCTGCATTAAAATTTTCTATAAACTAGATAAATTAGAGTTCATTCATGCAAGGTGATGTTAAACTTGCAAAGATTCAAAGAGACATTTTAAAAAGACATTTTGCTATGGCTTACAACAATTGGCCAATCTCTTTATCAGAATCAGCTAGAATGACTCAATATGTAAGCTTTAAAGTTCTCCAGTATATATTTGTGTTTATTGAACCATGACTAGTAAGTATTGTCACCTGGTATAATATATCGTGAATCAAAATGGGATTGCCAACAGATTGTCAACTGGTATAGTGCATGCTGAATTGAAATGGGATTGCCAACTGGATTGTTGTTTAATTATATAAAACCAAATGTTTTTCCAACTCAAATGACTGAATCCAGAAGGTTGCAAATTGGTTCAGAACACCAGTGCAGTTTAATCACAAGAAAGATAAAGCTCTTTCAAAGACTGCAAATGAAGCACACCAACTGAGAAAATACAGGGGGATGCTCAAAAGTCAATAGCGTGTTTCACTATAAACAAATGTATACAGTATTGCATAGTAATTTCAGTTCCTTAAAATCCAAGGAAATATTTGGTTTGTCTTTACCATGGGAATGGCCCTGAGGACAGTATCACCATGGCATCAGGATGATGGGATCTCCTGGCTCCAGAACAGTCCATTTTCAGAACATTTACTCTTACCGGAATGAAGGTGGTAGCAGACAACATGAATGTCGTTTTAATATGATCTTCTCCAATCTTTGTACATTCCACAGGAAATGTGCTTTTTCTACTCCATTTCCAACATTACTCAAGCATCCAGACATTAAATTTTAAGGTGCTTCTCCCTTCCTGATGAATGGTCTATAGATTCTTCTTCTACTGAATGACTCACCAGTTGGAGCTCATTCAGTCATCTGACTGCTTTCTATTGGACTTCTGATTTCTTTCTTTCTTTCTTTCTTTCTTTCTTTCTTTCTTTCTTTCCTTTCTTTCTTTCTTTCCTTCCTTTCTTTCTTTCTTTCTTTCTTTCAACTTTCTGATTCAAGTAAAATCGCTAGAGATTTCACAAGCATATCCATGTAATGGTTTTGGCAACCTGGAAGTCAACTTCTCACTCAAGGTTCTTAGCTACCAGGTTTCCTGGAGCTCCAATCCTGCTTAGATTTTGGAGACCAGCTAAGTTTGTTTATACAGTAGGCAATCAGATCATGGGGAAGGAAGGCAAGCAGGTTACTTTGTCTCTGGAGAACATATAAAGCCTGATTGTTTATTTATGCATTCATGTAACCATCCAACTAAAATTATATGGCTCTGGGTAGCATATAAAAAGCAAAGAAGAGGGAGGGAGAAGCCTCCTATACTCAAGAAGTGCAAAACAAAACATCCCATTAACACTTAAATAGCAATCAGAACTAAAATCTACAGCTTAAGATCAACTGAGGACTCTCTTCACCCAAAGCCAAAGGCCGCAGGAAATAGCCAAGTCTTATCCCCTTCCTAATGTCTTGCAGGGTCACGGCCACCCATATGACCATTTTGGTGCAGCGATTAAGGTGCTGGAGTAGAAACTAGGAGCCCATGAGTTCTAGTTCTCATTTAGGCATGAAAGCTTCCTGTCCCCATGCAACACAATCCATCAATAGGTGATTCTAGCCATTTCTTGCATCTTCTCAAATGATTTGTCAGTTTGACATTTCTTTCAGTTTAGAGATTTGGAAGATAACAATATGAAATAAATTGAACAAAAGAGAGCAGGGCAAATGTTGGACTGGAGGTATATTTGGGTGAAAAATTTATGTCGAGATGTTTCTGAGTTGCATAATAGGTAACTGACATATATGTAATTTGGCCTGCTAATAGTTTATGACTTGCTTAGGCAGCTGAAATAAGATCCAGCAGCTGTAATAAAATCAAGGCATTTGAAAAGCCTACTGCATGGAAAGGATGACTGACAATTAAAAAAGAAATTCAACAGACAAATGTTTAAAACAAGGGTGTAAAACTGGCAGCCTGCAGGTGGAATGCGTCATGCGCAGGCCACACCCACTGCAGCTCCGCAAAGGGTAAAAAAATCACGAAATGTCACATAACGGCAATGTGACTACCATGTTTTAAAACATAGAAATAATGTATACAACATAGCAGCATTGTATGTGGGGATTGTGTGTCAAAATTTGCTGGATGGTGGACAAAGTGTTACAATCAAATTCTTGCTATTTGCATCAAAAGGGGAAGAGCTTGGATCACGACATCGCTACCCTCCAATCTTTGGAGATATACACAAACATACACACCCTGCAGACGATCCTGAAATAGACCATTAAGTTACTAGAGTTTTATATAATTCTTCTGAAAACATGAAAAGTACATGTTTGGTCTGCCAATAAATCAAAATCAAAGCATTTGAATGCAACTCTTCTGACAGGGAAAGGACAATACAGCCTAAAGCCGATCCGAGAGAAGTATTTCCCTATCAGCAAAAGAGAAGAACAGAAAATCACCCTGGATTTATTATGTTGAACTTTGCTCTTAGGCAAATTAAATTTTATAAGAAGCAGTTGCCTAGGGAATAGAGAGCTTGCGCAGGTTTTCTTCAAGAGCAACAGGCCCAGAACCAGCAATTTAATCTCAGTTTAAATTCTGGAACACACTCCATTCCTGTTGCCTTGTCCTAAACAGAGAAAAATAGCTTGCTGACAGCAGAGCCTGTCCGTCTGCCCGTGGCTACTAGACTTGTGCGTCAGTGAGTTTTACAGCCGAGTTGTTACCAAGCCTCTTCTCCATGAGGTTATAAACTAGAATAAACTTCATTACCTGAGGGACGATTTGCAATAGGCAGTAACTTAGGCCCTGCCTTATGGAGCCTTCAGAAAGGCAGGTTTAGCTTACAAGCTTTTTGTCAGCTTTTTTTTGGGGGGGTGGGTGTCGTCCTTCTTCAAATATTTGCTTCACTAGCCAGGGAAAAGAAGGAAAAGCTTTACAAACGGTTGTAAAGTTTGAAACAGGCAACGAAACAAAACAAACCAGGAATTTGTTTGTTGTTGTTAATATTAAGGTCTATTTAAGGTCTAATTAGCAGAAGCTTCATAAGCTACACTTGCTTAAAGCTTCCCAATTTCACTAATTGGAGTCATTAAAATATAATGCACCTTCTAATCATAACATAACATAACATCAGCAAGGGAGTCAGACACCTCTTCGTCTCTATCTTAAAGCTGTTGGGTTTAAAATCAATATTGCACGGCCCACACTGGGAATTTTTTTTTTCAAGGTCCAAACAAGTCTTCCCACGCCCTTGCTGGGAAAAACTGAGAAAAGAAACTTGCAAATGTTTTCTGAAAAACCCACATGCATTTCCGATACAGCAGGCTTGCATTACACAGCATATCCCATTAACCAGTGGTGGGATTCAATTTTTTTTTAATACCGGTTCTGTGGGCGTGGCTTGGTGGGCATGGCAGGGGAAGGATACTGCAAAAATCTCAATTCCCTCCTAATCAGTTGGGACTCGGGAGGCAGAGAATAGAGGGGGGCAGGGCCAGTCAGAAGTGGTATTTACCGGTTCTCCAAACTACTCAAAATTTCTGCTACTGGTTCTGGTCAGAACTGGTCAGAACCTGCTGAATACAACCTCTGCCATTAACGTTAAAATGACAATCAGTATTGAAATCTACAGTGTGCAATTGAGAACTCTGTTAACCCTGAATGAAACAGGAAACAGCCAAGTCTTAACTACCTTCCTAAAAGTGGGCAGTGTCAATTTGGTTTAATGGTGAAGATGCTGGCTTACAAACCAGGCAATGTTGAGTTCTAGTTCTATCTTAGGACTGAAAGCCGACTGGGTGACTTTGGCCAGTCACTGATTTATGACGGCTGCAGTGTGCCTGGTTCATGTGATCACCATTTGTGATCGTCTGATAAGGAAAGTGAATGGGAAAACCAGATTCACTTAACAACCAGGTTACTAACTAATCAACTGCAATGATTCACTTAACAACTCTGGCAAGAACGGTTGTAAAGTGGGACAAAACTCCCTTAACAAATGTCTTACTTAAATTTTGGGCTTAGTTATGGCCCTTAAGTCAAGGACTAACACTATTAGATGTATTCACTACCTTGAATATAACAATAATAATATCGGGATAAAAATTTGCAAACATGAGGCACTTCTGAATGTTTTTGGTAGCTAGAAATTCATGGAAAGTCTCTGCACGTAGCAGCAAGCTACAGAATGTCCCTTAAACTTTGTGCCAAGGAATCTATCTGGCCTTACCCGACCTTGTCGGTGAGCCACAGCCAAAACCGTTTGGGGCAAAGGGGCAATGGGGTGCTCAGGGTACTGAAGGGTCATGAATACAGGCAAAACAATTGCACAGCTGCTACTGGCATGGCATCTGAAAGGCCTTGGTGGGTCCCGTCTTTTCTGAGTAAATCTGAAGGTGTCAAGGCTTTCAAATAGTTCCTTGTTTCCATAGTTGCTTTGTTTATGGAAGATCATTTCTCAAGTATCCCTCTCTTCCTGCTAAGTAAAGAAATCAATTCCTAATGTGAACTAAGAATGAGAGTGTATAGGTATATGTCCATATGTGTGTTTCAAAACATTCAAAATGGCCACCATAACCATGGCATACTTAAAAATGGCCAGGCTATGATGACCTATTCATGGCTGCCATCTTGATTTTTACATACACACCCCTCAGACTCTTGAGCAAAAAATATTAGCAAGCCTATCAATCCTATCAAAGTACTAAAAGGGTCTTCAGGGGGGAAAAAAAGGAGCAAAGTCCTAAATGAGATGTGCAGGCAGCCTTTTAGCCATGGATAAAAAAAAAATCAATCCATTAAGTTTGACTCACTCTGGCCCAAATTGTTGGAAATGACGATCTAGACTCAGGGCAGTGATGGGTTTCAAAAATTGTTCGAACCTACTCTGTGGGTGTGGCCTCCTTTGTGGGAATGGCTTGACAATGTGACCGGATGGGAGTGGCTTGCCGCCCATGTGACTGGATATGAAGATGCCGACGACACTTGTCAGAACCACCTTAAATTACTTCACACACAGCACTGGCATGCATAAGAATATGATGTAAACTTGTTTTTTAAAAGGCATCTTTGGTTAGTGTTAAAACAACTTCAACACATGCAATGTTCTGATTGCACCACAAACACAGTAGTCATCCTTACCTTTCACAGAGGCACTGAGTTTTATAAATATGAGCATGATAGTGTAGAATAATCATATCCAAGGACCAGTGGTGGGTTTCAAAAATTTTTGGAACCTCTTCTGTAGGTGTGGCCTGCTTTCCGGGTCCACTGGTGGAACCTCTTCTAACCAGTTCGGTAGATTTGACGAACCGGTTCTACCGAATAGGTGCAAACTGGTAACAACCCACCTCTGACTCAGGGCATCCTGCAGATAGGCAAGCCAAGCAAAATGTCCCAGCCAGCTAAATCGTAGGGCACCCCAGCTGTGTTGCATCAGCTTCCATGACTTTTGCTTTTTTTCAAGAGAAACAGCAAGCCAAAGAACAGGGAGCGGCTGGCTAGACTACTGGACTTTGGCAGGGTTAATTTTAGCCCCGGCATTATCTCTGGAAAATCAACAAGGAGAACTCGTGCTCTGCTCTCTCCATTCCCAGAATCTCAACCTCGCTGCATTACCTACGGAGGGACCTTGTGCACTGCATCTTTCTTGGCAAGGCTGCTCTGTGCTGAAAAATCTCTTTGCAAGCCACGTAATGGAGGCACCGCGAATCGAATGGGTGCCAGATATTATTCCCCCATGAATAGCATGCCATGCTTCTCCTCAAACTGCATGGATACATACCGGCCTCCTCCTGCCACAGCAGCACAATCGAAGAACAGTGTTTAACTTCCCAGAAAGCTAGCTCTTCCACCCCTCCCCCGCACTCCAATTCTCACTCAAGTAATAATGGATGATCTCCATCAGCAGAACCTGAGCCTATCGTGTTTGTCAGGGAATCACAAATGGCCCAGTATTTCGTTGCCCTCGGAGTTCAGCAACTCTGGATCGATGCAGTATTAAGAGAGGCTGCGCAGGCAGAGTGTGGAAAGGTCACCCACCGTCTGAGTGACTTCTACTAAAGGCATAGCTCTGACACTGAGCCAGCTGTTTTTTCAGATGAGCAACTAATACAGCGGGATAAACCAAGATGGAAATTTGGCCAAGATTCAAGGGGAAAAAATCATCCATAGTTCTTTTAGGAAGCTCCTCAGAGGACTACCTAATATGCAGCCTTGAGGAGGTCTACGGATATGGCTAAAAGCAGGTGCAAATGTCCCCAGCAACTTAAAATCTCCCAGTCTTGCATGAAGTCAGGTCTTGAGGTCTTGGGATAACGTCCAATGTTTTGTTCCTTCCAAAACAGTTCCATTACGGCTCTGCAAAGTGATTCTCTTGAATCCACACAATATGCAAGAATCAAGTATTTCCCCACCCCAGAACAGGAAAAGGAAAAAAATAATTCAAACCATAATTCTGTGTCTCTCTCTGTATATATAGTCGAAGTCCATATACTAAGCTTTTTTCAGAGATATTTCTGGAAGGAAAAATGTCATCAGGTTTATTTTCCTTTGTAATATTTCATTAGCTGGATAAATAAACTATGTCAGAAACAGAAAAGCTGCCAGACATCGCCTCTTATGAGGAGTGAAAGGGCTTCTCAGGAGAAGTGAGGTAATTTCTAACATAAGATACACAGGTCCCATAAATCTTGTGCAGACAGTGTTACATGCCCATTCGGCCTCGGATTCTTCGGAGCAATTGAAATAATGGATGCAGGAAAAAGGCTCAGAGTAGTAATAATGCTAAGGTTATGTTTGCCCTTGGAGAAGGCTGGCTCTGAGGTCAGCAGAGTTCATAGAAAATGCCAACTTCCATTTGCAAAAAGACAGCTAAAAGCCTCAACACTCACCATCAGCTTCTCAGGAGGCAACTGTGATACCATCAATTAGTGTTTCTCATGGCTGGCTGGGGAATTCTGGGAACTGAAGTCCACACATCTTAAAGTTGCCAAGGTTGAGAAACACTGAAAGCTTCCATAGCAATATGTTTCTCCAAAAATTTCCAAATTTCACAAGTTTCTATTTAGGTTCCCACCAGATTCCTCCCCCCTCCCCAAAACTAGCTTCTCTTGACAGACCAAATTTTTATCATCACATTAATGTGAAATAAGTATTTTCTGCAGGAATGCCTGTGACACCCTAAATATTATTAGGACAATACTATCCCTCACCATTTCTTTCTGTCCACTTTCCCAATGCTGCCTTATGTGTGCCTGTGTGTGTGTGTATCCTTTTCAGAATTATATTCCATGCATTTATTTAAGTACAAGTACTCCTCAATTTACAACCACAATTCAGTCTAAAATTTCTGTTGTTAAGCAAGACAATTGTCAAGTGAGTTTTGCCCCATTTATAAGACTTTCTTGCCCCATTTGTTAAGTGAATCACCGCAATTGTTCAATTAGTAACATGGTTGTTAAGTGAATCTGCCTTCCCTGTTGACTTTGCTTGTCAGATCGTGAAATGTGATCACATGACTCCAGGACACTGCAACCGTCATAAAAACATGTCAGTCGCCAAGCATCTAAAATTTGATCATGTGACCATGAGGATGCTGCACTGGTCCCAAGGAAAGGTCACAGGTCACTTTTTTCAATGTGGTTGTAACTTCAAATCTTCACTAAATGTCTGGTTGCATATTGAGGACTATCTGTAGACTATAATTCACTTTTAAAAAAAAAATAAGTCTTTAAGATGCTGGAAGACTAATCTTTATTGTATCTTTTAAAAATCATTATTGGCTGAATGGATCATAGGAAATTTTTACTCTTTTTCTGTCTTAGCCATAAGCCATCAAGATTTTTGGCTGATTTCATAGCAGCTCTAGACTTCTCTGGATTCACAATTTATTTTTAGTTCAACAGTATAATTAAAGGACACACCATAAAACAAATTTCCTTTTGGCAGCGGTAAAGTTCTGCAGACCTTCTAGATGGCATGTTTTCCCATTGGAGAGAAGTTACTGAATCTCTCCTCTTGGTTCCTGTGGAAATAAATACCAGCTTGGTTGGGGGATTCTATTTATTTATTTTTGAAATGGATGAGCAAAAATAGCTGCTCCAGTTTTTATTTTTAATAGTCCTTTTATGTGGCAAAGGGATTTTGGCTTTCCCAGTAGAATCGAAGCCACGGGAGTGCAATAAATTCTAGATCCTGTGACGTAGAAAGTATGCATTTTGTTTGGAATGTATTGTCTCTTCTATATGAAGTCTATTGTCAGGTGCAACCTATGACGATAGATGCTGCTGAAAGAACCCAGACTGCAAAATTGATCATGTAATATTATGTCATCTTTAAATATCTCAGATTTTTTTTAGTACAAAAGGAATGCCAACTTGGCACCTGCCAACTTCACCTCATTATACACATTTAAGTTAGCTGTATTTGAGGAAGCTTGTTATAGAACAAAAATTATGCAGAATCTAGCCAGACCTAAAGGAGAAGACAGCGTTTTTCTTGCCTGTACACCGTTCCTCCTTGGTAAGATTTGCAAAAAATACCTCAGTTCTATTTTTCTCTTCACCATGAGCTGTGGTGGCGTAGTGGTTAGAATGCAGTATTGCAGGCTGGCTCTGCCCACAGCCTGTAGTTCGATCCTAATCAGCTGAAGATTGATTCAGCCTTCCATGGTCAGTGTAATGATGACCCAGATTGTTGGGGGCAATATGCTGACTCTGTAAATCGCTTACAGAGGCCTGTAACACACTTTGAAGCAGTATATAAGTCTAAGTGCTAGTGAGTCTACTTAGCTTCACAAAGATTTGTGGCCTAACAAGCTTTTTTCTTCATTTTGCTTTAATCATTCTGTTGGGGGAACTCTGTTCATTGTATAATTTTTTTAAAAAAGGAATGAAAAAATAAATGATGCTTTTATAAACACAGAAATGTATCATAAATTAACGCAGTGATGCTGTTTACAAATGTGCTAAAAACTATCACCTCTGTATTAGAAACTGTATATTATCCTCACTAGGTATTATTATTTTTTAAATATTAACTGAAAATGAAGAAAAAGATTTGCAAAACAGCATCCATTACTTTAATTAAGAATTATGAAACATGCTATTTAAGCTATCAAGTATAATTGTGCACTGTAATTATTTGATATAAATCTTGTATGCTTTAAATTACCAATTTGTTATTCAACCAGCTTAATTTTCTCTGGATTCCCCCCTCCCCCATCTAAAGCTGCAAGATAATGAAACTTAAGTAAAATTAGTCATACTGCTATAGATAAATATTTACCCCAGAGGAAACTGCCACAAAGAACCATAAAATTCCTCCTCGATTTGCAAAACAAAAGAAAACATCTCAGCAACTTATTTATCAAGCTGTGTTGATTTGGGCATTATAGGAGGATAAATTCAGAAATGCATCTCCATCTGGAAAGGTGAACAGGCAAGGCTGCCATGAAAACATCTGCTTGGAAAAAAACAAAAGATGTCTGGACGTTTTATTGATTAGGCATTCATTTGTCCCAATTCAAATCTTTATTATGACTCAGATGGGCAGAGATGCTCTGGTTGAACTTTTGATTGGGTCCAGATGTCCTGCTATTAAATAAACAACCCCCTCAATTGATTACTGATTATAATTACTTGACACGATTCCTTTCCATGTCTTTGGAACAGGAAAAAGAATGAGGCTTATACAAGTCCTTTCCTGCTTTCACAGATCAGACTAGAAAGAGTGGAAGACCTTGAATCTGCTAACTAATTAAAAAGAAAAAACCCCAAAGCTACAGAATTCTCATAATCTTGTATAATCAGCAGGATTGAAAACAGTGAATAGGAGAGACGGGAAATTGTTCAGTAATACCCGCCGGTGGGTTCCTAACGACGTTGCTACCAGTTCGCTGAGCACGTGCGCCAATGGTAGGTATCAAAAATTGTTCGAACCTACTCTGTGGGTGTGGCCTCCTTTGTGGGAGTGGCTTGCCGCCCATGTGACCAGATGGGAGTGGCTTGCCACCCATGTGGCCGGATATGAAGATGCCGACGACACTTGTCAGAACCACCTTAAATTACCTCACACACAGCACTGGCATGCATAAGAATATGATGTAAACTTGTTTTTTAAAAGACATCTTTGGTTTGCGTTAAAACAACTTCAACACACGCAATGTTCTGATTGCACCACAAACGCAGTAGTCATCCTTACCTTTCACAGAGGCACTGAGTTTTATAAATATGAGCATGATAGTGTAGAATAATCATATCCAAGGACCAGTGGTGGATTTCAAAATTTTTTGGAACCTCTTCTGTAGGTGTGGCCTGCTTTCCAGGTCCACTGGACCTGCTTTCCGGGTCCACTGGTGGAACCTCTTCTAACTGGTTCAGTAGATTTGGCGAACCGGTTCTACCGAATAGGTGCGAACTGGTAGGAACCCACCTCTGGTGTGCGCACTTGAAAGAAATTTGCTCAGAAAGCAAGGAAAACAGCAGCAATTCAATCTGCCACCCCTGACCAGCTGGGCTTCAGAAGCTGAAATAAAGGTAGGTGTATCCCAGGGGCAGGCAGGCCCACTTTCAAAGCAACAGAGAACCAGTTCGCTCTCTGCTTGATGACAGAACTACAGGTTCAGGAGAACCGGTGCGGACTGACAGAAACCCACCACTGAACCAGTCCTGCTCCTAGTTTCAAATATGTAAACATGCAAAGGAGATAGAGAAGAATTCACAGGGGTATTAGCAGTGGGGGTTTCTACTGGTTCGCACTGGTTCTTCTGAACCAGTAGCTCTGCCAGTAGGAACCCACCAATGGACTGTCCAGTTGTAAAATCCATGGGGGTGGTGTGGGTGGTGGAAGAGAATGCGCCTCAAAGGGGACACAATCCTTACTAGTCCCTCACGTTGAAGTCTAGACTTCAAGATGTACAAAAGAAGTGTTATAAATTCTGAGATTATTGAGCCAATAACTATGGAGGCATACTCTTCCTGAGGATAGCAGTCGCTTAAAAAAAAAATCTGATGGTTGAACAATGTCTAAGTTAAAACTTTACACAGGTCCTTGAAAAAGAGCCTGAAAAATTGTAGAAGTATTTGTTTACTTAGTGGAACAAGCCTTGATCAACTTCCGTTACTAGGCTGTAGGTGTCAAAATAATGCAGTCCCTGAGTTATCTAGATACATTAAGGTGCCTTTTTGGGGCAGTGTATCTTTTCAGTTAAGTATTTTCAAAGTATGTCTTTACATAACAATTATACAGTTCAATATCAAAGTACTGTTACCAGAAAGCATATTTCTCATTATTAACTTACGCCATCCAGGTACAAGCAGGATACCTTGCATTTATACCAGTTCTTGTCATACAGTGAGCAAAGAGCATGTAAAGCTTCAAGGCAGCTTTCAATAGTAAACAGAAATAGAATTTATTTGGGCATAGGCTAACGGTTGATAAGAGGCAGGTTTTAAAACACTGCTAGTTTTGCTTTCAGAATGTTTCACCTCTTTCTGTTTCAGTGTAACATGTCATGCAGAGAGAAAAGAAGAAATTGCATATCTCTAGTTTAGTAGTTTAGTTTGAGTAGATATGTAAAGTTTCTGTGGTAGATAGCCCCAACTTTATGAACTAACACAGTTCACAAAGCAGGGGGTGAAGTTCAAAATATTACACAGTAGGTGAGTTTTGAAACCTTAATAATGGAAAAATATTCCCTTATTAAGAGTATAAGTATTATACTTAGCATCACCTCGAACTGCAAGATGGGTCATAAACAAATTTAATAATAAATAAAACAAAAAATACATTACATTTGTCATTAAAAATGAATCTTGAATTATAATGTGCAGTGGTAGTATATGATAGTGCTTTATATATACTTAGTTTATTAGTTGATATTATTTAAGTTGCATACATACTGCAGCTTCTGAGGGAGAGAAACTTATTTGCTCTGAAAAAAATAAACTTTCTGTCGTTAAATTGCTTTTAGTCCCATTGGGCAGTGCCTCAAATGGGAGAAATAAGTATAAGTGGTAGTTAGGTCACACTTAGCTATATACATTTGAAAGTATCGTATTTTTGGAGTATAAGACCCACCAGAGTATAAAATGCAGCAAGGTTTTGAAGAGGAAAATAAAAAAAAAAGTTTTTGCATTCTGCAAACCTCCCAAAAATGGCTTGTTTTTTGCAAAAATGGACCCGTTTCCCCCCCTCCCCAAAAGACATGAATAGCCTTTAGGGAGCTTGTAGAGTGCTCTTGGGGGGGGGGGAATCCCATTTTTCACAAAAACAGGCCCATTTTTCGTAAAAAAGGGGGGGGGGGCATGGCTAGCCTTTAGGAAGCTTATAGTGTGCTCCTGGGGGCTGGGGGTAAAACTGAGCAAAAAAACAGGCCTTTTTTGCTCATTTCTGCCATTTCCAGCCTCCAGGAGCTCTCTAAAAACTTCCTACAGGCAATGCATGGCCATTTCGGTGAAGGGGCGGGGTTTCGGGAGGCAAACATGCTGTATTCAGTGTATAAGATACACCCATATTTCCAGCCTCTTTTTTGAGGGAAAAAGGTGCGTCATACTCCAAAAATATGGTAAAGGGGTTTGTTTGGAGATACGTTCTGGAAGAGAAATGAGAGGACGTCCATTCCACTTAGAGCTTTGTAATGGAATTTAAAATCATTTCTCCATTCTGTAGAAGTAAAAACACATGAATTGGAAAGATTTCTGAAAAAAAAAATCAGAAATATTCTTATAACTACATTCCACAAAAATGCTTGAAACAAGCCAATTCCAAATAATGGATTATAAATCTTTTTAATATACTTTGGATTGTCAAAATATTAAATGAGGATGGAAACTACTAATCTGCTCGTGGAAAGTGTGTAAGCTCTAGACTCACTCTTAATTGTTCCCATCATGTGTGTAAGTGAATGTGCGTATTTTATAAAGTGATAGGCAACTTCCCCAAAAAAGTGATATGTGGATGATGACGATGGCAATGATACATATATGATTCTACCATTAGGAATCTGAAATGTCTATTACTGTTTATTTTATTCACATATTGTTTATGTTTTTATATTGCACCCCCCCTTTCCCTATGAATGTAAGCCGCCCTGAGTCCCCTCAGGGAAAAGGGCGGCCTATAAATCCCAAATAAATGGGGGAAAAAAATGAAATGAAATGAAATGCATCCCCGAAAATGTAAAAATTCAAACCGTCATGAAAACTGCATACAATATGCATGTCAGTTGCTTAATAAACACAAGACCTTTGAAATGAACTAAGCATCCGAGGAGGTGATACCTGTTATTCTCTTTCAAAAACATTCAAGAAATAATCCTTAAAACAGATTAAAGATGTGCAAAATTTAACACCAGCTGCTGTACTAAAAAGGTATCAGATGAAATTGAGTAGGGAAGCTACTCAACTTTTGGCATATACATCTCCTGTTAAATACTTTTCAAATGTCCACACTTCCATTAAAAATCTGAATATATAAAAATCTTTTACTTCAACATATTTCAAATTGTCATATTTACACTTCAATTTTAAAACAAAGGTCAGTGAAAAATACAGCTATGTTACCACTGAACAATTTAGGATTAAATTAAAAAGCACATTTTAAACCAGAAACCTGTCTATGGCCATGAATGTATGAAAACACAGCAGAGCAAGGCAGGGGGGGGAAAAGCATAAAATTTCAAGTTAAACACTTCTATTTAAAAGAAAATACAAACACAGTATCAGAAATGTTTGGCTTTCAAATAACACGATTCTCCTTAAGTGTAAAATCTACAGCTATGAAAAATAATGTACAATACATCTGGAGAACAACTTCAGATAAAGGTTAGTGTGCTTTAAATAGATATTTCACCAAGACAGCCTTTACTGAAAGACATCAATTACGAAGAGTTGAAAAACTTAAAACTGTAAGAGTGAGTGAGTGCGCACAAAAGTTTTAACATTGTTACTAGGCTACATAATAAATACAAGCTTTGAAGAGAATTGAGTGTACAGGGCAACTGCAGGCTGTTCAGGCCAGTTTATTAAATAAACAGGAGCTAACACTTCAGAAAACAGTAGTGAAGTAACCAAGATCCCCAAAAATGAGAAATACTCCAGAAAATGTGGGTGCTTGTTTCTACAACTTGTGCTGGTGGCAACAGAGAGAACATAGGTCACTTGCGTTTAAGTGCTAATATAAACAAGCTGCTATTTCACCTCTAGGAAGGATAGGCCTGCCTGAAAAACATTGCAGGGATTTCAGCCAGACCTTTAAAAAAGTTTTTGATTAAAAGAGTGAGAAAGTTTTCATGTGCTTTGGTCCAAAATATGACTTGATTTATAATGCTGATGATTCTTTGGGGCGGGGGAAGAAAAACACTACACAAGCTGTATAGAAGTTGAGTCATGGCAACTGGGCTTCTTTGTTGGTTTGAAACATTTTGCTGCTTCCAGACAACTCCACCTGGACGACTAGAATCTTCATCGATGTATCCAAGCTGTGGAAAAATATTCAAATCTGGTTCCATGTCTTGCTTTGATATGTACGTGTATTGCTGTGTGTTGTTTTTGGTCTACATGCAATGATGCATTTCTCATTATAGGAATTATTTATATGCTGAGGATGGAGTGAACCCTATCAAGGACAGCCAGTCTCTGCAAAAGAAAGCCATTAGTGGCTTGATCAATACGAACATATATTTTTTTACTTGCTAAAGATAAAAGGGACAGACATGCTTTCTTCCCAGGAAATTGAATGTTTGTTTTTGCCAGGCAGTGGAAAACTACATCTTTGTCCTTCTGATCTTTCCTGGACGCCGATATATATATATATAGGACATCAAAAAGCTAGTTCTGCCTGTTTTTCTTTTCTTCTCTTTCTTCTTTCTTTCTTTTTTTTTTTTGGCAGGGGGGGGAGGAGAATGTGTATCTGTGTGTATGTAGAATTCCAGTTAAATTGTCTCCAGTAATCATGCTCAATTTAAGCTACTACATTTACACATATCCTATTAATATCTTGTCTAGGACAAAACATAATTTGAAATGTGGCATTAACACTTCTCACAGCAGAACACTTCCCAGTGAAGCCCTTCATCTTCACTAGTTTTCTTCTCCAGCTTTTGTCGGCTGCATTTTTGTGCAAACAACACATTATATAAAGAGAAACATACTTTTTTTTTTTAAAATTTACATGAACATTCTTCTGAACAGGTATCAGAGTCCTTCACCTTGCTTTTCACAGTTGTAAACAGCAAATGATCTACAATACTCTTAATCGGTTGTCATGGATACCATGTAAAGCTCAGCAGGGTTGTTTATGAACATGTCCAGTTATAAGAACTCCACATAGTTCTCAGGAATCAATCCTATTTTCCCATTCAAGGTTCCTTCCAACCAGCCAGGTTCTTGAGATGGATGAACTGGAAAGATACATGCAGGTTATTAATCTGAGAATTCACAACAAAATTGGAATTTTTTCCAATATATATGTCAGTTTCTCGTTCTGCGTTGCTGAGGAAAGAAGTAGGGATAGAGACGCAACATCATTTTGTCCTGATGATGCCCCTCGGAGCTTTGTACATTGGGGGTCTACAATCCAGGTCAGTCCTGTGTGGATATGTTCCTTCTCAGTTCTCAAAAAGACCTGGGTATTCTGGTGATTTGCATTTGCAAATCTGCATTCATCTGCACTTCTAATTCACACATGACACTGATCTGCCTTTCAGAATGACCCTAGAGGCCAAAGCATACCTAACAGGCAGGCAAGCTTACAGCAGTTTTCCAGATGTTGTGAAGTACTTTTTGTCCACCAGTGGCATGCTCCATCTACTGGCTGGCTTCAGAATCTTAAAATCAAGCAC
Source organism: Thamnophis elegans (assembly GCF_009769535.1). Lineage (NCBI taxonomy): Eukaryota > Metazoa > Chordata > Lepidosauria > Squamata > Natricidae > Thamnophis > Thamnophis elegans. The sequence continues at coordinate 81,709,387 of NC_045542.1, forward strand.
ATATCGAAGCCGATAGTGAAGAGCCACAGTTTCTCATTTCAAACCACCAATCAGGCTGTAACATGAACTCATATGTGCTGTTATAGTCTAAGGAGCAGTTTGTTTTCCATAGGAAACGTTTGTTTCTCCTCACCTCACCTCACCTCATGTGTGGTGTTTCAACATTACATTTTTACCTGAAAACAGGACAGAACAACATGTACAATTGATCTTCCCTCTCCTCCTCCAGTTTGTAACGCTTTCCCCTTAGCTTAACAGAATTATGTCCTAGAATTTGGTGGAGGCACAGCTTAGACACCCAGTTTTCTTTCATTTCTCATCATTGCTACTCAGAAGGATTCTTCTTCAAGGTGAATGCCCTGTCAGCAAGCTAGCAGTCTGAAAGGGCAAGAAGAGTCAAGGGCGAATAGATGCAGGTTTATTAATATATTGCTATATCCTGATGCTCCCAGGCATTATCAGAGTTTTATTTATTTATTTTTATAATCAATCTGCTTTTCCTAAGCAAATTAGTGCTATAAAAATGTAGCACATATGAAGAGCGCTAGGATGGGTGGGGAAGAAAAATATCATTGGTTTTCTGTAGAAGGGACGATAACGTTGTTATTGTTGTTAAGCCATAACCAGAAAAGGGTAGAAGCTGTGGGGAACAACTCCTGTGAACGGGTGCAAAGGACACTTGGCAACTGACTCACAAGCTCTCGTGGTCCTCATACTGTGACAAAAATATAGGTAGGGCCAAGACAGAATGTTGTTCTTTGAAAATGAGCATTTGATTTGAAAAGGTTAAGGGAATACACATAGTCCTCGACTTACGACCACAATTGAGCCCAAGATTTTTGTTGAGACATCTGTCCAAGTGAGTTTTCTCCCATTTTATGACCTTTCTCACCACAGTTGCTAAGTGAATCATTGTTAGTAACCCGATTGTTAAGTGCATCTGGCTTCCCCATTGACTTTGCCTGTCAGAAGGTTGCAAAAGGGGACCCCAGGACCTGGGGACACAGCAACGGTCATAAATATAAACCAGTTGCCAAGCCTCTGAATTTTCATCACGTGATCATGGGGGGGAGGGGGGTGCCGCAAAGATCATAACTGTGAAAAACGGTCAGACGTCACATTTTTCAATGCTGTTGTAACTTGGAACGGTCCCTAAGTGATCTGTTGTAAGTCGAGGACTACCTGTACAAAAGGATTGCAATTTCATCTATACTGATTTGTTAAGACGTGGGAAATGGACAGGAGGTGATCTGGAACAGCGTGGTTGTGGAACTCTCTGCCATTGATTTGCTGTTCTTTCTCTCTTTCCATCTTTAGATGCATGAGGAAAATGTGCAAACACATGTTTCACTCTGAACCGAATTCGTGATTATAGCTAGAGTAAGGCTAGATGGAGAAGGAGGTGGTACAAGGTCTTCTCTCTTTCGGTGACTCAGTGTTTTGTTGATTTATAGTCCTATTTCTCAGGTAAGGAATGGAAGCGGAAGACTTCGTACTCCTGATTTCTATTTATCACTCGAAATCAGGCGACAACATCCTTTCATTTTACAGCTGAGCCACAAATGTATTAAATATTAAAGACATACTTCTTTTGTTCAGCATGGTGTGGCCTTTATATAATTTTTTGCTTTAAAAAATAGTTTGTCTCAACTACAGGAGGACATAGATTGAATGAGCTGTGAGCCAGATTCAAAGTTCTGACCACTACTTCCCCCACCTATGCACACAATCACATGACTGCATTTTGGTTGCTAGATACCAGGCCAATTTAGGGCTGTTTGCAGTGTTCTGTGGTCACATGAACAACATTTATGAAGTTTTTTTTACCATTTCTTGCCCATAATGCCCTATAGAGAACAATGGGTTTGCTTTCCAACTTCAGTGTTCACTTTCTCACTGCTGCAAGAATGGTCATAAAATCATGTATGTCACACGGTGACGCACTTAACAACCATCACACCAAAACTGTGACTTCAGTTGTGGTTGTAAATCAAGGAATAATAGCATCCCTCTTCAATACAGAGAGTGTCTGAATTATTCCTGAATACTCACAGTTACTTCTAATCCTTTGAAGCTAGTCCAGGCTTCCTGATTTGGAAGGGGCAACCATTTTGACTTCCATGCCCAGATTACTTTTCCTGTCAATTTAGGAAGTCCAAGCAGATGTCCTACCCGTCTTGTAGGACCCAATCTGAGTCAGTCACCAAGACCAAAGGTTTACTTTTCAAAGCCCCATCCTCAGCGAACTTCTCTCTCTCTCGCCAGAATGTGTGGAGCGTCACACATTCTGAAACCCATTCTGGAGAGAGAAAGAGGTTCCCTGAAGACAGGCTCCAGCATGAATCCGGAAGCTTAGAAAAATAAATCTCTGGTCCCAGTGATTGACTTAGATTAGATCTGCAACATTATCCTGGAACATGTATATGTATGTATGTTTCTGTGGGTGTTTGTGGGTGTCCTCGCAATATCCTTCTTATCTGCTGAAGAAAGACCAAGAAACTTAGGGAATAAACAATAAAGGGCCCAGAACAGAATAACAATCATACAGACATTCTAGATTAGAATTCTTCATTTCCCCACACTTTTCTACCGAAGAAGAGAAAAACTTCCACCTAGCTCTATGTTCTGCGGTCAAGAGCCATGGTGGCACAGTGGGTAGAATGCAGTATTGCGGGTTAATTCTGCCAACTGCCAGCAGTTCAGAAGTGCGATTCTCACTGGCTCAGGGTTGATTCAGCCTTCCATCCTTCTGAAATTGGTAAAATGAGGAGCCAGATTATTGGGGTGTAATATGCTTACTCCATAAACTTCTTAGGGAGGGCTGTAAAGCACGGTGAAGCAGTATATCAATCTACATCCTATTGCTATTGCCATCTCTTCTGTTTAATTTCTTCAAGGATTAATTTGGTCACTCCACTATCAATGGCAAATAACCCGCATCTCCTGTGTTTCTAGAACTTCACAGAATTACTCATGAACAAAGAGATTTCCCTTCACCTAGTCCACACAGCTTGCAACCTAAATTTTGAGGATGAAGAGCCCAAGAAGAATAAATTTAAGAAGAATCCTTTAATCACACACAGCTTTATGACTCTTAGTGTTTTGTTTCAGGAGGAAGTTCAAGCCGCAGGGAGAGTTCATCCTCTTAATTCATAGTTCCTCTAAAATATCTCATTTTTTGTAGCACTGAGGTTTAATTTCCCATTGTGGCTTATAACGTAAACTAAAATTCCTCCCTGTGTTATATTTCTTCCTACAACCTCCTTTCTTTCCTATCCTCCCTCCTAGTCTTTTTTTAGCTTTCTGTATTTATGTAGTTAACAAGCATTAGGAAATTATATTCCTGTTTATGAAAAACACTAAGGGCAACATGGTTACATAATCCTGGCCATTCATGTTACCCAAAGGAGGAGGAAACCAAAAAGGAAGGAAAGATTGTCAAGAAGCCACTGCTGTTTCTATGCAGATAATGTAAAACTCACTCTTGGGAGCAAAGAGGGCTTTATATACAAAAGTCTCTTACTGACCTGCTCATTAAAGAGACTTCCTATAGTTGTCTTTGATAAAGTCCTTCCTTTACTAATTTAAATTCTAAGAAGGCATTAGACACAAGGACATCTGGGAGACATGAATCAAGACATCAAGAGAAACACCCTTGGAAAGATGTGGAAATTAATGGAGCCATCTTTGTTTCTTGGGGTAGAGGCAGATCAGCGTCATGTTTCTTAGATTAAACTCTCTAAACCTAAGGCGAACAATATACATTAGCAAAATAAAAGCAATTACACTATGACACCTCAATCTGAATAGTTATTAAGAAATAATAGGTTATGAGTCAGAAGTCATTAAAAATAGAGATCAGGTGTTGATGAGTTAGCAACTATACCTGGTATTTTGTAAATTAAACACACTATCTATTCTTGATAAATTAGCTCTTGGATTTCTTTCAAAAATCTTTTGAATACTCCCAACTTTCAAGAGTCAGATAAGTCAATAACAGGCTAATCCTTAACTTTCTGGAAGAATTATTTCTTCTTTTTACAGATAATGCTTCCTGCAACATCTACACTTAATTTTAAAACCATGCATATTTTACTACCTTGCTATATAACAATCTACTAGCTCAGAACCAGAATAAGGCTAGTTCAGAATAGTTTGAGATCTATAAAACTAGAAAATATATGGGCTAGGAAAACATTTTAAAAACATTTGGTGCTTCCTTGTCTTAAATAGCAATAGCACTTACACTTATATACTGCTTCATAGTGCTTTACCACCCTCTCTAAGTGGTTTACAGAGTTAGCATATTACCCCCAACAATATAGGTACTCAATGTTACCAATCTCAGATGAATGAAAGACTGAGTCAACCTTGAGGTGGTGAGAATCGAACTGCTGGCAATTGACATAATTAGTCTGCATTCTAACCATTGCACACCATGGCGCTTAAACACTTTGGTAAGGCTCATTGGAGGAGCATTGGCTTCAATAATCAATACATTTTTCCTCAGATTCAAGTGATCCAGAGAACAGACTGGCAGCATTTAGAAGAAGGTAGAAAGATCACGTGGACAGGATTCTTCAGTCATTATTATGGTGCAAGCAAATGCAGAAATCAAAAGATTAGTCAAAATGAAAATCCTTGTGATAAGTCACACTGGAATTACGTAAAAGGCTATGATCTATTCTTGAGAGATACTTGGGCAGCTGTCATCGAAGATGGTGGCCAAGAAACTTCAAGCTAGATCTTAGGGAGAGAAATGTAATTCCTCTCACCTTCTTTACACAAGCAGCTAGCCTATTTCTACCTCTTTTTAGAGTAGGTCTTGTTTGGTTATGTCATAATGTCTCTTGTAATCTTGGGCTCAAGGAAATTCTGAACTGTAGGCTAATCAGGAAGGAAGATACAAAGAGACAATAAATACAATTGTGCTATTACCTCTTTGTCTCCTTATAATTATTTATAACTATATACAATAAATAAATATACACTGTAAATATACAATAAATATACATTGTAAATACACAATGTATAATTGTGGCAATAACACGGTGGATTCCAATTGCTTTTAACAGTTGAATAATAGAGGCAAGATGAGGAAGGTTTTCGTTTAATGATACAAAGAAAAAGGCGTCCAGTGAGGACAGAATTCTGTTTCTTAAGTCACATTTTGGACCCAGCAGTGAATTAGGACCAATTACTCTAATGTGTTAACAGGATCTCATTTCCATCCAGTCCATGAAGCAAACATTCTTTTAACATTTATGATGATTCTAATGGTAATCCCGCCCTCTCCCCAATGTATTTGTTAGACTTTTCGACACAGACACATATATTAATTTGTAGAAAAGTCTAACAAAGACATTGTGGGAGGGTAGTGTGTGTGTATATATACATACACACTCACATATACATACACACACACACACAAAATATGAAGTTAGCAAATGGAAAATATGATTTCATTTCAATAAATCCTTGATTATGAGATGATTACTTCCAATCTGCATCCTTTTCCTATTTTCTATCCTAATCTGTACTTTGTTCATATTTCATTCTATCTGATGCACTGTACATACGTACAAAAGGAAAGAAATTGAGGAAAAATCACACACACCCCAAAAAACCCCTACTGAACCTAGTAGTGTAAATATTAAACATTTTGTTTCAATATTGAACCTAGGTTATTTTCCATTCTTTTTAAAGGTAACCAAGTACTTCTTATAGCTAACCAAGCAAAACAAAGGAGCATTTCTTTCTGAGATTTAAACGTTGAACTATGTTAAGAGTGAAACAAAGAAACAGTATTTGTATCTTATAAAACCATTTTAAAGTATTAACAAGAGGAAAATCATGTGACCACTCAAGGAATTATAAATAGAAATACATAACATAAGCCATTCTCTCCCCACTCTCCGTGTGTTTGTGTGTGTGCTGTGTATGTATATCTGTACCAAGTATATTTCAGAAATGTGGATAGGCTTCCAAAAAACAATGGAGTTGGAGAGCCACATGCTCTCAATCCATCTCCTTTTCCTTGGTTTTAGTGTGTCCCTCTGGGAATTGTGCATTTATGGCTGATTGGGGAACTGAACTGAAGGAAGGGGTCAGACCAAAGACAAAACCAGGAATCTTACATTACTGCAAATTCAGCTCTGTCTTCATGAATTGCTGGCTAAAGCTCTGACCTCTACCAGCTGCTGCTTCTAACTTCTCACGGGGTTCATTTCATTTTCCTGACTAAAAATGCTTGCATTGCAAGCAAGAGATATATGCTTCATCCCATGCTTCATCTGCGGGTGCCTATCTCTATCACAATATGAGCAATGCAGCCCCATGTACACCTTCTTTCCACAAAAGTATATCTAGGATGGGAAATTGTGCAGAAAATCCCAGCCGTATTATAACACTCGAGGCTACACTAAAAAAGGGGGCTTGTGCATCCCATAGGTTACCCACCACTTCTTTTAAAGCATTCCCTCATGGCTGAGGCTGTTGACTGTGAGACCATTTGATTCAATAGGTGGTGAGCTCTATTTCATTGTCAGGGTTTGAACTAAGGCTAATTGTTTTGGCTGCTGTCATTTTATCCTACATTACGGATCCAGCATTCAACAGAGGGTCAGATTTTATGGCCTTCACAAATGTATAATTCCGTGAACATTATTAAATGTAAATTGCATTATGATCTCTGGTGTTGGAAAAGCTCCTCTAAAAATATGCATTTGGCTGGAGTTTCCAAATGTTCAGAGCTAGAAATGAGATGCTGCATATTATGGGAGGCCATACTGAATGCCTCCCTTCATCCCTAGAAGCTTTCTCTCTAGTGAGTTCAACTCAGCATTTATCCTTACAAAAGAAACCTAACTGGCTTTTGGTAACAAAAGTTCAGACTAAAAATAGCAGTGTCAGTGCTCGTGGTGTTTCTCAGAAAGCAAGAAATTATCACCAGTTCTGATAGGATCAAATCTTGGGTTACATTACGTGATGTGACGCATGTTACACATCTTCCATCCCTTAAAATTAAATGTCTATGAAGATTCTCAGTCATCCAGATAGATCATGGTTGTCTCAAAGGTGCTTTTTCAAGAGGCAACTGGACTTTCTGGTTTTTCTTTGAAGATGTTTTGCTTCTCATCTAAAAGAAGCTTCTCCAGCTCTGACTGGATGTTAGGAATGGAAGGATTTATACTCCTTGCTAGTGCATTCTTTTAGCGAGTTGTCTGCAAGGAGTATAAATCCTTTCATTCCTTACCATCCAGTCAGAGTTGAAGAAGCTTCTTGGATGAGAAGAAAAACATCTTCAAAAACCAGAAAGTCCAGTTGCCTCTTGAAAAAGCACCTTTGGAATCACTTAAAATCACTTTTCCATGATTTTCATTCCTCTGAAGGTAACATCTCTACTCTGATACTCACCATTATCAAATACGGTCCCTGCAGTGAAGGACAGCTCTGAGTGATGTTCTGCTTTACAAGCATACAAGGCTCTAGCTTTGCGGAATGGAGAACTGTGAAAACAGTAATAATTTTAAAAATCAGAATGAAGATAAGCTGATAAATGTTTACGTGTGCAGACACAAACGTTTCTCAATATTTTTTTCTGGAAAATATTTGAAATGGTTGTCAAACCTGCCAAGTAGCAAAATGCAGAACTGAAGGGAAAACACCAGAGTAGAGAAAAATAAAGAATAGTTGAGATAACAAGCTAAAACTTAAAGAGGCAAATTACTTCCTCTTCAAACCTCATTTCACCATTTTGGAAATTCTTCTTAGATTTATCTGCAGTGTTTGAGATTGAGGCACTCATACTGTTGCTCAATAGAATGAGCAATAGCACCTCAGAGAATGTTAGAAGAAAATGTGAAAGGCAAATCAAAGAAAGAATACCGGGAACACAAACTCTACAAAACCAATTATTATTTGTTCTTTGGAGTAGGAATTGCTGATTAAAAACAAAAATTAGTCAGTGCAGTGGTGGGTTTCAAAATTTTTTAGAACCTCTTCTGTAGGTGTGGCCTGCTTTATGGGAGTGGCTTGCCGGCCATGTGACTGAGTGGGAGTGGCTTGGAAGTCATGTGACTGGGTGGGCATGGCCAACTTGTAAAATGTGGTGAAACTCACTTAACAACGCTCTTGCTTAGCAATCAGAATGTTGGCTCAGAAACTCTGGCATTTGAAGCACGCAAGTCTTAAAGCTGTCAAGTTACAAGACCCTTGCACCCCTAACCCTTTAGAAAAAAACCCCAGGGGTGTTCAAACTTGACAGCTTTAAGACTTGTGAACTTCAACTCCCAGAATTCCTCCTCTCGCTCTTCATCTTGATGATGTGCGGATGGGCGGGGGGGGGGAGGGAGCTGGAACCAGTTCTAAACGGCTCTGTAGATTTGTGGGACCTTTTCTATAGAAGAGGTTAGAACTGGCAGGAACCCACCCCTGAGTCAGTGGCTTGAATGAAACTAATGTAGCTTAAGTTTGGTACAAACAGCTTCTCAATGCTGCAAAGGCCTTGAATTGAAGACCTGGTAAACACAGATTTTTGGTCATTTCTTGAATTACCTTATCTTAATGATGAGGTCTGAGGTAGTCTTTTAGGTACCTTATTCATATCTGTTGTAGATTTTTAATTGCATCCCTTAACTGAAGCTGTTATGAAATGGAAGCCAGTATGGTTGTCCAGTGACCCATAGGTTGACTATTTATTTATTTAATAAAGTCCAATAACAGTTCTCAATACTTCATCTAAAAATACAAAACTTATAAAAACAGCATAAAAACAACATACAACAGTCCCTGTAGAAAACAAAGCACAGGTAGGATAAAAATCCGGAGTACCAATAGTAATATTGTAGGGGTAGGTACCTTCTGCGTTTTAGGATCAGTAAAAAACAACAACAACCAGTTGAGAAATAGACTACAGACTAGTAGTACTTGGCAAAGTAGTCATGAAGGCCTTGGAAAAGATATTCAGGGGCCTTGATGTGACTTTACCTACAAAGACCAGAATAGCATAAGCAATGTAAATAATTTTTACCTGAGCATTGTATGAAAACTATCATGAAAAATCCTGACTTTGATGGAACAGGATAGAAAGAGAATTGATGCTTTGGAAGTCGGGTGTTAGAATAGAATCCTTTACTGGCCTTATGTGTGATTGGACACATAAGGAATTTGTCTCTGGTGTATAAGCTCTCAGTGTACATACAAACAACAGGAGGAAATAGTAAAGATGGGAAAAGAGAAGATGAGAAGGATAGCAGCAATACTGCCTACTCTGTGGGTAAATATCTTTAGGACTAACACAGGCCTGTGGGAATTAGGTATTCAGCAGGGTAATGGCATGAGGGGGAGGACTGTCTTTCGGTCTAATTGTTTTGGCATGCAATGCCAGCAGCATCCTGAGGGGAGAGGTTGAAACAGTTTATGTCCAGGATATGAGAGGTCTTTAGATATTTTTCCAGCCCTCTTTCTGGTTCATGCAGCATACAGGTCCTCAGTGGAAGGCAGGCTGGTTGCAATTGGTGGTGGGTTGGAGAGGTCTCTAGATATTTTTCCAGCCCTCTTTCTGGTTCATGCAGCATACAGGTCCTCAGTGGAAGGCAGGCTGGTTGCAATTGGTGGTGGGTTGTATTTTTCTTTTTTCTTTTTCTTTTTTGAGAAAATTGTTAGAGAAGATTCTTGAGAACACCATGGAAAGGCATGAGAACAAACAAAGGGATCATTGGAAAAAAAAACCCTATGCAGAGTTCTTACTTGGGGCACAAATAATCAGACCCAAATTATCCTACTTTGGACATAAAATATTATGCAAAGACAGAGCTCTCTAGAGAAGATTCTGGTACTGGGAAAACTGGAAGGAAAGAGAAGAAGGAGCCAGACCAGCAGCAAAGTAGAACCTAAGTTAAGGTGGTGATGGATGTATCAATGAAAGACTTGAAGGACTGGGTTGGGGAGAAGAGAGAGAAACTCTATATATAGTATGCAGTTGCTAAAAATGACCATTGACCTGTTAGCACATAGTCAATCAATCACCAATAACAAGGCAATACATGAAGCATACAATCACAAAATCACATTAAAGATATAAAACATTAAAGTAGCTCCTAACAGATCTGGGTGGATAAAAAGTCCTTCACTCCACATACAAAAATACTATAAGGTAGGCCTTAAGATAATATCTGAGAAGTATATTTCCAAAATGGAATGGCACCCCCTAAAAAACTTTCCTTGGCAACTGCATAAATGCTCCCTGAATGAGGATAGCTGGGAAAGCCCTCAAAGGAAGATTTAAAAGTTTTCGGTGCCCAATATGAAAAGGAGTGCTACTTCATTAGGCAGGCCCCAAACAATTTATTGCATTAAGTTATTATCAGCATTAGGAATTTGGACTCCAATGCCATAGAACAGGAGTGCCAAACTCATAGCGTCACGGCGGCATCACGTGACTATCAGGATTTTCCCCCCTTCTCTAAACCAGGCGTGGGAGTTGCCAGTGTGTGATGCAACTGGCACATGGGCCGGGAGTTTGTTAGCCCTTCCATAGAATAATGCATCCATAAATCTAACTCTACAGCTAAGGTTTGGGACTGATAAATAAAAAAGGCATTACTAGAAAGGAAAACTTGACAAATCCATGATAAAAAATAGAAAATAACAAAAAAGAACAAAATTAGCTTGGTGAACTCTTTATGTTGGAGGTATAGACAAGGGAACAATTCAGTATGTGTTTTGTTACATCTCCAACAACTGGAAACATCAGGTGCAAAACCTGATGTTATTGCATTTTTTTCTTCAGACAGTGAAAATTCCAGCAGTCTTCTGCTGAAAGTGGAATGCCTAATCCATAAATCTGTTGATTAGTACCAATTTTGCCAACGGGAAAGTTGCATAAAGCGAAGTAAGTCTGGAATTTTCTCTGCTTTTTTCCTTAATGCATTATTCTTGGAGAATTAAAGAGGCCTATGAAAACTTGGCTTTTCATTTATGCCAAGGAAGACTAACTCAGAATTGAAGGCAGGAGACCACTATCAAAATATTTTAGTTTAGATTCTTGCAATGAGCAGGATGCTGGGCTGGACTTAGTAGCGTTATGACTCCTAATCATAGGATCCTAAGATGAAATGTTCAGACCTGCCTTCCTGTTCCTTCGGGATGGGTCCTAAGCCTCTCTAGAACAGAATTTTTGTTGACCAAGAGAGGAGAGAAAATAGTTTTTCCTTTTCTAAAAAACAAACAAACTTGAACTGTAATCTATGGCTTACAAAGGAGATGAGTTAGCAAATCAGGCACAATTATTCTAATTGATCCCAGGGCATAGAGGCTAAAAAAAGAAAAGAATGGGCTGTTACTCCTAGTTTCCATGGATTGGTGATGCTCCATCCCTTTGCCTATTTTTTTCTAGGAATTTCTTTAATTAGTTTTAGCTCTTTGCTTACTTAACCTCCCCCTCCCCCCTCTCATTGTAGAAAAGCCATACGTATTAGTGATTGTGTATGGAGACTGTGCTTCTTCTTCGCCTTTTTTTTTTTGGCTAATGGAAAAGATGGTATTTAAATTTGAGCTCCTTTACAGTCTTTGAAAATCCCCTGCTGAGAAATGTGTAAAGGCAAAACCAGATGACCTGGACGGCAGTATAATTAATATCAGAAAATACTAGGCCAGCTTTATCCTGAACCAAATGAGGAGATCTGCAACAGATGTTTGTGAAATCGTCCAACAATGCCGGCCTCTTAACTTTAGTAAACTGAACCTCAATTGTTCTATCAAGAGCTTTAAATAAAAGAAGGCAAAGATGATGGCATGGTTAAATAAAAGGAAACATCTTCTGGAAAAATTATTCACATGCGCAGTACGCTCTCTTCCCACTCACACAAAGGGACATGAATAGTGCTTTAAGAGTGTCTTGTTTGAGAGGATAGTTAGCAGTGGTTTTTTGATGCACCCTCAGAGTTTTGCTAGATATAGCCTGAAATGTAAATTTTCATATGAAATGCATTTGTGTATGTAAGCAGCGTCAGTGGAATAGGATGAATGTGAGGGATTAATTCTTCTTAATGAAGTCTTAATGACAATACTGTAAACCTATTATTTTTAGTGGCATGAAACGCCTCTCTGAAGGTAACTGGTGATTCTTTTTTCTCCCTTGCAAATACAGGCTTCAGAGAAGAAACGTTCACCAAGCCTGGGGGTAGTGAAAAAAAGGGTTTCACTTCCATTCTTTGTCTGCAAGAATTCTGATAATGATCATTATCTTTGCCAGCAAATTTCATGTGCACTTTAAAGAGCATGCCAAAGTGCAAAAGCATGTTCAATGCAAGTCTATGTTGGCTTTTTGAAGCTGATTATCAGGATTAGGGTGAACCAAGCAATTTCTGCAATTAATTGTACTGCAAGTCAGGTGATTTTTTAAAAAATGCATTAAAATGTAAACGATCTTTCATTTAACTGCTGTGTTTTCCATTGACTTAACAGAAACCTGATGTTTTAAAGCACACAATCACTTTTGCACAAACTGCCAACAGAGGGGGAAAATTTTTTTGGACTGAATGCAGGAATGGAAAGCTGAAGCAAAATTACAGCAGGTGGGCACTCTGGGATTCCAAGCCAAAAGAATGGCAGAAAGAAATCTATTCAGAGCTGTTCCACAACTAGAACCAGACCACCCTCCTTCTGTCGTCTTCTTGCAGCATTTTTAGAGTGTCAAAGTCGGGGACAGAATTTCAAAAGGGACCATTTCTTTGTTGTGGAAAGTTGCATTGGCAAGGAAAAAGGTCGTTGTTCAGAATAAAATAAAATGCAACACCTGAGCTCAAAATGAAAACTGATGGACACCATCTGCAAATATTTCCAATGCAAGTTACCTTCTTTAATTAAGACCTTCTACAATTAAGAGCCTTTATTAGGACTTATCTAGTGGCGATATGGGCGGAAAAATGTGCACATTTTTCCGCTCTTATTGCATCTGCAGAATCTCGCCCAGCCGCCCTGTTTAGGATAGCCCGCTCCCTCTTGAAAGGGAGGGATGCAGGCTATAAGGACCTGGCTACCTGAGAGACCGCCTCCTGCCACTTACCTCCCAACGACCAACAATATCGCACAGGTTGGGCCTCCTCCGGGTGCCGTCAACCGGACAATGCCGGCTGGCGGCCCCCCGGGGGAGGGCCTTCTCTGTTGCTGCGCTGGCTCTGTGGAACGATCTAGTAGAGATCCGGACCCTTACCACTCTCCCGGCCTTCCCTAAAGCCGTCAAGACCTGGCTGTTCCGGCAGGCCTGGGGCTGTTGATTGATATCCAGCCCCGCTTAGATGAAATGGATGATGTGGACTTTTAATTGTATTTTTTATTCTTAAATTTTAAATGTTTCTTTTGTCTTGCTGTGAGCCGCCCAGAGTCCCAATGGGAGTGGGCGGCATACAAATTTTATTAAACTCAAAACTCGAAACTCTTTTCAAACAAGAAAAAAGGTGATGTAAAGGTGAACCCTTCAAGCATCAAATGCCTTGCCATTTTCCCTGTATCCCCACACTTGGATTTACAATTCTAAATTTTACCTGAGCCGCACCAATAGGTTGTTCGACTGGTTTGCTTAGCTTTGCAAACGAAGAGAAAGCCACAAAGACAGTCAGATCAATTGAATCAGGAAGCTTGTTCAACTCTCAAACAGAGCAGGTCAAAAGACAAGAAAGCAGTGAGGGTGGGCAGGAAACAGCCAGGACCCCTCCCTCCAAGAAAATGTGCAACTTTTTAGAAGATGGGAAGGAACCCAGGAAAACGCAGGCAAGCATAGAGCATTCTCCGATAATTAAAACAAGTTGAAATAGAGGCATTGCCAAAATAGCCTTCAATTCATGGTCCGATTTTGGACTTCTTTCCTTTTGCAGCATCTCAATGCTCTACCACTCCAGTGTCCTTCTTTTATGCTGTGCTGCCCTTCAGAGCCCGGCTTGGATGATCAAGAATGGAAAGGAGCCCTGGATCTTTCGAATGAGGCCTTTGTTTTAATTTTTGCCTTTAAGCATGGCACTTGGCCAAGAAAGCACTCAGTCGAGTTTCGGCCATGTGACCTTGTACAGTTTGGAGAAGAGCTGCAAATGTGCATCTCCCCACCTCCCCATTCCTACAGCAGAATAAAAGCATAAGAGGCTTGATGTTGATAAATGGTTTATTTGTTTATAAACCGAGTCACTAGAATATGCATGCCCCCTCTGTGCAATTTTCATGAACTAATCAATTTACCCCCTATCCTGTACATAATCAATCAGCCTCCCAGAGAGATAGGATTTATAATCAGATTGCAGAGAAATTTGGACCCACAGATTATCTTAACCCTGATGCTTAATGCTCTTCTTCTTCATCATACAATGATCCAAAGAAAAATTACGTACAGATCTTCATTTTTTTTTTCAAAAAAAGGAGTCTTCCACTTCTTACAATCAGTGCCAAGTCCTAGAGATTACACTATATACTCAGCCTTTCACCCAGAGCACATTAAAATAACTTTAATTGCACAGTCGCAAACTGCACTTCGCACAGGCTCAGAGAAAGTGGAATGATGGATGGAGAAGATAAAGAAGCATTGCTCTGAGATGCTCTTTTCCTAAGATGGCTGTGAAGGGCTTTCTAAGTTCCTTGCAGCTCATGATGGCTAAACGCACAGGGAGTCAACAGATGAAGGAATAATCAAATAGAAGATAATGACTTCATTTCATTTCATTTCATTTATTGAATTTCTATGCCGCCCAATCCGAAGGAACTCCGGGCGGCTTACAGAAATGAAAAAAGAAATTAAAAAGAATTTTTAAAAACAATGGGACAATGGTAGCTTCTTTCCCACCCCTTTTTATTGGGGTACCATTTCATGCTAGCACTATAACCATAGCTCTTTTTCGGTAGGGGGGATTTGAATTTTTAATTCAAAGCTAAATATTATATATTTATATATTTAAAGTTAATATTATAATATTATATGTTCAGCTGCCTGAACATATCTGGTTAAAACTCAATCTGCTTTTGAATTCAAATGGAGTCAGGAATAAGTAATTCTGAATAGCAATCTTACATCCAGGTACTTATGGCTGCAATCTTAATCTTCAATTTAGTCTGAGTTTGTATTGGTGGCTTATTGTGGTTTATGATGGAGTTTTGATCAGAAACAGGCTTTCTTTCTTTCTTTCTTTCTTTCTCTCTCTCTCCCTCTCTCTCTCTTTCTCTCTCTCTCTCTTTTATATTTTTGGTAGAAGAATAAATGTGATTTCTCCTGGGACTTGCAATAAGTAATGAAAAATTCCACCAAATTGCATTACTATTTGAAGTTGTCGGTAAGCAAGTAATTGGCCTGTACAGGAAGTCCTTGACTTACAACATTTCATTTAGTAACCGCTTGAAGTTACAACAGCACTGAAAAAAGGACTTATGACCATTTTTCACACTTATGATCAAAATTAAGATGCTTGGCAATTGATTCATATTTATGATGGTTGCCGTGTCCTAGGGCCATGTGGTCATTTTTTGTGACCTTCTGACTAAGCAAAGTCAATGGAGAAGCCAGATTCACTTGAGAACACTGTTACTAACTTACATCTGCAGTGATTCACTTAACAACTATGGCAAGAAATGTCATAAAATGGAACAAAATTCACTTAACAACTGTCTCACTTAGAAATTTTGGGCTCTATTGTGGTCGTAAATCGAGGTTGCTGGCC
This sequence comes from Thamnophis elegans, assembly GCF_009769535.1. Lineage (NCBI taxonomy): Eukaryota > Metazoa > Chordata > Lepidosauria > Squamata > Natricidae > Thamnophis > Thamnophis elegans. The sequence continues at coordinate 81,725,085 of NC_045542.1, forward strand.
ACTTCTATTGAACCTTTCATTATCAGGTTGGTTTTGCCACATGTTAACTGATCCTCAGTTTCACATCCTTGCAATATGTTAAATGATTTGGCAACAAGTTGTTGTATACCAGTTGGATATTTCAACTCCAAAACATGCAGTTCACCTTCATCTTTTGCTGACCAATTTTTGATCTTCCTTCCCTTGTCTCCACCATTTCTATTCTTATTACAAGTTCTTACATTTAGGCTTCTTTTTTTAATTTGTATCCCTATACTTTAATCAACCTGTATTCTTGCATTTTTGGAAGGTTATCTGCTTGTTGTGGCCAGAACTGCGCTGTTGTTTCTTTGTTAGGAGTTGGCTGGCTCATTGCAGTCTCTCTATTGAAGGATTAACAAAAAAACTGTTTCTGATTCAATGGAAATTGGAGATTCTGCTTATAATGTGCAAGGAAAGCTTTGAATCTGCTGATCTTCTTGCCTACAACTGTTATTTGCTGCTTTATTATTTCCAGTGCTTTCTTAAGCTTCCTTGCTTCTAGGTGATATTTCTTGATCAGCTTTTTTTACTCCTTGTTCTTCAGCTTCTTTTCTTTCATCTGTTCTAGCTTACTTGCATCTGACCTTAGCATGCCGAATCTTAATTTTGTAGCTTGATCTTCATTTCGGTGGTGTACTCTCTGGATTTTTTTTTCTTATTTGTTGATTTTGCATTCTAGGTATTCAGTTATAAATGCAGCCGTGCTGTACATTAGTTGGTTTGTTTCTTGAAGTGTGAGCAGGTGCTTATATTTGTTATTACAGTATTGGCATCTTTTAATACTTGTACTAGCTGTTTCTTTGGAACAAGCTTCAATGCAGGCAATCATATTCTGTTGCTTTTGTGCTGATCTAGATGTCTGACGAAGTATGAGTGATTGTGAAAGCTGTGCAAAGGTCCACCTCGGTGCTGCTGCTATTTGCTTTACACACTCTCCCTCTCTCTCCTTCCCCCCCACTCTCTCATCAACACTGCCCGGAACCAGTTGTGGAAAAAGAAAGTGAACCATTGCAAGACTATGTGTCTCTCTCTTCTAGTCCCTATAGACAGTCCAGAAGGAATCATGAGCAATGGTACCAAAAATCTCTGAGAAGCTATGAAAGGTTGAAAAAAAAGGTGTACCATCCCTGTCCCTGCTGTGCCAGTAGTCATCAAGAAGGTACTAGATTTGCCAGAATGAGTTGCCAAACTTCAAAATTATACCACAATACAGTGTGTTTCTATCACAAAAGGTGGCTGCTTTGAAATTGATACAAATGTTTTTCCAACAGGATTAAACATTTGTAGAGATGAATCAACATGCACTGATTCAGACCTCTTAATTAAGCAAATACTTCACCATCACAGTACTGTATATAAACTCATTTTGGTTTTGTAGTTACTGATGTATTTTTATGTTATTTTTTCTCAAGCTTTCGCAAATAATCTTATGGGCCCAGTTAATTTCCCCTTGTCAACTATTCTGAATAGTTGATGGAAAGTTGTGTATTTTTGTTAATTTTGCATAAAATCATCCAGAACATTATGAGGGTGCAAAAGAGACAGCTGGTGGAATTTTGCAACAAAGAATGTGAATGCTATTTCTGACATAAGTGATCCAGTGATCCATTCCTTTGGAAATACAATTAAAATTCCCAACCAATTCTGTGCAAATAGGCAGAATGAAATAACAACTGAGAATATCAAAAACACAATGAACTTGCTTGACTTTATCAAATAATTGTGTTCTATTTAACTAAACTTGCTTGAATGTAGAAGGTTGACTTGCTTTTTTCCTATGAACAATGCATCATGTTATAATTTCCCATTTTATATGTGTGGGGTATCAACATTTTCAAGTCTTACATGGCACAAGCAGTTTCCACTGAGAAATTCCTGAAGCTATTTTCACCCATGTACCAAAAGAGAAGAGAGGAAAACCAGATTGGCAGCCTAGGGCTGGACTTTAAAAAAATGCCTTCACTTTTATCTATTATACTTCCTTTCCAGGGAGTGGTAATGAAAACTTACCTGTTGAAGAGCAAGTATCAAAATTCAAAAATCTGACGAAAGTAAAAGAGAAACTCATCTACTTTACTTCTCTTCCACAGCAATACTGCAGCTGGGGTAACTGGAACATTTAAGGAGGCATACCAACATTATTCAAGTCATTACACCCCTGAAGAAAAAGGGGTGTCGTGGAATATTAAAATTTCCCTCCTTTGAAGCTGGGAAAGATTGCAAACCAAAAAAAGGTTAGCCCTAATGCAGAGCTTTGGGAAGGCAGTGGTAAAAAGCAGATCAACTTAAAATGTCAAAGCAGCAGCAAAGCAGTAGCAGCAGCAAAGGAGTCAAACGAAGCAAAACCACAAATGTGCCACAGACCTGATGGGGGATGAATCGCTGGACGTGGAGGAGGTGGGCAAAGGGCTGGATGGTGCGGAGAACATGGGCCAGGACGGTGAAAGGGGTGACGTTGGACTTGGATTCTGAGGGCTGCAAGACAGAACCAAACAACTCATCAAGACACAGAAAAGCACAGCACCAACAAATACCTCTCTTTGAAGGCATGACCCAGCAATAATGAGGGCCACGAAAAAACTGTGGAACTAGAGAAAATGCCAAAAAGGAAAAATTGCGTGATTATTTAAAGGTTGGCCTCTTGTTTCATTGGACTCTCTGTCTCACCCTCAGACCTACTCCCAAACAAATCTTCCTAGCATTCCCTTCTCCTTTTATACGCTAAGACACGGATGGGTAATTATGGTCCCTTTATGACCCGTGGACTTCAACTCCCAGAATTCCTGAGCCAACTCAGGAATTCTGGGAGTTGAAGTCCACGGGTCATAAAGAAGCCATTGTTGCCTGTTCTAAAAAGATGCTTTCCTGCTGCCTTTGGCAAGTAGATCCCAAGGCCCATGGCCATCTCATTTTACCCTGTATCTCATACTTTCGCCTCAGCTCCCCCGCCGAACTCTTTTATTTCAAGTACCCCTTAGTGATTACCCAAAAATACTGGTCCTATTTTTCTACAATTAGCAATCTTTGCAGCAACCTGCTGTGGTGCTACTTTCAAGAAAAAAAAGGGACTATTGTCTGGGTCACAATTCATCGCATGTGAAAATGATTTCCTGTTTACATTTATGGGTAAATGAGCCTTGCATGCTGGAAACCCAGAGGGACTTATTTTTTAATAAACAAATAAGTTGGCAGGTGACTCTAAATGGAATAAAGCAACAACAGAAAGCTCGCTCCCAATCAAATTCGACCACCACCACAATACAAATTAAAGACATCCCCCTCTTCCCCCTCAAGTATACATTTGCTGGATTGAGATATAACTGAGATGAAAAGCTAAAAACACCACAGAGAATTTTTCTCCTATGCAGACAGATTCACAGATATAAGCTGCGGTACATACTCATAAACCACGTTGATTTAGCTAATGGAAAACATACTGGTCTGACTGTAATTTTTTTCAAGTCCTTAAAAGTATCAGCTGAGAAATGCATACAGAGGCAAGCTGTGCCAAGAGAAGACCAGGATTGTTTCATGTGCTCAGGACATAAATAAGATATTGTAGACACGAGCACTTAGAAGTTCAAGTGGTCTCCCCCTATTTAAACATAAGAAATAGTTTGGAAATGTGATCCTTCACGTGCAATAGGATCTTCAGTCCTAGGATTTAGGGCTGTTTCTTTCAGTAATCTGCAGCCACAATGAGTAGTGGCTTAAAAGAAATCCTAATAAGTTCCATGTTTGGACTGGAGTGAATCTACAAAATTCCTTCAGCATTAATTACTCATGGGCATGTTTTACTGGAAGGGGAGGGGGCTGAAAACCCGGAAGGACTTGCACATGTCAAATTTCAAATTAATTAGAAAAGTTCTCAAAGAGAAACAGGACATGTGTGTTAAACGCAGCCTTTCAGCTCCATATTATCTGCCCTAATGGGGATGATTATCCAAGCGTCCAGCCAATTTTCAGCCCTACGAAGAGATGGGAAAGAAAATTAACTCGGGGTCTTCTGCTTGTGAAATATGTATTTAAGCCTTCTCCCATCCCAAGGAGCACAATAACCTTGCCAAAGCCAGAGCATTTTAACACCTGAGGCAAAAAATAAAATAAAATAAATCCTGCAAACTGCTCTCCCTTGGGGGGTGGAGAGAGAATACAGTAATAAGAAATTAAACTAAGAATTAACTTGGTGCCTGAGGCTACCACATTGCTCTGTGCAACAGCTGAGCTGTACAGCTACAGTCTATCCCCTGGCACAATGTGTGGCAGATAAAGGAATTTGAAACATGGAAAACCCATCCATTCCTGTTTTCATGGTCTTTAATGGTGCACATTAAAATGTTCGCCATTACTTAAGGATGTGCTTGCTTTACTGGCTGTTACCTCATCAAAAGAAAAATGCCAGCATATCGTTCTATTACTGTGTTTTTTGTTTGTAAGTTTTATTTAAGTTCTTGATTTTATCACACAAAGAAGAATCTGTTTATAGGAACTGCTGACAGATTGATTAAAATGTGGCAAGAGAAGGAAGGCTTCACTTCCTTTGGTTATACCTACAGTCATTCATTCACAGCTGCAACAAATAGACAAACTGGATTGAATCTAGATAATTTTGCAACATTCCTGTATATGTGGGTTTTAACAACAAAAAAACTATTACGGGACCTGGAAAGCATGTTCAGAACTATTGAAAATCAACCTGGACTTTCCACCTTTTGTTCAGGCTTAGATATCTTAGAAACAGTCTCAATAAATTTGAGAAATTAAAATGTCACTGGCAGTTTCTCCGCAGAGTTTTGATCTCCTTTTTCAAGATAGCGGCTGTGACTTATGCTAAAGTCTGAGGAATTTGATTCCCTTTCCAAAGGGAGAACACATTTTCAAAATACCAGAATAATCACCAAATCAGAGCTAACATTGTAATAGTTAATTCTACGTATGCTGAGTTAGCTATTGGAGAGCTCATGGGGTGTCAGCTCAGCACAAGATAATTCATTTAATGATTTAAGGTGCACATATATTGCTTCCTAAGACTGTTTTGGCACAAGTTTATTTTTTAAAAAATGACTCAAATAGAAATTTACAAATGTTGCACATTCCATGTTAACAGAGGCCAGAAACTGCAGTTAAATCTCCTATCGCTGTTCTCGGTTTGGCCTGCATTCAAACATTTCGCTATGAAAGCAATATGTAAATATGTGCCCAAAGCTGAGCTATTCAGTTCTGAATAATATTTAACCCACTAAATTCTTATCTCAGGCAAATCAACAGTTAACAAAAAAATACTCTTCATACCATCAAGCTCTTTGCTCTGTTTAGTACCTTGGATTTTGCACACCCTCATTTATCAGTATATACACAATGCATATCCAGACACGCCCGTGATTCTTTCTAGTAGATTCCACGGAAAAATCTCAACGGACAATAATTATATAATGCTTTCTAATTAGACGCAGTATGGATTGTTTCTTACTATATGATACCAACTGTCTTCTCCATATCATAAGAAATAATTCATATGTACAAGGGAAATTAAGCCCTATCCAGTTTGCTCCTACATCACTATCACTCGCTGCAATGTCAATTCTACAAAATGGTTTCTGCACAAAGTTAGCAGTTGCGTGGGAGCCATTTTAGAAAGCCCTGAGCTGAAAGTTGAATTATCTGTAATTGTGTATCTGCCTGAGTTTGATGCCATTTCATTAGAAAACTTTCACTCCTCCTTTACCTCAACAGTCCTCTGCTTCATTTACTAATATCTTTTAAACTTAGCGACTCTACTGATCCAGATAATTTTATTTCTGATGGAACAGCACTATCTCTGATCCAGTGTAATGCAGTGTAGTGTAGTACAATCCAATCCTGTCTACTAGCACTGAAGATGCTACCTGTTTTGGAAATGAAATGTCTGCAAGAAAATAACCAATAACCAAGCTCAGGGACCACCAAGGATCCTTCATTTCAACCCTGAGCTACATACATTCTCCTTTATTGGTACCATTCCAGTCTAGTCCAATCCAGTTCAGTCAAATTCAATCTAATCGAATCCAACCCAAGGTCATTGTCAAGTGAATGAAAAGACTCCTTCCAAAATAAAATAACTGATACATTAGATTTGCTAATGATATCTTTCAATAATTTCATTACACACTACTTTTAAAGCAAATGCAAACTTGGAGTGTGTTTGGCCAAGCCATAACTTCATGTTATCTAACACCGATAGCTATATTGGAAGAAAAATATTGAAAATGGTAACTAAATACTGGAAACTTTCTATTAAAATATGATAACCATTGGGGCCAGATACCAAGCAATTTTTGGTGAAATAACCATAGCTTTCTGAATGACAGAATTGCCTACAAGATTAAAGATTTTAAAAATATCATGGATATCTTTTAAAATACACTTTATAGGAACCAGAAGACAACATGATGCCTAAGTTTAATATGGATTTCTGTGTCTTCCTGTGGAATTCGAGGAAATGGACAGTGTGAAAGGATCTAATGGCTTCTTTCCAGTTTTCTTGTGGGAAAGTATCCTCATCATAAAAAAAGCAGCTCATAATTTGGCATCAGAAGAGCATTCTTGACCAGATTAGAACAGGTTTTTTTTTAATATAAGTCGTAGTTTATGGTCAAACTTGCTTTACGTAGGGGGTCTATTCAAGAAAGACTGTAACCTCTACCTCAGGGAAATATAGAATCGAAGAAAGCAATGGAATAAGTACTATAGGGTAGATAAAGATTGAAAACTAGGACTGAGTAAATTTTGGTTTTAGCACAAAACCATTCTAACAAAAGCAACAGGATTCTGCCGGTGCCCACGTCTGTCTCTACATGCTTCCTTTTCCTTCATGAATGTAAAATGAAAGCTACCCATTAATCTCTTTTAGAGCAGTTTTGCAAACAACAATTCCTCAAAATAGAATCTCCCATTGCAGATCCATGAATGTCCAACGAGGAGTCCTCTGAAGCTTTCCCCATGTTCACCAACCATTGGCTGTTCAGTGCCTCAGCCTCATTTTCTCACATAACATAAACATAATCTCACCCGCTGATTGTCAATACACATGTGAAGACAGGGCCAGTACACATGTGCGAGGCCTTCAAGAATAAACTGGTCAACATCTGTTTGCCACATTAGCCTCTGCCTTCCCATCTTCATCAGAGTTCAGTTGCCACCTCAGCCTTGCCTCAAATTATAGATGAATCCATAATCCTGGCTTAAATTTGGGGCACAGACCATGTATAAGACATAAAGAAATGTGACTATCATTTAACAGCAAAAAAAAAAACAAAACCCAAACACCAACATATCCCCAGGCTCTAAAAGATGAAAACACAAGAAGGGAGGTGTTTAATTGTACTTTCTGAATTTTTATGTAGTGGCTCATCGTTAACTTGAAGAATCACTGTGCTGAAGCAACGGTCAGCAAAATTCAGAGAATGAAACGTACTTGCAACTGCCGGGAAATGAACAGGATTGCCTCAGGAACCAAATCAGGGAGCAAAAGGGATACCAAAGGCAATTAATTGCATTAAATATAAGTATGCAAATATCGTAATTGTATATATAATTGTATACATACAAAATATTATTTGCCCATTTAGTCGTTAAAAGTTGATTTCTCAGATAATATTAGTACGAATTTCTAATATTCTAGATTTCATCCTTCTTCCTAAATATTAATTTCACCTAAATTTAATTAATTTCATCTCAATCAATACTCTCTCCTTTAAAACCAAATACATGGCCTTAAATGGCTTATATGCTTTACAATACATTGATTTTTTTTTAGTTTTCAAGTAACATAAAAAAAGCAATTCTATTTAATAAGTTTGATAGATTTATTTTCCTCAACATCCAATGCAAAATATGCATATTGATTTTTATCCTTTTGTATTTGTCAATGAAAATACTTTCCTCATCTCTTAATTCTAGGTCAGAGTGGGAGGAGGAGGGATAGCATTGTTACATAGCTTGTGAGAATGGTGAATATGGAAATCAAATATGGAGATTCTCAGTCATCCAGGTCATGGTTGTCCCAAGTGTTCTTTTTTTTTTTTTTTTTCAAAAGGTAACTGGACTTTGTTTTTCCTTGAGAACATTTCTCTTCTCCTGTTATTGTACCTTTCCTTGAGTCCAGTTGCCTTTTGGGGAAAAAAAAAACCACTTTGAGGACAAGTACATGATGCCACAAATGAACACAGAGAAACGATTCAATACTTCTACTTTATCGATCATGGATTGACTGTATTGATTAGAATCTGGAAAATCTCTTGACATTAATAATAAATTATATCAGTTATTTGGAAATATTAGTGTGGGCAAAGAGGCAATCACTTTACCTTGAAAACTGAACCATTTATTGTTCCTAGAAGAGTACGTAAATCCTTCAGAAATACAGAGTGCACACACGCCTTTAGAAATTCATGGCCAGTATATTAATTTGTTAATATTCTGGTGCTTGTTTCCTGGTACTACTAATGTCCCATTTCTCTAAGCCACTAAAAAAGTAAAAATGTCATTTTGACTGGTCTGAATGTTCATGTCCTTCTTGCTTTAGCTTTTCTTTTGATGGTAATGAATTTATACCACTACCTCTCCAACCTCATTCACCTGAGTACATTTTTTAATTTCCTCTTCCAGAAGAAGGTACACTCAGCAGATTTAATGAGGTTGGCCAGGATACCCAGGTGCAGTTGTTGAAGTACAGCATTTTTTTAAAATGGAAAATTATCTGAACACACAAGCTTTGGAGAAAGCAGCAACTGTATACAAAAATGGACAAAGATTTCTTCTGGGACGGTGACTGACAAAAGTAAGATTAGATTAATATGACAAGAGCACTGAAGTGGAACAGCCTAAGCCTAGATTTACGTCAACTGAAATTACAAATACTAAATATGGAAAAAGGAAAATGTGGGAAGGCTTTTTCTTTTTTTTAGTTCAGGGAAAATGCATTTATTGCCTTGAAGGATAAAAAGAACCCTGCTGGATTGGACAAAGGAAGGTTATCCTGACTTCAGTATTGGTAAGCTAAATATTCCCGGAAAGGGTACAAGCAGAGCAGGCAGGAAGGCAATAGAGATTGGCTGCCACCTTCCTAGACAAGTGCTATGAAAAACTATGAAAGAAAAACAGATACAAATGCTGATTCAAATGAAAATTATAATAATATCCAAACAGTCAACAAAATACATTTCAACAGCATTTTCATGAAAACCAGCTCTTCAGGTCCTTCCTCTTCTTCAAAACTTTGATAGCATTCATTTCTGTCTTCTGTCATTCTGTTTTTAACTGTTTAAGGGTTAAATTACAGATAGTTTTTGACTTACGACCACAATTGAGCAAAAAATTTAGGTTGCTAAGTGAGTTTTGCCCCATTTTACTTTCTTGCCACAGATGCTAAATGAATCATTGCTGTTAACTCCTCGGACTTACGACCTGAGTCGGGCCGAACCAGCCCAGTCTTCTCTGATTGGTTCCAGCGCGCCTGTCGGTGGGCGTGGAAACCGCAGCCCTCGGATTGGCTGCCCGCCTGACAGCTGTCATGTAAATAGCTGTCAGGCGGCCCCTGTTGTTGCTTGTTCTTTCTAACATTGACTTGTTAATAAACGGTTCTAACGCAGCACAGCGTCTGTTTTATCTCAGCTTGCGAACTAAGCAATTGCAGTTGTTAAATTAGTGACTCTGGCTTCCCCATTGACTTTGCTTATCAGAAGGTCACAAAATCTGATCAAATGACCCTGGGACGTTGAAATTGTCATAAATATGAACCAATTGCCAAGCACCAGAATTTTGATCATGTGACCATAGGGTTGCTGCAAGAGTCATAAATGTGAAAAGTGGTCATAAGTCACTTTTTTCAGTGCCATTGTCACTTGCAACGGTTATTAAATGTTGTGGGTTGAGAACTATCCCTGTCCTGATGGTTTTGTTTTAACTGTGTACGCTGTCCAGAGTCACATGCAAGTGAGATCAGCAGCTGTATAAATCCAATAATTTCTTTAAAAATAAACAAGTCATTAGCTGAAGCAAAACGAGAAATAGTCGAGGAATCAAAAATTGATGGCCATCCCTTCTTTCTCCATTATTTTAAAAGCAAAAATAAAAATAGCAACCACAGCAACAAAAAGCCTTTGGTGCTGTGCATATATAAGAATGACTACATAACTGTGTTATGCTAGTACATCTAACAAGTCAGGCCATGTCCACTTAGGAGATACTACAGTTCAGAGTATGTAAATAATGTATATGCATTCATTGTGCTTAGCATCTACACAAGCCTATTTGTGCCCCCTAATGGAAAGAACGTGCCATGATCACTCAAAAAAACATGTGCTCTGTGCTAAAGGAGAATGCAGAGGGGCTTTCTAATTTTAGGTTATTAGCAAACAAACCAAAAAAAGCATTCATCTGGAAACTGCTGCTGCTATTGTCTTTTTCACTAGAAACATGCATTTTCCTCCAAAGATGGCAGTATGGAGGTTTTTCTGTTCTCTTGACAAAAAGGCATTGGTGGTAAAGGGAAATGAGTAATTTAACGTTGTTGAAACACATCTCAAAGAAGAGGAAGGCTTCACACGTTCAAGATTGGGACACAAATCACATGAAGATAATATCAACACAATTGGGGACTTGCAGATCCTATAATGACCGATACACCTTAGAAATGTAATCTACAGAATTACCTATGGAATAAAGCCAACATAATCTCCTGACTTAATCATGTTAACATTATGAAGAACGTGTTAGGCATTTAATATTTAAGTATTAAATATTACTCACCAAGACCCAGATTGAAGAGATAAAACTGTATCATAATGAAAGATCATGTTAAAAGGCTTTAGGAATGGCCAGGAGCCTAATTTTGATGATTTTCGAGAGAGCTGCTTCTCAAAACTTCAGAGATCCTTATATCCTATGGAGTACACATTGCTATTGTCTCTACTTGGGATAAATTAGGGAAACTCTTTTGTTACCCATGAAATCTTATTTAACCATTGTTTCCCATGCAGACATCCATGTCTAGATAGGACTGGATTCCATCCTGCACATTTAAAATTGGTTCCAAAACCGCAGAAAAACCAATGTTTCATGCTTGCAAGGAATATCCTTTGCACGCTTAGAACACAAAATTTTAGATTTGGGTCTTGTGAAGTTCTAAGACGATCAGCATCATATTAAAGTAGTAATATACAGCATGTAGAATTACCTTATCTGGAGGCTCATTACACATAAGGTTTTAGTAACTTTGCAATACACCATTGCAATGCTTGACCAAAACAATAGAAAAAAATGCTTTACTTTGCAGGTGATATGAAAGAACCAACATTTGCAGAATTAATTGGCTCAATACAAATACAGATAGTCCTCAAGTTAGGATAGCAATTGGGACTGGCATGGTCATTAAACATGCGAAAACGTGTCCACATTGCTTAGTGACAACAATCCCAGGCAGTCCTAGACGACATCATGAGCCCATCATGTGCAGCTTGTTAAGCGGGAAGAGATGGGAGTCCCAGGTAAAAGGCACAAGGCTCCCATGCAGGAGTTGAGGGAGACATTGGGGAAGGGGGGGCAGGGCAGGGCGTACATGAATCATACAAGTGTCCACATAGGCTGAATAGAAGCACGGGGAGGGAAGGTTGTGTGCAACTGAAAAATCAGATGTGATTTACTTGTAACCTTTCTTGTTGGCTTCTCCAGCAACTTTGCTTCTGGGGAGCCAGCAGAAAAAGTTGCAAAAGGCAATCATGTAACTGTGGCTCCCTGTAATTTCATAATTGTGAGCTAAGCACCAGAGTGCCGAGATTGTGATCACATGAACAAGGAAGTGTTGCAGTGGCTGGGGCTTTGAAAGCTACTTGTAAATAGATTAATGCTACATATATGTATAATCTTGATTTTATCTTACTATATGGAGGGGACCCGACCACATTATGTACAATATTCTTGCTTTGTGTGAGAAAGTAATACTCGAATTAAATACAGGCAGCCCTTGGGTGACGACCATTTGTTCAGTGAAGTTGCAAGGCTGAATGAATGGTAGTTATGACTGTGCTCGAAGTTCTGGCCATCTCAGTGCCCCACAGTCACAATTGGGAGATCAGTGGACTGGTCTGCATTTATGATTGATCCCAGCATCTCATGTTCATGTTCTTCTGCCCTGCTTTAACTTCCTCTGTTGTAATTCCCCCCCCCCACACACACAATCTACTAACTTCCTCCCTGGGTCAACCATTTTTAGCTGCTCAGCGCTCCTGCCTACCCCTGCCACCCCCAGCAGACCTTAGCTGACCCCAGTTTTCTTCCTCCAGGAAACAAAATAACCAAAGTTATAATCATTAGTCTAGGATATAAATCTCTGCCATATGAACAAGAAATTTCATGACTCAGGATCCCCAAATATCGCTTACTTTAAGAAACTACTGATGCTGCAATTCAGAAATATGATAGCAAAATAGCATGATCAAAATGAACACAAAATTGAACTCAAGAGCACATCTCCCCCACCCGCCCGCCACTTTGGCTTATGTGCCACAGGTCTTCGTATTTGACTTTTTAGTTTAAATAGTGTCTTCAAACTCCTAACTTTCATGCAATTATATAGCAATGCTATGAAATCTGATCTCAAATTTGCAAACATACATGACTAAATTGTCCTAACTTTACCCAGACCTAGTCATGAGTAAGAAATTGAAAATAGTTGCATTTTTTTCTTTCGCCCTTTCCTAATTTTCCATTCAGAAATGAAACTGGTTGGGAAATATATATTCCTTTCATTAAGAACCATTTGGCTGCTAAATAATTATGCAAATAACATTTTTTTCCTTTTATTTGACTTAGTTTCTTATCTGCTAACTAGAACACTTTAAAAAAAAACATATTTCTACTGTGTTTAGGCTGTGGGTACTAGATATCTACACAAGATTCTATCCAAAGTGGGGGAGGCGGGAAACCAAAATTGGGGAGCACTAACTCTTGGGATTCACTTTCAGAGGGAATAAAAGATCCTAATGGGAATCACACAAAACCTTCACAGGAAAAAAAAATCCCAACTCTAAAATAATTTAATGAGATTGAAATTATTCCTATAGCAAACTCATATTCCATACTGAGTAGTTAAAGGGACTTGGAGCTGATGTCAATCCAATCCAATACCTTAACCTGACCTTGACAACAGCAGATCTACTGTAGGGTTGTAGACATTTTAATTCTTCTGTTGCCACTGTCCCTGAAATCCATTTGTGCTCTTTACAAGAGGCAGAATAGGAACTTTGGACGGATTCATTTCTTCCGAAATCAAGGCCTCCATCCTGACTACAAGTAGTAAATAAAAATATAATGTGCATTCACAGAACAGCCACAAAGCAATTAAGAAAAACGGGTCTGCAAAAGGCACGTATTGAAACTGAGCCAGACAAGGCCACATTGCATTAGCACATTGTTAGTAACATCATTATTAAAAACCACACAATCGTTTCTTTTGAAGAAATGCGGCCGTTGGAGAGTTCAAACATGAAACTTCTTAAATAGTTTCAGAGTTGGTAGTGATACCTTATAGGGCAAGTATTTTTTTTAAAAAAATATTTCCTGCCCCTGAATTGGACAACAAGTGATCCCTATTGAGAGAAGGCAAAGACTATTGTTCGGGTTTCTAAGCCTACCCTGTGCCTAGAGATAAGGACTCATTATCCGTATCACTCATAAACATACGTACATTTACCTGGTTACATAACTGAGTGGTTGAAAAAAGAAAAAAAGAAACTACAAAAAGAAAAGGGTATATTTATGTGTGCTTCCAAAAAGCAAATTGTGAAGGTAGATTACTTACTGGAATACTGTGGAACTCGCTCATTATGGCCAATGCCACAACAAAGGGAGAATGAGTAGTTATTGAAAAGAAGGAGGATCTCTCATAATGCTTCCTGAAGCCTTGACCTAACATTCTCTTTTTTAGCTTACCGAGATACTTCCTATTAAGAGATCTGGTGGCTCAGTGGCTAGGACACTGAGCTTGTCAATCATAAAGGTTGGCAGTTTGGCGGTTCAAAACCCTAGCGCCGTGTAACAGAGTGAGCTCCCGTTGCTTGTCCCAGCTTCTGCCAACCTAGTAGTTCGAAAGCATGTAAAAATGCAAGAGGAAAAATAGGGACCACTTTTGGTAGGAAGGTAACAGCGTTCCATGTGCCTTCGGTGTTTAGTCATACCTGCCACATGACCACAGAGACGTCTTCGGACAGTGCTGGCTCTTTGGCTTTGAAACGAAGATCAGCACTGCCTTCTAAAGTTGGGAATGACTAGCACATATGTGCGAGGGGAACCTTATCTCTACCTTTATACTTCCTATTACTTCTTGCAGTAAGGAGGGCATACAGCAGCAGCACCAAACCTCTCCTTTTCTTTCCACATAAACCCATCGATTGTATTTCAGCTGGCAACCACAACTCTGTTTATCACAAGCAAAAAGGGAAATTATGGGGATGGTAAACCACTTTGGATGGAAAGGCAAAAAGGTACTTTAAGATGCAAAAGGGAACCAAGATGGGATCTGTCTGCCATTCCTTAAAGCAACTGGATCATTTTCTGGGGTCACATTTCATGCATTCTTAATGAAAATATGAATTATATGTATTGAAATAGTTAAACAAGTATAAGTGAAGTTAAATAAACCATGGAGCTTGTCTTGGCTTTGACTATTATGGAGTATGGTCCCTTGTTAAGTCTCTGAAAAAGCATAAACAGTCTTCAGCATGGAAAAAGTTGTGCAATCCTGAAATATTCAGTCTGCTTCCTACTTGATTAATTGATTATATGACATCAGTTGATTGATTCTTAGCAACCAAATTAGGATATAGCCTGAACTTGGTCTATCATTGTTACAATCAAGTCCATTCACATTGTTGCTGGTCATCTTCTCCTCTTTCTCTGCACCCTTCCAATCAATATAAATCTTCTCCAAAGATCTTAATACAGGTAGTCCTCAACTTACAACATTTCATCTAGTAACCGTTCAAAGTTATAATGCCACTGAAAAAAGTGACTTATAATCATTTTTCACACTTATGACCATTGTAGTAGCCCCATAGTAATGTAATCGAAATTCAGATACTTGGCAACTGATTCCTATTTATGACATTTGCCCATCCCAGGGTCATGTGGTCACCCTTTGTGACCTTCTGAGAAGGTAAAGCCAGATACACTTAAAAACTGTGTCACTAACTTAACATCTGCAGTGATTCACTTAATGACTAGGGCAAAAAAGGTAATAAAATGAAGCACAATTCATTTAACAAATGTCTCACTTAAAACAACTGAAATTTTGTAGTTGTAAATCAAGGACTCTCTGTATTCACATAATGTGTTTGAAATATGATAATTTGAGCCTGGATATTTGTGTGTCAAGTGAAAATATCTGCCTTGGCAATGGCTTAAGCACTGTACTGACATCAACTTCTCGTATTAGAAGCTTTTGTAATTAGGGATGGCTATCAGTTCATTAGCATGCTTTAGCATACCAATTTAAAGTTCAGAGTTGTTTTGAAAGACTTTCTGTTTCCTTATCTGTTTCCACTTGCGCTCACTTTATAGATATTGTTGTAATACTACTTCTTGTCTCTTCAAACAGCTCTCTAAAATTTTTTAAGTTCTTTTCTGAGTTTTCTGTCTGTCTTGAATTTGCCTTCCCCCCCCCCCCCCCCCCTCTTCTTAGTAGTTTCCATCATTTGTTCTAACATCCAGTTCGCTTTTTTCTGTTTCTTGATCTGTGGTAGTTTCTTTTCACATTTATCTTTAACAACTTCATTCTATCACTCCGTTAGTTCCTAAATTATTATGTTCAGAACCTTAAAGCAATTCCTGATGTTCTTGAAAACGGTAGGAACATTTGCAAAATCATACTGTGGAAATTGGTTTGAACTTCCTCTGCTTAATATGGAATTTCCACATTAATAATTCACAAATTCTCCCACCATCAGCCAGGCCTTTGCTGTTAAAACCTCTTGTATCAATATGGTCCGCTTGATTTCTGTGTACTCCATCCAATGATATCTATATATGTAAGTATCATTTTGGTTGTTGAAAGATCAAGTCAGAAACTATTAAATAATGGGATAATCAGGAATTCATAAGGTACTCCCGTGCTTCATTTACCTTTCCTAAGCCATACAGTCTAACTTAATATTTCCAACTCTGGCACTAACCAAGTTTCCAGCCACAAGCAGCACATCTTGCTTGTATGTCCTAGTCAATTTCAAACTGAATTTTGATCATCAAACTCATCAACCTCTTTTTCTGCTTCAGTGGTTGGAGCATAAACTTGGATAATTGTCATATTAAAAGATTGTCCAGAAAACCTAATTGATATTATTCAGGTCATTGACTGCTTTGTTGCCTAGGAATGTTCTTGTTATACCCATCCTAACTATGAAAACAACACTGTTCCTTCTTTGTTTTTCTTGTCATGAGCAATAAAAAGTGCCATCTTCCCACTAAAGTGACCAATTCCAGTCCACCTTAACTGATGCATAAGATATAAACATGTAGTTGATCCATTTCATCTTTCAGTGGGCTCCGCGGGCAGTTCATTGTTTATGTTTCTTATGTTTTATGTTCCTGTTGTAATCCTTTCTTTGTAATTTTGCCTACATGGCAACATCAGCAACTAAATATCCCAAAGATTTTGGCTATGTCATAAACACTATTAATACTCCAAAAGATCCTCAGCATTTCTTCAGTAACATGTTACGTGCCATATTACATGAGGGGGCCTATCATTTGGCTCAATATCATCAATTAGATTTTCTACCTACGGTATGTGATTTCCTGGGTTAAAAAATACATTTATCATTGTCTTCTCCCATGATGTTGTATGAATTGATGAGTTTGCAATTGTCACAAAAGTGGTCTTCTTGTCTCCAGCATCTTTCTGTATTGCAATTGTTCAATATACAGGTGCCTCCTTGTTTTAGGTGGCTTCACATTTTGGGCAACTCTGCTGGGATTATATAATTTTGGTGTACACCCTCGGAATTCTACCCTTATCCCTACAAAGAACACCTCCCTCCCTGCCATAATAAAGCAGCACAGTTGGATTTGAGGACTATTCCCTCCTAGCATCCACAGAATTCAAGACCTCTAGGCATGCAAGTTATATATTAAAAGCAGTGAAAAAGTGAGCCACTACAGTGAAAAAAACAATAACATCAGCAGCAACATGCCTATTTTCTAACTAAGCTTTTAAAGATGGGCCATTTTTGATTGGCTATTTTTTTTTATGCAAATCTAATCCTACACTTCCCATAATGCATAACTCTATTATGTATATTCTCGAAATCATTCCTTTCAGTTATGAATGATAATTACGAATTTCTAAATTCCTTACCACTTTATCAGATTCAGCTTGAAACCACTTTAACCAAGATGCGTGATGGCCTACTTTAGATTCACTTTCTTATTGCATAATAATCTGTTGTTATAAAAACCTCTTACTCTGCATAAATGACATTGTCTCCGTACCTTGAGTAGAATTGTCCTAAATCAGGGTGCAAAGTCATGATGCATCATCAAAAAGGTTACTGCAATTCTGTCCTTTATCAATAGAAGTATTTTTTCATGTCAGGGATATTGATCTTGTTAGAATATGAAGCAAAATTAACCAAGAGTAATTAGCCGAGCGGCAATGTAGCTATAATGATTTTTTTTTTTCTTTTTTCAAAAATAAAAACAGATCACTAGATTCCGATACCTCTTGACAAGGTATTTCTCAACAAGGACCATGTATTTTGGCTTTTGATAAGGAACTTTCCTAACTATACTTGACTAATATTTTTGTGCCTGAACGTGTTTTTATGCAACTGATTTATGTGCTTTCAATCCTAGCCAATCTGACTGCCCTTTTTGTCTCTTCCTTCTCATTCACATCTATGAGACAGAACAAGGTCACTGAAAAATAAAACTTTATAGATCATTTTCCATCTGGCCATTTTCTTGTGGGAGATAAGCATTGCAAGTAGAATGTTACAGTACTGAACATTGTGACTGGATCTATTTATACATTCTGTATATGTATTATATCCCATGAATTGTTTTTAATCCCATTAACAGCTTTCTTGATATTTATAGAACCAAGTACTATGTAATACATTACAGAAATTATATCAATTGGCTACAAATTATACACAGGTAAAACAATTCAAGTTCCAAAAATTCAGTGGAACAATCTTGTAATAATAATACAAGAAACCACCCTGCTTGCAATTGCCTATATGCTTAGGCTGTACCTCAATAATTCTTAAATCCTTGATTAGGACTTGAATTATTAAGTTTCTACCAGTCATAGACTGTGAATCTAACTGTACAGTAGATTACCTACACATAATTAATAGTAATAATGCTGCATCTGGCTATCCCAGGTCCTTGGAGAGGACTCAATACGTCGACAAAAATGCCAAATCCAGTCTAAATGTCTGGCCAACTGTGCAACCAACGGTAACAACAATAGTGCCTCAATGAGATGTAAAAGCAGAGTAACAGATGGGCAAAAGGAACATGTGGGACAACATTGAGCAGATATAAGAATCATCCACTTTCAATCATAAAAGTTTCATAAGTATCTTCTGTGAGGCTTGAGTTAAAATGTTGTCAGAACGTAATATTGCAGGCTAATTCATTGCCCATTGTCTGGAGTTCGACCCTGACCAGCTCAAGGTTGACTCAGCCTTCCATTGTTTTGAGGTCAGTAAAATGAAGACCCAGATTGATGAGGCAATATGCTGATTCTGTAAACTGCTTAGAGAGGGCTGTAAAGCGCTGTGAGGCTGTATATACTCTAAGTCTAAGTGCTATTGCTATAAAAGCTTTTTAATCTGCAGATTAACCTTGAAAGATTAAGATTAAGATTTAGTTTATTTGTATGCCGGGAGGGACTCAGGGCGGCGAACAACTCAAAAGGGGAAAAGGGGATACAAGCACAATACATGTAATTAAAATACACATGAGTCATACAGCCATACAAGTCGAGCGGGGAGGGGAACTCATCAACCCTAGGCCTGCCGGCACAGTTTTGACAACTTTCCGGAAGGCCTGGAGAGAGGTAAGTGTCCGAATCTCCACGGGGAGTTCATTCCAAAGGGCCGGAGCTGCTACAGAGAAGGCCCTCCCCCGGGTGGTAGCCAGGTTATTCTGACAGAGATTCTTCCACTTTAACTCGTCTTTTAGTCTGATAAAGCTTTGACTTTTGAATAGTATCTGTATATACAGGTGAAACTCGAAAAATTAGAATACCATGCAAAAGCTATCAGCCTGGCATGGAAGCTATCAGCCTGTGGCACTGCTGAGGTGTTATGGAAGACCAGGATGCTGGTCTTAAACAGTGGTCCAAAGTCGTCTTTGCTGATGAGAGCAACTTTTGCATCTCATTTGGAAACCAAGGACCCAGAGTATGGAGGAAGAATTGAGAGGCACACACTGCAAGATGCTTGAAGTCCAGTGTGAAGTTTCCACAGTCTGTATTGATTTGGGGAGCCATGTCATCTGCTGGTGTTGGTCCACTGTGCTTCATTAAGTCCAGGGTCAATGCAGCGGTCTACCAGAAGATTTTGGAGCACTTCATGCTTCCTTCTGCAGACGAGCTTTATGGGGATGCTGACTTCATTTTCCAGCAGGACTTGGCATCTGCCCACACTGCCAAAAGCACCAAAACCTGGTTCAATAACCATGGAATTACTGTGCTTGATTGGCCAGCAAACTCGTCTGACCTGAACCCCATAGAGAATCTATGGGGCATTGCCAAGAGAAAGATGAGAGACATGAGACCGAACAATGCAGAAGAGCTGAAGGCCGCTATTGAAGCATCCTGGTCTTCCATAACACCTCAGCAGTCCCACGGGCTGATAGCTTCCATGCCATGCCTCATTGAGGCAGTAATTGTTGCAAAAGGGCCCCAAACCAAGTACTGAGTACATATGCATGCTTATACTTTTCAGAGGTCCGATATTGTTCTATGTACAATTCTTGTTTTATTGATTGCATGTAATATTCTAATTTTCTGAGATGGTGGATTTAGGGTTTTCATGAGCTATACGCCATAATCATCACAATTATGACAAATCATAGCTTGAACTATCTTGCTTTGCATGTAATGAGTCTATCTCATATATTAGTTTTACCTTTTAAGTTGCATTACTGAAATAAATGAACTTTTGCATGGTATTCTAATTTTTCGAGTTTCACCTGTATATGTGGGAGTTGATTCAGAACATAGTTACTTCTGAGAGCGGTTGATTTATCAAGCAAACTGCACACTTTATAAAATTAGATACTTTATTTTACCAGTTTGTTGTTTACATGCATTCCAAAATATTTTATAACCTTGAATTAAAAAAAATAGTTTGCTTTTCATTCCTTTCTTTTATACAGTGAAAGAACTTAACAGGTTTTATTTTTGTTACAATTAAATGTTACTTTAGCACTTTAAGCATATAAAGGAATCTACTATATATTTAAATGAGAAATTCAGAAACATTGAGCTCTACAATTAACACATATTGATTTAAGAAGATGGACGATGACTGTATTATATCAACCTGAGATTTGTTTCATTAAAGTATATATTATCAATACTATAACCACATTTATTTACTCATTTATGCAACATATACATAATATGTATTATAGTTTATTATATATATCCAATTTTCACAGTCCTGAATATCATTTGTAAAGCATGCTGCGCATTTCACAGTAATGATTTTTTTCCCCTAAATCCAGGGGTAAACTTTTAAATTATCAGATCCAGGCTGCAAAAATACCAATTGACCACTAGATGTCAGCAATCTGGTAGAATTATTCTTACTCTGTTATCTGGTGGACATTTGGATTTTTACAATCTGGATCTTTAGCCTACAATCTGGATCTTTTGCAGGAGATCAGTCACACTAGGCATTCTCACAACCAGAGGGTTAGGGTTTCCTCAATGAAATAGATTAGATTTAAGTTAATGTTATGACTAATATTATTATTATGACTGATTTAAATTGCATTGATTCAACTCTAAAAACTAAAGATGAATTCCAACAGATTTTTCAGTATTATTTTAATTCTTCACTTTCTCATACACTAGGTCCTTCTGAA
Source organism: Thamnophis elegans (assembly GCF_009769535.1). Taxonomy (NCBI): domain Eukaryota; kingdom Metazoa; phylum Chordata; class Lepidosauria; order Squamata; family Natricidae; genus Thamnophis; species Thamnophis elegans. The sequence goes on from NC_045542.1 coordinate 81,746,241, forward strand.
TAAAATCACAGACAAATGCTTGGATATATATCATCATAATGAAGAAAAGAACTTAAAACACAATATGTTTAATTTGAGAATCTGAGAGATCATTTCTTAAGGATATGTATTTTTCATTTTTATTATAATCAAACACTAAAAGCAACTGCCTGGTTTATTAAAATCTAAATAGCAATAAAACTACAACACTTTACAATTGTGTTATTAATTCTGCATCAAAGAATCATAGAATATAAGAATTGGAAAGGATTTTGAAAATCATCCAATCCAGAATCAACTCCTTCAGCATCTTTGCCAGAATGCAATTGTGTCTCTTTTTAAGATTCTGAATATTCCACTGTAAGAGACCAATACTCCCAAGGTAGCCTGTTGTCAAATAGATCTTATTAAGATTTTTTCTTCATGTCCCAAAGGTGCTTTTTTTTTTCAAAAGGCTACTGGACTTTGCTTTTCCCTTGAAGACATTTCACTTCTCATCCAAGTTCTGGAGAAGTTTCTTGGATGAGATGCGATTTTTTTTAAAGCACTTTTGGGATAACCATGACCTGGATGACTGAGATCTCCATGGAGATTTTTTCTGGTTATTTGGCACAAATCTACTTTCTTATAATTTAATTGTGCTGTTTCTTGTCCAATCTTCTGGAGCATCTCTAAACAATTATGCCTATGACAGTCCTTCAGATAACTAAAGGCAGCTATCCTGTCTTTCCATAGTTTTCTCATCTTCAGGCTAAATATATTCAATACTGCCAACCAGTGGTGGAATTCAAAATGTTTTACTACTGGTTCTATGGGTGTGGCTTGGTGGGCATGGCTTGGTGGGCGTGGCATGGGAAGGATACTGTAAACTCTCCATTCCCTCCCCACTCCAGGGGAAGGTTACTGCAAAATCCCCATTTCCACCCAATCAGCTGGGACTCGGGAGGTAGAAAATAGATGGGGGCGGGGAGAGTAAGAGGTGGTATTTACCAGTTCTCAAAACTACTCAACATTTCTGCTACCGGTTCTGCAGAACTGGTCAGAACCTGCTGAATACCACCTCTGCTGCCGACCATTTGTTATACTTTTTCCTTCCTGATCCCTCATAATCTTGGTTGCTCTCCTAGTTGGTCATTGTCCTTCTAGAAAGAAGCTGGATGCAATACTCCAAATGCAGCCTATCTAGCCTGAAATGGACAAGAATCATGATCACATATTTTTCATGGTTATGGTTGGTATTCTAGAAATGCCCGTTTTTTCAAGTTTTCAGATTTATCTTCAACCAATAATCCCTAATCAAGTTGTCACTATAGCCATTTTGGCATCCTGGGTAGAATTCAACCTTGACAGCTTTTCACCTAAGATTCATAGACAGGAGCTGAACAAGATTTAGTGCAATCTATATCTTTGAGGATTGCTCCCTGAACACTAGGTGTTCCACCATTTTAACAATACCAGTAGTTATATATATATTTATAAATGAAATCATGTTTATAAGGGAGAATAAAACAAACCTACCCCAGAGCTATGTATTTCAGGTGGTGGTTATTATATTATTCCAACCTCCTCCATTTGTTTGGTTTAGTTTTTAGCTTTGGTGACATTTAGTGCATCAGTCCCAATTACAATTGTTGTTTTGTTATTTTTACCAAGAACACATGTTGGAAGAGACCTTGGAGGTCTTCTTGTCCAACCTCCTGCTTAGGCAAGCCGACCCTACACCATTCCGGACAAATTGCTGTTCAATCTCTTCTTAAAAACTTCCAGGGATGGATCAAAAAGCTTGGGAGCACACTCACCCAAAAATCCCAGTCTTAGGTAAAAACATGTAATAAGCAAAGCTGGTAATTAAATCCTTAAAAGGTATAACAGGTTTCTGTATTAAGAGCTTAGTCACAAAGCCTATCAGGATTTAAATAAAAGATGAGGGGATGTGGGAAGTAAACTAAGCTGGCATGGTGACATCTATTCATCTTTCTGCCTTTCATCCCCATCTTTCAGTAACATTATATAGGCTCAACTAATCTGATGCAAAATCAGTTTTTAACTGCTCCTTCATTTATTTTTCAGGTGATTGTAGCTAGAATATGTCTTCATTGGCGTAGCGCCATTTTTGCTGGATGAGCTAGTAAAAATTTAGAGTTCTCTTCCAATATCTCAGGGGCTACCACAAAGAACAGGGAGTCAAACTATTCTCCAAAGCACCTGAGGGCAGGACAAGAAGCGATGGAGAGAAATTAATCAAGGAGAGAAGCAACCTAGAACTAAGAAGAAATTTCCTGACAGTTAGAACAATTAATCAGTGGAACAACTTTGTCTCCAGAAGTTGTAAATGCTCCAAAACTGGACATTTTAAAGAAGATATTGGATAACCATTTGTCTGAAATGGTGTAGGGTTTTCTGCCTAGGCAGGGGGTTGACTAGAAGACCTCCAAGGTCCCTTCCAACTCTGTTATTCTATGTTTTTTCTTGAACATGTAAATGGGAAAGTGTTTTGCACATTTTTACTGTTCCTCTGAATGTAATGCACTCAACATTTATGGACAGTACAATTTCTAGGCTCTCCACTTCAAGGGTTGTTGAGCTCAGCATCACTTGTCAACGTTGCCATTTCCCCAGATGTTTGATGTGAAGTAGGTGTATCTCCAGAGGCCTCTGTTGGAGCAGGGGGGAGTCTAAATATGAGAACATGGATGAAACAAAAATGGAGCATAACCAGAAAAAAAATGAAATAACCTGCTATAATTCTTAGGCTATTAATAATTTCACAGCTTAGCACTCTTATGTCAATTTTGTCTGCACATCAGCTTCTTCACGATCGTAATGCTACCAAATGGAAAGGCTCAAGGGCACATTAATTGATAGTTGGGATCCATTACAACAGCAGAAAAGATTGGTGAGATTGCATTACCTCCGTTTGGTGGCAAAGTAGGGCTGCTATAGCTACTGCTAATTTATGAACTTAATTAAGCAGAGGGATCTCCTTTCAGAATGAGACAGGATGTCTTTATGACTTAAGGCTTCTGGTTTTTCTTTTTTTCCTCTGAACCTTTAGAGAAAATCTAATGCTAATGCAGAAATTTGATCCTACTAGCCTGTCTGACAAAGCCAACAGAAAGACGTTTAGGATAGACACATTTTCTTGATTATGAGGACTGCTTCAAATATACCGATTTATAAATTAGGTTCCCCTGCATAAGAAATAGAATAGAATAATCCTGTTGAAATTTAGATGAAAAATCTGGAACCAAAATGAGAAGGTGTAGACTATTTTTTATTAAAAGTTCACTATCAAACTGTAAGTTCCCACCTACTATCTAGTTCTAGCTTCAGATGATATTAAATATTTAACTTCTATCATCTTATTAGATGTGATCAAGAGAGTAACGGTTAATAAAAGTTAATAAAAGTATTATTTTCAGTGTCATAGACAAAGGCTCCCAATTTTGCTTTTTCCTTAATAGAAATATGAAAAAATGTAGCATTTCAGAAATACAAGAAACTCATAGTGAGCCAAAAATATAAACTGCAGATTTGTTTGTTGCTATTTACACACACTTTCAAATTAAAAAGCTGTGATGAAAAAAAAAAGGGGGGGGGGACTAGTTAAGATGATACACATCTATTTCAAGAGGGAAATGCACAGAAAATGCAGTTCACCACTTTTTTTATGCCATTCATTCATTATGCCATTCTTTGAACAAAATATTGTTATGCAGTAATCGCTAAGTAAATTATACGGAGAAGGGGAATGAGTCTATCTATACATTTATATTTTCAGGGATCAATGAAGCTGTATACTAAAGCTTGTATAAGAATATCAGTATGTACAAGTTCTCAGTTAGTTCTCCATATCTGTGAGGACTCTTGTTCATATAGAACAAGACCAGGCATCTTGGACTAATATTTTTTGTATTTTTGATGTCTCAAAGTTACATTGTCTTAGCAATTTATATTACAATCAAAGATAAAGCAAAAAAACAATTAAATTCAATACAAACCACTGAATTGCAATGGACAGGGGAGAAAGTTAGTAACGGCACAAGAATAAGTTGATATACACACAAAGTGCATCTTTTTAAAAAAAAATTGGCTGCATTATGATTTTCTGCCAAAAAAATGATCTTTTTTATTTTGTTACCCATTGAAAACTACAGCTGTTGATCTGTGGACTGCTACCAATTTTCAACTGGGCTATAAATAAAGGATTTGTTACTTTAGGCAACTCTATATGAGACATTTGAAATATAGCTTATCACATATTGTAAACTGGAGTATATTATGTAAATAGTGATTAGCAATCCAGAGAAAAAATGCCAACTTTACTTTCTAAAGTATTTCTTCAACTATTTATTTTTCACTTTTCCTTGGAGTAAATAAAACTCACTGAGACCATTAAGAAACAAGAAATACCAGCATGCTGGTAGATTATATAAATCTTGGATAAATATTTTTTTAAAAATTGAAAGTCCAAATCAAAAAACAACACAAGAGAAACCTAAAACCCCATCAATACAAGCAATACATAAACAGGGAGAAAACCTCACACTCACTAGCACTAATAATGTTACCCAGTCAGGACTGAAATCTTTGCAAGCAATCAACAAAGCTCACAGAGCACCAGGGATTCCACAGAGTCAACTTTCTCAGATCTGAACAAGCCATGGAATGAAATAGAAAGATTTAGCCTTTTTTCAAACTTGGAATGACAAGGACATGCTGATTTAGCATATAATGGAGATGCAGGAATATTGTTGTTGTTTAAGCTATAAACTTGCTAAAACTACTTTTTTACTCCTTGGTTCACATGAGAATGTATAGAAAATACATCCTTTTAACAGATGAACCTTGGTTGAATTTTGAAAACTTTCTATGTCCAAACTTTTTCAATCAGTAGCCATATTACTGTTACTATGCTATAAATTTGCTTGTTGAAGTAAATTAATTTTACAAAGCTAATTCTCTATCACTGGTAATGAATGGTAGAAGAGAATATTTGTAGCTGAGACTTGAACTGTGAGGTCCTTGGTGGTCTCTGAGCTTGATGGTTTTCACTGGTAAGTTGAGCATCATTTTGTTGACTTGTAAAACCAACATTGAAAGGTAAGCAGAAGCACAAACAAAACATTGAGAAGACAAGAGCTTCCATAGTTTCCATGCCAAATTAATGGAAGTAAGAAAAGCCAATGCAACACGACAACAGTTACATATATTTTGTTCCTAAACTGGAAAATCTACATGATAATGAAGATAATTTGTTACTGCATTCCTACAAAATACACTAGGATTTTCCCTTTGTCCAAATAGGCTACAAATATTCAGAATCTATTTTTTTATAAAAACTCCCACTATTTTTGCTCGACCATTAAGAAGCCTGTTGCACTGATCCCATAATTAGGAACAGAGATTGATTACGAACAGACGCATACCAATAAGGAAAATACATATAAAAAAGAAAAACTAGGAATGGTGCCTGGACCAGATGGATTATCAGATTCTTTTTATAAATATTTTGAGGATAAACTTTTACAACCCTTAAAAAACATGATGAATTCTATCTTACAGGGAGGGAAATTGCCAGAGTACAAAGAGGCCAATATTGCATTAATATCTAAAGAAGGACAAGATTTGATTTTAACAAGAATCCATTGGCTGATATCATTATTTAATAATAACTATAAGTTCTTCACAAAAATTCTAATTGATGGACTGAAAATAATTTTGCAAGATTTGTGCATGATGATAAACTTGGATTTTTTAAAAAATCAGTTAAAGAACAATGTTAGAAGTGTCTTGGGCATTTTAGAATATCTGGAGTAACATAATGAAAAACAAGCCACATTGATTTTTCTTAGATGCAGAGAAAGCCTTTGATTTGAGCTGGGTTTCTTGTTCAAAGTTTTGGAAAATATGACTTTTGGAATGAAATTGGAATGAATGAGGTTTTTTTTAAAAGCCATTCGTGAAATGGCTTTATGCTTCTTAGAAAGCAGAAGTAATTGTCAATTCAGATCAAACAAACCCTGTGATATACAAATAAGGAACAAATCAGGATCATGGGATTAAAGCTTTTAAAAGGAGGCTAGAAGTAAGGGTTTTTGCAGGTAGCTTGGTGTTGGGTCTATAATATACCTTGAATGGATATGCAATATGAATGGGCAGATTAGGAGAATATGGTGCATTAGCAGGTTTCAAGACTAATAAACAGAAGACAAATATCTTAACAAAAATGTGAAAATGGATTAAACAGAATTGATGAATAGAAGAAGTTTATGATTTGAGAAGAAAATAAGTATGTGTGTATCTGATAATTATGAATTGTATATTATTTCAAAATAGTTATGTTAAGATAGGGAATAAAGTCTAAAAAGTTATGTTAAGATGGGATAAATTACAACCATCATCGCTGGAGATAATTTCTGTTATAAAAATGATTGCCTTGCCTAGAATTACGTTTTTGTTTCAGACAATACCTGTTCTGACAATTGATTTACCATTGAAACACTGGCCAATATAATTAGATATATTGAAATTTGTGTGATAGGAGAAAAAAAAAATGAGTTCAATATAAGGTGTTACAAGATGCAAAGGAAAGATGATTGATTTATTGATTGGATATAGTATTTTGCAGCTTGGTGTTTAATTTGGATGACTCTAGAAGAGATTTGGAGTTAGAAGGACATAATTTGAGATTTGGATAGCATGGGTATTTGTGCTACAATAAAGACAAGTTTCGTGCAGATTCGTTATGTTAAACAGGGCATATTGAGAATATGGAATAGGTACAAATCCAAGTTGTACCTGAAAACACCATTGTGTATCTCAGCACAAAAAGCATTTTATAGGTGAGAAATAATAGGCAAACACAAATGGCCAACTTATCATGAAACACCAGAATTCTATCAAGGGGAATGTAAAAGGAAATCAAGAAAGAACTGATTGCAGAGGGATGTAGTTGTTAATGTTCTTTTATTTATAGGACCTGGCTCTACCTCATGGCTTGGGGACCCAATGGGGGAACTTCATACTGGAGGTGGTTGACTAATTAAATTCCACCCCATTCTCCTCCCCTCCATTTGTCCGAGTCCTCTCTTTGCTATCTATGATTTCATCTGTTAATGTTTTTTATCTGCTGAGGTTTTTTTTGACAATGTATTTTTAATATTTTTCATTGTTTTTATGTTGTAAGCTACCCAAAGTCATTGGGTATGAGATGGGTGGCAAATAAATAAATTCAATAAATAAATGAAGAAAGAAAGAAAGAAAGAAAGAAAGAAAGAGAAAGAAAGAGATGAAATTATATTGTTATAATCTTAAGGAGAATTTTTTAAATGATGTACTATTGATACTGTATATGTTACCAGAGAAATTGTCTAGAATGTGTAAAGTCACTTCAAATTTATGTAGCAAATGTGAAGAATAGGAAAGGACATTTTATCTCCAACTCCACATGTTTGATGGAACTGTAAAAAAGCTAGAAAATTCTGGATTTAAATATATGCATAACCTGATTCAGATGATTTTAAAGATTAATATCCAATTGAAGCCAGACATTTTTCTTTTGAGATTGATGAATAAGCATTGGAATGATGATGGAACTTGCTGACATGGCTAAATTGACATCTTTGATCAGGGAAAAGACAAATAATTACATTTATTGCTGACTGGAAACCTGTTGTAGACTTTTTATGTAAGAAAGGAAAATATAAACTTGTGATTTATAGTTTAGACAATTAAACAGGATAGATTAAAGAAGGAAGGCACTTATGCTGTAACCATAGAGTAAGGGGCAAATTTATAACTGTACTTATAACTTATGTCAAGAAGATTAGAAACTACCAGTATGTAACATTTTTCTTTTTCCCATTTCCTGCACTTTTAGCTTTCTCTTTGATCTTTCTTTCTTTCTTTCTTTCTTTCTTTCTTTCTTTCTTTCTTTCTTTCTTTCTTTCTCTCTCTCTCTCTCTCTCTCTTTCTTTCTTATACAGTTTGAATTAACAATTATATAAAAATATGTTGACTTGGTACATAGATCTATGCTCCCTTGCTTCTAATTCCTACTTCAGCAAAATCACTTAACAGAATATTTCTTTCAAGCCAAATTCTTTGATTCATCTATCTGACAGAAGAGAGCTGGAGAAAATTAGAAATGAAAACTAAAGCTTAGTGTCCCGCAGATTAATGTTGCATTTCAGTTTTATTCTTTCGTAAACAGGAAAAGATTTTTAAAAATGATGCTCTATTTTCTGTGGTTTGGCTAGCCAGAATGTCTTAAAATAACTAGCCAAGTGAAAGGAAAAAGAAGCACAAATACAGGCCTTAGTTAACCCTTCGAGAGTCTACTGCGAGCTATAAGAAGAATATGTCTACTCAAAGAGAATCAAAAGTTAACCATAACAATTAGATTTCATTTGCTATCTTATATTATTTCTCTAACTCCCTCAACAGCGTATATTATGTTCTAAACAAAAATGTTGCAGTCACAGTTGCATTTGAGATTTTGAATTAGAACATTTCTGCTTGTTTGGGTATTATTATTTATCAATAAACTTCTGATTACCAACTATTAGATTACAAATACTGCATAGCAACTCTCTTGCTACTTATTTGTCTTGCTTGCAATTACTGTAGAGATTAAAAACTGAGCAGTTTGTAACAATTTAATCACTGGTGAAAAATAGTTTTACCACTGATGTCGCTGTACTCTATTTAGCATTCGATACTTTATTCAGATTTCCTGTGTGTTATGTAAGCAGCTAAATCATAAAGTAAATGCAATTTTGCCACTCAATTTGACTAGATGTTTTTTTCTAGATACTAAGTATTCATACCCTTCTTTTAAATAAATGCAGTGAGTGTTCCATTTGATATTTTGTATCATTATTTTTAACTGCCTAGAGGAACTCCTGAGGAGCTGAGTGGCCTCAGAACCATAATACACAAATAAAATATTGAAGTTGTAATTATTTTCAGACAAAATGGTGACTATGCTACAACTGCAAGGCAAGGAACAAAGGGGTTGGAAAGCAGGTCTGTGAAGAAGTCTATCTTCAAACAACTCCCTGAAATATACCACATGGAAATACAAGAAGGCACTTGAATCCTCATAGACATCTCTCTCTTAGTGAAACACTAATGAAGAGACTAAACAGAAGTAGAATGACAAGTCTGATGTTCTTCCATAGATATTTGGCCCAAGTAGCTAAAACAAAACAGAACCTTTTGTACTGCAGAGAGGAAATTAAGACGAGAAAAACGGTTTACTTTCCTTCTTGACTTTATGGTAGTGGGAGTGGTTAAAGAAAAACAAAGTAAAATATTAAGAGCTTCCTGGCTTGTCCTTCACTTGCCCCGTTATCTCAGGAGTGAAATAAGGGCAAAAGCAAACCAACAGAAATGATGGAAATTGCAGCCATCATAGTACTGGGAATAATTAATTAATCAATGGTTTTGGGTTTACCTGCTACTGCAAATTGGTCCCAAGATGAGTGAGGATTGTAAAATCCAGAATCTCAACAGGTTATCACTTTTGAAAACTTATGAACTGGGCAGAAGAATTGATTAATAATATACGATCACTGATTGATAGTCAAGGTAGCTAATTTAACCAAAATAATACTAAAATATTCATCATTGTTTTTGCTATAAACGTATTAATAGCAAAAGCACATACTGTCAATGGTGAAGCAGATTAAGACTAATTCTCTCTCTCTCTCTCTCTCTCTCTCTCTCATACACACACACACACACACACACAATTTAATAAGCATTAAATTGATAAGGTTGCAGATTTGCAGAAATGAAAAGTCTTCATTTTCTGGAAGGCCAGAAATGAAGACTGAGGCTAAAGGAAAAGAATTTTCTAGTCTAGAAACGTTTAGCATGGAAGAATAGCCACATTTAACCACTTAACTCAAGTTTACACTACTCTGATAAAGCTGACCTCCATACATTAATTAATGAAGCCAATAATTTATTTTATAGCTTCCTCTGAAAATGTTGGATTTTTTTATAAGGGCCTAGGTGGATTGTAACCTGAGCATAGGCAGACCTTTGTGCATGCTGTGTTCCTATACTAGTTGTCAAGACAACTGTTCTGATTTGCCCTGAGGTGAAAATGTCCAGCAATTTGAGAAGTTATCTACGTATTAAAACAATATTAAACTGACCTACAGGCTAACAAATTTACCTAGAGCATCAGCTAACCCTGAAATGTATCTTAAGATTTAAGATTACAGCAGTTCATAAAATTTGCTTATTTATCTGACTGAAAAGTATAATAACCAAAATTATACTGATCAATGTCATGCTGTCCTGTCTTAACAATTTTGTAACTATTCCCTAAAGAGAAGCATGCAAAACTACATCCAATGAAATGAACTAGAAGTCTGCTATTATTATTTTTTTGTAAAAACATAAAAGAAAAAAGTGATGATCTATAAGATAATCATCTTTTAAAACTGCTATTCAAAAACCAGATTCTGAAGATAAAAAGCAATAGATCTATAATCAGGAGCAGAATGCTATAAATGAACTAGATTGGCAATCATATACCTGAACAAACTATGGTAGATTATATCTGAAGTGTATTGAGTTACCACAATGGTTCAATGAAAGTGTAGTTCACAACGTAATTCATGGCTCAGTGCCTTTAAAATGATCCATCATTTCAGAAAGATTAAAGTGACAAAGCACTTAGAAGTCAAGTTCTGTGTATAAACCTAAAGATGGTTATATCTAGTATAACTTATGGTGCTTAAAAAGGAAAGTTTCTTAGTGTGAATAACTGTTGTTTATGATTTCTGCAGGAATAGTTGGTAAAGCTCTTAATTTACATATTCCACATTTACACACCATTCAAAAGAGACAACAAAAAAACAAGAAGGAAGCAAAACAAAGACTAGAATGCATCCTCTTCAGTAGCCACTATTCAGATAAGCAGGGATTAACACCAGACAAATAATCAATTCTTCAATCAAGGAGCTCCCAAGGAGAAAAGCATACCCTCATCAACACTAGCAGAGTAAGTTACTGTATATAATCAGGGACAAAACCCCACGCTTTTTAATGAGAGTAAGGAAACATCTGCAAGCAAACAGGAAACAGCCAAGCTAGAGAACACCAGGGACTTCACAAAGCTCTCAATATTCTGGACAACAGGTATGGGTTGATATCCTGGTCATCTCTACAAAACAACTCTGATCAGACTAATGAACAAAGGCAATCCTACTATCACAGAACTTCTAAATACTAGGAATCTTTTAAAAAATAAAGCAGTTTGCTTTTTTTGTAGGATCAAATATCACTTACAATGTCAGGGTTTAATATAGTGCTTATTTTTCAACTTTGAATATGTCATTAATATCAGCAAACAGTTGATATCATTTGACCTATCTAAGCCTTTCCAAAAGGAAGAAGTGGATGCAAATATGGTATCAGAAAAAACAGTACTGCTCGTCAAGACATCACCCATTCATGGCTGTATATATAAATCATCATCTCTTTGAACAAACACTCTATCTGCCTGATCAGAGCTATAGGCAACAAAGCATTTTGGAGAGTATCACAAGATTCTTAATTGTTTATGCCTGTTGGGGATATATTAACCTAGGAATTCTTGAATCACATGAAGAAACAAATAGTCCACTACAGAATAAGTACTATCCAGAAGTTACAGAGAAAAGGAATTCATTTTAAGGAACATATCTTTCATTTGTATATTTTTGAAGGGCATCTGAGAACTTTCAAAACATTTAAAAAAAGTATCACAATCAAAAGTTGGGTTTATCAACATTAACAAACCTTCAGTATGTAGAACATTTCTGTAGGAAAATCAATCTTTCTTTCATGGTACATAATCTAAAAATACTGCTGTGGATAGTAGAGCTAGTAACTACAATAAAATTGGATGCTGATATCCTAAGATAATACAGAATTATTCTGGAGAGAAGATCACTTACAGGGTATGATAAATGAAGATGATGATTTTACTTGATCACTTGGAGATAAGAAAAAAGACTGTTAGCATTGCCTCTGACCAAAAAAAACCCTGGATGTGAACTGATACTGGGTAAACATAATTAGACCTCTAAACATTCTGTTTATGACAGAACATCTCCTGATATTACATAGATATTGGGGTAAAAAAGGAAAAGGCTGCTTCTTAGAAGAATGCTACTTCCTGGATCAATATTTAAGAGAACCTTATTGTCATAAAAAACCGAACAGCTGGAAATAACTCTGTTTTTTGTCTGGTTGGTTTTATGCTCATTAGAGCTTCACATTGACACATGTTAAGTGACCCAGATCCAGGACTCAAAAAGAGAAACAGAACTTTTAAAAACCTGTTAAAGTATCAGATAGAAAAAGGAACATTTGACAACACAGCCCCTCTTGTAAGTTACCCATCTCAATCAGGATGGTTAGCAAGAGAATTTTTTTCCTTACATCCTAAGTTTTGACTGAACTCTACTTTCAGGCTTCTTTAGGGCAATGTATCCTCAACAAAAGCCCAAATATCCTGCAAGTTACATGACCATTTATTATAGATTGCTGGTTGATTCATTTTGGGATGAGAGCAGAACAGTCAAGATCTTATCAAAATAACTGATTTGACTCAGCCCCATGCTATCAATAGAAATAGCTCCAGTTAAAGAAGTATGATGACTCTTGAGTAAGTGACTCTCTATGTGTTAGAGCTCTTATAGTAAAACAGATAGACTTGCAAGTCCCCAAAACTAAAAATTACAGGGAGAGGAGATAAATGGCTCTACCATCAACATCTTAAGTTATGTAAGAGAATGGGCCAAGATCCTTTTGATGCCCCCAAGCTTTGATTCCCCAATCACAATTAGGTGAAGCAATTATATATCAGCCAAATATTTCTCTGCTCCTCCTTCGCAATTAATAAGACTTATAAATATGCTTAGAGAAGTTTTTCACTGTCAGGTATTCTCTGAATTAAAACAAACTCACTAGATACACTTTATGCCAATATCAAATGACATTTTATGATTCATTGAATAAAATTGTATAGGGGAACCTTAGAGACATTCTTGATTAATCAAGAGAAGTAGGACTCAAAGCGATCTGAAGTTTCTGATGAGAGCAACTTTTGCATCTCATTTGGAAACCAAGGACCCAGATTATGGAGGAAGAATGGAGAGCCAATCAAGGACAGTAATCCCACGGTCATTGAACCAGTTTTTGGTGCTTTTGGCAAAAGTTGCTCTCATCAGAAAAGAGGGCTTTGGGCCACTGAGCAACAGGACTTTGGACCACTGTGCTTCATTAAGACCAAGCTCAACACAGCCGTCTACCAGGAGATTTTGGAGCACTTCATGCTTCCTTCAGCAGACGAGCTTTATGGGATGCTGACTTCATTTTCCAGCTGCCCACACTGCCAAAAGCACCAAAACCTGGTTCAATGACCGTGGGATTACTGTGCTTGATTGGCCAGCAAACTCATCTGACCTGAGCCCCATAGAGAATCCATGGGGCATTGCCAAGAGAAAGATGAGAGACATGAGACCAAACAATGCAGAACAGCTAAAGGCCGCTATTGAAGCATCCTGGTCTTCCATAACACCTCAGCAGTGCCACAGGCTGATAGCTTCCATGCCATGCCGCATTGAGGCAGTAATTGCTGCAAAAGGGGCCCAAGCCAAGTACTCAGTACATATGCATGCTTACACTTTTCAGAGGTCCGATATTGTTCTATGTACAATCCTTGTTTTGTTGATTGCATGTAATATTCTAATTTTCTGAGATTGTGGATTTGGGGTTTTCATGAGCTGTATGCCATAATCATCACAATTATGATAAATCATAGCTTGAACTATCTTGCTTTGCATGTAATGAGTCTTATCTCATATATTAGTTTCACCTTTTAAGTTGCATTACTGAAATAAATGAACTTTTGCATGATATTCTAATTTTTCGAGTTTCACCTGTACCTTAACCACCTCCTGGTTGCCACTTCAGCACCTCTTAGAGGGATAGAGCATTGGTGTACTTGTGACTAGCAAGGCTAAAAAAATGAGAAGAATTGCTGGCTGACAGGCTGCCTATAGAACCTCTTAGATGACTCTGCATCTTTTCTCATATCTGATCTCAGTGAGACAATACTGTGGGGAAGACTGGCAGTGCTTATCAAGAAGTCTGGACTGATTTTCAAAACCCTTCAGAGATCCATCCCTGTATGCCCTACAACGTAGAACAGAGGTGCTATTCTCAGCCTTTCCATTTTCCTAACAAAGAATGGAAGGTACAGTATGACTCCTTAAATAAGTATTGGGCCAATTGCATTTTTGTTATGAAACTGAGAATACTTCCATTTATTTCTCCTGTAGTTACAGTAGATCTGCTTTTTAAGTGAGGGTGAAAGTTGTCATTTCTTTTTACCACTGTGAACCCTGGGAATTTCAAATCTATGAAAGGTGTGTGTGTGTGTGCATGCTCAAAAATGAGATAGGTCAAATAGAAGAATTCAGAATAAACTGCACCCTGCTGAGTTTTTAAATCAAACTGAAAAGCCCTCTTCCTAAAAAGATTCAGTAGTCTTACACTTATATATCGGTTTGATATGCCTGTTATATCTGGCTCAGAGATTTGTTCTCCCAGTGACTATTCCTAACTCTTTCTCTACCACTCCAAACTGAGACCTTGTTAAGTTCAAAGGGACACTGTCAGAAACCTATTGAATCAACACTAAGTGGAGGCAGCTCTGTCTCTTGGAGAGATTCAGTACAATTTGACCTTAGCCTATCATCCAGAGCAAGAGGCTAATTATGAAATACATAAGAGAAGAAAAAGGGTTTGGATTCCTTAACAAACTTTGGTGGTTTATAAAAACCTTAGATTCTAGTGATACAGTAAACTCCAGCACTGCTTCAAAAGCTCTCTGTTATTGTAGCTTCAAAAGCTGTCTATCATTGTAATGTTATGGTATCAACTCAGCTCTCTTTCTCAGTAGTCTTATATAATATATTGGGCTTACATTTTTTTCAAAAAATAATCCTGATAACAGAAAGACATTCTCATTCTCTCTCTCTCTCCATCCCTGCCTCCCTCTCCCTCCCTGTGTGTGTGTGTGTGTGTGTGTGTGATATATATAAACAGGTTTTAGCAAGTCTTCCTGGAATGTCATAGCGTTCCTGGGTCAATTAAATAGAACTTCAGAAATACTTTGGAATACAGAGGTTCCAGGCTCACTATCAGACCAAAATATACTCTGTGTGTGTCTGTGTGTGTGTGTGTGTCTGTATGTCTGTATGTATCAGTATAGGTTTCTGTAAATTTATGTTAAGAAAGCTGTAGCAACATAACAGGGAAGTTGTCTTCAAAAGGAAAACATTTTTTAAAATCAACTCTACATTTAGATCTTAGAAAATAAAAACAAACAATCCCCCTCTATTGGCATGATTAATCCACAATGTGTCATTTTCCCATTCTTAAATTAGCAGTGCTTAAAAGGATGCTGAAACTGCAATCAACCTTTAAAATAGATTAATGTAATATTCTGCCATCATCAGAGCAGTTTGACACTTTATTACAGATTATTTTTAAGTTCCATTTTTATTAAAACTTTCAAACACGAAGGTAAAGCTAACACAAACTGGTGGACATTAAGAAATAAAAGAAAGAAGTCCAAGAAAAGTAAAAAAAGTGAAAGAAAAATGGAAAAGAGAGGGAAGAATAAAAAAAGGTTTCTTCACAGCAGTTATAATTACATTTTGACCTCTCCCTCTAAAGTTATATCATATTATTATTCTTTCTATAATCAATACTGTCTAGTCATCAAAATCATAAGTGATGTTCATTTTTCTTATTTATATGTAAAAAGTTCATGACTTCCGGTCAGTAATAAAAGTAGATAATTTCTTTTCTGTAATCAAAAAAATACATTTATCTATTTCAGCAAAATTGTCAGCTTCACCAACTAATCATCCGTAGTGTTGAATCTTTGCATTTCTCTGCATATACTACCTGATATCAAGTAATCACCTTGGAAAAAAGAAACTTTTCCAATATGACCGAACTCATATAATTGAAAGGTTATTTTCCAAAACTCAACAACATAATGGGTTTTTAACATATTACAACTGTTAATTAAGAGGGTAACGTAAGAGATAAAGGTAAAAGTTCCTCTCGCACATATGTGCTAGTCGTTCCCGACTCCAGGGGCGGTGCTCATCTCTGAAAGCTGAAGAACCAGTGCTGCCCAAAGACGTCTCTGTGGTCATGTGGCAGGCATGACTAAATGCCGAAGGGGCATGGAGGGCTGTTACCTTCCCACCAAAGTGGTCCCTATTTTTCTATTGGATTTTTACCTGCTTTCGAATTGCTAGGTTGGCAGAAGCTGGGACAAGTAATGGGAGCTCAGTCCATTACGCAGCGCTAGGGATTTGAACCACCAAACTGCCAACCTTTCTGATTGACAAGCTCAGCATCTTAACCACTGAGGCCCTATTTCACTTGTAGCTTGCATTTATATATCCATCTTATTTTCCACTCTTTCTCCTTGCCTTATCTCAGTTTAAATCTTGCATTAATTTAGCCACTTCATCTCTGTGACAAAGTGTCAAAATTTTCCTTCTTAATTTTAAAAAACAACTTGGCACTCAATCCAGACAAGACCAAGTGGCTTCTGATGTTCCCTCCCAAAGATTGGCCAAGTATTCCATCTCTCAGGCTGGGGGATGAAATTATACGCCCCTCAGAGAGGGTTCGCAATTTGGGAGTCCTCCTGGATCCCCAGCTGACTTTAGAACACCATTTGTCGGCTGTGACCAGGGGGACCTTTGCCCAGGTTCGCCTGGTGCACCAATTGCGACCCTACCTGGATCGGGAGGCCCTTCAGACAGTCACTCACGCCCTTGTGACCTCAAGACTGGATTACTGTAACATGCTCTACATGGGGCTGCCCTTGAAGAGTGTTCGAAGACTTCAGCTAGTCCAGAATGCAGCCGCGCGAGCGATCGTGGGTGCACCCAGGTACACCCACGTTACATCTATCCTCTGCGAGCTGCACTGGCTACCCATTAGTCTCCGGACTCGCTTCAAGGTGCTAGTCGTTACTTATAAAGCCCTACATGGCATCGGACCTGGGTACCTGAGAGACCGCCTCCTGCCAATTACCTCCCATAGACCGATCAGATCGCACAGACTAGGCCTTCTCCAGATCCCATCTACCAGCGAATGTCGGCTGGCGACTCCCCGGGGGAGGGCCTTCTCTGTTGCAGCTCCAGCCCTCTGGAACGAGCTCGCCGTGGAGATCCGGACCCTTACTACTCTCCCGGCCTTCCGCAAAGTCACTAAGATCTGGCTGCTCCGGCATGCTGGGGGCCTGTCGAAATAGCCAGCCCCACTGTAACTATGAATGTTGTGTATTTTAAATTGTTGTTTGTCTGTTTGTCTATTTATCCCCTTCCTTTGTTTATTGTAAGCCGCCCGGAGTCCTTCGGGAGTGGGCGGCATACAAGACCAATAAAATACAAAATACAAATAAAATACAAAAAAATGGTAGCCTGGAAAGATGGTACGGCTTCTATTAATTTTTGGCTGCCACAGATTAATATGGCTGTCTCCATATAATACATTGTTTCTGTGTTTCTTTGAGTTCAGTGTGAGCTTAGAAATGTTCCCGCATAATATAGGAAAAGTCAAATTATCCTTTTATTTTAAATAAGATGATAGAAACTACTAAAGAGATTTCCAAGAGTTAAAATAAGCAAGGATAATGACAGGCATATTGGAGAATACAACTCCCACCTCAAAAAATTTTATTCAGTATTTTAAAATTGAGATAATAACAAAACGAATATAGATGAAAATTGGCTAATTTCATTGTTTTGGTAATATTTCTGATTTTCAAATAGAGTAGTTATTTCACTGATTTAGGATTTTTTTTTTAATTTTTCCTTCTGGAAACAAAAATTCTTAGCACCACAATGAGAAGAACATAGTTTATAGGCAATCTTTTATCTCAGCATTTAGTGACTGAACCTGCCTCTTGAATAGCTAGAAGCATTAAAACACTGCTTTATTACTAAATGAAATATAAAAGTAGTCATCCCACTGTTTCCACAGGAAATGAAATACTCCATTTATTAAGGATTTATTTTTGTCATATTTGAAAAATAATGTAATAGCTTTTTCAATAGCTAAGGACAACAGATTTCTTTTTGAACCAACAGCATTTTTTTTCCAGTTGTAAAGCTTCTACTGGCAAACACAAGAGATAGGACCTACAATTAAGATGTCAAACCTTGCTGACTCCACTTTAAAACTATTCCATTGCCAGAAAAAAAATCAGCCCATATTAGAAGAACTGAATAAGGAGAGGCTACTTTGCTAATTGGAATGTGTTAGAGTTGTGACTGAAGAATGAGTAAACCTACAAAAATGTTTTTCTAGGATCTCAGATTCTCAATAGACTAAACACTTATGTGAGTAAAGGCAACATCAGTTTAGCTTTATGCTTATGACAGTTCTAAAAGTAGCTGGTTACAGTGTAGACACTGGCAAAGATAAAGCAGTTACTTCCTTTACTGGTAAGCACACTAAATTCCAATATTTCAGTATTACGGAATATGCATGGCTGCTACCAAAAACATCAGCTGTTATCTTTCATATCTCCCTTTCTGGAGAATGTCAACCAACACAAAACATCTGTCATTCTCTCTAGCAGCCAATGGCTGGGGGTGGTAAAATCACACAGTGCAGTGATGTCACACAAATATGTTCCGCAACAAAAGATCTTAGAACAGCAGTCCTTGATTAGGTTTTGTAATACTTAATCATTGTGATAATCTTGAATGGATTCTACTTGCCAAAGAGATATAAAGATGTAGATAAAATTCAAGTGGATAACCCAGAGGTAACAGAGCTTAGAAAAAGAAAATGTTTTGATTCAACTACAATTTGTAATAACAGTTCCTAATACACCAGACTGATCTGCTAAGCCTAAGATTTATGATTTAAATCATTGCATTACAGCATTATCAATTCACAAACAGCAGAAAGACTGGCAGACATTCAGTTGCTGAACAGCTATGCCAAAAGCACTTTCCTAAATAGACAGACTTCCTCAACTTCTAAAAGCAAATGAAACTAAACAATGCCCCTACATAATTTGCGTTAAGTACAAGACATAAGCACAAATCAGCAAGCAGCAGCATAAAAATGTTTTGGGGAAAGGACCCAAAGATTAAATATTTGCCCAAATAGTGGGTTTTTTTTAATATCTCTCAGTACATAGCCAGGAGTTAATTTTACATGATATTATTGAAACAAGAGCCTAGTGGGGAATAGCATCTGTTTCCAATCATGATATCTGAAGATCAGTAGATAAGAACTGCTGGTATGTTTATCAGGCGTATACTTACAGTGAATTTGGCCGGTTGGGTTTGATAACTTCTGCATTAGATTCAGTTGAGTTCTTGTTAGGCTGAACAGCATTACTGGACTGGAGCAAACTGTTGGCGTTTGATGATGATATGACCGATTCTAGGCTGGAGTTAATTATACTGTTTCTGTTTTCCTCTGAAAAGTAGACCAAATTGAATTGATGCTTTGACATGATTTTTAAGAAAAAATTTTTTTAAAGAGAGAACATTGGAATTTCTGAAAACATATATATTAGAATTCAAATTCAAATTTCAATGTATTTCAGTCATAGGCCAGTACATATATTAGACTTTCTACATTATTTTTAAAAATATTGTTATACTATTTAGGCTCTTATTTCTGCATTCAGGCTTCTGGGTTTTTAGTCCTTCCTCTCAATATATTTAGCTAAACCATTTCAGCTTAAGCATTTCCTTCTCTGTTGAACTTTAAAAAATCCTACTCGCTTAATACTGCTGCCTCTTCCTTAAGAATAAACTGTTCCAAATTATTTAGGTAATAGAGAACTGACAGTAATTGTGAGTTATGGTTCCTGCTACAGTTCTAGAACCCCAGAATACATTTTAAAACCAATGAGAGTTTGTTGTGTATGTACAAAGAAGAGTAGACTTATACCTTTTATTCTTAATGGGATCTTCTGATTACATTTAATCCTACAAACCTTTTCTAGCTTTATGAATCAATTTATAGCCATAGATCTCACAAGACCTTTGCTACTAGGTTCCATTATCTTAAGACTAAGGATCTATAGATAAAAATGAAATCTATAGTTTACATTTCACAAAAGACAAGAATGCAGCATAATACTCGGCACTGGAATGGGACAACTTGGTGCAACTAACTCGCCACAGCCAACTTGCCATGGCCAACTCACTGCAGGAAAACTCACTGTGGACAATTCAATTTCAGTATTTAAAATAATTAAAAAATATTTTAATTTTTGTTATTCACATTTCATTTTGTTCATTTTTTGCATCCTTTCTTTAATAATTCTGTTCCACCATTTCTCTGATGTTAGTGTAATTCTTATCCTGTGGCTAGTTGTCCCAGAGCAAGTTATCCAATGGTGAGTTGGCCATGACAAGTTGGCTGTGGCAAGATAGCACAGAGAATAAAGATACTTACGCTTTTCATTGTGTTGCAGTGTATGGAAAAGTGTTAAGGGCCTTTCACTGCAAGATGGTGGCTTTGAATCTGTACTTTTTTTTCGAGATAAGAGCAACTGGGAATTTGACTGTAGAGTATCAGGCACCGTGTTAAATATCTATGATTTTTTTTAAACAAAGAAAAGAGAATTTGAAATAGTTAGAAACTTGATGTAATGGGGGGGCAATTTGTATCAAAATCTAAAAAACTATGTGGGGAAGTAGTAATTCTCAAAAATGGCTGTAAAGTAGACAAATGATTTTTGATAAAGGAAAAGAGAAAATATTTCTTACACTCAACAGTGTCATTACATTTTTGTAGTTTTGAGATACGCAAGTCTGAACACTAAATGCTTTGAGGTAGTCTAGTTTTTATCAGATTGTATGTAGACAATACAATGACCTGCACACTAATTATTTTGGCAATCTCTACAGACTACAATTCAGATAATAATTTCTAAAGCCAAGAAGTTTCAAGCTGCTATTTCTTTGCTGACACAGCTGATTCAAATGCTGCACTAATCTTCAAAGGAAAGTAAGCAAGTTTATGATGAGAGTATGCACTGATTCACCAAAAATGTACAAAACAAATTAATAATCTCCTTGGATTGATAATATTTTACACCATTCTTCTTTCTCTTTTCAATTAGCTAGAATTAGCCTTAAAGATTAAATTGTCTCTTGGGATTAAACAGAATTGGGAATTAACCAAAACCTCTTCCTGAGAGAGAAACTATGATCTTCATGAATTTCACAGAGGATTTACTGTACATATACATAATTTTAACATGATGAATTCCATATTTTTCTGTGTGTTTTTCCCTTTGAGCTGAAACTACTTCTGATGATTCCCAAAGCATCACTCATTTGGATGTACCCCCACACCACAAACTGTATTCCAAAGGGAGCCATAACAGTTTAAATAAAGCAGCTCAAGCTGGTACAAGATTATTCATTCCAATTAAATTGGTGAGTCATTCAATGTCACACCCACATTATTTTTTTCCCTTCAAAGAGAGGGAAACTCTTTTTTTCCACTATGCAATTTCTGTTATGAATGGCCTGGGATTTCAGAATTTCCCCAGTAAAAGGATTACAGAAATCCAAACATTTCATCTCCCAATCAATAAAAATGTTCAGGAAGACAAAAAGAGCTGGCAGACGCCTGGAGAAAAACCCTATTACTTGTCAAATTCCTGTCTCTTCCCAATGTTCTGTTCAACTGTCATCCGCTAAAATATTCACCAAAATCAGTAAACATTGGTAAACAATCATTTTAAAAAACATGGAACATGCACAACTCAAATATAAATTACCTTTTCGTGGTTTTCTATTAAAATCTCAACTACAATATTTTGAAACTTGATGTCCATAATTGCAGCAACGGTTTCTTCTTGTGGTCGCATTAACGTTGGTCCAAAAACAACTCCGAGGTTGGCGACAGTCATAAGATTCTGTTTGTGGTTTTCAGCAACACTACAATGAAACAAGCACAACAGATTTTCAATAGACTCGGCAAACTTAAGTGTTAGACCATTTTCCCCCATATAATTTTGGAACACCTATCATGGTATTTGAATTTCTGCAGTGCAGTTTTGGTTTTTAATAACAAAGCCAATAGAAAGATCAGTGTGAGATAATTGATAATGACACTTCTATAAAGGTCTGTAAACCCACATACAATTCAGGGAATAAAAATTGCAAAGAAGATGACGTTTCAACATAGAGATCAAATTTAAAAGAACAAAGTGACCATTATTGGTTACAATATTTTACCTGAGATATGCTAAAGTAACACCCACCATCTTGAAAAAATAAGCAGGATTCTGAACAGAGAGGATCTGAGTAGTTGATAAACTTGTTTTCAACTAACTTGTTGATAAATCCATTTAACAATTAGACCAATCACAAGTATTTCATGACCTGGAAAAAGGATATGGGCTTGTATATTGAAGGAAATACACTGAATAATATTCTGATGAAGAGCCAGAACTGTGGGCTGTTAATATTATTATTTAACAGCATTGTTTATTTTATTCAGACTCTGTACCTGATGTTAATTTAATGCATGCCTCTGACTCACTGGGGTCAGTAATTAGACAGGTTTCCTTTGAATTCACTCAAAATCTCCATCATACAAGCCCAGTGTTTCAGCAAGAAATAAATCTCAAATAAATATGGCTGAAAGATAAGAAAGGAAGACAGATAAGATTGTGTATACTTTGGCATTTCTGTATTCTAAAATATTTAATATATGAATTTACAGCGGAAAATAATTTCTGATTTTCCTACACCGGTCCAATAATGAAGGTGCGGGTCACAAAAAGAAACACAGTTCACTGAAAAGAACAGTTGAGGTGTAGGAAAATATGTATCTACTACACTGTACTGACTTCCATTGTCAAGAAACTAGAGAAATAAAAATTCGGCAATATTGTTCAAGTTAATATCATAGAACTATGAATTTTACATATGACAGGAATTTTTACTAAAATAATATAAGGCTCAGCTCTCAGGGGGGCCTATTAAAATGTGTGTGTGTGTGTGTGTGTGTGTGTGTGTGTGTGTGTATGTGTATGTATGTATGTATGTCGGTCTTTGGTTATTCGTGTTTTTCCCCGCGTAAAATTGGAGGTGTCTTGGCGACGTTTCGACAAAGTCTCATTCGTCATCTTCAGGCTTCGTGCTTCCAGGAGCAATGTGAGATCTCGGCTGTTTCTTCCTTTTAACTGCCAGTGGGGGTTTGAGCTGACTGGGTGGGAGCTTGGCTGTGTTCTGATTGGGTGGAGGTGTGTTCTGATTGGTTGGGGGTTTGTGTATGTATGTATATATATATATATATATTCATTCTGACGTGTGTGTGTGTGTGCACGCGCGGGCATGTATGTATGTATGTTTATATATATGCATTTAGAAAGTGAAGTGATATACAGGTCTACATGCTATTGCTATTTTAAAAAGTTGCTAAGAGTACTTGCAGAAATTGCAGTATTAGCTCAGATACAATGTGTAAAGTACAACCTCAAAAGAAAAAGAAGCAGAGCATAAATATGGTAAACAACCTGCCATCGCTATGAATTGCTACTATGGAAACATGGTATGAGAATCCATGTCATAATTAGTAATGCTACCTGGTATAATGGAAAAAAAACCCATATCTTTTCAACAATTCTTAACATTTTTATAGCATCTTAGGAGCATAAAGCATACCGATAACCCATTTTAGAAAGTGTTTGTTTTAAAAACAAATTCTTGCATACTATGACACACCTTTCAGAAACGTATTACATTGTTCACAATTCTCCTGTTACTTGAACAGGAAAAATTCAGTATTCTTGAGGAAGTTTTTTTGATGCCTCCATTTAAGGAAGTAGTTTCCCACTAATAATTTACAGATGAACATACCAGTTTGTGCATATATACAAAAAAAAATATTAACATCAGACCAACAATCAAGCAGTAAACGATATTCCAATCAAGGAACTGTCAACAAGCTAATAGTAAGTAGCCCAATCAAAGAACAACCAAGAAGACTGCACTGACAACAGGGCAAAATATAAATCATAAGAGCAAAACCCACTCCCTACTTGTACTGATGATGTTACCTAATTTGCGTAATTAAATATTTGAAAAAAAACAATCAAACTCAGAAAGGATCCCTCAAAAAAAGAAAAAGATATAAAAACCAATTCTAATTCTCTGAACCATTCTATGCTGCTCTCTTCGCTTCACCATTGAAGAACAATGCCCCAATATAATTGCTTTGAATCACTATTATATCCTCAGCCCAGGAAAAGGCCACTTGTATGAGAGAAGCAGATGTCTTTTAGTGTACACTTTTCTAGGAAAACAGATGAGAACATGATCTGTACAGGTAGCCGGAATAGCACAAAACAAATACTGGCATTTATTCTTGTCATTATAGCAGTAGAGAACATTACAGTATTTACCGTATTTATCGGCGTATAACACGCAGTTTTAAAACTAAAATTGCAAGCTTAAACCCTGCCTGCGTGTTATACGCCGATACTCCGGGTGGCAGAAGCCCGGGACCCAGTCAAATTCGCTGCGCAAGGTGAAACGGCCGGCAGCAGCCCTGCTCTCCTGCTGCGGCTTCTGTTTCAATAGGGAAGAAAACTTCCTTTCGCTTCCCGGGCTTCTGCCGCCCGGCAGAAGCCCCGGGACCCAGTCAAATTCGGGAAGCGAAAGGAAGTTTTCTTCCCTACTGAAACAGAAGCCGCAGCAGGAGAGCGAGGCTGCTGCCGGCCGTTTCACTTTGCACAGCGAATTTGACTGGGTCCCGGGCTTCTGCCACCCGGCAGAAGCCCCGGGACCCAGTCAAATTCGCTGCGCAAGGTGAAACGGCTGGCAGCAGCCTCGCTCTCCTGCGGCCAGCGTCCGTTTCAGTCACTTCCCTTGTCCGTCTTGATTGCTGGAAGCAGTAACAAACGGCGCGTCCGCTCCGCATCGCCCTGACAACCACCCCAGCCGGCGGCTGCCAGGCCTCGCTGGAGTCAATTGCAAAGCTGCGTTCAGCGCTTTGAGGACCTGAGGCATCTTGGGAAATGTAGTTCCCTATCAGAAAGAATGGAGTAGCTGCGAATTTGTAACAACATAATATAACTTGGTGCTTCGCAGGTTACGAAAATCTCGTTTGATTTGCACACTGTTTTTTAAAAGTTAGATAAAGAAATTATGCTGTGAAAGCGACTAGATAGCCCCCCTCCCCTTCCTGTGTGTGAGAAAGGGAAGGAGAGGAAGGAAGGAGGGATGGGGGAGGAAAAGAAGAAGGGAGGGGGGGAGAAGATGGAAGGAGAAAAGATGGATGGAAGGAGAAAGAATGGAAGGAGAAGGAGGAAGATGGAAGAAGAAAGGAAGAAAAAGAAGAAGGGAGGGAGAAGGAAGGAGGTAGGAAGAAAAGGGGAAGAGAGGGAAAGAGCAGAAAGACAAAGAGGATGAAGTTGATAGGCAAGAGGAAGGGGGAAGGAAGGGAAAAAAGAGGGAGAGAGTGAAGATGAGGAAGAGGTTTTTGGTTTTCCAAAAAGCAGTGATTCTGATTAAGTTTTTTTGCTCAAAGAGGTGTTTTTTCATTTCATATTTGCCTTTTAAGAGGAGTTAATGTTATAATTCATGTTCTAATGTTATAAATTTTAATCCAACATTAAGTTCCGAGCTTCCAAGTCATTTATTTTTAATGAAAAAAATTTTTACTCAAATTTTTGTGTTAAAATGGGGGGTGCGTGTTATACGCCGGTGCGTGTTATACGCCGATAAATACGGTAATATAATATGTACTAATATGCCACAGAATAAAATGACCTAGCAAAGAAAATATCTGAAAGCCAGAGGGGAAAATTAAGATTCATAGTTATAAATCCAATCTTTGTTCTGAAATCACTTTAGGGTCTAAATGGCTATATATGCATAAGAAATGCGCACATGAAAAATGCTGAAATATAAAAATAAATTTGCACATCATGAAATGTATGAAACATGTTATGCATGCGTTAAGTTTAGAAACTTAATAAGAAATATCCCTTTTAAGTAACATTTAATTTAAATTAACCCTATGGTTATTCAGTTTATAATTTTTGTTTAGACTTTTCTGATAGGTAGGTATACACAAAATGGAATCTAGAATAACTATTGCCTTAGTACGAATACCATTTCATATTCAGAACTATTTTTACATACTTCTGTACTCTTCCTTGTCTGTCTTTCTCAAACAACCTGCAACTTTAATACCTAAGTTATAAAGAAGCTTCTTAATAATATTGAAGTTTAAGAATGTAAGCTAAATGTTTCTGCTTGCTTAGTCCAATTATCTTCAATGATGTGGTTAAGGCCCTTCTACACAATGACTGTTTCAGTTGTGTGATCCTGTAAAGTTAACTATTTTGTGTAGGAGATGATTGTCCAAACTTTTTTTCTCACCTGGGCCACATTGAGTGAAGAGGGATTGTCTTGGGCTACATAAAAAAATATATATGGTTAATGTATGTAAATCATATAATAATATTAAAAGTTGACAACCTTGTGGGACCGTATTATGAGCTGTCCATGGTTGCATGCAGCTCATGGGCTGCGGATTGGGGCCTGGTCTAGAGTATTTGAATCCCCAGCAACACTGGTATTCTCACTCCTTTATTTACTCAGTCTATATATACTAAATATAAATCAAGAGAAACTGGATGGAGAAGATCAATGTGGTTTTAAAATGTCAGTAAAACGAAAACTATGCTAATGACACCACTCTGATAACTGAAAATGCAATAATCTCCAAACTCTAGAATAATAGTCAACAACATAGTGAAAAAATAGGACTAAATAGGGACTAGAATAAAACATAAAAAGGACTGAACTAATGAGAATTAGTTCTCTTTAAAACTGGTACTGAAGATAGTGAAATGGTGGATACCTTCTGTCTTTTAAAACCAACTGTCAACAGTACAGGAAGAAGCATTCAATAAATATGCTGCAGCCGAGTACTCAGTAGAACAGCCACAAAGACTTACAGAAAATATTCAGATGCCATGGTATATACCTCAAAAGATCGGTATAATTCAAGCAATGGTATTCCCTCTGATACTCTGTGGAAGTGAAAATTGGACTTTGAAGAAGCAGGATAAGAAGACAATTACACTCTTGAACTTTGGTATTGGAGAAGATTCTTGAGAATACCCTGAACAGCCACAGAAACAATTAAGTAATCACTGAAAAAAATCAATCCAGCGTTCTCCCTCGAGGTTCAAAGGCCCAAGTTCAAATTATCCTATTTCAGAACTATTATGTAAAGACACAGCTTTCTGGAGAAGACATTCATGCTTGGAAAGCTGGAAAAAAGAGAAGAAATTGACTAGCAGCAAGGAGGAAGGACTCCGTTACAGCGGCAATGAGTGTACCGTTGAAGGATCTGAAGGACCAGATTTGGAACAGAAGGTCATGGAGAAAATCCATGCATTTGCTGAGAGCCAGCACCAACTTGAAGGCACACAACCAATCAATAACCAGACCAATGAACACAGGCTAAATGTGGCTCAAGGGGGTGATGGAAATTACTTTTTCATGTACCATTTATGTGGAAAGGGAAATTTTTTGCAACTCCAGGATTTGTACCTGTTCAAGGCAAAATGGTGATTAAATTAAGTTCTTTGCTCCCAAATCTTAATTTGTTGCATTTAAACAAAAGAAGACAACTGTGGATCATCCTAAAACTACATTTGTGCTATTGGGATGTGGAAGGGAAACTGGCATGATGAATCCCTACCTGGCTGGTAAATCATATGGCAAAACAGAATAATTAAAATCTAGTGAGAAGATAGTAAAATTGAGCCTACAACTAAAATAACCTCCAGTTTTAGAGAGAGGGAGAGAGCACTAGCATTAGGTATAAATTATTTTTGAGTTGTGTTCTTCATTTTATGAAAAGCAAAGGAAAATTTAGAATAGAATTCTCTATTCTCAACAAAATTTTACTATTATTAAAGTCATTTGGGAGCAGCTCCATTTTCTACAATATCCTGGAAGAGCGTGAGGCAATTTCTCACTTTTGAGTTTGTTAAGAAGCCATGCGAGTATGAAAGAGTGAACACATTTCAGAACTGTGAAAGGTTTCCTGTGAGTATTTTGAAATTGTTTTCTTAAAGAAAAACAAAAGTGTTTGAGGTTCCAAATGTGATTGAAATAGAACTAATTACAGGCTATGTATACTTCAGTATAATCGAGAAGAAAAAAAAGCTCAAAGGAAGCACCTCATCATTAATAAAAAGCCTGCTACCCCAAATTAGGGTGGGGGGAGATAATCAATGCTTTATACCTAGTACACAGCATGCCCTAACCTTTTTTTGGGGGGGGGAAAGATAAAAACTTTTGCACCATACAGGTAGTCCTTGATTTATGATCATAATTGCGACCAGGTGTTTCTATTCCTAAGCAAGGTGGTTATTAAGTGAATCACATTTGATTCTACTGTCTTGTTGCCACGGTTATTAAGGCAATGTCTATAGTTATTAGTTAATTATGCTTGTATCCTTGCGATTTATATTGATTGTTTCCTAGTATGATTTGATTGCTTATTTGTATCCTATGACTATCATTAAGTGTTGTACCTTATGATTCGTGATGAATGTATCTTTTCTTTTATGTACACTGAGAACATATGCAATGAAGACAAATTCCTTGTGTGTCCAATCACATTTAGCCAATGAAGAATTCTATTCTATTCTATTCCATTCCATTCCATTCCATTTCATTCCATTCCATTCCATAAATCAAGTGGTTGTTAAGTAAATCTGGCTTTCTCCTATTGAATTTGCTTGTGGGAAACCGTCTGGGAAGGTTACAAATAGCAGTCATGTGACCCTTGTATGCTGCAATGGTTGTAAATGCATGCCAGTTGCTAAGTGACTAACTTTTGATCACCTGACCGATGCTGGGATGGTCATAAGGGTGAGGACCAGCTGTAAATTATTGCTTGCATCCCATTTTGATTATCTGGTGTTTAGTGAAACCAAGATTGTTAGGCCAGATGGATTTTTATGTTCCAACAACTTCCTTTATCATCACCTCACATAAATGAACAGAGCTGCTTTGAAAAGTTGTTTTTTTTAACTTTATGGCTTATACCAGCACATGGATGGATGAACAATATTCATAGGAAGAACTGGTTATTAGATAAAAGTATTTCCTTTACGTTGCACAATGGCAACAGTTGGAATGAAGTGTTTGGCTGGAGCACATGCTTTTATCATTTCTCTCCCCACATATTTAAAAAGATATGTGCCAAATTTTTGTGATGCACAACTTTTCAATCACAAGTAGGTGGCAAGAATATTTTATGCAAATTTCTACAATCCTCTTGTGTAACTTACTAAAAATTTCAGGATTTGAGCATAAAGGTGCAAGTACATATTTTAGTCTCATTAATACCATTAAAACTAGACGAAAGGAGCTTTGAAGTATTCAATGTCACTTTGGGGTCTGTGCAGAAATGCATAGCTGTGCATTTCCTTTCAAATCTTATGGCACGCATAGTTGTGGAAATGGTATATGAAACCAACCAACCAACCAACCAACCAATAAATAAATGTTCTAATAGAGACTCTTGGATATATTTATTTTCCAGCAGACCATATTTTGATAACCTTCCCAAAGTATGCAGAGCATTGAGAAAATATTCAGACCCCCTTCTCTTTTATTATACTGCACTCTGATTCTGCAGTTGTTAAAATTCATTTTTTCCTCATTAATCTACATTCATTACCCCACAATGAAAAAGTGAAAACAGAATTTTAGAAATATCTGTAAATTTATTAAAGAGGAAAAAAATGAAATATCATATTGGCAGAAGTATTCAGACCCTTTGCAACAACATGTGAAATTTAGCTCTGATGCTTTCCATTTCTCTTGATTGTTGCTGACATGTTTCCACACCTTGAATGGAGTCAACCTGTAGTAAAGTGTCAGCTGTGACACCTTCTATAGAAATCTGTGTGCCTTTCCAAATCGTGTTCAATCAATTTAATTTAGTTTTTTTTTCCTTTTTAATAAATAAAAATGAATTTCCACAACTGCAGAATCAGGCTGCAGCATAACAAAATTGACAAAAGTGAAGGGGGCCTGAATACTTTCTGAATGCACTTTACATAAAAGAACTCAAGAAAACAGAATTGTACAAATTCTATATACCATTTAAATGAATGTATTAAATTCTGAATGTAAGAAAATGCTGACTCTGTACAGCTTAATGTTGTAGACTATTGTATTTTTGGAAGAAGGAAGAGGATGGAGAGAATTATTTATCCCAATTAAAGATTAATACATACCCTTCTGCTCACCTCAAATCAGACTGAATATTGCATGAAGGCTTTAACAATGGCTCATGTGGATGATCACAAAACATGCACTTCCCTCACAGGGGGGTGAAAGAAATATACAGGGGAGACTTCAAAGGAAAGCATGCTTAACATTATACAAAGAGAGATCTAATTAGAAAGATCTACTACCCTGGAGCCAAGAATAGCCTGAATCCACCTCTGCCTTCTCCCCACCCACAACTAAATTCATATCTTAGGGGAAGAGCAGAAGCTATCATTTGTTTTTAGGGAGAAGCAAATTCATTGGGCTATACTCACTGGAGGTAGGGAGTTAGGAACTGATCCAGAGTGTGCCAGAAGCTACAGCCCATCAGATCTGAAATCCTTAAATGGGAAATATTCAATCTAAGGTCCTAGTAGATATCCTCTCAAAATCTACTGTGTTTCTCTGAAAATAAGATAGGGTCTTATTTTTTTGACCCCCGAAATAAGCGCTTGGCCTTATTTTCGGGGAGGTCTTATTATTTTTGAGGTGCAAGATGCGGCGAGCATGGTCACCTCATGGCTGCTGCTGCGTTGCAATATTTTTGAGGAGGGCTTATTTTTGGGGAGGACCTATTTTAGCACATGCGCTCAAAAGCCAGATTGGGTTTATTATCCGGGAAGGTATTATTTTGGGGAAAACATGGTACATGTTACTTTTTCATTTATCAAATTTCTTTCCTTCTTTTTCCTCAGAAGCTTACCTGGGGATTTCCTTTTATTGTATTGCCACAAGAATCATGTAGGTTAGGTTAAGAGAGATTAATATGCTGATAACATCCAGCTGAATGTCTCACGCCATGATGAGTTAAGTGATGCTGTGACCTCTCTCTTGTAATGCCAGGAGGCTGTTAGGGCCTGGATGTGGACCAATGGGCTGAAACTGAACCCTGGCAAAACAGAATGGCTCTGGGATTCTTCAATCCATGGAGAATGACAATCGCAGGTCTTGGATGGATTTCTCCTGGACGCATGAATCTTGCTAGAGGAGCAGGGACCTTTGAGCAACTGCGAGCTGTGAATCAGATACATCTTTCCTGGGCCAGGAATCCCTACTCATAGGGATTCCTGACCTATCAGAATGTGTTCTATATGGAACTGCCCTTGAAAAGCACTCAGAAGCTTGTTACACGAAATCAAATCTCAATAGATTTTGGATTTTTCAGATATGCATCTGTTATTGATCAAAATCCCTCAGTTTGTGAAACTCATGCAGATTTTTAATATGGCTCCCTATCTCTATTCTCCTAACATATTATCTTCATTGGCTCTGATGTACAAAACAGAAGCTTTGAATTTTAATTAGCATGTGGATTGGTTAATACAATAATTCCTTTAGACCAGCATATATTTATTCATGATTCATTTGATCAATGAGGACAATAGTACAAAATTAGTTAATAACATACATAATAAACTAAGAGATTATAAAAATGTTTTAATTTTTTTTAAACCATATGTAAAATTCTAATAAGACAACATGAATTTTCTGCTGGGAGAACTAGAGAAAATTATAAAAACTGAGAGATGTGTTAACTTGAATAAAACTAAGACCAGAAACTTAGCTTTAAACTAATATCTTTTGCTGTACACTCTTTAACGGGAAGTTACATTAAAAATACTATATCACATAGTATTTAAATATCTAGAATGTGAACTTGTAAGTGAAATGAATTATTCTCAGAGCAATAGAAACATAAAATGAAAAGGAAGTATTCACTCAAGTGAACACTGATTACTTTGCATGAGAGATGACAGGTATCAGGCTAATGAACAGCAATTAAAAGAAAATTAAATTGAGGCAGAATCTATGAAAAATTTTACACTGTTCCACAATGTTTTACAAGCTTACTAGATATAGTCAATTGCTGAAAAATTCTCAAAATGAGCTTAATTGCTTGGTGCTGAAAGATATATTGAAGTCAACCAGTCAACTTTTCTAGAAATACTTTGCAACTTTTAACTGAATTTGGTAATATGTTCCTTATATATTATTTTATGGACATAAATTGTAGAAGGAAATCAAAGATAGCTGGGAGAGGAAAGTAAGTAATGCCAACATCAATCAAAATCAGAATTAGAGGTATAATTAAGATACTGTAATATCCATCACCTATCAATGAGAATGAGAAGGAAGGAGTCACTGAGAAGAGCCTAATGCTGGGAAAGACTGAGGGCAAAAGAAGAAGGGGATGGCAGAGAATGAGATGGCTGGATGGAATCACTTAAGCAATAGGCGTGAGCTTAAATGGACTTTGTGGGATGATAGAAGACAGGAAGGCCTGGAGGAATGTTGTCCATAGGGTCACGATGGGTCGACTTCGCAACTAACAAATACCCATCAAATAAACCAGAGCTATTTCTTAGAAAAGAAGAAATCCAGAACCAACTCTTAGAAAATAAATATATATGAATGTAAAAGTTAGAGCAATGGCAGAATGGTGGCCGGGGTGGGGGGGGATAAAATGTAGGCACTAAAAAAAGCTGGTATTAAAATTAGGCAGACATCTATAAACAAGAAAACAACAGGAAGAGAATATTTAGAATGCTTTGGTTACTTTAGAAAAATTTAAGGATGTGACATCCTACAAAGAAATTCTTAGGATTGTTGCACAAACAGTTTAGCTTTAATTTAGGACCCAAAAGAGAATCTCCTCCTCAGTTTCTTTGGGCAAAAATAAAATGACTTAAGAAAATTAAGGCAGCTTGAACGGTTCACAAATGGAAGCCCGGCCACAGGATCTTGAGCCTTAAAATGCTTGGTCTTCAAATGGCAACCACAAAGGATTTCTGTTAAACACAATCAACACTAGGCAAGCAGCTTGGTTACACAAATATTTCGGATCACTGACGCGATGCTGATTCAACCACTGCCTTAGTTTAGCTTTGAAATAAACCAAAACCCACAGAAACTAGGGCAACTGAGAAAAATATGTTGTAAAAATGTCATGCCTCATGTACCAAACCAGAAACAAAGGAATAATTACATTTGAGAGAAAATTCTAAACTACACAAGAATTATGACAAATTATATTTGGGAGTAAAAAACCTTCCTTTTCTTCCCTATGTTTTTTTAACAAATCATTATAATGATTATGATAATATTACTTCAAGCTAATTGATATACTAATTGAAATAATATATCTAAATACACAGGATAACAAAATTATTCTGTATCAGTGGTGGGCTTCAAAAATTGTTTGAACCTACTCTGTGGGTGTGGCCTACTTTGTGGGAGTGGCTTGCCGCCCATGTGACCAGATGAGAGTGGCTTGCCACCCATGTGACCAGATATGAAGATGCCGACGACACTTGTCAGAACAACCTTAAATTACCTCACACACAGCACTGGCATGCATAAGAATATGATGTAAACTTGTTTTTTAAAAGGCATCTTTGGTTTGCGTTAAAACAACTTCAACACACGCAATGTTCTGATTGCACCACAAACGCAGCAGTCATCCTTACCTTTCACAGAGGCACTGAGTTTTATAAATATGAGCATGATAGTGTAGAATAATCATATCCAAGGACCAGTGATGGGTTTCAAAAAATTTTGGAACCTTTTCTGTAGGTGTGACCTGCTTTCCGGGTCCACTGGTAAACACTGGTTTTAATCAAATGGCTCCTACACACAACACACACACACACACACACACACACACACACACCACACCAAAGCACAGTTAACTAGCATGAGATGTTAAAAGACTGAAGTGGGAATTTCCAGGCAATATTGGATTTCAGAGAGTACCCTGGACCAGCAAATAGCAACATAAATAGTCATCTTAACTGAGCAATAGCACTATCTACTATAAATAACAGGAATTGGTGGGAA
This sequence comes from Thamnophis elegans, assembly GCF_009769535.1. Taxonomy (NCBI): domain Eukaryota; kingdom Metazoa; phylum Chordata; class Lepidosauria; order Squamata; family Natricidae; genus Thamnophis; species Thamnophis elegans. The sequence continues at coordinate 81,780,470 of NC_045542.1, forward strand.
ACATTCACATTGTAGAAACTGGAGCACAAAGCAGAGTTGGTTTATTAATGAAATACTTGTAGAACTCGTGTTTAAAAGATTGCATTATTTCCAAAAAAATAAACAAACAAATAGGTCTGTATCTGTGTCTGAATTTCTGACTGAATCTACCCAGTCCTAGTTCAATATTTTAACCAGTAGATATAATATAAATAGGCAAATATACCTGAGAGAAGCCAAATGGCAAAACCAACCAAATCACAATGCAGGAAACAAGCTCTGCCCCTTTTGTACATGCACACAAGTCTGTATGGAGAATGACAAGGTTGCAATCTTTCTTTCATCATTCTAAAAGAAAGATCAAATTCCGTGGAAGCCTCTGAGTGGAACAAATGTATTGGGACCCTGCAGTGGTGGGGGGTTCCATATCCCGGTGCAACTGGTAAGGTGCAATGGGGCCTGGCGTCCACCACATGAACACACGCAGCATGCGTGCACACATGCGCAGCGCACGCATACGTACTTATTGCCTGCAATGCTCCATGACGCCTCCATGACACTCCAGCTGCTTGGCGGAGCATCGCGCAGGCACCGTACACTCCGTGCGTGTGTGCAGAAGCTCTGAAGAGCTCAAATACAAGTAAGGTGCATGGGGGGGGGGTGCCTCCAGTGCTCCCGGCAGGCAGTCGTACACCTGTACCGGGGCGTACCAGTCGTAACCCACCACTGGGACCCTGTCACAGAGGAAGTGGGATTTAATCCTTCTGCCTCACAATCCTTCTATGAAGTTAAATCACCCAAAGCAGTTATTAATTAGGGAAGGAGGAATCCAAGAAGCACAATTTCCCAGGGTTGATAATAGCATCTTAGGAGAGCAAAAAGCATAGACTTATTCGCAGAGGAACAAAAGACAGGCATTTCTTATTTAAGTTCAGCATCCTTCATATCAAGTTTGATTTTTGTCTCAGAAAGCATGAGACCTTTCTTTTCCTTTTTTTCTTTCCTTTCCCTTTCCTTCCCCCTTCCCCCTACCTTGCAGGATTAGTATAATGGTAAAGATAAGTAAAATCAAAAGTAAAACTCAACTTTTGGTTCCCACATGGATACATTTATGTAGTTATCCTGGCAGCAATAAGAGTATGGATTGCCAGCACCTTCTGGATTTTTCCTCAAATTCGTAGACTAAAGTGTTGATATTTTCCATAGGTCTCTCTTCCAAACATTAAATAGGTGCAATATTGCTCAGATGCCAAGCAAACCAAGCAAAAACTACCCAAGTGTCATTCCATGAAAATCACATATGTTTGTGCTTTACTGTGCTTTTATAGAGAGACTGAACAGTCAGATTTTTCATCCATCCTTCTTTCCATCTAATTTATATTATGCTTCTTAGATTCTTACTTAGATTCTTCTAGAATCTAGATCAATATAGCACAAGTCATTTATTCTGACTTTTACACCAGTCTGAGAGGTATATGCGTTTTCTATTATTGCCCAATTTTGTGAAATCACTGTAATTTATAGTGTCTTACAGAAGTTTCCCCAAAAATAAGGAAAGCAACCTTGAGTTTTTTTTATCCTCACAAAATAACTGTCTAATGCCACATATATATTTGATGTAGACTGCAAAGAGCCTGAAGAAGTACTTTATGGAGATTCCAACTTTGGTATTAAAAGAAATTTGCATTCTTCAGTACAAGCAAGTGTTCTAATAAAATCATTCCTAGCAAGAGCTTGTGTTGGTATGGATCATCAATATTAATCTGATTGAGTTACTTTTTGGTCATGCCAGGGAATGACTGGGAATCCTACCCAGACAACAGAGTTGGAGATTTGGGAACAGTACCTATACTCTTAAGTTACATCTTTTCCATTTGAAATCAGTAGCAAACCAAAAGGTTTATGAAAAACAGGATACTTACTTTGCCAAGTGATTCATGAGTAATTGGAGCATCTGTCTATTTTTCTCTGGAAGTCTGTGCACTAAGCTATGGATCTCTGAAATTCTGGATTCCTGGTTCTCCAGTTCTGCACCAAGACAAAATACTCTTTTAGTGGAGTTTGACTTTATGATTAATCTACCAACGACAAAAAGCAAACAGAAATTTATGTGTTTGATTAACTGTACTAATAAAATATGTATACTTACCACCATCTACAAAAACTCTTTACTGTTATCAAAACTGTTAGATTCTACAAATCCATTTAAAAATAACTTTACAATTTTAAGTAACTCAAATATTATCTTAGGAAAACACTACATTTTGAAGACAGGCTGATAATATACAGAATAACAGAGTTGGATGGGACCTTGGAGGTCTTCTAGTCCAACTCCCTGCTTAGGCAGGAAATCCCACACCACTTCAGGCAAATGGTTGTCCAATCTCTTCTTAAAAACTTCCAGTGTTGGAGCATTCACAACGTCTGGAGGCAACCTTCCTATTGACTTATGTTCATAACCTCTAGAAAAACATTATTAAAATAAATACATTAAATTACTTCTATGATAAACCTGAAAAATTGGGGAGGGGGTCACTTCTCATATGTACATGTGTGTGTGTTTTCTTTTTTTCCTTCCTTCCTTCCTTCCTTCCTTCCTTCCTTCCTTCCTTCCTTCCTTCCTTCCTTCCTTCCTTCCTTCCACACCTCTTTCCTTTCTATACATCTGCATAATCAACCCAGTACTATTTCATCCCCAAGCACTAGCAACCAGGATTCCGGAAAAGCATTAACTTAACTTTAATAATCCTTTTTATTGTTTGCACATAATGCCACCTCCATCAATCAAGCACTAGCTATTTTTTGCCGAATGCAAGAGATAAAAGTTAAATGATGTTTATGTGTTTCTGTCCTTCCACTAAACTAGTTTTGTAAAATGATAAAAAGGCTGAATATGAATTTTCAGTTCAAATCTTGTATCTACTATAAAATCCCTTAGACAAGCCATTCCCTCTCCGTCACTCATAAGAAATATGAAGATAATAGTACTGACATATCTCCAGAGTATTTGAATGAATCAGAACAATATACTGGGAAATACTTTGAATATTCACAGGTTTATTATGGTGACTAACCGTTATACTCATCATAAGATAGTTTGTTAAATCCAATCTGTTAGAGCAATTTATTTTTAATTTCTGTTTACATATTTGTGGCTTTTGCTTCAGAAAAGAATCATCATCTTCCAACAGGTAAGTTATTAAAAATGGAAAATGTTTGCAAAACAAAAGGCTGAGTTCACAGATATTTCTGAGGTTTTACCATATCTAGGTTTCTCATTCAGGAGTCTTCATGGGCTATTATTTATTGATGGTTCGATGCTGCATAGCTTTTGTCACTGAGAACTAATTAATTTTTTTTTGGCAAGGGTGAACCCTCACAACCTGTTCTAACTATGTGGAGCTTTGATGGAAGGAGGATCCAGGAGTTTAGAAGGCACAGGTGCAATCTCCAGATATCCATACCAACAGAGGGCAGGATAATATGGCAGGAAGCTCATTATTTGAGCTCAGGAGATCTATTTCAAGTCCTGATTAACCCAGAGATTAGCCAAAAGTCAGTAACTATCTCATGGTTGAAAGAACAAAAAGAACAAAACAGGATAACTTCATACTACAGAGGCATGTATGTATATGTATATACATACATGCCTCTATATATGCCTCTATATATGTATGTATATATGTATATTGCAATGGATATATTAAGATACGACTTAATTTATACTATGCCATACTCATGTCGATAGCTTCATTTGTGGATTTTTTTTAAAAAAAAGAAAATTGGATATGTGGCAGAAAACACTTTGTTTCTTGAAAAGAAGGCAAAAGGGAAAGTCATTTCCCCTGTCCTCAAAAGAATTAATACAGTCTGAAATTCTAATGTTAAAATTTAAATTTAGTATTAAACATAAGTGATGAAGTAGCATCATTTGAATTATGTCTGAGTAACTTCGTGTCAGATTTCATATTACAATTAAGTGAGTCATTTTCATCATGAATAACTGCAAATATAGAATACTATAAAATTTCAAGTTATTAAAAATAGTCCTTTCTATGTTTCTGATAAGCAATGTTTCAATGCTACCTCATCACATTTAATGTGATCAGATTTCAGATTTCAGATTTCAGATTTCAGATTTAGTTTATTTGTATGCCGCCCTTCTCCGGGAGGGACTCAGGGCGGCGAACAACTCAAAAGGGGGGAAAGGGAACATAGAACACAATACACAATACACAATACACATGATTAAAATAAACAAGAATCATACAGCCATACAGGTCGAGAGGGGAGGGGAACTCCAGGCCTGCTGGCACAACCAGGTTTTCACGGCTTTCCGGAAGGCCTGAAGAGAGGCGAGGGTCCGAATCTCCGCGGGGAGTCCGTTCCAAAGGGCCGGAGCTGCCACAGAGAAGGCCCTCCCCCGGGTGGTAGCCAGGTGGCATTGGCTGGTGGACGGAACCCGGAGGAGGCCGACCCTGTGTGATCTAACGGGTCTTTGGGAGGTAATTGGCAGCAGGCGGTCTCTCAAGTACCCAGGTCCAATACCATGAAGGGCTTTATAAGTTACGACTAGCACTTTGAAGCATATCCGGAGACTGATTGGTAACCAGTGCAGCTCGCGGAGGATAGGTGTAATATGGGTGTACCGAGGTGCACCCACAATCGCTCACGCGGCTGCAAGCTCTAGTTAACACAGGCTTATACAAGCTATCCAAAGAATTTCCCAATATCTGTTCTATTGCATTCAGTCATACTTTTTTTAGTAGCTTCGTTGAAGAAATTGTCACAAATTGCTTACTTGCTGCTTTGATGAAGCTTCTTTGAAACTGATACATCATGAGTGGCCCAGGGAGCATTCTGGAATACAGATTAAAGCATAGACAAATAAGAACAATAATATACTTGGCAAAAAAAATACTATTTGCAACTGTAAGTCATCTATTGTCAAGTACTATTACAAAGCCATGGTGGCACAGTGGTTAGAACGCAGTACTGTAGACTCCAGTGCTCAGTCCAGGAGTTCAATTCTGAGTGGCTCAAGATTGACTCAGCCTTCCATCCTTCCGAGGTCAGTAAAATGAGGACCCAGCTTGTTGGGAGAAATATGCTGACTCTGTAAACCACCTAGAGAGGGCTGTAAAGCACTGTGAAGCAGTATATAAGTCTAAGCGTTATTGCTATTGCCACTGTATCCATTCTTTTAACAGAGTAAAGGCATCATTAGCACTGCAGGAATGGGATAGGAAAAGAAAGATTCCTTTCATTCAAAAATGCAATCATATTTATTGTAGAGTTAATTTATCTCTTGAAATATCTTAGGGTGAAGAACTTGCTTCATTTCTTCTTCATGGCTGTCTATGGAGTGGCAAGGAGGAAGATTTATTTGTAGATAATGGATCAACCTAACACTTACAACACTAAGGAGGAAACCATTGGTCTCCAGAAAAAAACTTTACTGTATGTGTCAAGATTGTCCGAAGATTATGCAGCAGACTACAGTTCTTTGAGAAAGAAATGGAACTTCCTGTGGTTTGGTGCTTTTTTTGATCCTTTTTGATCCTCCACGTTCCCCATAAATTGATTTAGAATAAGTTGAGTTTTCCTCCACTCAATACACTGGGAAATTTACTTTGGAATTACAAGAGGTTCACTACACCCCTTATCCTATTCCCACCCCTGGGAATAGGATAAGGTTGAAAATCTTCAACTTTTATTAACTATCCTCTCACCAAAGATAAGTAATGCCTCTGGTTTGTTATTTGCTAACACAAAAGGCTCTGTTAAGATTAGGATCTTCTCTTCATGCCTCTAAATGATTTATTCCAGCTCTGGGGAAAAAAGCCTGTCAAAATGTGGAGAGAGTAGAAAAGAAATCTGGATAGGAACTGAAGAGATTATTGGTTATTCTTTCTTACGCTTGAGGTTTATAACCAGGCTGCCAAATAAATCTTTGTATTATCTTTATTGCAGCATGATTAATAGTAATAAATTACATTGTTCTCAGAAAGTGTCAAAGGAAGTAGCAGGCTTCTGGCATAATGTCCCTCTCGCCCATAGTTTCCTGATTTTCCTAGACTAGTGCTTCCTAGACTCCTTCTCTGGACTTGGAAACTAAGACTGATCAGATTTGATTAGTACATGATGGAAAAACTCCAGAGAATGGCCAGAATTATAAACATCATTGGGCTACTTCTACATTGCTGCTAAGAAATCTACTGAAGCTACTAGGACAGTGATGGCTAACCTTTTTGTCGTCCAGTGCCAAAAGCACATCTGCACCTGCACTCATAATGCAATGCATGCATGACACACACACCCAAGCTTCTCCCGCCCCCGGGCATGCACACATGACCCCCCCTGTGCCCCATTTGGGCCTTGTAGGCCTCCCTGCAGCCTCCTGGGACCAAAAATGGGCCACAGGAGGCTCTGCATCCCCACATGCCCCCGCACATGTGCACGTGACCCACCCATCCCGTGCATGTGCACGGATCTTCCACATGTGCCCCGTCCCCCACGTATGCGTGGTAGAGAACCAAAATCAGCTGGCCGGCGGGAGGCGTGTGCATATGCGGAGTGGAGCTGAGCTGGGATGACAGCTCGCATACCTGAAGAGGGGGCTATTCATGCCACCTGTGGCACGTGTGCCATAGGTTTGCCATCACAGTACTAGGAACTGTACTGGGCTTAACTTTAGCTTTATTGCTCCATAGAATGACACCATCTATCCCTGCAAATAACCATATTTTTCATCAATATTCTTCATATACTTTAAAAGGCAACCATAAATAATATTCTATAAATATTATGGATAATATTTAATTTTAATGTTTAAATATTTAAAATAATATTATATTTATTATAATACATTATGGTAAATATTAGAATAAATAATATTCTTCACGTATTTTAAAATACAACCATAAATAAACTCTGAACTCAAACCAAGTCTCTATTTCTTGTAAATCTTCATAAGGTAAGACAATTTTTCAGGTGGTAAGAGAAAAGTTGCTTTTTAAACCTGAAACATCTGTAAGTACCTTACAGAAAGGCTGCTTGAAAATCAGAATGCTGTTGGAGATAGTTAACGCTGAAATCTTGATAATAATTCTGAGATGTAACGCAGTGGGTTTGAGAAAATTATGCTTATAAATATTTGTTGACTGGAATGATTAGCCATTAGTTTTTACATTACAGAATACTAACATTGATAACCAATGGAATTCTTTTAGATTCAAACAAGAGCATACAAACAAACAGCTAGGAAATGAAACTCTAAACAGAGTCCAAGCATCCTTCATGAAGAATTAACACTGAAAAGCAGATCATTCTTGTAAACACATACAAGAACTTCCTCACTCACCTTAAATATGTTTTCAGTGCACTGGTGATTGTTTTAACTTCCCATTCTGCACAGATGTCATCTTCGGTCTCAGCAGTTTTGGGATCTAAAAAGGAGAGAGGCACGAATAAGACCATAAAGAAAGGAGGGGAAATCTCATTCCAGAATATTTGCTATATATTTGAGGTCTACCATAGTTGGGGAAGAATGTGGTAGCTAAGTGGCTAAGACACTGAGTTTGTTGATCAGAAAGGTTGGCAGTTCGGCAGTTCTAATCCCTACTGCTGTGTAACAGAGTGATATCCTGTTACTTGTCCCAGCTTCTGCCAACCTAGCAGTTCAAAAGGACGTAAAAATGCAAGTAGAAAAATAGGTGGGAAGGTAACAGTGTTCCATGCACCTTCGGCATTTAGTAATGCCGGCCGCATGAATACGGAGATGTCTTTGTAGCTGGCTCTTCGATTTTGAAACAGAGATGAGCACCGCTGCCTAGAGTCCGGAACAACTAGCACATATGTGCAAGGGAAACCTTTACTGTTACCTTTTTACCATATTTGGGGTGCAAAAATCGAGATGATTTGGACTACATATTGATTGTTTGTTCGTTGGTTTACTATGAAACAAACATTAAACTATAACTACTAAGTTAGTCTACAGAAATATAAGTGGAAATTTTTACTTTTGCTGTCTAGATGATGATCATCTAGAATTTAGTAGCCCAGATCTGGTAGCTATCGTTTAATATGATTTTCTTCACTGTACATGCTTGCTGTTGAGCTTTACAAGAAGTTGGTGCTGCACATGTGGATGCAGCTACGTATAAATAAAGAAGAACTTGACTTGAGATATGCTCCTTTGGTTGAGAGATGTATTTTAAAACTATGGTTCCTCATCTCTCTGGATACGTATAAAAGGCCAAGAAAGAAGGAAGGAATCTGCAATTCCTTCCAAAACACCAGAATCGATCCCAATAAGTAACTGAGGACCTTTGTTTCTGGTTGGCATCAAGAGTTTGGAGAAACTCAGCAAGTAAACTGGAGTAAAAATGCAGGCAAAACAAGGATGATAAAAGCAATTCAATACTTCCAACCTGCACAGAGTCTCATAAGAGCTGGGCAAAACAAGCCCAGAATACCAAAAACAAGAACAGCTAAACCACAGCTGGAATCCATCAATCAAACCCCAAACTATAACCGGAGAAGGAGAGAGAGAGAGAGAGAGATTTTAAACAAATCAAGATGAAATTGGCCACATTATTCATTATAGTAATTCTGGCCTAAAATAATTCCATATTTGCATGTCACAAATAATGCTATCCAATTTCCTAGTTGGTAGTTTTGGAAGGACATGATCATGGAATTGGGACCAGGAGGTACCAGGGTGGATTATGTATCAAATCTTCGTCCATTGCCAACAAGAATTTCTGAGTTTCCCATAAAGGCCCTTATAAGAGGAACAAACTGATAGTTACTGAATGCAGTACTAGTCTCTTTCCCAGTGATCCCATATGTAAACTAAAGGTTTGGGGGACAAAGGGAAGGGGGAGGAGGAACAGAAAAACAAGTATAAGAAGCAGCATTAAAGCACCAGAGGAAAACATACAATTGTCTTCTCTCTCCTTATTCCTGCCAACCTTCTTGCCCATTCTCCTCCTCAACATAGGCTAGGGGTTCCCAATCCCTGATCCGTGGACCGGCACTAGTCTGTGGCATGCCAGAAACCAGGCCACACAAACAAGCAAAGCTCCATTCGTGGGATGCAAGCAGCATGTGAAACCACACCCTCTCCAGTCCAGGGAAAAACCTCTCTCCAGGGAACCAGTCCCTGTTACACAAAAAATTAGAGGCCGCTGACATAGACTACCTGTCTGAGGGAGTGCTGAGAAGAGTACCTATCCCAAAGTCCATGGCAATCCCCCAAACTGCCCATGACAAAGAAAATACAGTAGTCCTTGTTTAGGGATTGCCTTGTTCAATGACCATTCATAGTTAAAATATTGATGAAAAAGTACTTTTGGGACCAATCCTTGCCTTGACGACTTTCACAAATCTGTAAAGCAAAGCTGATGTAAGACCATAAGTACAATGGAGGTTTCACTCAGCAACCCCTTCACTTAACCGAGTTGCCAGTCCCAATCATTGTTTCTCAATGAGGACTGACGTCTTTAAAGTGAGAGACAAGCACACGAGACAGAGAATCATTGCCAAACACAAGTGCTATCATGCAACTGGACAGATGGACAAAGAGAATGAGAGGCACTCACACCAGTTATGCAGGGCACATCCTTAACATCTACCACAATCACTGGAAAACAGAGCATCCAACACACACTATACGGGAGGAGTTTTTAAAAAATTTTCTGGAAAGCAAAAAAATGAGTTCCAGCAGGGCGTTAACGCCGCAGTTGTTTTAAGTGGCATTACTCTGCCGTTGGAAAATGTAAGAGTTTGTCATAGCATCTTCAAACTTCTGCAGAATTGCCTCCTTCTTCTTTCTTTTCCATGGTAAATTCATATTTGACGCTTTGTTTGCAGGTCACAGATGAGGGATATTGTTGTTTGATACAGTTATGTGAGATTTCAAGGGGCATTGGGTCAGCATCTCCTGTTTCTACTGATCTCTTGTATAATTTCTGAGGGTGGAGAATCTTGGAGCAACTAAGTTAGGGAATACATGGACAGTTCTATGAGTCTCTGTGACGTAGCTCCTGGGTATGGTTGGTGCCCTCATAACTGGTGATGATGGGGACTGCTGGGGTTTTTATATGCCATGCCTCAAGGGTTTGGCTGATGGTGGTGGTATGTCGAGGTGGCGCAATGGTTAGGGTGCAGTACTGCAGGCAAATTCAGCTGACTGTTATCTGCAGTTCAGCGGTTCTAATCTCACCGGCTCAAGGTTGACTCAGCCTTCCATCCTTCCAAGGTGGGTGAAATGAGGACCCAGACTGTGGGGGCGATATGCTGACTCTGTAAACCGCTTAGAGAGGGCTGAAAGCCCTATGAAGCGGTATATAAGTCTAACTGCTATTGCTATGTCTTCTGTTGGAATGCTATTGCCAATGCCTATATTAATTCCAGGCCTAGAGGATGGTAGCTAGCTAATTATAGTGGTATGTGGACCTTGGGCACGACCCAATCCTTTTGCTCTGTGTGATGAACTCTTTGAACTGTGTGTTTCCATAGTTTTTACATTGGAATATCTGCCTGCTATTTATGCAGTAGAAACTCCCTTTCGTTCATTTTCCCCCTATAATTCATCTTATGATACCGTGTTTCCATGAAAATAATATAGGGTCTTATTTTCTTTTAACCCCCACCCCCAAAAATAAGCACTTGGCCTTATTTTCGGGGAGGTCTTATTATTTTTGAGATGCAGGAGGCCCCTTAACTTTGGTTTGCGGCCCATGGATCAGCTGATTCAGAGAGGGCTAGAAGTTCTGTCTCTGTCTCTGTCTCTGTCTCTGTCACACTGTTGCCAGACCTACCGTTGCTGCGCCTGCCGCTCTTTTTGCAGCCACCACTAGGAGAAGGGGCACAGTAGCTAGGATTTGCGGGAGCAGTTTCTGCAAGGCTGTTCCATGTGGATGGCAGGTGCATGTGGGGCATGCCCCCCCTTGCCCCGGGGAAATGGCAGGGATCGGCTGTGCATGCATTTAAATATTTTAGGGGAGGGCTTGTTTTTTTTGGGGGGGGAGCTTATTTTAGTGTATGTGCTCAAAAGCCCAATTGGCCTTATTCTCCAGGGAGGTCTTATTTTCAGGGAAACAGGATACTATCTTTTATCATGAACTTTTGGGGGACCTCGTGTACCTCTGGGTAAAAAGTTTGACACCGAAAACTTTTTTTGCTCTGTTATTTTCGGGTCATGGATAGGAACAAATCCTATATGGCTATGGACTGGAAATTTTGGACCCCAATCTATGCTAACTGAAGTGGAGGGGGGAGAGATTCCTGCTCTATACTCTGAAATGGCTGGTAATTGAAGAAGTCTCAAAACATCCGGGAGTTGCATGATCTGTCCAATGTGGGATTTGTTTTGGACCCTGCAATGATGGCAAAAGAATTGCAACTGATGGGTCTACTCTGCAGTGCTGTGCTTAGTGTCTCTGCTGGTTTGAAACTAGGGGTGGTTTGCTTCTGCTGTGTGAAAACAGACAATTACCTTCCCCTTTTTGTCCAGATGAAACCTTAAGAACTTCAGGAAGGAAGTGATTATAAGAAGGCAAGTTTTCTCATGCGATTCCAGCATATGCTGGCATATTCCCAGGGAGATCCTGATCTATTCTAGTTCTTGAGGCTATGGTTGTGTGTCTTTATTAGCATGTTCATTCACACTTAGGAGCGCATGGGATTCTCTTTGATGGATTTTGAAGCTGAAGTGCAAAGGAACTTTACCGAAGGGCTTTTCCAATTTGCTGGTTGTAAACACTTGTTGATGCCAGCAACTTAATAGGAGTGTAGGATTTAGTTGGGAGGAACAGTATAACATTATCTATGGAGGTACAAAGATTTTGTAGGGTGAAGGCATCCTTTCAGAAATGAAATAAGAATCGACATTGTTTAGACCCTCTTGTGAGGGAGTTAAGAAGCGATGTGGTCTAATGGAAACATTGCTCCATCAACTGAGCATATCTAATATAATAGCTGAATAGCTAGATATGGACGACATTTTTATGAAACTTCCTCACAATGTTCTTTTCAGGGCTGATTTTAAAGTTTGTTTGCTTATTTATTCATTTATCTCATTTCTATAGCCACCCATCTAATGTAATAATATTCCATTCCAATCAAAAAAATACTAAAAACGTTTTAAAACAATAGAAATATCCAAAGTAAATATACCAAGCACAGAGATTACTTGGCCAGTTAGCAATACAGCTAGGAAATGGGGCATTTAACACATTCAGTAGCCCAGGCACAGGAATATAGCCAGGTCTTTAGGGCTTGATGAAAGATCATTCTAATCTCTGAAAGAAGGATGGATGTTCTATAGAGTAGAAGCCAATGCAGAAAAAGTTTGTCTTCTGATCCCCATCAGGTAACGCTCTTGGGCTGACAGATTTGCAGCATGTCCATTCTGCTAGATCTGGTTGAAAGGCAGAGAGACTCTTGGAAAAAGACCATTCTTCAGGTATCCCGGTCCCAAGCCATGTAGTTTACAAATAATTCACCTTTAAAGGTAACCACCAGCACCTTGAATTGTACCCAGAAACACATTGGTAACCAGTGCAGCTAATGCACAAGTGGTGCTATGTGTGCCGTGTATCAGGCGCCATTTACTATGCACATAGCCCCATTCTGCACAGTTGAAGTTTCCAAATGATCTTCAGGGACAGCCCAATGTAATGTAATGGTTAAAGGTAAAGGTTCCCCTCGTACATATGTGCTAGTCATTCCTGACTCTAGGGGGCAGTGCTCAGCTCCGTTTCAAAGCTGAGGAGCCAGCGCTGTCTGAAGACATCTCCATGGTCATGTGGCTGGCATGACTGCACGCCGAAGGCGCAAGGAACACTGTTACCTTCCCACCAAAGGTGGTTCCTATTTTTCTACTTGCATTTTTACATACCTTTGAACTGCTACATTGGCAGAAGCTGGGACAAGTAACGGGAGCTCACTCCATTACGCAGCACTAGATTCGAACCACCGAACTGCTGACCTATCTGATGAACAAGCTCAGTGTCTTATCCACTGAGCCACCACATCCCTTTTAACTATTAAATGTAGACTACTGTAACCCACCTTTAGAATCGGTAACAATAGTCTAAATGAGAAGTCACAAGGACCTGGATAACTGTGAGCAGGATCTCCCAGTCCAGGTACAGGCGGAACTGGTGCACCATCCAGAGGTGTGCCAATACCCTCCTGACCATAGCTGCCACCTGTTTTTTGAGCAGGAGATATGAATCCAGGAGGACCCCCAGATTGCACAGCCTGTCTGGGGTAGTGCAAACTCATTCAGAACCAGAGATGGAAGAACCTCATCTCCAGAGGGTTCAAATACTCACAGCCACTCCATTTCGCCCCATTCAGTCCCCAACAGCGTCCACACACTGGAATAAGACGTCCAAAGTTGATCTGTAACTCTCACACATAGAGAGAAGTCAGAATCTGAGCAGAGTTGGAAGGGACCTTGGAGGTCTTCTAGTCCAGACCCCTGCTCCAGCAGGAGATCCCATACCATTTCAGACAAGTGACTGTCCAGTCTCTTCTTAAAAACCTCCAGTGATGATGCACCCACAAATTCTGAAGGTAAGCTGTTCCATAGGTTAATTGTCCTCACTGTTAGGGGGTTTCTCCTTAATTACAGGTTCCTTCTCCCCTTGATTTCCATCCATTGTTTCCATCCATTCCTTCTTGTCCTGCCCTCTGGTGCTTTGGTGAATAAATTGACCCCTCCTCTTTGTGGCAGCCGCTCAAATACTGGAATACTGCTATCATGTCTTCCCCTCCCTAGTTCTTCTTTGCTCTAGACTAGCCATACAAAGATAGCCATACAAACATAACATAGATGCATATTGTCACGTTCTGAGCATGCGCTGAAATAAAGTATTTGAGCGGGAAGCACTCAACACCCGATTGGCTGGTCGTTTGACAGCTCCAGTATTAAAAGGGAGCTGTCCAAACGAGCAGCGCGCATTCCTGTCTAGAAGCCGGTTCTGAATGTTAGCCTGTATTTGTCAGGGAATAAAATTTGTTAGCCTTTATTCCCGTCTCCGCCTCAGTTCTTCTGGCTACCCACGGTCCTTGGTACGCACCACATATGTACATAGATGTATGCAATAGATACTATACAAAGATACATAGATGCATAGCAAACCACATAGAACCAGTTTCTGCCATCCTCTGGCAGGATGAAGAAGTGAGGAAGAAAAGAAAATGCAGAGTAGATCTCTGAGGTGAAGACAGGAGTTGGATGCCTGGAAGTCCCACAGCCACAGAAAGCTGATAGTCATGATTAGCAGGTGGTCCTTGGCAGTTAATCTGAGAAGCAGCAAAACCTGCTACTCAGTTCAAGCGCTCACATTAGCAGGGGCAGTTCAGTTCCTGACCTTTATCTCTTCCTCCATTTGGTCATGTCTGGCAGTCACCCTTAAAGAGGGAAATGTGCCACCCTGCACCCGAGAACTACACTGCGGGAGGAGCAAAGCTTTGCTCCACCACCCTTCACATTTGGTAGCTCAGCTTCCACTGGCAGGGAATCCCTGGGAGTGTGAAATACAAGCCATCTCTCTGCCGACACCCTTGCCTGTCAGAGTGAGAGACATTCTGCTAATAATAAGTAGCATATCTGCACTGTGTCAAAACTATGTGAAACAGTTTGCAGATGAATCATTTCTGGCATGTACACTTGTATGCTTGCCCAGGGTTGCACCATGCTAGAAACAGCCCTGTTAACACACACACACAAAAATTAAATCTGTCTCAACACACAGGCACACACAGAAAGTTCAGCCGTTCGTACATTGGCTGCATTTTGTTTGGATTGTGGGAGAGAAAACGAAGTTTACACCCTGCTGTATAATGGGCCTTTTGCTCGGCAAATTATCCACTGAGCTGTTTTACTCAGTGGGCCTTAAGCTCACAACTCCACAAACCTTTTGCCAGATGAGGGTTCAGGCCAGACTGACATTTGTTGCTGGAAGGCAAGGCAATTCTGTTCATGAGGTTCCCATTGGCTTGCAAAACAGAAACATCTGCAAAGAGAGCCTCAGGAGGCCTGCTAAGCAAAGTTCAGGATTAAGGGAGATTGCAGCCAAATTACTTTATCTTTGCTAATCATTACTAGGTATGTCTCAGGGGGGGAAATGTTTTTAGTGCTGAATGAGCTCTGTGGGTAAGAGGTTGTGGCAAGTAAAGGTAAATATATAAGTTAAGCAACTACTTGTCTGGTTTTGAACAATGTTCATCCAAAAGCTAGGATGAACTGGGCAGCTAATGGCTTATCTATATCTAATTTATCTTTATCTTTTCTCTTTGTCTTTTCATGTCCTTGCATTCTGTGGTCTTTCGGTTTTCTCCATTTGTCCCTGGAGTTTTTTCTTTTAAATATCAACCATTATTTCGTACTGCGCTCCAAAATCACATTAGCTCTTCCAACCATTCATGTGAACAAATTTGGTTGAAATGTTAGCTTTCCCTGAACAATCCAAATTTCGGTATAACTTCAGCTCATAAACCCCAAACAATTTGAAACAGTGGTATGCAGCTGAGGAGCCAAGAGGAAGAAGCTGTAAAATCTGTTCTCTGTTCCCTATTCCCTGAACCACATCTTTCAGGCTGGCCATTTGGACTTTGCTTGTGTCAGCTTTTCATTCATACAATGCAGTCGTATCAAATTATAGACAAATTGCTTAAAAAACAGCTGGGCAGCAGAGCTATTTATGGCACCCAACCTTTTTTTTAATAGGCTCAGTTCCATATCCTTGCCTTATTCAGGAGGCCTTCTAAACCATGTGCTTTCAGAAAAACCCCTCGCAGTCACTACAGTATCTCTTGGAATGGATTTCCCCAATGGCCGAAGCACCAGGTTATTCTGCTAGCCTCTTGGAAAACAAATTAATCCTCTCTTATCCATGCTCCCTTATACTGCCAACATACACACTCATTCACAAACAGTGCAGGCATAAAACATATTGACTTACCAGATCACATGATTTGCTCATCTAGTGTTTACGAGAGCCTGCATTTCCAAGTTAAACAAATTTAAAAGAAAAACAAGGGCCACTAGCCTTAAAGAAAACACAAAATACATCTACTGTAAAACAATCTAATCTGACTGGCAATAGTTCTCCAGGTTTTCAAGCAGAAATTTTTCCTTTCCATCCCTTTAACTGGATATGCACTGAGCTCTAGAATTCCTTGCACAGGTTATGCTTCCAAGTGCCTATCTCTTCCCTCCACAAAACCCCACATTCTTCTCTTTAAATACACCCTTGTTTCCTGTTTTGATTTGTTTTTGTTTAAGGAAAAGAAGATAAAATGTGTCTACCACTACAAACTTTCACATGTTTCATTTCTGAGTTATTTGTATTCATATTTATAAATACATTTACAGCATCTTCGGGGACGTGGTGGCTCAGTGGCTAAGACGCTGAGCTTGTTGATCAGAAGATCGTCAGTTCGGTGGTTCGAATTCCTAGCACCACGTAATAGAGTGAGCTCCCGTTACTTGTTTCAGCTTCTGCCAACCTAGCAGTTCGAAAGCATGTAAAAATGAAAGTAGAAGAATAGGAACCATCTTTGGTGGGAAGATAACAGTGTTCTGTGTGCCTTCGGCATGTAGTCATGCCAGCCACATGACCACGGAGAAGTCTTCGGACAGCGCTGGCTCTTTGGCTTTGAAACTGAGATAAGCATCCCCCCCCCCCCGAGTCAAGAACGACTAGCACATATGTATGAGGGGAACCTTTACCTTTTTACCTTTACCTTTACAGCATCTTCAAGGCCAGATTACTGGCTTTAATAGGAGAAATGCCCTATAAATTTTGGTGTTATAAAATTGCAATAAGATGTACTGCTTTTTCATCTTTTAAAAAAACTGCCCAAAAGATGTTTTTTACTCTCAGTTGCTGGTCTTTCTGCTTCAACTCTGTATTCTTTTTTTGTAAAAATAAATAAATCCTCCATGTTGCTACATGAATAAATGTTAAGCTTAAAAAGAATAGTATTCAATATAAGAGGCTGCTAAATGATTCAACTACAGAGAAAAAGTAGTAGAACAGACTTTTCTACCAAGATCTATTATTCCCTTCTGCCTCCTTAACAACCTGTTAAGATTACCTTCATTCCAGTGGAGCATTTTGGCTATGCCATATATGGAGATAATTTCAACATAAGGAGAAAATGTGTGCTTTTTCTTTTCTTTTCTCAAGCATGGCACAACTATCCTGTTGCAAGTTTGTGGGACAGGAAGCCAATGAGTTCAATTGGCTGAAAGCCATAATATTGTTCATGTGATGCTCTAAATTTTTACCAGATGTTAGAGTCAATCAACAGGATGACTTATTATGTGCCTTGCTTAGCCTCTGAGAAGCGTCAGGCCACTCACTATTAGAAACAGAGGGTTGGCTTAGAAAAATGATGGACTTCCTAGAAAACCTAGAATACACATTTGGAGAGATTTTCCACTTCCAATTAAAGTCCAACTTTCATGTTTAATGAATTTTACCTATGCTCTTTCAGAAATACCTTAGCCAAAAGAAAATCTTCGTTCTTATAGAGGAGAATAATTGTTAGGTCCAGTTGAAATGAGCTTGGTGCTCTCTAAGCTTGGTTGTTTGGTTGTAAACGTTTCATTACTCAAACTAGGCAACATCATCAGTGCTAGTAAGGAGTGATGTTTGCTCTCATTTTACATTTTAGTGGCTTGCCTCATCAGTGTTTGTGGGAGTGGTCTTGGTGTTTTTTGGGGTGGTATTTCGGATGGGCTGTTTGAAGCCGAGGACAAAGTAGCCTTTAAAAAAGGCTAAAAAATGACCAGACTATTATCACCCTACCAGCAAACAAAGGCTGAATATAGATCTTAATATATACAAAATGTGAAAGAATTAGTAGACAAAGAAACTTACATCCCAGTGAATACTAATCCAATATGGAAAACTAGACAACATTGAGAACTCTCAATGACCTCACCAAGAAAGGCCAAATTTCCAAAGAGGAACAGTGGCAGATGAAAAACAGCAGACCTGTGGCATGTGTGCCACCGGTTCACCATCACAGCCTTAATATATATATCAGCAGAAAGACTGAATAAATAAGAAGAAAGTACACAGCTTTATCTCACTCTTTTGTCAGCCTGGAATCAGTCTGCTTCATATACGTACATAGTGGCTTTCTGTCCATGCATAACTTTCTTATGAGGACAATGAAGTGTTCTGGGATTCCTATTTTTCTGACCCCAAGTATCCTGTTTATTTGGAAAGGTGGGGGGACTGAAGCATCATCATTAAGTTGATAATGCTTTGGTTTTTTCATCTACTTTTCATCATGTCTAGGTGCTTTCGATATAAAACATCGTATCAAATAAATGTCTCTTTTTCTCATCCTCATCATATTCAAAATCATCATTCCCCACCTGGATTCAGAAGTTTTGCAATGCACCTAGTCTTGGTTTAATGTTTAATATATGCATATTGCTCACATGAGAAGAGTTTAATGCTGGGAAAGTTTGAGGGCAAAAGAAGAAGGGGACGACAGAGAATGAGGTGGTCAGATGGAGTCACTGAAGCGGTAGGCGTGAGCTTAAATGGACTCCAGAGGATGGTAGAGGACAGGAAGGCCTGGAGGAACGTTGTCCATGGGGTCTGTTATATATTATGATTTGTGTTCTGTCATTTTCAAAAGGGCTAGCAACTGCTCTGTGCTCCCTGATTGGTTGGGACACAGAAGAAGCTGTTGCTAGCGTACTCTGATTGGCTATTGCTGCCTATAAATACTCTGGTGACCGTTGGAACCATTTGAATTGCTGTCATCTCTCTTCTGTAACTAATAAAGTACACCTACTGGCTTATCCATGGCTCCTGTGTTCCCTCCCACATCACTATGCAACAACTGGCGACGAGGGTGGGATAAGCAATTCCCACAGGGCCTGGATCAAGAAAAAAGCCAGTCGCAGCCACCTCTGTTACGCAGAGGTCCAGAGGCTACCCGAGGCTACTGTCCAGCAGCAGCAGCTGTGGCCACCGCGGCGTCTATGCCAACTTGCACTGGTGCCAAGGACGAGCAGTGGACAGCGGAAACCGAGGCCAGCATGCGCCCAGCCAAACCAGTTCCTAGCCAACTGTCTGGGCCCGAGGTCATTGGGTAGTCTGGCCACTCCGCCTGCTTGCAAAGCCAGTCCGCCTCCCTACACATGAGATCAGCCTGCCAATCTACAGGAGAGCTGCCTCTACTAGCCGTCGCCGAAGCCGAGAGCCGAACTCTGCCTCACCACCGGCCTCCGTTCTTCAAAACCGCACTGCCGGCTCGCCCTCTACGCCCTCGCCCTCACCTACTGCCTCCGCTCCGTTTCGTGGCTTCAAGAGTGACACACCGGTCGAATTGAAGTCATTTAAGCCTCTGCCGGCTTGCAGAACTGCCTTTACAAGTTGTCAAAGCCTTCCGAGCCAAGCCGCAGCTCAAATACACATTCGGCTACATTGTAACAGCCTTCTACCTTCCTGAAACCGTCTTGCTACTTTGTTTCTTACTGCCAGTCTAGCCGGTTTTCATCGATACAGTGTTACGAAACATGCTGAAAATGAATTAAAACAAAAAGGAATGTGAGGGGAAATTATTAAAACAAAAATAAATGCGCAGGAATGTGAGGGAAAATTATTAAAACAAAAGGAATGTGAGGGGAAATTATTAAAACAAAAAGAATGTGAGGGGAAATTATTAAAACAAAAATAAATAAATTAACGAAATAAAATGGTGAATATGCACTGGGGGGTAAGGAGAGTGGGGAAACTAAATTAATTGAAAAAGGAGTTGAAACTACTATGCTTCTGGGCGTATTCTTTTACTGTATTCATTATTTTTGAATTGCTAAAGTTGATAAAAAACTCCCCCCTTCAACTGAGCTGGGGGGAAGGAGTGTTATATATTATGATTTGTGTTCTGTCATTTTCAAAAGGGCTAGCAACTGCTCTGTGCTCCCTGATTGGTTGGGACACAGAAGAAGCTGTTGCTAGCGTACTCTGATTGGCTATTGCTGCCTATAAATACTCTGGTGACCGTTGGAACCGTTTGAATTGCTGTCATCTCTCTTCTGTAACTAATAAAGTACACCTACTGGCTTATCCATGGCTCCTGTGTTCCCTCCCACATCACTATGCAACAGGGTCATAATGGTTCAGACACAACTTCACAATTAATAACAACAGTTACATTGGAAGCATCTTCAGATTTGCAAGTTTCTATTACTATAGCTTTACAATACAAGTATAGTGACCTACATGACATTGGATTCCTAGTCTGGTCTTCTCTCAAAGCATCATATTAAAAGCCTTTCTTCTTAGGCTCTCCAGTATAGGAGTAAAAGATTAAAACCACTCTACCAACCAGACTCCACATTTATGTTCTTATGTGTAATCCAATCATGTAAAATGATTTTCCTAAGGTAAGAAAAAAACCATTGTCCACATTATCCATGATTTTCCTTCTAAAACAGAATCTAACAAATAAATAAATATTAGACTAGTAATAGCATTCTAGGTTCAGAAGTAAACTCAAGACACATAAGTAACATTATCAGAAGTTACTTCTATAGTCTTTAATGGAAATCCTTCATACATCTGAATCACCAAGGAAATGTGTTCCTTCAAGTCAGTTTTAATTCCTAATATTTGCCAGGACAAGTGCCCTGCAGTTTCTTGGCAATGTTTTTTTTTGGAAGTAGCTCGTTAATACCTTCTTTCTAGGACTAAAAGAAAGAGATTAGACCAAAATTACCCAGCTGGCTTTGAACAGGAACTCACAGTATCTTGGTTTCTAACCTAATATCTTAATTGCAACAGCAAACCAGCTCTCACAGTTGAATAGCCTACATTAGAATTTTTGATGAAATGAGGTGTATGGAGAGCAGAAGAGCTATAATGGGTTTTTATTTTATTTTATTTTTCTGGGCATTGTTGACAAGAGGAACTGATGTAATTATTATTTAATACTATATGATACGGGCTATGTATAGTATACATGTGAGTGTATGTTATGAAAATGGAAATAATTTTTTTTTAAAGAATTTTTCATGAAAACATAAACAGGAGTAAAAAAGGGATGATTGATGCAACAGTTACTACCCAAAGCTAAAATTTGGGAGATATGTAGATCACATCAAAAGGATTATTGTCAAGATTCAAATGACTATTTCGCGAAGCATAATTGTGATAAGCTTCAAAACTAGGTTATTTAAAATTCCAGAAGTTTTGTGGGAAATTACATTCATAAATTAAGCAATACCATCCCTCTTTACTATATACTCTACACTGTATGTAGAGAATATGTTCTTCCATGTATATGGTACATAGTTTGAAATCCAATTAACTGAATTTGGAATTTTTAATAAACTATGCTAAACCGAAGTGTTTTGCCAGGATTAGAATCACCCCTTTCTTTGTCTTTAGTTATTGCCAGATTGAAGTTTCCACTAAACTTTAGACTATCTTTGGATTAACTATAGTTTGCCAGATACATCAAGAACTGGAACTAATTTTAATCATAGCTTCAAACAAGCCACATAATCTTTACAACCACAATTGAGCTTGGAACACTGATGTAAGTCATTGCAAGTCATTAAGTAGGCCGGGAACAGGACTTCAGTGCTGGGCTGGAGAAAAGAGGCACACCCATCCCACACACACAAGAATTCCCCCCTCCTCATCATGCAGAGAGGAGGTAAAAATCTTTCTGCAGATAGCAATACTGTGCAACCTTCCTTGTTGGCTCCCTCACTGACTTTCTTCCCCGTCTGACTTCTTTCAGTTGGCAAAGAAAATTGCAAATAGTGGTCACATGATCGCAGGAAACTTGACAACCAGTGGTAAGTGCAAACGTGTCAAGTTCCCCAAACGTGATCATGTGACCGTGGGAGTGGTGCGGCAATTATAACTTTAAGAATGAGTTGCAAGTAATCTTCCCTGAGCCTCTTTTAACTTTGAAATGTCATTAAGCGACCAGTCATAAGAGAACTACGCACAGTAAATAAGTACATAAAATAAACTATTCAGCTTGTATAAATGTATTTATACTTAAATAAATTTATATTAGTTTAATTTACTTATTAGTTTTAATTTATTATACTTAAATTAACATTTAAGTATAAATGTTGGCAGCCTATTTCCATCATTTGACTAATGTCCTTTTTGTTTCACTAAATGTATCTTTAGGCAGTTCTGCATATACCAAACCCACGTGAACTGACTTTGCTCAAGAAAACATAATGCATATGTCATAATCATTCTCACAAAACCTAATAAATAATCCAACTAAATAATCAGGTTGGTTTCCTTTATTTACTTGTTTCTAATAATGTGGTTGGCACAAGAAATATCCATTTCATCACAAAAACTCATGTTTGAGAATCTGTTTTGCTGCTACCAGATCCAATCAGGTATAAATGCAGTGTCCAATGTCCTATTTCATGTATGGGCAAATTTGTGGATCAGTGGACACACCTGGCATACTTTCACTTGATAACATATAGAGCAACATGTCTGTCTAGGTGTTGTATTAACCTTCCATCTGTTATCCATTCAGCAGAAAGTATACTCTTTGCCTTCCCCTCCAGCTTTCCCTGCAATTTTCTGTGTATTGGTGGTACATTTCTAAAGAAAGAATTGCCTGAAACTCATTCATAATTTTTATTTTCTAAAAAAGATTATGGGAATTATGTAGTGCCCAGAAGCATTCTTATCAAGTGATACAAGAACCTTCAATTTTCATCTATCTAAATGAATGAATGTATTTTATCCATCCATCCATCCATCCATCCATCCATCCATCATCTATCCATCTATGCCAGTGGTAGTCAACCTGGTCCCTACCTCCCACTAGCAGGCGTTCCAGCTTTCATGGTGGGCGGTAGGGGTTTGTTGTAACTCTGCTTTATAAATTTTATAAAGTAAAGTTACTTCCCTACTTTATAAATCACCATTACTGTGGAACCGGTGGGCGGTTAGAAAATTTTACTATTAACAGAGATACAAAAGTGGGCGGTAGGTATAAAAAGGTTGACTACCCCTGATCTATGCAATAGCAATAGCAGTTAGACTTATATACCACTTCATAGGGCTTTCAGCCCTCTCTAAGCGGTTTACAGAGTCAGCATATTGCCCCCAACAACAATCCGGGTCCTCATTTTACCCACCTCGGAAGGATGGAAGGCTGAGTCAACCCTGAGCCGGTGAGATTTGAACAGCTGAACTGCAGAACTGCAGTCAGCTGAAGTAGCCTGCAGTGCTGCATTTAACCACTGCGCCACCTCGGCTCTGTAGCAATAGGATTGCACTTCCTCAGAAAGAACAACTACATAACTTAGGATGTTCATAGAGTCATCAATATTGTTGGAGGCCTTTGATCTCTATGGCCAGGACTGCCTTCTCTGGAACATATAACAATAGTAAATATAACATTAATACCATTTCCTTGAAAGAAACAGCCTAGTTATTACTATTCATGCACTGGGCGCCTCAGGTTTTTATTATTATAATTTTCCCTATGTCCCTCTCTGGCTGTCCCTCTATTCCAGGGGTGTCAAACTTGCATCATCATGGCGTCATCATGTGATGTATCACAACTTTTTCCCCCTGTGCTAAACCAGGCGTGGGCAGTGCATGACGCCTCCAGCCCAAGGGCTGTGAGTTTGACACCCCTGCTCTATTCCAATCTTCTATTCTTCAGTTTTAAAACTTCTCAGTTGCTTTTCTTTGATTTGTTCAAAAGCTGTAGAAAGTTGCTATATGATCACATTGCTGAAAGGAAGTCTGGTTGCTAAATATGGCACTTGGCCATTCACAACTGCTCTGTTATTATATCTTTAATTATCCTGTAAATGTTAATTCTCAGTGGCAGATTTTGTAATTTTTGCTGCTTCTGAATAACCCCAAACTAATTTTGGAGAAGACTTTTAGTTCTATAGATTCCCCCCCTCCCCAATTCTGAAAATAGTTTGTTAAAGTCAAGAAGACGCTTGTTAATAAGCCATACTACTATTTATCACTCAGAGGTGGGAGAGAAAAATGTACCGTCAAACAATTCAACTGGTAATTATTGTGCCTTTTTCAGTGGGAGATATCAGGAACATCAAACTCAACCTCATTGAATCAAACAGGACTTCTGCAACTGGCTTTCCGGCAGCTGTTGCACATCTAACAATTGGTTTACCAGAGGCTCCAAGCCCAAGCCACATCAAGCATCTGGTGTTTCCAATTAAGTATAAAAGTGTACCCACATTCCCTTGTCACTTTACGAAGCAGTAATATTTCCCTGAAACCTGATCCTGTTACCATTTAAACCAAATGTTAACCAGTAATACCAACCACACTTGTTCCTATCTATAGATGGGAAAATGCAAGGGGGTAGCCCATTATAGTGATCATATCAGAATGAAAATGAACATTTGAAAAGGGGAACATTCTAAGAAAAAGTCAGGAAGTAAAAGGTTTCCTGTCTGATGTTTTATGCAAATAAATTCCTTGGTTGTCCTATGCAAGCTCTGTTTAATCATTAGGAAGTAAACAGAAAAGCAAGTAGTCAGTTTTCAGACTAGTTAATAATTATAGCACAGGTGGCTGCACTTAGAACTGTCTTAGAGAAAGATGTTTTTCCCCCCCATCTAGTCAGTTCATTATTCATTCTTAGTCACCGGGATTCTTAGGGTCCTTTCCATCCCCAAGACCAGAAGAACCTTTATGTCCATGGAGATTTATTACTGCAACTCCCTTCTCTTCAATATAATCAGTGTCTCTTCATTTTCTTTGTACTGACAGATCACAATCTTTGCCTCTACCCCAGGGGTATCAAACTCGCGAGGACATGTTGTCATGACGTATTGCAACTCCCCCCTTCACTAAAATGGGGTGGGCGTGGCCAGTGTGTGATACACCTGAGACCCCTGCTCTACCCTCAAAACATGGCCAAACAACTGCAAATATTTTCTCAAGCCTTATTTTTTATTCTTTAAAATAGTCTTAATGCTTCAACTAAATTTCTATCTTTTCTCTCCATAAATAACAACACTATATATTGATATTTTGTCTATCAACTCCAATCTTCTACTCTTCAGTTTTATTCTTCAGTGCAAGAGTACCTCTATTTATTTATTTATTTATTTTATTTATTTAGTAAATTTATAGGCCGCCCAATCCCGAAGGACTCCGGGCGGCTTACAAAGCGAAAAGAAAAGAAATTAATAAAAAATAAAGGAAAACAATTTAAAAACATCACACATGCACCCAATCTGATTGGGGCTAGACCCCAGCAATGAGGTCAGCAGCCCCAGGCCTGCCGGAACAGCCAGGTTTTAACAGCTTTTTGGAAGGCCATGAGAGTGGGCAAGGTCCGGATCTCTGGGGGTAGCTCATTCCAAAGAGTCGGAGCAACCACAGAGAAGGCCCTCCTCCGGGGAGCCGCCAGCCGACACTAGTTTCTGCCCTACAATTTTCAATTGAAAAGAAAAGAGGAAGGGAGGGCGGAGTTCTTAAAGTCACATTTCTTAACATGACCAACTGTGAGAAGAATAGTTTAAATAAATAGCAGTTTAAATAACTTGATGGAATGCCTGTATTAAATGACAATTGAAGAGAGCCAAAAATTTACCAGCACTGATAATTTGTTGCAAAATTCTTTTTTTACTTATTTTATATAGATTGTACCGCTGCTGTAAAATAACATATACCTGTTAAATATTTGCTACTTTTATTTCATATAGAAGGAAGGAGAGGGAAGGAAGGACTCACTGACGCTCAGCAGGTCTCTTCTTCCACTTGTCTTATGATAAGGAACCTTTCTTTGTTTTTTTTCATATGCATGGTATTTTTAATTACAAATATGTATTTTGATTGTAAAGCACTTTAGAAAAACTGTATCCTCCGAAAGGTAGCTATAAATTATTACAATATATTAATAAATATCTGCAATGTACCTAGGGTCTAATTATCTAGGAAAAACTTATAGGAACCTATTATTTGCACTTAAACTTGCACTTAGTCAGAATAGTGACTTTGAAAGTAGCATAGGTTCAAAGCTAAAAGGCACTGGAAATTCCCATCTGTCAATCTTAAAAAAATCTGCTCTTGAGAAGCTAAGAAAAAGTTCTCAGTAGAGTAATTAAAAACAAACAATAAAAACGCCCTTTGCACATTGTAGCAAGTATTAAAAGAGAGTAGGAGAAATTTAACGCACAAATACAGAAACCACAGTTAAGCAGGAATTTGGGATAGGAAAGTGCAGGAAAAAATCATGACTTTGGCACAGCTACATCTTACACATCAGTTATGATCATCCATGCATCAAGAGACTTTGTACACATATTACATGGCGCTGCTCTTGAAGAGCAGTTGGAAAACTGTACAAACTCTGGCAGCCTGGCCAGTGATGTGAAATCCTAATGTACGATGACACCTAAATAGCTTTGCAGTTTAAGCAGTTTACCTCCAATTCTTGATGCTGACTGTCACCTTCCCTGACCTACATAGCACCAGAATGCTTTCTTCTATTATATCAGGTTGAGCAGAGTTGGTCCCCTCCAGATCCCATTGCTACAAAGATGCAACCTGATGTGATCTCAGAAATGGGCACTTTCAATTTCTACTCTGATGCGGCAAAATTCCTACCTATGTAGACCCAGTCTTCCCCTGGTGGGGCTTTTGGTGGGGGGGGGGTATTCAATCAAATGCAGGAACTACCTAGTGATTTCAGATTTAAACTTTACAATGTGTGTTTTCGTACTTACTTCTCTTTCATCTATAATTTTGAAATAGTATTTAGTTTGTTGTATGGGAAAAATGGTTTTTCCCCCTGCAGAAGTCATTTTAATTATTAGCCACCTGAATATAAATATTAATACAAAACAGTGATTTTTCCTAAAAAAAAAACCAGGTAAATTTGTAAAGTAGAAAGAACACAAAATTGTAATAGGCATTCCTTTCACTACGTATTTCAGTGTAGTGCAATGAAGATCTTGTATGATAATCTTCCATTACAAGCTGATTTTTTTTAAAAAAATAATTAAATTCACAGTGGTAAGTCTCTTTTCTTCGGGTTACATTCACATCACCATTTGCACAGGGGGGGAAAACCAGCATGTTTGGGTTTTTTTTAGCTCTACTTACCCATTAAGATACTCAATAGTTTTTGAACTCTGGAGTTGACCCCAACTATTCTGTAGAGTCCTTGTTCGTTGATCCCTATGGAGTGAAATTATTTAATTTAGATAAATGGTTGAAAAGTAATTTAATGCTTCTTCTTTTTTTTAACAAAAAAGGCAGTTTCTCACAGAGCTGCACTAATTAAAAGTCTCTCACAGCATTCTACACACTTTTCAAGTTTCTTATTAAAGCGGATAGCGTTTCTTTTTGTGTTTCAGATTAAAGACCCAGATGTGATTTCTAATAAAAGTTACTCTCCCCACTATAATGAGATAATTTAAAAAATGAGGGAATGTAAAAAATCTGTTCTTAGGTGTGGGGTTGGGACTGAGAGGTCATATACACAAACAGCAGTGCCAAATGCCTCTAAGAATTAGACATGGAGGTTAAATGACCTTAGCTTCAATTATTTGAAAAGCTTAGTTTAAAAAAAAAACAATCACCAGTTTGGTTATACAGTTGAATAATAATATTTAACCTATCATTTTAATGGACCCCAATATTCTTAAGGTGTGGTTTTTTATTTAACATTGAATCAAATACACACTTGTAGTTGTCAGGTATAAAAGCTAAAGCTCAACAACTCTTTTTATTAACCAGGGTTTGTGTTCATAAAGATCTAAAATAACTACAATCAGAAAAAGATAATTAGAAAACAAACTAATAGAGCTTTTACTTGGAGTCTTAAAAAGAAGCAATACATTTGGAAAATATAATTCTCAAAAGTTCTTTCATTCGATATTTTAAAGATGAGCTCCCATCAGCAACATATGCTGATTTAAAACCAGGTCATGAAAACCCAAGATTGTATCTATGGCAATTGAGGGAACAAAGAATGCTGTGGAAGTTTGCATCTGCTACATAGATAGAATATAGTTCTGTTATCTGGAAATATCACCTCTAGATTCAACGGCATGGATACATTTCTTGACGATGCTGAAACCCATATTATCCAACTGGGCCACTGCAAGGAGAAAAAAAGGATTTACTAAGGAAAAGAGTCATAGCGTAATAGAAATGCAACATCATTATTTTGCTTTTCTTTCCTTTTTAAAAATATATCAAAGCATCCTAAAACAGAGTACTTTTCTGAAGATAGTTTTTTACTGTCCAGGGTAGAACTATTAGGATCAAAACACAAGCATCTCCCAATTAAATAGAATAGAGTAGAATAACAGAGTTGGAAGGTACCTTGGAGATCTTCTAGTCCAACCCCCTGCTTTAGGAAGGAAACCCTACACCACTTCATACAAACGGTTATCCAACATCTTAAAAACTTCCAATGTTGGAGCATTCACAACTTCTGGAGGCAAGCTGTTTCACTGATTAATTGTTCTAACTGTCAGGAAATTTCTCCTCAGTTCTAAGTTGCTTCTCTCCTTGATTAGTTTCAAGGCCCAACACAAAGTCTATCTCTTTTGCATTCACTTCTTAATGTTGTATGCAATTGCACAAGGGGCAGAGCATGTTTCCATCATTTTGACAAAAAGTCTTGACTTACTGTGATTGACACTGTTCTGATGTAATAGTTTTAAGGATCAAAAAATAATCCCCCATTAGTTGTTATCAATATAATTCTGTTTGGAACTTATATTTTTCTTTCTCTTATGTGATGTCAATGTGTCCACATCGAAAACAAAAATGCCTGCCTGGGTTTACTGGCAGACTTTGTCACAATCTGCACGTTCAGATGTAAAGGCAATAGACTGAGAGCTGTGCAACACCTCTCTGGATTACAGCTGCATTCAATTCCAAAAATGACATTGTATCCTACCACTCTCTGGAGAATGAATGACTAAACACCCACCAGGTAAATATATCTTCAAAACCCTGCCATTATCATTCCAGGTTGCTGAACTGGGGCTTATAGGTCCTACGTGGGTGAGATCAGTTGCTATTTCCTGGCATTCTATGCTACCTAATGGTCTCGCACAGTCTTTAAAAAGAGAGCTTATTAAACATCCCAACTGACTGCTAGTAAATGGTTAGAATTACAGAAATAAATAACCATCATCGAAATACAAAAGTTATAATAAAGCTCAGAGTCACATGGGACAGTCTTGAAGCAGGGATATCTACAGAATCCTATTTTGCCACAGTATAATTCTCCTGGAACTGGTTTTTAAATGCAGCTGTTCTGTGATATCCCAACTGGCTTGGAAGTGAAAAAAATCCATGCTGTCCTCATTCTTTTTAGTATTGTAGCTACAACCCCCACAAAGGGATTGCTCAACAAACAAATACATTGCAGTTCCTTTTATTCGTTTCATTTTGCAGACTTCCAAAAGGTGTCGTCATCATCATCATTGTGCTGTATGAAATATTTATTCTATGCTAATGAAGATGTCTTAGAATCATGCAGACAAATTACAGAATAAATATCCAAGCATTGTCACTAGAGTTATAAAAAAATTCAATCACGTCCCCCTAGTATACTTTAAATAAATTGAAATAGTCATATGTACAGAATCATCATCATCTTCTTTTAACGACCGCATAATCCCTTGTGGGGTAGAATCTGGGCAACTGAATGGAAGCTAGCAGAGTGTTTAATGGCCAGATGCCTTCCTGTCACCAATGCGGAGTCTTGTTCAGCAGATAAATTCTCATTGTGGCCAGAGAAAGAAATATCTGCCTCTACCTAGGATCAAAGGCAAGAGCTCCACCTCTAGGCTACTACACTACTCCCATCATATTTATATATAGTATACACATACATAAATACATGCATATACATAATTACTAAATCCATTAAGGTTTAATACACATTGTGATCAGCTTCAACTTAGAATGATATCTCTTCCTAATGGGAAAAAAATGTCTCTCTGCTGATAAGTGTTTTAGTTAAAGATAGATAGTTTTGCAGTTTAAAGCAGAGATCCCCAGCCTTTCCAGATCTGTGGACTGGCAGCCGTGGGGCAGAGAGGATGGTTCTGTGCATGTGGCAGACGCGTGTGTGACGCTCCATCTGTGCAAGCAGCAGGTATGTACACCCATTTACACAAAATATCTATGTGTGTACTTGAGAGACCGCCTGCTGCCAATTACCTCCCACAGACCCATTAGATCTCACAGGGTTGGCCTCCTCCGGGTGCCATCTACAAGCCAATGCCACCTGGCTATTACCAGGGGGAGGGCCTTCTCTGTGGCAGCTCCGGCCCTCTGGAATGAACTCCCCATAGGGATTTGGACCCTCACCTCTCTCCAGGCCTTCCGAAAAGCCATCAAAACCTGGCTTTGCCGGCAGGCCTGGGGGTGATGAGTTCCCTCCCCTCTCGACATGTATGGTTGTGCGATTGTTGTCGACTTTTATTATTTGTATTTTGTCTTTTATGTTCCCCCTTATCCCCTTTGAATTGTTCGCCGCCCTGAGTCCTCCCGGAGAAGGGTGGCATACAAATAATAAAATACAAATACAAATATACAAATACAAATACAAATGGATTCTCTCACGCTTGCACACAGCTTGTGCAGTCCAGTTCCCAATAGTCCACAGCCCAGTACTAGGCTACATCCCAGGGGTCGTGCCCCCCCTGCATTAAAGGATCTCACTAATGGCCAACCAAATATAAAGCATGAAGAGGAACAGAACTTATTATAAAGAAGCAACTTCACTGATGCTTCTCATGCTTTTATTCAGAAGGCATCTACTGAGTCTACATAAGGCAGCTAAATAACCCAAGTGCCATTCTCAATGGGGAATTGTGAATGTAATAACACCTAAAATAAATGTGGCAAATGTGTCCATTTGCGCATGTATTTAAAGAAGGAATTCTAAATCATGAAACACAGATTTGAGTACACTTATTAGAGAGGGAATCTATTTTTGCTGGAGCTGCAGCTGCTATTTGCCATTGTCTATTTTTGTGTTTTACAGTGATTTTTTTTTTAACAGTCTGGTTGTGTGTTGTTCAAATTCCTGTTGGAGTTTAGAGAGAATTTAGATGTTTTAAATAAAGAAATAACAGAGCTGTGATGAAATACCAAAACCGGAATTCCCAGCTTCAGAGATCTGATTTTGGGAGACTTATTCTTAGAGGCTCGGTGTTGACTTTTTATAAAAATATATAGTAGCTACACACCCACAATCAATTTTGAAACGAAAAATCTAAAACATTTCTTATAAAGTTTATTGCCTACATGTTTTAATAGGCAAAACATCAGTGCAGATATAAACATAAGTTGCTGTTGATTATGGATGGTTCCACAAAATAGAGTGATTCTTGTAAGAAATGTTCATATAATTTTTATCATATAAGCCTACCGGAGCCATAAACTACATAGATACCAGATGTATAGATGGAGCTCTATCTATCATTTCACAGCTGGCACTGCTGCAGCTGGAAACAAACAAGTGTGTTTTCTTGAACGCTACATGAATGTCCTGTGTCTGAATGGTTAATATGCAACTTGGCTTGCAAATGAAATCTAAATTGCTGTTCAAGTGTAATAATTTATGGCTGGCATCCTGAACTAATAACCTCTCTTCAGTTTCAAAAGGAACTTTCAAAAGTTGTTTCATTCAGAGCAAGGAGCAGGGATATGAGATTCAGTCTATCTATGCAGAATAAACCAAACACTAATTTAAAAACTGAGGAAAGGTTCAGACACTGAATTAGTGGATAAGCCTTAAATGCACAAGCGTGGGATTATTAAAAGAAACCAATTAAATATATTAAATAATTTGAGCAATCAATCACCCTACCCAAAAATAAAGCAAGATATGCTACAGTCTCAAAACATTGAAGGAAAAAAAGTAGGGGGAATCCTACATTAATAGCTAGCAACCAGTAAAAAGCTCAAAAGGGCACACTTTTTAGAAAAGCAATACATCTTAATAGTCTTAGCTAAATTATCAATAAACAGACCTCATAATTATTTGCAAATTATGTTCCTTGATAATTTTTTTCAAAGGAAACACTTGCACATAGTTTCAAGAAGTCTGTAAGGGTTAATCTGCCCACAACTTTAGAAAGAAAAGAAAGAAAATGTATATTTTAAAAAAAATCATACCTCTTAAACACATTTCAGATTTAGGAATCATAAAGAGATCATTTTCCCACTACCCTATAGAATATTATTTTTCCCGTCATTGGGCAGAGGGTTAATTTTATTTTCTTAATTCTAAAGAAATAAAGGGTACCAAGGGGATATGTGCAAAGTGCACAAAAAAGTGTAAAAAAAATTGAGATTATTAAGGGCCTGGAGAAAAAAAAACATAAGAAGAACAGTTGCAAGAATTGGGTATGGCCAGTCTAGAGAAACGAAGGACTAGGGGTGATATGACAGCAGTATTCCAGTATTTGGAGAGCTGCTACAAAGAAGATGGGTTAACAATTTTTCCAAAGCACCAGAAGGCAATACAAGAAAGAAATTCCAGAAGGCAATCTGGAATTAAGGAGAAACTTACTAATGGTGAGAACAATTAACTAGTGAAACAGCTTGTCTTCAGAAGTTGTAGGTGCTTCAACACTGGGTTTTTTTTAAGAAAAGACTGGACAGCCACCTATCTGAAATGGTATAGGGGGGTCTCAAATTCACATCGTCACAGCAGCAACACGTGACATATCGGGGATTCCCCCCCTTCGCTAAACCGGATGTTGCATGGCCACGTATGACGCATCCAGCCCACGGCCAGGAGTTTGACAGCCCTGGTATAGGATCTCTTGCTTGAGTAGGGGGTTGGACTAGAAGACCTGCAAGGTCCCTTCCAGGTCTATTCTGATTGATTTTTCACTTCTCAATATCCATTATTCAATTAGCATAGTGATATCCACAATCTATAGAACATAGAGCTAGCTTCAGCTTTGAAGCAGGGCTGGTTACCGCTTTATCTTTAAGGCAAACATGGGCTTGCTTAAAGTTGATAATGCCACAAATATCTTTATGCTCAAAATACGAAAAAGATAAACCTGAAGGACAATGTCCACTAATATAAGATCCGGCATTAAATCTGAAGAGACACCTGAAAAGAATTCTGAATAGAAGTTCAGAATTCACACTGAAGGCCACATCAGTCTTCAAAAATGCTCCCGGATGTTATGGACAATCCTTTGTTTCACCTTTTTATACAAAACAAACTAACCAAAATGTATTGAGTTGGTTCTTAACCAAAGAGGAAAGATGATGTAGACATGGAGAAGAGCTCATTGAAAATTCTGACTGTACTTCAGCAATGAAAGGGCAGAATCAATATTGAAGTTTACAGATACTCTTGGTCCTCATTATTTCTTTCCAGGATATTCACGCTATACTTTTGCCTGAAGGGGATTTTCAGGTGAAAAAATGTTTTAAGGGCATATCTCAGCCATGGTTTTCAACAAATCTATGGCTCTCCTGTATTTTGATGAAGGAAAGATTCATGCATATCCCTACAGAACACAGGTGTCAACTCAGGGTGTCATGTTGCCATCATGTGATGTATCATGATATTTTTCTCCCTTTGTGGAGCTGTGATGGTCATGGCTCGCAAGTGACGCATCTGGCCCACGGGCCGCCAGTTTGACACCCATGCTACAGAGCATACGTTCTGTACCTAGAACAGGGATGGTGAACCTACGGCACATGTGCCACAGGTGGCACATGGAGTCCTCTAGTGGGCACACAAGCCATTGCCCAGATCAGCTCCAGCGCACATATGCGCGCACTTCCCACCAGCCAGCTGATTTTCAGGTCTCTGTCATGCATGCGGGAGATGTGCATGCATGCTCAGGGGGTGGGGGAAGCAAGGGGATGCGGCGCCCCCTCCCACATTCTATTAAAAAGAGCCGAGGTGGGGCAGTGGGTAGAGTACAGTACTGCAGGCAACTTCAGCTGACTGCAGTTCGGCGGTTCAAATCTCACCAGCTCAAGGTTAACTCAGCCTTCCATCCTTTCAAGGTGGGTAAAATGAGGACCCAGATTGTGGGGGCGATATGCTGACTCTGTAAACCGCTTAGAGAGGGCTGAAAGCCCTATGAAGCGGTATATAAGTCTAACTGCTATTGCTATTGCTATTGCTATTTTTGGTGCCAGGAGGCTTCAAAGAGGGCCTCCAGAGCCCGGGGGGAGGCTGTTTTCACTGCCCCAGAGACTCGAGGAAAGCCTCCGGCAGGCTGAAAAACAGGCCTACCGGAAGTCCAAAAACAGGCTTGTTTCTGGCCTCAAGAGCCTGGGGAAGGTCATTTTGGCCCTCCCAGAGGCTTGAGGAAAGCCTCCAGAGTCTGGGGAGAGTAAAAGCGGCCCACACACACACCGAGGTGCAGGAGGCCGAGTAGACTGCACCGGGGGGGTGTCATTCACACATGCATGGGTGGCGTGTGCATGCGTGGAGGGGGAAGGCACATTGCATTGTGGTGTGGGCATGAATGCACATGTGCCCGATAGCGTGCGCACCAACAATTTCAGCACGCGAGGAGAAAAAGGTTAGCCATCACTGACCTAGGATAATGGAAAAAGAGAAACATCAACTCCCAATAACCCCAATCTATGCTGGTGAAGGGCAATCTCCTTATTTAAAGGCTAGTAAGAAATATCTCAAATTTGCCATGACTTTGAAACCCAATTACGCACAATTCTTTTGAGAGATCTGAGTTGCTGCTAGAGAAGAGGTCTACACTGAATTATAATCCCAGCAAAAACAAAAGAAATTGCTTTCACCACTATAATTGGGGAAAAAATGAAAGCATTCAGATAATCGACTCCTGGGATTAGAACAGAGAACATAAAATGCTTTTATTTCCTTATCAGCACTATAATTGGAATGAGGCAAGTGACAGGCAAATTTTTAGCAGCTGTGAAGGGACTTTGGGATATGATAGGAAGGTGATGATGCCATCTAGTATATCCTAGCGAAAGTAGGCATATCCTATCTTTCCCAACTGTTTTCAGTCTCAAGATGGAAGAATACCAAAGTTCAATAATATAGGTGAAAAGGACCTGGAGAAGTTGCTGGTTGCTGATTCCTGAATTAGGCAATATAAATATATTTACACACTTTAGGTAACTGTACAGGGAACCACACAATTCTGAATTTGCCACAGCAGTTAATACTAATCCCATCCAACGTAGGGTTGAGAAGAAGAAGCAAGGCTTGTGTGTACAGAAAAATAGTTGAGTTTTCCTTTTTGCCTTGCCATTCTGGTGGCCTAGATTTCATTGCTTCTCCCACTAACGACTATAAAAGAAAAATGCCTCTTCTTACTAGCAGAGGAATGTCCTGGGCAAGGAAACAAGGGAAGAGGGTTGGACAAAGGTGTCCCAGTTAAAATAATTACAGAGATCTGCAAGTAAATTAAACTATTCTTTCAGTGTTAATTTTGCCAATTGCTAGCCCACAGATAACAGAAAACTGTCAAATAATGGTAAACTGATGATAATGTTCCTCCTACTGAAACCACAGAAATGAAGGGCCCAATTTATGGCATACTGCAAAGAGAAGTCATTGACCACGCTTCTTTGATTAATGACAGCCTGGACTTCCACAGCATTTTCAGGTTATATACAGAGAACCACTAAAATCAAAACAAAAGAGCAGATCTATAGCAATAGGAATAAGTGTACCCCCCATTTCAAATACTTGAAATTAAACATCCCCCCCAAAAGAGGATGAACCCAAAAAGAAAAGAAAAATGCTAAAACCATTATCTGCCCCTTTTATCACATTCTCAGCAGATTTAATATGCCTCCATAATTTAAAGTTAAATTGCTTGGGGAAAACCCCTCTTCTTCCTTTCACCTAATTTAGCAATAGGAAGCAGTCGTGTCACAGAAAAATAAAATCATGGTTTCCCCCCTTTGTAAGTAATCCTTGACTTATGACCACAATTTAACCCAAAATTAATGTTGCTAAGTGAGACAGTTAAGTGAATTTTGACACCCTTTCTTGACACAGTTGTTAAATGAATCACTGCAGTTGTCAAGTTAGTAACATGGTCAGAGGTGGGTTTCACATAAGATTATCACTGGTTCACCGCGTGCATGCTCGCTTCATGAGCATGCACGCCTTCCACGCATGCGCTTTGCTCGCACCACTGGCTTACACGCACAGCTTGCACGCATGCACAGTTTCAAAAATGTCGCTAAATAGGAGAGTATAGAGCAGGTGCCGGTGGGTGGCCCACCCGCAGGTCGCCACTACTGGATTGCCCAAACCGGTCCGAACCGGCTGAATACCATCTCTGAACACAGTTATTAAGTGAATTTGGCTTCCCCATTGACTTTGCTTGCGATCGCAAAAGGGGATATCATGGCCCCGGGACTCTGCAACCATCACAAATATAAGCCAGTAACCAAGTGTCTAAATTTTGATCACATAACCACAGGGATGCTGCCACTGTTGCAAGAGTGAAAAACGATCTGAGGTCACTCTTTTCAGTGCCTTTGTAACTTTGAACAGTCACTAAACAAACTGTTGCAAGTCAAGGATTGCCTATAGAATTCTGAATTTAAAAAGTTAGTGGCAGGAAGTCTCCGTGTCCCAGAAAAATAAAAACATGGTTTTGTTCTATATGTTAGTCAAACTCACCAGCCGCTAACTTATCTCACTGCAAGTTTCTCTATTGCTTTTTTTCTTTAAATGTATTAACAGAGGAACATACGACTGGTAGGAAGAGGGATTCCTAGAAACACTAGGCTGACATAATCTTGCAATCTGCCGAGGTGCAATTATCTCTAATTGTGCAGTCTTGTTTGACACACTAGTGCTATTAAAGAGATGATAGGTATGTAAATCTTGCACTGGTGGGAAGGGAAGGGAAGAAAGGAAAGTGTGGGTTTAAAATTATACGGCATTTATCAACTGAAAGCAGCAAGAGAAACTGGACCACTACTGTATATAGTGTCTGTCAGCCGGAGTGACCCAACAGCTGGAGATGCTGCTTCTCAAATTTACTAGGAACAACATTCTATTTATAAAGAAACACAACCAGCAGGGATCCCTTAGGATGAAAAGGGAAGATGAGCTCATGAAGGTTTCAACTGAATGCTGCTTGCTCTTAGAAAAAGGGAAGGGAGCAATAGGAGGGAGTCTCTTTTACTGTGTTCCAAGCATTTCTCAGCTTGCAGGGTTAAAAAGAATGCCTTTCATCCGTATCCCCAAACTCAATAACCAACATATGAAAACCCACACTAACTTTATAAGCCACACCCAAGATAAATAAGCGATTTGCTGCTATGTCACTGCATGGCAGCAGCTGTAAAGAGAAGAAGAAGAAAACTAGAGCTGCAGTGATATTTGTAAGCTGGCTCCCTGCTTAAAAACAGATTTTAAATAGCAATAGCAAGAAGTCCAAGTTGCTCAGCAAAACACATATCAAGCCATTTGCTCTGTCCAATATTTGGGGTAAAGGGAGGAAAATATTTAAAGAGTGCTATTTCATATGTACAAAGAGCCTTTCATTCCCAAAATACATCTGCTGAACAACAGTCTAGGGGGCAGACTCAGGTTTTTGGATAAACTCCTTTTAACACAAGATATTTTA
Organism: Thamnophis elegans; assembly: GCF_009769535.1. Lineage (NCBI taxonomy): Eukaryota > Metazoa > Chordata > Lepidosauria > Squamata > Natricidae > Thamnophis > Thamnophis elegans. The sequence goes on from NC_045542.1 coordinate 81,818,094, forward strand.
TTTCTATCCATTAAATTTTAAGGAAAGTAAAAGAAGGAACTAAGATTCAAAAGAAAAAAAATCTTAGTTCTCCTTCTCGCTTCCCTTCTGTAAACCTCTGTGCCTGGGTTGTGTAAACTGAGACAAAAGGTTGTTAAATAATTCGCCAAAGGAAACACATAATTTGTAACAAAGCCAGTTTCAGAACTCCGCAGTTCTTGGGTTGCACCCAGATATTTACTTGCTGGAACTCCAGCAGCTATAAAGCTCTTTTGTTTAATACAGTGATTGTCAGCCTCTACTGTTACTGTGAAACCTCTTGAGCCCCATAACTATACCTGAAAGTTTAAAGTAACAACATACAAAAGGTTAGAGTAGATTATGGAGCACCATCTACTGGTTTATTCAAGCATTCAAGTCTAAAAAAAATCATTTGCTCATATTATCTTTTTTTTTTAACTAAATAGTAAATTACTTACTGCCTTCATTTTGGTTGTCCTTATTTGAGTTGTACACCTGCAAATGAGAAAAAAAGTAATCATAAGAGTGCCATTATATCTTCATAGTATCAATACTGTATGCTAACACAGGTGTCTGTAACCAGGGATAGAAAAGGTATCCCATCTTCAATAATCTTTCTTTTTTAAATCAACTTTCCTACAAAATAGATAGATAGATAGATAGATAGATAGATAGATAGATAGATAGATAGATAGATAGATAGATAGATAGATAGATACAACCAGAGGAAAGAATGTTTAAAATAGTTTTACAACATCCAAGGATGAAAATCATATATCTCTGTGGGCTTTATATAGTACATTTCCTCCAAGAACCCAATCAATACTATAATACAGAGTTTGTTCTTCCAATTTTTCCTACAACAAATTGAGGTCAATTGGGCCGAGGGAAAGTGAGCTTCTATGCTTAAGAGTAGACCTGAACATTGGTTTTCCAATCCTAGTCCAGCATTTTAATAATTAAACAACATTGGCTTTAATATGAGCATAAAGCATATTGAATGTTAAACAAAAACTCATTAGAAAATTACTGAAAAGGTGAAGGTATTATGTAAGGATCTTGCTCTAGTGACACAGAAAAACATATTTTCTTTTAAAAAAAAACTTTCCTAATGAATGTGAAACTGGCCTTAATTTTTCATCAATAAACTAAGTCAATGGCTGTAAGGGAAAATATATCAAACAGGGCATCTCTAATGCCTTGATGGAAAGATGATTTCTTTAGAACGCCAGTGGTCATCTCCAAAGGTCTGAAACTAGCAACCTAGTACATACATTTTATGTTCTCAGTGAATACTTCAGTCAATTTTGAATATGGCTGCAGGAGACAAAGATAGGCCCAGAGAAGTCATAAACCCAGAAGAGACATAATCTCAAAGAAGACATATATTCAGAGAAGATATATGCCCAGGAAAAACAGCTATGGGAATTAAGATTTGGCAAAAGCTATATGACAGGTTGTACTACAGAGAGTGATCAATTTGGCACAAGAAACCATTGGTTGCCCTCTAACACCACTGGATGACATCGCCTGGCCTCGCTGCTTTAGCAGAGTAAGGAAGATACTCAGAGATAATTCACACCTTGGTCAGTGTCTCTTTGCATTTCTACCATCGGGCAGAAGACATGGAAGCATAGCCAGCCAAACAAATAGGTTTAAAAATAGTTTCTATCTCTGGGCTGTCATACTCTTAAACACAACCACAATCACTCCATGCACACGGAGAAACGTATGACTAGTTTTTCTTTTTCTTTCTTTTTCTTTTCTCAATTACTTGCATAGGGATTATTCTTTATACTATTTATGTTGTTTGTATTTTTGTCATAGATTGCACCACTGAGGCTAAAACAAATTTTGTTGTATACATGATGTACAATGACAATAAAGGCTATACTATACTTTGATTTCTATTCTATTATTTGATTGTGGCATGAAATGATAAAGGACTTACATTTGCTTCCCCCAAATAAGCTGGTGTCCTTCTCCACCCTCCTTCCTGCATTATTATAGTTTTGTTTTCTTTATTCAATTTAGTTTTGCCCAACACCATTTTTTTTAATCTGGGCATTATACAATAAAATAGGAAAATAAAGTAAAATATTAAGAACAAAGGAACAAGGGGAGATAAAACAAGATGAGATGGCAAATCTTATTAACAACACCCACATCTCTAAGTGTATTCTGCTGGGGCTCCAATCAGCCTAACACAAGGCCTGAGGGAACATCAACATCTTCAAGGCTTTCTGGAATGCTATCACAGTGGCAACCATATGGATGTCATTTGGAACCTCATTCCAGAGGACAAGCACAGCAACAGAGAATACACATTCTGGGATCACAGACCCTCAAGAAATGGCAAATAATATCTACAGTGATTTCATGTAGATGTTGAGCAAGAGGAGAGAGGGTGTCGACCTTGTGGCACTTGACAAAGGAAGAACTAGGAAATGACCTCTCCTCCACAGCCAAGACCAGAACCTTTCCCAAAGGAAGAAGGAAATCCACTATAAAATAATATTAAAAGTCACAGAGAGATCAAAGAGAACAAGAATGGATACATTCTTGCTCCAACCCATGCTCTGTTACAGATTGTCTACAAGTCCATCAAAGGGTGCTTCCATACTGAATTCTAGTCTGAGATTCTGAATGAAATGGGTCTAGATCAGTGGTAGTCAACCTGGTCCCTACCGCCCACTAGTGGGCGTTCCAGCTTTCATGGTGGGCGGTAGAGGTTTGCTGTAACTCTGCTTTATAAATTGTATAAAGTAAAGTTACGTCCCTACTTTATAAATCACCATTACTGTGGAACCAATGGGCGGTTAGAAAAGTTTACTATTAACAGAGATACAAAAGTGGGCGGTAGGTATAAAAAGGTTGACTACCCCTGGTCTAGATAATCCACTTCCTCCAGCTTCCTCTGCCTTTGCAATTTGGCCATCTTTTCAACAACTTCATTTTAGGAGGTGGAAAGGATAACACTTGTCTTATGTTGTTAAGTCTTGAAGATAGGGTGCACTTTCATCTCCTTCAAGGCCAAAGGACAACCTGTTCCCTCAAAGACATTGCCACCATAGCATGGATCCAACCACAACTCATCTCCCTGACTGCCTTAACTAAACAGAAGGGTCCAACAAATAAGTGGCTCAACTGAAAGTGCTGAGACCCTTGTTCAATTCCTCAAGAATTAGTGGTTCAAATTTATCCCAGATCACACCACTAGACCAAGTCCTAGACACTTTAGCTAGACCTACTAGAGTCCAGGACCCTGATAATTTAATTTCCAGCCACTGATAATAAAAGCCAAAGACCAAACATGGGACTGCTTTCAAAGGGCAGAACCATTGTCTCTGAATGCATCCCACCTTCAGAGTCCCTTGATGTGTTCTGCTGCCTGTATTTTCCTGCACTAGAAAATCTTTATATGTTAACCATCAGTCTTCCTTTCTTCATTGCTGGAGTTCCATTTGGGCATGGAGAAGAGCTACCTGGCTTTCTTTGGCCTGGAGCTCTTTTGGTCCACCTAATGACCACAACTGGGAGAACCAGGATTGTGGTTATTGAGTGAAGTGGTCATGTGGTTATCTCTCTTAATAACCACAATGACTTACAGTCATCTCTGGGACATCCAGCCCTCTACACCAGCCCTCACGTGCAGTCAGAAACACACCATTCCATCATAAGCTTTCATCTACGCATAAACACATCAACTCAGAAATACTTCTTTTCATGTTTTCTTCTCATGCAAACTAAATCTGCAAGGAGAACTTTCTGCACCGCTCCCTTTTCACATAACAAGATTATTTTTCTTCTTCCTATTCATTTTCTTCAATATTTCCCCCTATTTAAAGTCTCAAAAAAAACCAAACACAAATCATTCTCCCAATGGACTCAGATAATATAAAAAATAAGTCAACGCTAAACAAAGACAGCAGTAAGAGAACAGTAAGACAGAAGGGTGTTGATCTAATTGATTGTGTGTAGTTTGGTCATTTAGAGTGTATGGTATCCCAAAACAAATATATGAGGAGTAAATAGATGAGAGAAAGAGCAAGATAGAACAAATGTAAATATGTTTCATGGTTGTATTCCAGTGGTGGTCGTGCATGCGCGCAGTTCACGCATGTGTCTTAGCGCCTGCGCGATGCTCCAGCTTCTTGCGGAGACTCACGCAGGCGCTGTATGTGCCATCCAGTTGCTCGCGGAGAATCGCACAGGCGCTGTATGTGCCATGCGCCTGCGTGGAAGCGCAGAAGCCTTCAAAGACCGGTAAGGAGCGGGGGCGGGAGGGTGGGTCCTTCGCAGTTCCCGGAAGTTACTTACTTCCGGGTTCGCCGACCAACCGGTTCGCAGGGACCGCCGCAAACCGGTTGAAACCCACCCCTGTTGTATTCATAGCCCAGAGAAATAAAGCACACATTTTCTCATGTGTGGGTGGTACACTATGAGGACTAGGATCAATCAGGTATAGAGATGTAACTTGAATGTTGAACATGTTCATTTTCATTATTTAACTCACACTAAAATAAGAGATAAAATTCTTTATATTATACCTTTTGAATTAGTAAAATGCTGAATTTCAAAGCATTATCCAAATTAGGAATTTCCATAGGAGATTTTCAGTTATTTCTGGTGAAAGAGTACTAGTTTTGGGGGGAAATCCATGTCTCAAACTTTTTCAACTTTCATTTTCTAAGTCTTTACTTGTATATTCAGGATAAATTCCCGCTAAGTATTGTTTGTTTGTAGATAAAGTAAATATTACATACTAAGTCCCCTTTGTGTCCTATTCCAAAGAAAATTGAATTCTGTCGTGCTATTTTTGGACTTCTCACTAGCCCGGGGTGGTGGGGAATTCTTAAACAATCAGTATTATGGCTTGGAAGAAAATATTTTTGCTGACTGCAAGCTTTTCCTGCTTCCTACGGAGACATTCCACCAAGCATTTTTCATAGATGAGCAAGTAATTTCTTTTTATTGTTGCAAAGAAATGCAACTTTCAATCGCATTTTAGGCATTTAAAGCTAAATATTTTTGTAACAGACATTCTGAGACATTCGCATTTTATCAATCCTTGATGACAATAAATAAACAGATCTTAACTATCAGTAAAACGCTAGTCATCAGCCACTTTAAATGAAGAAATTCTTTCAGAGAGGGACTTCAAGAAGAGTCCTAGTAATATATAAAGACACTGTGCTGTTTTTTGCATGTAGTCCTCACTTTACAGATTAGATTAACAGAGTTGGAAGGGACCTTGCAGGTCATCTAGTCCAACCCCCCCAAACAGAAGACCCTATACCTTTTCTGACAAATGGCAGTCCAATCTCTTCTTGAAAACCTCCAGTGATGAAGCTCCCACAACTTCCGAAGGCAAGCTATTCCATTGATTGATTGTTCACCCTCTCAGAAAATTTCTTCTTATTTTCAAGTTGTATCTCTCCTTGGTCAGTTTCCATCCATTACTCATTACTTGGCCTTCAGGTGCTTTGGAAAACAGGCCAGGTTACCGCCTCTCTATGGCAGACCCTCAAATATTGGAACACTGCTATCATGTCTCCCCTGGTCCTTCTCTTCCCTAGACTAGCCATGCCCAGTTCCTGTAACCATTCATCTTATGTTTTAGTCTCCAGTCCCCTAATCATTCTTGTTGCTCTTCTATGTACTTTTTCTAGAGTCTCAACATGTTTTTTTTAATAGTGTGGTGATCAAAACCGAATGCAATATTTTAAGTGTGGTCTTACTAAGGCTTTATAGAGTGGTATTAATACCTCACTTAATCTTGATTGTTTCCCTCTGTTGATGTAATTTAGGATTGCATTGGCTTTTTTAGCTGCCGCTGCACACTGCTGACTCATATTTAACTGGTTGTTTATTAAGTCTCCAAGATCCTTCTCACAGTTACTGCTATTAAGCCTGGTGTCAGCATTCCAAATATCATCCAGAATTAAATCAGAGTTCAAGGCAGAGCTTTCCTCAAAGTTCCAATTTATTAAGAGAGGCATCTGTGAGAACCCGAATCTGAAAGCTTCCCGGGGTTCCCACCCAGTTGAAAGTTCATGATCTTGTCTCCACACCCACAAGCCCATCACATGCTCCAATCTTCCTCTGTGACGCTGGCATTTCCACCCATCCACTTCCGGTCAGGTGCAGAGGTGTAGAGACAAAGAATGACCTTGATTTCTAGAAAGAAATTTTTATTTTGAAAACAAACACATTCTACTCCTTACTATTCCCTCTCCCAATTCCTCACTAATGAAACAGCATAATAAAGAAAGAGAGAGAGTGTGGCAGGCCAAAGATCCTAAAAAGAACCAGCTGCTGGTTTCACCCAGTCTATATGTGTACTTTTGGTTTCTCTTGCCTAAGTGTAAGACTTTACTTTTCTCTACACTGAATTTAATTTTGTTAAACAGGTCCCAGTGTTCACGTCTATCAAGATCTATCTGGATCTTGAGCCTATCCGCTAGGGTGTTGGCTATTCCTGCCAGCTTAGTATCATCTGCAAATTTGGTAAGTTCCCTTCTATTCCCTCATCTAAGTCGTTTATGAAGATATTGAAGAGTACTTCAACCTTGTGGTACCCCACTGCTTACTTCCCTCCATGTAGATGTAGACCCATTAAGGACTACTCTTTGAGTATGGTTTGTCAGCCAGTTATGAATTAGCAGGTTTATTACAGATAGGAAAAATCAGCAAAAAAAAAAGCTGTGGGAAAATGCAGGTTTACGAAAGACATGCTTTCTGCCATAACCCCATCTATGATATTTATTGAATAATTCCATTTTGAAAAGTGTAGCATGGAAGAACCAAAGTTTTTCTTCAAAAAACTTGATACTGTTCCTGATTTAGTTCGGCCGCTGAATGAGCAGAATGGGATGGGGAAATGATTGATAACAGGACTTCCTTTCTCCCATATCTAGAGGGCAATGTTGATCTTTTAGGAGATAAACTATTAATAATTCCTACGATGTCTTTTATTGTTCCAAACAAATGTTAAAACCATCAGAGATAAAAAAAGGCATTCCAACGTTAATCTTTCCAACTTGTTTCTATATCAACGTGTGATTTTTTTTAAAGAGACATTTCTGACACATTTTTAGTATATCTTTTAATAATATACTATGCCGTACAATTGTTTCTTAAATATGATTTTTTGCAAGCAATTGCCCCAATATAATGAGTTTTTTTTTTCCTAAGTGGTTCATCCAATACAGTAAAACTTTATTTAATGAACTACTAGTTAAGGATCCATTACATCTGAAGTTGCATCGTTTTGTTAATTATATAATGGACATAAATAGCATCATTTTCAATAAAGCCTTGATGTGAGACAGTTCTTAAAGCCATGTATCAAATTTGTCCGTTGCATCTAAAATCTATTAAACTGAAGTTTTACTATAGGTACCAATTTTTTGTTTATTTATTATCCACTAGACCACTGAAATTAACTGACTCTTAGACGTCTATGATCCATGATGATGAACCTATGCCACGTGTGCGCAAAGTGGCACACGAAGCCATGTCACACGGCACGTGCAGCATTGCAAGTTTGTCTTCCAGGTTTCTGGCATGCATGCGTGCACGATGATCAGCTGTCCTTCGCCCATGTGGCAGTGCCAAAAACCAGGGTGTGCATGTGCACTGGTCAGCTGATCATCAGGTGTGCATATGCACTAGAACCCAGAAGTTCAGCTTTTCCAGGGCCCAACGAGCGAGCACAATGATGTTTCCACGCGACCTTTTTGGCATCACTGTCTGTGATCATAATAAAGCAAAACAACAATTAAACTTCAAAAACTACATAACTTAATTCAGTACTAAAACCATAGCATTGCACAAAGAAAGCAACATAGGCTTCAAATATACTTCTAAAGAAATAAAAATGGATTTTAAAAAATCTTTCCAAAAAAAATACTCCATGTGAGAGCTCTCTTTCTCAAGGCCTTTTTGAAAGATGCCAGAGTTATTCTTTTCCTGGCAAGCAGCACTACATCATTCAGAAATCCAGATATATATGGATTTATAAGGGCTTTTTGGTTTCTAAGGCAGCTTGGCAAGTACAAACTGGGTAAGACCCACATTAATATGCATACCACATGACACTGTTAGTCTAACACAATCTGTAGTATGAAAGCTGCACATATTTAACACCCAGGCTGATTTGGCTCTGTAGCATAGTCAAGACAGCCAATCCTTGGATAACAGCCAGGAAGAAGATAACCCTGGGCAATGTAGGTGCCAGTCGAAAATGGCAAGCCTCCTTGTCCAAATCAAACTGCCCAGGCAACCTCCTCCCTTTATCGGCTGACTCCATCTTATCAGCTCTTTTCTCATTTTGTCTGAGGGCCAACTGTGTAAATTCCAGACAGGTTTTCCCCCCCACCCCCTGACTTTTAGGGCCAGAATTTGTTCTTCGTTGTGGCTACAAAAAAGAAGCCAAAAGCTTATTTACAGGGACACATTTTAATATTTCTTTCCAAAAAGCATCAGGTCCCAGCATCCATCTTAACAACAACAAAAACAAACAAAAACCAGGGCAGTAATTTGGCATGGAGAGTTTGGCAGCAGTTTAGCTTTTACTTTCAAATTTCTCCTGACTAAATAATTCAAGGCTGAAAACGGTGTATGTTGGATCTAGCAAGTTGGAAAGAAACAAAAGGCATAATGGTGTTAAGATTATGTCTAAATCTAGCTATTCTGCTTCAGCTCGGAGACAAAAGCCATGCTAATCAGAGATACCTATATATACTTGTCTGGAAAGAGTTTCTTTTTTTTTTTTAATTCTTTTTTTATTATTATTATTATTATTTCAATTTAAAACAAGTACAATATCTTTCTTTACATGTTATAGAAAATGTATCAGTCAGTCACAAATAAACTTTGGTACATCTCCTCCACAGTCAACAAACATAACTCATATTAACTCAAGTATTTTAACTCAGATATTCATACATATCACCATTGTCATATATCCATTTTCATTTGACTGTAATTATTATTTGAAAATATTGATAATAATAAAAATCTTAAACAATACATGCCCACACCAGTGGGAAAATAAAAAATCAAAACAAAAAACAAAAACAAAAACAAAAGAGACAAAAACAAAGGAGACAATAGCAATAGCAATAGCAGTAGACTTATATACCGCTTCATAGAGCTTTCAGCCCTCTCTAAGCGGTTTACAGAGAGTCAGCATATTGCCCCCAACAATCTGGGTCCTCATTTTACCCACCTCGGAAGGATGGAAGGCTGAGTCAACCCTGAGCCGGTGAGATTTGAACCGCTGAACTGCTGATCTAGCAGTAGCCTGCAGTGCTGCATTTAACCACTGCGCCACCTCGGCTCTTAAACGTCTTTCAACCTTAACTATGCCAAAAAGTTAATTCATAACTACATGCTGACATTTCATTTACTTGTTTGTAAAATCCTCTATTGACATCAAATCCTCATATCCTATTTTAACTGAATATCCATAATATTTAATACCAAGAATTCCATCCTCCATGCAATATAATTTATTATCATTCTCCCTTCTTTGTAGTTGTATCATATATCATAACATTTTCCCCATATTAATTAATATTTAACTGTATATATTTTATTTTACTTTTTAGTAGTGATAATTATTGTGATTATCACAATATTGTAATATATAGGTTATTATTTATGTGTAGCCCAAAAGTATTTCCAACCTTCCTTTATCATATCCAATTATTATTTATCATATCAACTCCACATTATATACATTACTATCAATATCAATTATTATTCAGCTATATCTATTACAAATAAGAGTAATCAGATTTAGCTAATTTTAAGTTGTATTCTTCCATCTGTCAGCCTATGTCTCTCCAATAGCAAAATCTTCTCAATCCTATTGCCATTCGTTGAATAAATTTACCAAATGTTTTTATAAGCAAGTCCAAACAGGGATATCTTCGCACCTTTTTGCTCAAAATGTCACTGATGAGATAATAATGTTGTCCCAGGCTTGTAAAACTTTTCAAATTGACTTTAATTCTCAAGGGTGGAGTTTTCATTTCTCCTGCGCTCTGTCTCTTAAAATGAATCTTCTTTATAGCTCCCCCCCTTTCCAGCATGGCATTCCTTTCTTCCTCTGAGATAGACCAGACATCATTTCTCACATTTTCCACTTGTATTTCAGGAACATTCAAACATTCAACGTTCTCACCTTTTCCTTCATATTTTAAAGTCAAGTAATCCAATTTTTTTTCAAATTTTTGAAATGAATCAAACAGCTTTCGAAATGCAGAAAGAAGAATCTGGAGTGAGCCCTTAGAAATATATTTCGATGCCATGTTGTGTCGTAGTTAGAATTGCAAGTAAAAACACGCTGGAAGCTGTGCGTTCTTATCTGATCTTAAACACAGCCAAGCAATAAAAGTGTCAGATCGTGAACGGCTAATTAGTAGAAGGTTAGCTTTACAACCCACTTAGAAAGAGTCAAGGGGGGGAGTGTCGAAGAATTCCTTGAAGTGTTTAAGAAATAAAGTAACCACCGGCCATAAATCCATTTTAAAAAAAAGACCAATTCGCCGCTAAGTTCTTCTATTCTTTGGTTTCGATTAGCTTAAATTTTTAGTGTGGACCGTCTCTCTTTGAATAATAAAATCAGCTTACCAGATGACATCACTTCTACCATTCTTAGGGGCAACCTGCAGTTTCAGTTAGCATTCAGCTAATCCAAAAAGGAATTGGCAGGAGGGGTTAATACCAAGCCCCCCCCCAGAGACTTTGCAAACGTCTCTGAGGTCACTGGGTCTCCCCTCACCTTTCACTGTCGTCTCCGGGACAGCTAGGGTCCATGACCCGTCCAAAAATCCTTCGGAATAGGGGAATTTCAGGAATAGCCTGAAACTCCGTCTTCTCACTGCTAAGCCCGGCCTTCTTCCTTCTGGAAAGAGTTTCTGATCACATAATCAAGGCCTTACATGCATAGGTATGTACAAAATCAAACTGCGGGAACACATACTAGATGACAGGATTCATCACTACCAATTCGCATGTTTACCATACCTATGAATTACTTTGTAGATGTCTAAACTTTTAACATAACAGAGCTGAGGTGGCGCAGTGGTTAGGGTGCAGTACTGCAGGCCACTTCAGCTGACTGTTATCTGCAGTTCAGCGGTTCAAATCTCACCGGCTCAAGGTTGACTCAGCCTTCCATCCTTCCGAAGTGGGTGAAATGAGGACCCAGACTGTGGGGGCAATTTGCTGACTCAATTTGCTAAAAATCTGTAAACTGCTTAGAGAGGGCTGAAATCCCTATGAAGCAATATATAAGTCTAATAAATAAATAAATAAATAAATAAATAAATAAATAAATAAATAAATAAATAAATAAATCTTCACAGCCACTTTGGGGCTGCTAAAGAAAAGGCAATATTTTTATGGCAGCTTATTATAGATATAGTATATAAAATTTATTCCTAGTTCAAATGCATGGGAGGAAAGAAAAACCCAAAAGAAAGTAATTCTCTTTTAATTCTATTCACCCATCTTAACAGCTGAATTGTGCATAGGACAGGATTCTTTCCTGACTATTCCAGCACCTCTTCTCCACCTCCTTCTTGCAGCAAAGAGGTTTGTGTGTCTGTGTGTATCTTCTGATCCTTCCTAAAATTCTAGTATTGGTTGCTTTGCAGTGAAAAGCTTTCAGATCATCAGTTTTGATCCAAAGCAATTGTCTCATATTGTTAAAAGGAAGGGTGGAGTCTGCCTTGTATATCTCATAGAACAAATCTTAAGTTCTTCTGAAATAATAAATGAGCAAAAAGTGCACTGCCTAAATTACCTTAAGAAGTTAACAGCAGACTCCACCCTTCTCTATGAGGCAATCACTTTGGAACCAAAACTGATGATATGAAACCTTTCATTCCAAAGAAACCAACACCCGAATTTCAAGAAAGCATCTGAAGATACACACAGACAGGCAAGTATATACACACTTTTGCTGCAAAGAGGAGGAGAAGAGGTGTCGGAAAGAACAGCACAACGATGTAGGGACAGATATTATGGAGATTTCTCCTTGTTATCAGTTCACAAATTCCCAATCATAAGAATTGTTCACTTACTTATAGGATTGTTTTTGCAAACTACTTCAGGGCAGTTCTACTCTCATTACAGATCTTCTCCCACTAGCAAACCAGAATTATTTTAACTTTATATTATAAAGTTCTCCACTGCCTGGAAAAAAAAATGAAACTGTTTCTCTAAAGATTTAGAATTCTGTTCATACAGATGTTACATTTTATTGCATTGTTGATATTATGTTGTAAACTACACTGATGGATGAAGCATCAAGGTAGCTTTGATATTTCAAAGGTTGCAGTTAAAAAATGAACCTGGTTCGCTGGAATGTATTGTAGATTTTTTCCCCAGCTGTTACCCGAAATTTTACAAAACTAAATCAGGAGAGGAAATATACTGTTGAGTTTGAATAATCAACTACATTAATTGGAAGTATTTTTTTGCTAGCTTCACTGCAACAGGTTCCCACATCAAACATTAAACTACAAACTCTAGGGGGTGGTGCTCAACTCTGTTTCAAAGCCAAAGAGCCAGCCCTATCCGAAGATGTCTCCATGGCCATGTGGCCAGCATGATTAAATGCTGAAGGTGCACGGAATGCTGTTATCTTCCCACCAAAGGTGGTCCCTATTTTTCTATTTGCATTTTTACATGTTTTCGAACTGTTAGGTTGGCAGAAGCTGGGACAAGTAATGGGAGCTCACTCCGTTATGCCGCACTACAGATTCGAACCACCGAACTGCCAACCTTTCTGATCAACAAACTTAGCATCTTGTCTGACTAAACTGGATAAAGCTTAAAATCCAATGGGAAAAAATTTATAATCTCTATACTTTTCTACCGTATGACTTTAGTTCAGCCCAAATTATGAAAGGCAATGAAAGTAATCCAAAATGCAGACAACAGAAGCAGATGTTGTTTATTAATTTGCCAGGCACAGAATGAAGTCCCAACCACTTTGACCTCTTTTTAAAGTAGAACTGACAAAACGTAAACTCCGCACACAATGCTGTTACATTTGCACTGCCAGCAATAGGCGTTCCAGATCTAATCAGCCTGTAAGCAAACTGAATCCAAGGTTCAAACAAGGTTCAATGGGTTGCATTCACCAGGCAAGCTAAATTAAGCAAATACAAAGAAAAGAAAAACCACAACAACCAACATAAGCTAAACAGTGATTTGGTGCATCAAATTCATTTATAAGAAGGAAGGAGTGTAAACCTTGGTAAATGAGAACATGCATTCCAGTTGGGAGGAAAGAAATAGCAACAAATTTAAAAGCGGGCAACTTATTTCCTAAAATGAAAAAAAAATACCTCCACACATACTGTATATCCTCAAATATGAGTGTACTACTTTCCCCTAGTCACAAGTCACCCAAAGCCAAAGTATTTGGTAGACTGGAAATTCAGACTATTGCAAATACCATATTTTACGAGTATAAGATGCACCTTCCCCCCCTCAAAAAAAGTGGGTGAAAATTTAGGTGCATCTTATAGGCCGAATACAGGCGTTTTTGGCCTCCCAAACCTTCTGCATGTCAAAGAGAAGACTTGAGATTGCCCACAAGTGCTCCGTACAATTTCAGCATGGGCCTCCCGATCATCAGCTGTTTCAGGCTGCAGGGATTGCCGCCTCCGCAAGCCCCATTTTCCCTGTTTGCTGCAAGGAGGTAAATTGCTGAGAGGCAAAGGCCAAAGGGTGGCAGCCGATGGGTGGGTGGGTGGGGCTACATTTAGTGTATAAGACACACCCAAATTTTCACCTTCTTTAAGGGGCAGAAAAAGGTGCACCTTATATTCCAAAAAATACGTTACATTTAAATTTGAATTATTAATGCAGGACAAAGGAAAATATTTTATCACTGGGCATATTAAAAGATGTTTTGGAACAATGGACCAGTGGTGGGTTTCAACATTTTTTAGAACCTATTCTGTACGTGTGGCCTATTTTGTGGGAGTGGCCAGGGAGGTCCTGTGACCGGGTGGGCATGGCCAACTTGGAAAATGTGGTGAAACTTACTTAACAATGTTCTTGCTTAGCAACCAAAATTTTGGGCTCAATTGTGTTCATAAGTTCTCTTTCTTTTATTTTCCTTCCTTCCTTCTCTCTCTCTCCCTTTCTTTCTTCCTTTTTTTATCTCTCTCTCTCCCACTTTATTTCTTTCTTTTTTCTTCCTTCCTTCCTTTCTCTTTCCTTCTTTCTCTTTCTGTTTCTATCTTTGTCTCTATCTCTTTTTTCTCTCCCTCTCCCTCCATTCCTTCCTTCCTTGTGTTTATCTCCCCACCTTCCTTCCTTTCTTTCTCTCTTACTTTTTCTCTTTCTCTCTCCCCCCTCTCTCTCACACACACGGGAGAGAGAGGGGGGGACGGCTATCATCCCTACCTCATTCCTCTGCAAGCCCCAGTAGAGAAACAGAGGCTTCTTTTTTGCCAGCCTCCCAGCTGATCCAGTCCCACTTACACATGCAGTGTGTGTGTGTGTGTGTGTGTGTGTGTGTGCCACCTCATTTCCAATGGGGGGGAATCAATGCAGAGGGAGGAAAAACACATAGATCCCCCCCCCCATTGGAAATGAGGCAGCTGTCAAAGAGAAGGGAGCGGCACGCGCCACATCGGCTTGTCTAACAGCCAAAGAAGGAACAGCAGGCGAGGATTCGGCTGTTGGACAAGCCCACATGGCGCGCGATCCATGCGGGGGATGCAGGTCAGGGGAGGGAGTATTCTTGTAATTCGGAAGCTCAGATACGGCTAAATTTCACAAAGCGGTATATGTGTACCGGTGCATACTGGCTGAAACCCACCCCTGCAATGGACCCAGAAATTAATTTTGCCGTGACTCAGGCTCAGGACCTCACATTCTGAATCTGACCCTGAAAAGGCTGCTGGTCTGAGCCTGTGAAATGTCAATCTCAGGAGCCAGGAATCATTTGAGGCTAATGCTAATCTTAATTTTAATTTGAAACAGAACAAACTTTAGTAATGTTCGCCTCTATAGACAAACTTTGTTTAAAAGATGTTATGAAAGAGGAACAAGTTTTACCTGGCAAGATTGAGTCTAAAAGTGGATTAAAAATAACAAGCTACAAGAATGACATGGAAAAAGATGGGCATAATGAATCTATGGACATACAAAAGAAACTGGCTGATGCCTTATTAATTAAAAGAAACATACAAATAGTAAACCATGAGAGTGACCTGGATAATATTCCTAAATTGGATTTACAAAAAAGGCTTATTAAAGCTTTGAAGAATTTTGTGAGAAAGGACAAAAAAAATGAAAAAAGCATGTTCTAAGACATTACTTGAAGTGACTAAAGATCAAAATTGTTGAAAGGAAAAGGAAAGAATATAAGGTTGGTTTATTTGATCAAGATCAAAATAGATATGCTGTAATCTCTGGTAATCCCTTAATGGACTTTTGCTAATTAGGACTGAAAAATCTTTGAGGATTTGTTTATACATAAGAGATGAGATATGGAATGAGGAGATCATTTAAGAGAAGGCATTAAATTACAAAAAATGTTTGTATGTGTGATTAGAATCATAATATACTGTATTTCTTTATATATTTCTTTTCTTTTTCTTTAATATATTCTTATTTTTACTTTCTTTTCTATTTTTCCATTCTGTACTTTCTATTTTTCTTTATTTCCTCCTCTTTTTAAATTTGTATTAATTTTTATCTTTTTAATTGTAACTTTTAATAAAATGACCATTAAAAAATTAAGGGCATGGGCACATATGAGAAATTGCTTACTAAAGTCTTCTCCCAAAGCTTCCTTGCCTGACCAAGTTCCAGAAAGAACTTCAGTAAATAAGATCAAATTTAAAAGATAGATCTAAGCTATTTAAGCTTAGAAATTGAGCTCTGTTCTTTTTAAATGGAAAAAACAAGAGAGCAGCTGCATGTTACATAATTAATAGAACATAGTGTTTGACCTTCAGTTCTTTACTAGAAATTACATTTTCATACATATAAGCACAAACTTACTCACATATTATTTTTAGCACAATTTTTGGGGAGTTAAAGAACATTAAAAATAACAAATTCACCCTTTTGGTTTCTCCTGATCCATTAAATCCTGTGTTGTAATCATGGATTCAATGGTATAGGACAGTCACGGCTAACCTTTTCCAGACCAAGTGCCCAAAGCGTGCGTGTGTGTTCATGACTGTATGTGTGCATGCCTGAACCCCCAAAATGCTATGTGCACATGGTCCCCCCCACATGCTCCTCACCCCTGTGCATGCCCCCCACCCCCGCACGTGCATGCACTCCCTCACATGCACCTGCCCCCCCCGCACACATCCCGCCCCTTCATGCATGGGCACGCAACTCCTGTGTATGTGGCCCACCCCTGCATATGCGCGGCAGAGACCCAATGACCAGCTGTCGATAGAAGGTGCATGCACGGATGTGTGGCAGAGCTGAACTGGGGGTTCGCGTGCCCACAGAGAGGGCACTGTGCCACCTGTGACGTGTGCCATAGGTTCACCATCACAGGTATAGGAGTTAACCCAACCATATCTGAAGAAGTCCAACAATAAAAAGCAGGCGATCAAGAGAAACCAAGAGGGTGAATTGGTTATTTTTAATGTTCTTTAACCACCCAAAAATTGGGCTAAAACTTTTACAGGCAGCCGTAGTAACAAAACTAGAAATCCTATGCAGAATACTTTATAAGCCCATTTTTGCTGTGTAGCAGCCTAAGATGATGTTGGTCCCCATTCATAATAAGCATAATAAGCCATTTATATAGAAGGAGCACTGGGGAAGTGCCTGAAGCAATATATGCATATAAAACAGATAGAATATTCATCCATGACATTCTCAACTACTTTAGTTCGGTCTGGCAGTGAGCCATGATGGACGTCATAAACTTGCATCCTCCATATGGAATGCTTGCTGTTGATTAAGAGTAAAAATCACCAGGATTAGTTGAGAACATGTGCTACATGAAGCAACTGGTTATAGATAGAAGGTAGGCAAATCTACAGGAATCAATTTTTTGCTTATGTATTTGTATCCCTTTCTGGCTAACTGAGAGAGGCTCATCTGGATACTGACTTTCTGCTGTAGAGTTGAGGTGATTATCATTCATGAGCAGCACCTACTTCTCAGTTGGCCGATTGTACACAAGGAGAATAAACAATTAAAAGGCTCCATCTACGAGCTAAGCATGAGAAGGACATATTTTATTTTGAAGAAAAAACGGGGATGGAGGGAAAAGAACTGTGCTGTTTGTCGTAGGCTCGGTAATGCTTCTAAATATTGTTAAAGTCTTCAAATGCATCATACAATTTGTTTTTGTTTTTTAATAGTTGTAACTAAATTCAACCTTGAACAAATTCAGCTCTTTTGCTGTGCTTTATGTCAGAGATGGGTCAAGTGAATGAATCCTGTTTTTATTCACAAATGCATTCTGCCCAGTGGTGGATTACAATCGGTACGCCCCGGTATGCCCCAGTACGCCCCCCACCTGCCTATGCTCCTTACCGGTATTTGAGCTGTTTGGGGCTTACGCGCATGCACACGGAGCATACAGCACCTGCATGACGCTCCACCGAGCAGCTGGAGCATTGCCGAGGCGTCACGGAGCATCACAAGCGGTAAGTACACAGGTTTGCACTCCACACGTGTGCTGCGCACGTTCATGTGGTGGACACCCAGCCCCCTTGCACCGTACCGGTTACAACGGGATCCAGAACCCACCACTGATTCTGCCCAATTGCAACTTCTGCAATGGCATATAAAGAGGAATCCCACTATAAAATGAATTGTTTGATTTGTCAGGTAATCGTACAAGTCATATCTATCCCCAAAGCTTATCTCCTTGTCTGATGCATTTATCAACATAAAACAAGTTTTTAAAAAACGATCTTAGATTTTTAAAAACACATTATTATCGTGTAAAATTCCTCTTTATATACAGTTACAGAATTGATCCTTTAATCCATTCCACTGAGAAATGCTGCCTCAAATCCCATCCCAATACCACTGTACAAAGTATTGTATTGTATTGTATTGTATTGTATTGTATTGTATTGTATTGTATTACTTGTATGCCGCCCTTCTCCGGGAGGACTCAGGGCAGCGAACAATTCAAGGGGGAAATAGGGGAACATAAAAAGACAAAATACAAATAATAAAAGTAGACAACAGTCGCACAACCATACATGTCGAGAGGGGAGGGAACTCATCACCCCCAGGCCTGCCGGCAAAGCCAGGTTTTGACGGCTTTTCGGAAGGCCTGGAGAGAGGTGAGGGTCCGAATCCCTGCGGGAAGTTCATTCCAGAGGGCCGGAGCTGCCACAGAGAAGGCCCTCCCCCGGGTAATAGCCAGGTGGCATTGGCTGGTAGATAGCACCCGGAGGAGGCCAACCCTGTGAGATCTAATGGGTCTGTGGGAGGTAATTGGCAGCAGGCGGTCTCTCAAAGCCCAATTTGCTCCCGCTGCCCTCCACTTCAGAGGCTTTGCAGAGGCCTGAGAGTGGTAGCAGCTGTCTTGAGATTGCTGAAGGCTCAGGGCCTTTGTTTCAGCCCTGGCACTGCCACCACTGAGTGCTACTGTCAGACCGTAGGGTCGGGATGTGGGGGGGGAGATAGGTAGGTGAGGAGCCGCTGTGCTTGCAAACATGGCCCGGCTGCGAAGCATTTCAATTTGGATCGCATGAATGCAGGGGGCATTGCAGTTAGCATAACTTAGGGCATAGGTCATAACTTCATTTTTTCATCATCACCATCATTTTAAATTGTTGCTGAACAAGTGGTTCAAAATTGAGGACTGCTTGTATGAGGAAAAAGACCACTCTTGTCTCAAGAGGGAAAGTTGTTCCATGGGGAATATGCCTCATGGAGAACACCCATCTCCTATAATAAGGGTATCATGTGACAATAAAGAATGTGGCATAAACAGTCACATTTTGTGCCAGATGACACTCCAGGATTCTTCAACCTCAGATGGACAGAAGGACAGTGAAAAATACAAATGTCTTCATTCTTTGAATGGCCAAAACGGATGCACTTACCTCTTCTAGTAGAAGCTATGAGTCCAGAAGCACCAGATCAGGGGTGAAATTCAGCAGGTTCTGAAGAACCGGTAGCGGAAATTTTGAGTAGTTCAGAGAACCGGCAAATATCACCTCTGACTGGTCCCAGAGTCGGTAGGGAATGGAGATTTTGCAGTACGTTTCCCTAGTCACGCCCACCAACCCACGCCCACAGAACCAGTAGTAAAAAAAAAAATAGAATTTCACCACTGCTTCAGATTGCACACTTGCTTTTTTTTAAGAAAGGAAAAAACCCCACCCCATCAAGAGATAACATTGTTTATCTTCCTAGAATTAATAGATATTTGAACTAACAGCCACTTTGTTTTATTTATGCTGTGTTTGAGCCTCTTTCTTCCTAGCTGGGTTCTCATAGCATCCAGGCACAAAATCTCTACCATAGATCCCATGTGATCTGAGTTGGAAATATCTAATTGGATGACAACCAATCTCTGAACCAATGGGTGACTTTCTCTAGTGGCCTCATATGAATATTAAACAAAGTAGGTGGGAAGATCAAGCCCATGAGAACTTGATTAAAGTGTCCAATCGCCCAACCTTTCCTCTTCCATAACTACCAGCTGTCAAGTTCCATTTGATAGTAATCTAACAATAAAAGTGGGATCTTCACCAAGTAAAGTTGACTTCTGGTTCTCATCACTGATATTTTAGATATCATGCCTTCCTCAAAATAACATTCTGAAGAGCTCCATTAAAAATCATCATCATCGATGCCTGTAAGTCTGGGAAAATAAGGTACTTTTGACTATTTTCTGGAATTCCCCCCCCCCATCCACTATCAGAGAAGGGGAAAGAAGAAAGGCATCTTCATTACAGCAATTCGGAAACCCATTTCAGCATACATGTAAATTGCTCTCAAAGCTCATGTGTTATTTACTATTCTACATCTACTTTCAGCCCTGTGAACTTCTAATCTGCTCAATGGGCTAAATTCCATTTGACCCACTGTGCTTATTCCACAGGGGGTTGAGAATTATGAATTACTATTCTAAGCAAGTCAACTAAATGTCAGCTCAGATTTCTTGAATGAGACTTGAAGCATGACCCATTCTACAAACTCATTATGCAGGCGCACGCACACACACACACACAGCAACCTGGGGTCATATTAAAAGAATCATACCTACTAGGCCCATGTACGCCAAGTGAAAGAAAGATAATTTGGCCATGTGAAAAGTCACAAAAACATTGGAGAGGAGTTCAGAGTCATTAATATAATGACAACAAGTCACCATGGCAACATGTAAGTCCAGCAGCAATTGCTTCCAGAGAGCCCAATTCACACTGCTCCTCTTTGAAACAGATGAGGGAAGGTTCCATGGGGGGGGGGGGGAAATCTGCATCTGTTTCTTCATCTAACTTTTGGGCTGCCAGCGTTTTAACAAAAACAAAGGGAGTGAACAAAAAAAAAAAAAACTAGTTGGCAGAAGTAAATAAGTGAATAGAAGGGATGGGGGGGATGGAAAGCTTGCAAAGGAGAAAGAGAGGAAAAAAAAGTTGGTAAGGATACATTCCTGCAAATGCAAACATTCAGAAATCATTCCCTATTTGGTAAGCTTTGATGATTCTGAGCAAGTGGAATATTTTTTGACACTTTAAATGACGGGGGTGGGGTGGGAGTAAGGGAAAGCTTTCACCTTGGTCTGTTGATGTTCTGTGCTCTTGTAATGTGTTTTGCGTTCGATTTGTGGTATAAGTAACAGAGAAATAATGCTGGGCTGCCAGTTTAGAGTTAAAGCAGGCCAGCAGCTGCAAGATCAGAAGAGTTCCAACTCAAGTGGCAGTAGAAAAGCTCTAAAAGCCAAAGAAATTTTGTTAGAGGAAACGGGGCACAAGGGACAGGCTGGCAGCTGTGCGCACACAGATAGTCTGTTCTCATCAGCCACTGGTCATTTACTCATGGAAGGAAACCAGGAGATGAGAACTGCAAGTGGTGCATAGCAACCGAAGTCTTGTGAAAAATTCCTGAAGCTGGGAAAAAGCAGAGGATTTCCACTGTGTCCCAGATGCATTAACAGGTTCTGCTGAAAGGACATTTTCCATGACTGAGACTGGAGAAAATAAACGTGGCACTTCCTTTCTTTTTTTAAAAAAGAAAATCGGTGTAATACTGCAGTGTCAAAAATTCAAACGTAAAGCCTCCCATTTCTTTCAAAATTAATGTATCACTTCAATTAGGAAACAGGCTTTTAAAAACAAATTATATATGAAGTTCTGCCCTGACACAAAAATTCTCCAGGGATTCACAACAGGATCAGCAGATAGAACCAGCAAGGAGCATTTCCCCACCTAGTGGACAAAATGTTTCTATGGCGCTCCTTGGGAGCAATTTTGACTCTGTAGTCTGTTTTGTGTAACTCTTGTTTCATCAGCCCACAGCTGTTTGAATCAAGTTTTTTCCTGGGCTCCAAAAAAAACAAAAAAACAACGCACTTGTGCTAGACCTTCAGAAGAAACAGGAAGTTTTATTTTACCGGATTTGTCGATACAGGACATGATGTAGGATTTGAGGAGAAAAAGTTCCCCATTCAGCAATCACAAACTGTTCTAGAACAGCTTTTGAGCGCTATGGAGCAGAAGAGGAGAGCCATAAAATTGTTTTTCTTTCCTGTTTCCATACAGGAAGTATTTACTTCCTAGTAAACTTCCTAGTAGGCGTTGCAATAGGTGAATTAGAAACTGCGGATCTTACATCACACTGTCTGCCAGGGAAAATAAGAAATTTTACATCAGCACAGTGTACACCCTGATATTGTTTTACAGTACTTGGCTCTATATTAAGTTTTTAGGTCTGCTTTGAGTTTCTTTCATTGAAGAGACAAGGCAAACAAAAATAATTAAAGGTGCTTCTCTCATCATTTCCTGTAGCTTAAAAGATTTTCAGCATTTTCCATTGGAAATTAAATTGCCACAGAAAATTCTGAATTATTTTTAAATTCTTTTATTTCATACTCTTCATTTATGATGCAGCTACTATTACTTTTTGCATTAAGACAATATTTTAGCTGCTCAATTTGCACCAATCTGTCTCTTACAGATTGTGAGTCAACTGAATATCAACATGCAGATCCAGGAAAGAAAATGAATTGAATACTTATGAGCAGGTTCTAATTCTAATTTTTCAGTTTAAGACATTTTGGGATTTGTGGGTAGTAATTCTTTTAATTCTAAGCAGCAGTCAGTCAATTAAAATTATTTTGGAAAGAAGAAGCTTTTTGTATTCTAATATTCATGGAACAATGAATTTTAATTCAGAAAACATATTAAAACCTATTAGGTATAAGTCACATAAAAGTAATGCAGGTTGTTGTGCCCTGACTGCCAGTTTGGATCTTTAAAAAAAAAACTAAATATAATTTAAATAAGCAGCTGATTGCCTCTTCCTATAAAGACAAAAACACAGAACATGAGAATCCAAAGTAAAACATAAATCCCCTCCTCCAAATCTTGGAAATGGCCTCCAGAACTGCTCCAAAAATCACTGCTAAAGTATAATTTTTAATTAGAAAGAAGAGACCAGCACTAAATAATTGGGGGATTTAATTTTAATTGTATTTTAAATTAGAAATAAATCTAGTTCTTTTCTTGGCTTCACTAGCTTCCTTGCCTAACTCCAAGTACACCCCTCCTGAGACTCTAAAAGTTTGTGCACACTGATATAGAGTTAAAAAAAAAAAGCTATGTCAGACCACAGCATTCACAAACCTTAAAGAAAAATAATATTTCACTAATTTTCAGTGTTTATATCCTTATGAGATCTTTAAATCTGATACACTTCATATAACTGAAGCAATTTCCTGAATGTTCAACGCAAATGAAAAGCAGCCATATAAATGTTTAGAGAGCTAACTATATACAAAACAATAAACAGTCAATGCATTCAAAGTTAACACTCTATACAAGAATATAGTGACTACACTCTGTTAGGAAGTAAAGATTCTGGCCAAGCCAGCATCAGGATTCCAAGGTGCAATTGGTACCAGATGTTTAAGGAAAAAAATCAGCCACTGGATGATTAGGGTGATTGCTTAGTCTCTTCATTATTCTCTTTTTCTTTTAGCAAAACTAAATGTTTTTGATGTCCCTATTCCCCATCAACCTCCTCAGTTTTCAGAAGGATTGGTAATTTGCAGAGGGCCAACCCATAAAGCTGAGGTGATGATATCTTTGACAATTGAAAGTCATTTGGTATACTGTATGATTTTTTTTTTTACTTTTACTTAAAGAAGGGGAAACTTTTATGAAGTTAGTCCTAATTTGGGAAAATACCATTTGGTCGATCTACTTAGCCAATATATTTACCAAGACTTGTTTATACACTACAGCAGGGCTGTCAAACTTGATTTCTTAGAGGGCCAGATCAGCATTGTAGTTATCCTCTGCGGGCCAGCTGTGGGGGGAGGGAGCCCGTCCAGGCCAAAAACAGGATACAAGAGGGTCTTGCATGGCCCCCCTGCACCCCGTTTTGGTCAGCAAAGTGCTGCAGAAGCCTATCTAGGCTGAAAATGGGGAGGGGGATTTCATGTGTCCCCCCCATGCCCCATTTTGGCTGCCAGAGGCACCACAGGCCAGTCCTTTGCTATTTCCAGGCCAGCCCTACAGGCCAGATTTAAGCACCCTGTGGACTGGGTGCAGCCCGTGGGCCTTGAGTTTCGCACCCCTGCACTACAGTAAAAGAATAAACTCTTATATTCGCAACAGTGAAATCATTTGGCATATGTTAATTTGATTGGAGAAACACAGTATTCCTTGATGCAGAGCAATCAGTTGATTTAAATGTATTTTCTGCTCCTACTTTATTTACAATGCACGAAAGGTGGCGGAGAAAACTTTTTTCCTTTCCACTCTTTCCATATAAATTAATAAATATGTGCTACATTTAAATGATTACACTTTTTTGCACAGTTAGCATATAGGGATAGCATCATGCCGAGGAAGGTTTGGTTCTCTGTAATAAATCACTCCAGAGCTTTAAATATATTAAAAGCATGGCTTCCTTTCCACCACGCTTCTGTTTTTTTCATCTGCAGTGCTGATGATCGTTTTTTGAAGCAGAATGCCAGCTGCTCAGATTGGCAGCTCTTGCTAACAGCCACCTATGCTAAATTATGCATCTTCAACAGGCATTGCTATGTTTGTGGCTTCTTCTACTATATTATACATCTAGCCGTAGATGTATTAGAGCTGGATAAAAGAGAAGTACAACAATGACAATGCAACATCCAACCTGAAGACTCATGTGATATAATATCAGTTGTGAAAGGGTTGCTCCTCCTTCCCACTGCCCTCTTTTCTACCAATTACATCCATTTCTTACTCCCACCCCTGGGCAAAGTATCAAGGCTGAGATTTCTGTATCAGCTACCTTTTCCTAAGTGGACTTGGTTCCGGAGGGGAAGTTGTCTCACAGAGTTAACATTTGATGACATTCCTTCTGGTTTTCCAAATACCTCTCAGCATTGATCAGGCAATTAAGGATGATTTATGGCTGCTTAGTTGTTCTTTAGCAGAGTCAATCATGGATTGGGGGGAGTGAAGGCAGAGAGAGGGGTGATTCCCAAATAGTTGGCACAAATCACACGTATTTATCCATATTCATAGACATGTTGCAGTCTATATGCCAATGGCTTGGAATTTTCTGTGTTTTCACCCTCTTGTCATGGTTTGATGCTCTTAGCTGCGATTGCTTGTCGGGTAACAGATTCACTCTTCTGAAAATTTGTTCAAATGTTTTACGGCTAGTTTTCTTGGTTGACTCTTGAGTATTTTATTTTATTATTATTCTGGAGAAAGGTCTCAAACCTAACAGGTAAAAGCATATCCAGGTCTTCTCATCGCAATGTATTGTAACACATCACAGACAGCAGCACTTATTGAAAGAAATTAGGTGCAAGAACTCAAAGTCAATTTATGGGAATGGACCCAAAAGAGTTCTACATAAATTATATCAGGACAGAACAGAACACTTTGTTGGCCAAGTGTGATTAGACACACAAGGAATTTGTCTCCCAGCGCATTAGCTTTCAGGATACATGCAAAAAACCAAGTAATCATAATCATAATAACAAAGTAATCATAATAATGATACCAATAATAGAAGTTAGTGGATCAGATGAAAAGAATAAAAGAAATACAGCTACAGTATACTAAGCAAGAAAATATACTTAGACATAAGACAGTACTGTATTAGGTGTTCAGCAGAATGATGGCATGATGGAAAAAAAAAACTGTCTCTGTGTCCAGTTGTTTTGGCATGTAACACTGTTTTTTTTTTAATTGAGAAAAAAATAACCACCAACCACAGAAGCAAACTATAGAAACTTGAAAATGAAATGGGTGCTCCTACAGATATTAGCAAGTTTTAAAGACATTAATTTCCACTGTGGCCATTTAAGAAGACAGATATATTTTATTTATTTGTCTAATAATTATGATTTATCTCTCATATTTTTACAGAAAATATACAGCACATATCTGGATTACTCTGAGCTATAGACTGAATTTTCTTAACAATACTCAGAGGGAAAGCTTTAATGCTGGCTTGCAAGGAAAATGGAATATTGCTTCAAGGACTCTACCAAAGGATTCAAAATATTCTTCTGCAAAAACTACAGAGCTGCCATAAGACATCCAATGAGAAAGAACTGCAACCCAAACCATGAACGGTTCTTTTGATTATCCTACTTAATCCCTATTCATAAAGAATCTTGCTTACTGGTTCTCGGCCATCCATTGCTTCCATCCACAGCCTTCGATCTTCTTCAGAAAGTGCCTGCATTGTAATTACTCCGGACCTGCAGAGATGAATGGAATGGTGCTGTGAATAATAAGCTTAAAAATAGGAAATAGGAAAAACAGAGGTGGTAAATCAGGTGAACTCAGCAAAAGCTACTCTAATGCACCTTTCCATGGTTCAGACTCCAACTCAAGTGGGAGGAAATTATGTGTATTAAAAAAGAGAGACAAAATTAGAATATCAACAATTTTTCTCGCTCTTCACTTCAATAGATCTGTTAGTTGTGGAAAAACAAACATTCCAAGCAACATATTTCAAATATTCATGAAGGTAATTCAATTTTTAAAGAAATGATCACAACAGGCTGCCAAAACCCAACAGAAACTTCATAAAACAGTAATCAAGGAAAATTCTCACTAATTAAATTGATGGGCTTTGCATTTTTGTCAAAATCTAACCTTTAAAGAAGCAACTGGACTTTCTTGTTTTTCTTTGAAGACGTTTCACTTCACATCCAAGAAGCTTCTTCAGGTCTGACAGGTGGAGAATGGAAGGATTTGTATTCCTTGAAGACATTTGCATTCTTTGCACTACTCAGGTGACCCTGATGAGACAATTAACCTCCAAGTGGCCTCAACAACTCTCTAAAAAATGCAAATGACCAGCTGTCTGCAAGGAATATAAATCTTTCCATTCCCCACCATCCAGTCAGAATTGAAGAAGCTTCTTGGATGAGAAGTGAAATGTCTTCAAAGAAAAACCAGAAAGTCCAGTTGCCTCTTGAAAAAGCACCTTTGGGACAACCATGGATGACTGAGAATCTTCATAGACATTTCTCAAAGTCTATCTTCATATTTACATAGATTATATCAGTCAGAGCAGTATCGAAGCTTCTGAATTATCACTACAATTCTTCCCTCAACTTGATTGATGTGGCAATCTAACTAATCTACTGAGGAATACACATTTTTGATAATAAAAGAAAAAATGGATTTGTTAATCAATTAAATATTTTGATTCAAAGTTAACCAACTGCTACAGCTAAGATTAAAAAAATAATGTTCTCATTCAAATTCTGCACTATATTATTCGTTGATGGAAAGAAAGAGAACAGCTGTAAAAAAAACACACTTATGAAATTGATAAGAAATGGAAAGTCAACTTGAATAAATTGACTAACATTTCAATATGGTTTTAAAATGATTCTTCAAAAGATTCTGTAAAAGGGAGGTAGATAGCGGCAAGCGATTAAGATCACAACCAGTAATTGGAATTATACTCTCAACTAAAAATGGAACAGCATAAGAAACAAATAACAAGTAATTCATGTTGACAGAGTTCCAAAGTATGAATTATTTTTATCGTATATATCAATAGGTCTTCTCTACTTCTAGAATCTTGTTGTAAGAGAGCAATTTCTAAGATGCCATTTGTTTCCTGTATTCATCTGTACTGATCTTTTCCACATCAATACAATGTATGTTCTCCTGCCTTGTCAATGAATATGCTATAAAGCGACTGTCATGATATTTCTGCTCTGAGGAGAGTTAATTTTTAATGTTAATTTACTGTATTTTGTATCTTTAATGAAAATGGGAAAGATGAATAGTGACAATTCTCAAAGATTCACAGAGTCATCAGCAAAATCTTTTGCCTACAAATATTTGGCTGTAATTATTGCAAGAATCTGTCCAATCAATGCATGAAATGTCTAAAATGAAATGAAAAAACTACAATGAAGCATATTAATGTGCCTCACAGTTATATCACGGAAAGTGACATTTGGCTTCTGCCTCAACAGCAATGGAGAATAAAAATTCAATTTTAATCATATAAATTTAGAAACTGCCAATCAGAGAATTACAATTATGTCCACAAAAAAAGCTCACACAGTTTATCCAGCAAAGAATGCAAGTTATTTTAGCTTGCATGACATACAGATGTAAATTACGCAGATTTAATAGATATTTTTTCACTAATCTCTTTCTATAATAATCAGAAAACTATGGAAATAGCATTTTGGGGGGAAAAGCATTTGTCTAAAAAAACACCCTTAATTTACAGCTATTCTGAAGGACTGTGTTGAAAATTAAATTTGTCAGTGCTAGTTTGCTTTTTCATTTGGGCTATTTAGCTCATTCTTGGGCCTCATCTAGCATGATCCTTCTCTTAAATTAAAGCAGAACAAATCTCTGTTGAATGCCCTAGTTTAACAAACCTGTTTTTAACTGACGCTAAACAGAGATAGAAGCAACAATGAATTTTTGTTCTTATGATTAAAAATAAAGAGGTTGAAGGAGCCAGCAGCTTTCTCTCTTTTAATCCATACTTTGTTTTCATTATACTGTTTCTACAAAGGACTTTTTTTTAAAAAAAAAAACATGGGTTGGAAATCTTGTTAATACACAAGTTATACCAAGCAACAAACCTAGTGCTAAACAGGGCTCGTTCTAGAATAGGACAAATCAAGCATAACAAACAGGTAACCGTACCTGTATTAAAAGTCTGGCACTACATTCTTAGAAAACTTGGCAGCCTCTTTGAATAGAGTGAAAGAGTTGCTTGGCAAATAGGCAGCCATATAAAGTAAGTGAGTGAATGAGTGAAATCAGACTTCTCCTTTTGTCTGAAAAAAGACTTCCACTATGAGTTCATTTCTTTCAGCCATGCATTACACTAATTCTACAAAACAAAGATGGAAATGTTAGCCTTCACCATGCTAGATGCTAAACAACTTATACCAAAGGTGCTTTTTCAAAAGGCAACTGGACTTTTTTCTTTTGAAGAACTTTCACTTCTCATCCAAGAAGCTTCTTCAGCTCTGACAGGATAGTGGTGAATGGAAGAAAGACACTATCCAGTCAGAGCTGAAGAAGCTTCTTGTATGAGAAGCAAAACATCTTCAAAAGAAAAAAAAACAAGAAAGTCCAGTTGCCTCCTGAAAAAGCACCTTTGGGACAACCATGACGACTGAGAATCTCTACACTTTTAAACTTCTTACAGCATTGTAGAAGAAAGTGTTTGGAGTGTTTATTAGATGCATAAAAGGCAGTAACCAAGTGGTAACCTCTCACTCCCTCCTATCTTCCAAAATAAAAAAAATCCAGAGTCACTGGTTTACAACCTAAAAGATACTACTATACCCATGATGGCGAACCTATGGCACACGGGCCCAAAGCCATGTTGTCCAGCACTCACAGCCTTGCCTGTTTGTCTTATGGGTTTCTGGCACGCACATGTGCACAACGATCAACTAGAAAACTGGTGTTCACATGCGCGCCGGCCAGCTGATTTTCCGGTGTGCATGAACGCCACAACCCGGAAGTTCAACTTTTCTGGAGCCCGATCCCTTCGCGTGTGTGGCAGTGCCGAAAATCGGCCTGCATATGCATGCCGGCCAACTGATCGTCAGGTGCATATGCGTGCTAGAACCTGGAAGTTTGGCTTTTCCGGAGCATGGCCTCGAAGAGCACGCATGTGCACAAGCGATATTTCTGCGCTACCTTCACTGTACTGCCATCACTGTACTATATCATCTTTTATTTTTCTAGAAGTCTAAATGATTGTAACTAAGCATTCCTTTAAAAAGCAGCATCCTCATCCAAATCTTTGGTGTTTTTCTTCTTTTTAAGAAAACAGCATGAGCTTTTGAATTCGCATTTAGACATCTTCTCCAAATGAATGGCCTCCATTTTTCGGCTGATTTTCAGGCCGTTTTCCAGCACTCCAGCACCCGCGAATACTGGAAACCAGAAGAGCAGATGGCAACGGCACACATGCCCACCGAGAGGGTTCAGCGTACCACCTATGGTACACATGCCATAGGTTTGCCATCCCAGACCTATACTTTTTGAATGCTAGAATGCTAGAAGAGAGAAAAGCAAATAGCAATAGCAATAGCAATAACAGTTAGACTTATATACCGCTTCATAGGGCTTTCAGCCCTCTCTAAGCGGTTTACAGAGTCAGCATATTGCCCCCAACAACAATCCGGGTCCTCATTTTACCCACCTCGGAAGGATGGAAGGCTGAGTCAACCTTGAGCCGGTGAGATTTGAACAGCCGAACTGTCAGCTGAAGTAGCCTGCAGTGCTGCATTTAACCACTGCGCCACCTCGGCTCATCAAAGAAGTACAAGTATCATTCAACTGGCTTTTATGCTATGGGAAACTTTTTAAGTTATACTAAGCTAGTTACAAGTGTACTATATCACATTTATACTTAATTAGAAACCAGTGTTTTTTTCCCCTATTATCCAAAATCTATCTTTACGATCCAGTGCTGTTCTGACTATTCACCAATCAAGTTCCCTATTCATAAGGAGCAAACTACCTTTGGGGATCACCTCTCTGCAAAACAGCGAAAAATGGAGGGAGAGTATAAGCTTTAAAGTTACTTAGCATTAGTCATAGCATGGTAATTTCAAGATTTTGTTCATTTATAAAGGTCACTGGAAATGTGACACAGCACAAGAACAAGTACAGGTTGTATTGCATTTGACCAGCACAGAGCTCATCCAAGAGAAGGAGAAAAATGAATATATAAACAAATGCAGGTAAGAGGGGGAAAAATAATAATAATGAGCCTGCTGTGTCAACACAATCAGTGCCTAAGGGCAATGCAGAGATCTCATGAGATATTAGGATTTTGATTTTTTTTTAATGGAGAAGCAAAACTTTTAAGACTGAAAAGAACTGTGAACCATAAAGATAAAGAAAGAAAACCAAGAGCTAACAAAAAAAAAATAGAAAAAAAAAACCGTAGTGGTAGCTTTAAACAGAAATATATTTTAATTTTCTAGATTGTTCAATCCAGAATGACATTTATACAAATAAAAGCTTCTTTTAGGAATAGCATTGTTATTATAACCAATAGGCATTATTATAAATTATGTTTGAAAAATATTTCCTTAACTTTTGAATTTTTAAAAAATCCTTTATCAATTTTTTTTTTTTGGGTCAATCTCCCACATTTTTGAAAAGATCTGAATTGTCTTCATGGCCAGTTCTTGATAACTTGTTCAGAGTTTAAATAAATTATGTGCCGCAAAGAAACTAATATGATTTATCGCTATAATTGTGATTCTTGGCTAAAGATGCTTTGGAGCTGTGAAGAGCAGCCACACCATCCAATATAAGGCACTGGTGCTGAAAGATGTTGTCTCTATATATCCCAAAGCACTTTTTGCCTTAAATCCAAAGGGTTACACAAGTCAGGTTCAAACTTCATATTGTTCTTCCAGAATTCTTCTAGGGAACCTCTCCCTCTTAATGCAAGAATTCTCCATATTATTGAGAAGAATTCCTTGCTTTTAAATAAAATAGTTATATATCATTCTTAAAATTTAGCATTCAGGGTAACTACCTTAAGTAGGTCTATCAAATCCTCTATCTTCCTATTCCTCATACCGAACAAATATATTTCCCATGCTTAAAAAAAGATTTGGGTGAAGATCAGAAGAAATGAAAAGTCAAGAACTAATGTCCGTACTTGCCATATCCAGATTTTACATAAGGATTTAAGGCAACTGCATTACATTCTTTATTTAATATTTTGTCACCCAAATTATGTATTTTGTAATTATTATTTTGAAATTATTATTATTATTAAATACTCGATGAGTGGCAATGACTGAGGCAAGACAGTAACTCGAACAACAAGGCTTTATTAACCAGCTAACGCAACATCAACTCCAGAACCAAAACAAGCAGAACAGTTCCCTCTTGACAGCTATTTATAAGCGAGCTGTCAAGCAGGGTAGCCAATCGCTGCGCTCCAATTCTCCCACTCTCAGCTCGCCCAATAGGAGGCTAGGACATAACAATTATTACCCACTTTCCTGTCATTTCGGTAACATTAATATAGCAACTGTATGGGGCAACACATGGACTTTAGCTTTAAGTAACATCCATCCATATTTAACATACTGAAAGGAATCTATGGTACATGTTACTACTACAACAACAACCTGGGCTTTGTGAAAAGATAGAACTTCAGCTAAACATGGCTAATAGCAAAATGCATAATCTACAAATAAGGATAACTCAAAAAGTGTGTGACCTAGTATCTGTTTGGTGAAGATCAATCCCGATTTTTTTTTTCACCCAACAAGCCTTCCATAAATAATATTCTGAAGGTTGAAAACTTTATGTGCTTGCTATTCATCAATACACAAACATAATTGCATTGATTTAATAACACGACTTGTTGAGAAAATAATTATAAAAATTGATTCCACATTGATTTTCAAAAGCAGACTGCAAACCCATAAAATTCCACGAGTTTCTGCTCAATTTCATTCTGCCATGTATCTCTATTTAACATCAAAGGTGGTTTCTTACATATAATATCTCTATAGGTATTTTCCAGTTGAGCTAAAAACTAACAAAGCAGGCACAGCTGCCACCTACAGGCTATATCATAAGCACACCTTAAAATCCAAAATGGGTTATTTGGCTTTATAACATTTCATAACATAAAATTTTACATTAGGCTATAAAAGACTATATGAAGGTTTCCTCAGCAAGATTTTAAGACTACTGCAGTAACAGTTCAAGGAATCTGTTATATGAAGGGTTTTTTTTCTAGGAAAGAAAATACTTCATATAAATAATGCAGGGTCAATTTAGGGGAGGCAATAATACACATATTTATGGAGAGGATATAATTGGTAAGACTTGCATTCTTTTACAATCTGGCTTCGGCCTGCATAGAGTGAATAATGTGAACACTGCAGTTTATCATTCTGTAAATATGCCGTTGTAGGCAAGAAAATGGATATGTTGATATAGCCAATTTATCTTCTTTCTGCATACTTGTTCCATTGCCACCTCATCTTCAGACAGAGAACATGAATGCAGTTTTGGTCATATGCTTAGCTATGATAAGACTTTTCAAGTTCAGGGCCTAATCCTGCTTCATCATATCTCCTTTAACACTTCATCAGACAAAATAAATTCACAAGAAAATTTAAATTGGCCAACTTTAAAAAACAAGTACAAAACTAAAAAAATAAATAAATTTTATAAGCAGACAACTTCCCTTATAGCTGCAACTACCATTTCTCCAGAAGCAAAAAGTCAGATATGCAAAGAAAAACTAGTAAATGGTCAGAATTCAATTTCGTGAGACTGAAACAATATGTTCAAGTTTTGTGGTACTGTATGGTTAAAAATTACAGATTGTTAAACAGACACTGAATCAACATGTATTTATTAATGTGATATTATCTTATTTGATCTGATGAAGTCTTGACTTGCAAAGTATGAGAAACTGAACCCTTTGAAGACACGGTACCTCTTCATCAGAAATGGTGTCCACAGTACAGAGCTTGAGATGCACTATCTATACATGTATAAAATATATTTCAAGTTAAGCTTGTCTGTGACTTTATGGACATATATCCATGCAGGGTTTTCTGACAACAGAACCAGAGACATTTCCATTGCCTTCCACCAATTTTGTTTTGTTGTTGTCAATCTACATAGGGTGGCCTAGAAGTTAAGATGCTGGGTTTGTCAACCAGAAGGTTGGCAGCTCAAGACCCAAGTACCGCATGATGGGATGAGCTCCTGTTCTTGTTCTAGTTTATGCCAACCTAGCAGTTCGAAAGCATGCAAAACCAAGTAGATAAATAGATATCACTTCGGTGGGAAGGTAACAGCATTCCATGCACCTCGGCATATAGTCATGCTGACCAAATGAGCACAGAAGTGTCCTTGGACAATACTGACTTCTTCAACTAGGAAAGAGAGATGAAACACTGCCCCCTAGAGTTGGGCAGGAAGAAACCTTTACCTTTAGTCTATAGACTAGCTCCCAGTCCTATCCAAGTACTCAGCAGACACAATCTTCTTTGGTTTTGAGGCTTGCCTGTATAGGATCATGTAACTCAATATAAAACCATGATCCCACTGGGTTCTAGGAGTTGTGGTGATTTTGAGTTTTCTAGCTGGGCACAAGAAATAAAATTTGCTTGACCCATATGATACTAGGGGCAGAATTACTTGGTGGTGCAGGCTAACTGCTGCTCACAATGGGCGATGATGCACAAAGCATACCTGTATGGTACCCCAGTATGACTAACAGATTCATTAGCTATAGTCTTTTGAAACAGCACAAGTAAGAGGATTTTATGTTATTAATGCTGAGAGGTAACAAAGCATCATTGATGCCATCTGCTTAATGCCTCACAGCATTATCATCTTGGCAATATGTAATTGACAACAGAGAAATTAAAACAAGTGGTCTCTGTTTCCTCATCTGATTCCATTGACTCTTGCTTCACCTTTTCTCTTTGCAATTTTTATTCATTTTACCCTTTTATATTTGTACACAATGCACATTTGGATGCATGACAGGAAGCTAGAAAAATGATTGGCAAAGAATGTCAAAATGAATTCTTGTTCTGTTTTCAACAGGGTGACAAATTCCACTGCTGCAGTAAAAATTCCTTATGATGAACTTTTGTGACTTTCTTCTATAGGACTACAAATATAACTACTGTTGTATTGTCCTTGAATAAAACGTGGACGTTGATGGAGAAATAGTAGTCACTTTATGTTAGCTGAATTGGCTTAATATAAAGAGCCTATTATTTTTACACTGGTGTTCAAGTACCATTCCTAAGCAATTGTTAAGAAAGTGTATGTGTATATAGTAAATACTTCAGCAGAAATACTACCAGTGTAATTCACTAAAAATAATCATTTGAATTTGATTTCCTATGAATCAGTTGTAACTAAAATAACACTGAAGAAATTGGCTTGTACCTTTCATTTACCTCTAGAATTGTTGATCATGCAGCTTAATCTGGTTTTTAGTAAAAACCAGAAAAGCTCATTTATCTTCCCTCCCTTCACTCTCCAAAAAATCAAGGCAATTACATCTATTTTGTTGTTGTTGTTGTTGTTGTTGTTGTTGTTGTTTATCCTGTTCTTTCTACCAAATTCAGCCATACTGCATCTCCTTCACATTTTCTGTTCCTGGAAAGTTCTTATAATAAAGAGCCCTGAAACAATTAAATATAACCTACTACTGCCTTTTTAGGCGTTTTATATATCTAGAATTACCCACCTTGGGAGAGAAGAAACTATGTGAATATTTTTTTTATTCAATCCTCCACTGTTGACTGGCTGCACTGTTTGGGGTTTGCAATCAGCAACTAGACTTGGATTGGAGGAGAACATCAATATAAAACTCCCAAGGAAAGAAAAAAAATTGAACCAGGTTTCACGGGGAAAATAAGAAAGTATGTATAAGTAGCATCCCTGTTTTAGATAAATCAGAGTTAACAAATCACCATAGGTTTTTTTCCCCTTTTTTATTCCAGTTAATCAGGTTTTGTAATGAACAGCTAATTCTATTGGATCTTTGATGTATTCAAAGAGAATATATTATCGCAGTCACTATATGTTACTTACATAGAATATAGTTATATATAACATTCATTGATGATAATTTGTGCTAATTTAAGCAATTTCATATATTGTTTGTACATTTTACACTAGTGAAGAAGGCAGTGTAGGTTGATTCTACTGTTGCCTCATGTAGCTATTCCCAAGATCGTAACTCTGATTTCTAGGGCACGGCCCTTTTTACTAATGCTTATATGAATAGAATAGTTACGTACTGGATGCCAAATATGAAAGCCCCCTCTCTAAAGTATCGCTAGATCTCAAAGAAACAAACTATGGGATATGTGCAAAAACAAACCAAATAAACGGTACCATACAACCTAGGCCAGGGCTGTCAAACTCGCAGGCCCCGGCCCAGATATGTCATGCATTGGCCATGCCCATGCCTGGTTTAGTGAAGGGGGAAAAGTTGTGTATTTCTGCTTCTATAGTACTGGCTAATGAATGGCAAAAGGCAAACTCAACTTGAAGTTCTATACAAGCCACATCGAGCTTCTGAATAAATTTAATTAATAAATAAACTCACCGATCCACAGCTTCTACATCAAAGCAGAATCTCTTCTCTATGGAATCAGTCTTCCGTCGAGTGCAAGATTTGAGAGTAATAGCTTCGTCTTCTCCCTAGCGGGATATGAAAATCGCATATTAGGTCAATTCTTTTTTTTTTAATCTAATCTTGAAGCAACCTTGTTTTCAATGCCAGAGGCATTCACTTTGGAACCAGTATTTCACCCCCATGCTGATTATCAATTAAAACTAGGTAATAAAGAAAAGGATTTGTATATCCCATAAGGTATTCTTTGTAAAATGAGAAACAGGGGCTTTCTTTAAGCCTCATTTAAATCTATCAATCTTAGAAGGGATAACAAAATAAGACAGTCATGACAGATCAAAGCTTTATCTAATCTTGCCTCAAAGAATGTTTACCTGTTCAGCCAAACCAAAGCAAAACTGGAGAGTATCTCTTGCATGCTTCTAGCATTGGCCACAATGGAACATTATCTCCAGCTCTGAACCTTCCATTAATTTTTATATCCCCTTCTTTAAAAAACCATGTAAAGTAATGCCCAACATTATAATATCATAAATCAGATCAGCAGAAGAACATGTTTTAAGGCTACTATCAACATGCATTTTAACTGCACCTATTAACCACAATATTCTTTAAATCACTTTGCTTAGAAAGGAGGGGTTTTCTTCTTTTGTCCTGTTAGGATTCTCCTAAAACCTGAAGAGTCTTCCATTTTCAGTAATTACAATCACGGCATAGAAAGATTCATCTGAGTTGAACATAAAATGGGTAGTCCTTGACTTATGACCACAACTCAGCCCAAAATTTCTGTTGCTCAGAGAAGCAGTTGCTAGGTGAATTTTGACCCATTTTACCACCTTTCTTGCCACTGTTATTAAGTGAATCTTTCCCATTGACTTTGCTTGTCAGAAAGTCATAAAAGGGGATCACATGCCTCCAGGGCAGTGTAACCGTCATAAATATGACTCAGTTGCCAAACATCTGAATTTTCATCAACAGTTGATGGCTGCAACAGTCGTAAATGTGAAAAACAGCCATAAGTAACTTCTTTCAGTGTTGTCAACTTTGATCGGTCACTAAATGAACTGCTGTAAATCAATACCTGTATTTCTAATGGTCTGTATGCTTTTACCCCCAATTATACAAATCACAATGTTGTTTTTCAATTGCTGGAAAAACCAATTTCCAATCAAGTTCTGATTGTAGCCCAACCCACAGAAAGGAAAGTAATCTACTCAATCACTAATCAGGCAATGTTCCACTTCTGTTGTTGGCTTTAGTCCAGTTCAGAGATTCTTAGAAAGACCTGGCAGATGAGAAGCTACAAATGACCTTTAAAAGATACATTGATAGGGAAGTGCCACAAAATAAAATAAACGTTCCCAGAACACAAATCACAGCCCAATGCCCTTGGAGGAATAACCTGTATATCCCATTACTAAAAGCATACTTGCGAAAAAAAACTATTCATCGTGATGTGTCAAGTAATGACTTTGTTTCAGGAAATGACTTGACTGAATAAGAATAACAGGAACATTATTTCAAAAATTGTACCTGCAAATCTTTATAGCTTTAGAAGCATTGCCAATGCAAATACAGACAAATAAAAGGCTGCAGGCCAAAACAAAATGAATATAATAATTCATCTCATCCCTTTAAGGAATGAATATAAGCAGCAAGTGCCTTGAGACATCTTCCTGGTATTACATTAATTGCAACAAACCTGTTTAGGAAACAAATTACTATGATGGAATCTTTGTATTAAATATTTAAAAACTTTTTATAGGGAGTTCTTTTTTTTCCCCAAGTAAGATTCTGTTAACTTTTTTTGAAAGTTCTTTTCTAGGATAATGCCCAAATGAAGAATTTGTGGAAGTTAAACTGGGAGAGTTTGATTTTACATTTTCAACATGGTGCATGTGCACAGATGCATGACTTTATACGCACACACATTTACATAGATAGTCATTATAAAGGTGTGTGCACATCACATATAAATATTTACCATATTTTTCGGAGCAGTAAGGTTTCAAGGAGGAAAATTTAAAAAAAAAAGGTTTTGCACTCTGCAAACCTCCCAAAAATTGCCAATTTTTCGCAAAAATGAGCCCGTTTTTTGTAAGGGCATGAATAGCCCTTAGGAGGCTTGTAGAGTGTTTGGGGGGCGGGGATTGAGCAAAAAAAGCCTTATTTTTCACTCATTTCTGCCCTCCCCAGCCCCCAGGAGCACTCTGAAAGCCTCCTACAAACTATGCACGGCCATTTTGGTGAAGGGGGCAGAGTTTCAGGAGGCAAAAAATGATGCATTCAGTGTATAAGACGCACCCAGATATTCAGCCTCTTTTTTGAAGGAAAAAGGGGCGTCTTATAGTCTGAAAAATACGGTAGATGTATATGCAGATCATAATGGTAAGAGAAATGGTACAAAGAACATTTTGATACACAAGGAAGCCTTGTTAACCAGAAAGTTATCCTTGTATCTGATATGCACAATTATGTACTCTTTTTTGAGCTGTGATTTGTGTCCTAACATTTAGATCAGTAGATTTCAGCACATTCTCATTCTCCTATCATTATAAAGATGGAAATACAATTAATTAATGTGCAGTGAAAATTGAAAGAATTTATTGTTTACGCCTAGAAATATATTGCTTCATATCAAAAGAAATAATAACTCTATTTAAATGAAAACACTAATTATAAAGGGAAGGTGTGAACATGTGATCCAGATGCATTGTACCATCTGAACAATAAGTTGACAAAGAACTGAAGGGATGCTTAAATACAATTATAGTACTTCATGCAATTAGTAACTTTGGTCCACTCCATTTTAGTTTAAATGTTTAGTTTAGTTTAAATAATAATAACTATCTCCATGAAAAATCATCTGCATTTTTACTCACCCCCTTTCCACCAGACTTCTGGTCAAATGGCACCATTGTTATTTGTTTGGATTCACTCTGATATGTGCAGTAATGCTTTACCCAGGATGTCCCAAAATGACCTAGTCAGAATAGAAATGAGTTGTATATTTCAGGTATGACACAAATGCAAGCTAATCTTAACACATGGAAGGATGGAACCAAACTTGCCGAACAGGCTACAATTCATGATACGATCGAAACCTTTAAATATATTAAGGGTATGAGTAAGGTTCTAGAAGGCAGGATGTTCAATATTAAGCAATCAAGAACACAGAGGCCTCATCTCAAACTGACAGAAGAGAAGTTCAAAAGTAATATTAGAAAGTATTACTTCACAGAAAGAGTAGCGGAAGCTGGAAACCAACTTCCAGAGGAGATAGTGTATCAATCATCAGTAACTGAGTTTAGACATGCTTGGAATAAATGTATGTCCATCATCTGACAAAAATTAGAAATAGAAAATAAAATAAAAAATAATAAAATATAAAAAATAATAAACAAAATAAAAAGTAAATAGCAAATAAAACAAAAAATTAAAGGGTGGACTTACTAGACCGCCATCAATTTTCTATGTTTCTATATCCAAAATACTGAAAGTCACACACAAAAAAATCACTAATCGAATTACTCTGTCGATTTCAGTCCTTGAAAACAAAAGGGAGTAATTCCTATAATTTTCCATCTTTTTTTAGTAAATCCCAAAAAGAAAGTCCAAAGGGGGGAAAATACTCTAGAAGAAAGGTATAGGTGATGCAAAATGAAAACTCTATGCAGGTTAAAAATGTAATTTAAAATCAGGGAAAATATTAGTTTTCCTTGAAGGTAGTACACAGTCTATTAACAGCAGTCCTCAACCTGACATTAGATGGAATGAAAAGAGC
This sequence comes from Thamnophis elegans, assembly GCF_009769535.1. Lineage (NCBI taxonomy): Eukaryota > Metazoa > Chordata > Lepidosauria > Squamata > Natricidae > Thamnophis > Thamnophis elegans. The sequence goes on from NC_045542.1 coordinate 81,857,713, forward strand.
AGATATTCTTCTTCTAATACTCACTGCAGCTTTTTCACTTCGCAACCTTCGTAACCTTTTAGATACAGGTGTTGATATTATTTCAAATATATAATTAGACTACCTACTTTGCACTTCTAATACATTATGTAGACCTCTCCTGAAATGTGAGTTTCATAAGGAACTTATTTTATTCTTGCTAATTAGAGTTAGCACAGAAATAGCAAGAAAATGTAAGCTGGTTGCAGTCAATGTGGTTGAAAGCTCAAGGGCATAGCAATTCTTCTGAAAGTGCAAACATATTGCAGCAGACTGATTAGAAGGGAAAAAAGTAAAATCTGTTTTAACCTCATAATTTCTATTTCTCCTATACATTAATAACATTCATTTGCTTGATGCCTGTTCATCTTTCTAGTAGTTGGGAACTTCTGGCTCTTCTGATGCTGCTCTATCTTTTGGTAGTCTGGAAATACAGTTAATGCCTATGCATGCTAGCAATTGTGTTGCAGCAATATCTACAGGAGTATCTCCACAACAGCGAAAAAAAGGTTGCAAGTTTTATAGAAAAGATATGAAGATATTAAACAGTTTTACATATCGTTACCCTGGAGATTTCACAGTGCATACAGTGAACTGTGTAATACTTGCTGTCATTATAAATATGTAATGATATTCTGTGCCAGTTATTTTTATTTTCATTAAAAATAACTGAAAAAGGAAAAAAATAGAGGAATTATTCTTCTAAGGGGCTACCCTTTGCAGAAGTTGTCTGTGGAGATTCTCAATCATCCATGACTTCTTGAAAGTCTAGTTGCCTTTTGTAAAAGCACCTTTGGAATCCCAAAGGTTGTAATTGCATCAGCCATCCATTTTCCTGACTGAGAAAGCATAAAGGTACTCACGCTTTTCCTGAACGTAAAGGTAGCCCTCCATGGTGAAGGGGCTGATGTTTTTGTGCTCATGAGGATTCTCCTTCATTTTCTTCATCAAGGATTCAACTTCTGACCGGGTGCCTTCAAAACGGTTTCTTGTCTGCATTTAAAGATGAATGGAAAATGAGTAGAAAGTATTTCAGTCAGGCTTTAAATGCACAGAATATTATATTAAGGTTATGTCTATGGAAATGCTCAGTCATCCAGACCATGGTTGTCCCAAAAGTGTTCCCCCCCCCCGCTCAAGAAGCAACTGGACTTTCTGGTTTTTCTTTGAAGACGTTTCGCTTCTCATTCAAGAAGCTTCTTCAGCTCTAGCTGGATGGTGGGGAATGTATAAATCCTTCCATTCCCCACCATCCAATCAGAGCTGAAGAAGCTTCTTGGATGAGAAGCGAAACGTCTTCAAAGAAAAACCAGAATGTCCAGTTGCCTCTTTGGTGGGGGTGGGGGGGTGAAGCACCTTTGGGATATTCAGGTTATGTGAGAAATAAGACTGGCCCAAGAATGAATGCTACCTGAAGCATAACCGCAAATGAAAAAGACCCATACCAACCAGATTCTTTAGTAATATGAGACAGAAGAGTCTTCAAGAATTTCATCGCTAAATCAGAAGATGTGCAACAATTCTGAATTAGCAGGTAACCAATGGCTTGTTGGTTTTTCATAGCAACAAAATCTGTTGCCTAAGGTGGGTTGCCATATGTCTAATAAGTTTACTAATTAGAAATAACCAGTAGTGGGTTGCAGGCAGTACGCCCTAGTACGGGTGTACTGGAGCCAGCCCAGAACACCGGACACCGTTCCGGTATGGTGCTCTGGAGGGCCCACCTGCCCGCCCGAGCTCCTTACCAGTTTTTTAAGACTTCTGCGCTTCCGTGCATGGCGCATCCCATACCGGTTGGAACGGGATCCAGAACCCACCACTGGAAATAACATACATATGGAAAGCCTCACACATGCATTTGACTCACAACTTAATTCAACTGAAGTGAAAGCAGCATGTTTTAAGCCAATGTTGCCATGTATCCATTGTATATATCAATCTTTATGATGCATATTAATTAGTTGTTTGTTTTCTCAGAACAGAAAGCTACAGGTACACATAGGGTTCAGTTAGAGCAGAAGCATAAGATTTTACCTTATACCTGTCAGACTAGTCTAATATTTGATTTGATCTGATTTGATTTATTGCATTTCTATGCTGCCCTATTCCCAGAAGGACTCAGGGCGGCTCACAAACCAAAGTAAGGGGGGGGATACAAACAGGAGGAAAACAACAGACAAACAACAACAACAATTTAAAAACAATCAACAACCACACAATTCGAGCGGGGACAGAAACTCGTCAGCCCCAGGCCTGTCGGAACAGCCAGGGCTCTTTTAAGGGCTTTGCAGAAAGCCTGAAGGGTGGTGAGGGTCCGAATCTCCACGGGGAGCTCGTTCCAGAGGGCCGGAGCAGCCACAGAGAAGGCCCTCCTCCGGGTGGTAGCCAATCGGCATTGGCCGGTAGATGGAATTCGGAGGAGGCCTAGTCTGTGGGATCTAATAGGTCTTTTGGAGGTAATTGGAGGTAATTGGCAGCAGGCGGTCTCTCAAGTACCCAGGTCCAATACCATGAAGGGCTTTATAAGTGACGACTAGCACCTTGAAGCGTATCCGAAGACCAATAGGCAGCCAGTGCAGCTCGCAGAGGATAGGTGTAACATGGGTGTACCGGGGTGCACCCACAATCGCTCGTGCGGCTGCATTCTGGACAAGCTGAAGTCTCCAAATGCTGTTCAAGGGCTGCCCCATGTAGAGCGCATTGCAGTAGTCCAGTCTTGAGGTCACAAGGGCACGAGTGACTGTTGCGAGGGCCTCCCGGTTCAGGTAGGGATGCAATTGGTGCACCAGGCGGACCTGGGCAAATGCCCCCCTGGTCACAGCCGACAAATGGTGTTCTAAAGTCAGCTGTGAGTCCAGGAGGACTCCCAAATTGCGAACCCTGTCTGAGGGGCGTACAGTTTGACCCCCCAGCCTGAGAGATGGAATACTTGGCCAATTGTTGGGAGGGAAACACACCAACCACTCGGTCTTGTCCGGATTGAGTGCAAGCTTGTTAACCCCCATCCAGTCCCTAACAGCCTCCAGGCACTGACACATCACGTCAACCGCTTCACTGAGTTGGCACGGGGTGGACAGATACAACTGTGTATCACCCGCATACTGGTGATATTTTATCCCGTGCCATCGAATGATCTCACCCAGCGGCTTCATGTAGATGTTAAACAGGAGGGGGGACAGGACCGAACCCTGTGGCACCCCATACTTCAGGGGCCTAGGGGTCGATCTCTGCCCTCCAACCAACACCGACTGCGACCTTTCCGAGAGGTAAGAGGAGAACCACCGAAGGACGGTGCCTCCCACTCCCACCTCACGCAATCATCGCAGAAGGATACCATGGCCGATGGTATCGAAGGCCGCTGAGAGGTCAACGAGCACTAGGATGGCATGACCCCCATCCCTGGCTCTCCAGAGATCATCGATCAGTGCGATCAAAGCAGTTTCCGTGCTGTAGCCAGGCCTGAATCCAGACTGAAAGGAGTCTAGATAATCGGTTTCATCCAAGGACCGCTGGAGCTGAGAGGCCACCACTTTCTCGACAACCTTCCCCACGAAGGGGAGGTTGGAGACTGGACGATAGTTATTTAAGATGGCTGGATCCAAAGATGGCTTCTTCAGGAGGGGTCTCACCACCGCCGCCTTTAATGCGGGGGGAAAGAACCCCTCCCGAAGGGAGGCGGTAACTATCGCCTGGACCCAGCCCGGTGTCACCTCCCTGCTGTTCGCAACCAGCCAGGAGGGACACGGGTCCAGCGCACAAGTGGAGGCATTCACAGCTCCCATGGCCTTGTCCACTTCCTCAGGAGTAACAAGTTGTAGTAGCAACTAACAGTGGCTCACTAGAGCAGCGGTCCCCAACATTTGCGGCTTGGTGGCCCAGCTTGGAAGGGGAGGGAACTGGATCACACAAGTGGCAGGCTAGTGCACATGTATGAGTGCAGCTCCATTCGCACAAGTGGCAGGCTGGCACATGGACTGGTTCCAAATAGGGCACAGCCTGGCAGTAGGTTGGGGGTTGGGGACCCCCTACACTAGAGTGTCAAGCTTAAGTTTCTGCACACTAACTAGAAAGGCCAGGTGAGTTAATTGACCCACCCAAGAATAAATTCACTGTTAGAACATAATCTTGATATTTCTTCTTAATCTTGATATGTATGTTCAAGATTAGCATGCACAGACAATAGTATTGTAAACATAGGCTGTGGGATTCATTTAACCTTTCCATACATTATCAGTTTCTTTTAAGCTACATCCAGCAATCATATATTTACATAAAGCTTTACAAAATACAGAGGGCGAGAAGTCTTAAGATAACTGAAAAATGTTTATGGAATATAACAAATTTCAATATTTTAAGAGATTTTGAGGGACAATAGCTATTAGAAACTCCTGGCATATTTTTTTTCCAAAATGGAAACAAAAATCTCTTTTTAATTGATGAAGCATGCTGCCAGTATAAAAAGAGAGTAAATATTATTTACATTAAGTTCTGGGACCAATATTCATGTCTGATGGTACCTTCTTGAAAAAAATAACCAAGAGATTTAGGTATGTTATGAATTTATAGGACATTTAGATTGTATTAATCTGGTTTGTAAGACAAAAATAAATGTGCTATTTTGAAATTGTTTGCTTAAGCAACAAGCTTATCAGCCACCAAAGGAGGAGGAGGAGGAGGAGGAGGAGGAGGAAGAGGGGGGTTGCTTATAGTTATACAAATTAAACTTTTTATTAACATAGGAGTCCCTGCGGATTTTACTCCATTATTTGTAGTCAACTATAGGGGGCAATGGTCATCCCCATTTCGCCAATGAGCCAGCACTGTCCAAAGATGTTTCTGCAGTTGTGTGGCCAATGTGACATTATAGAGCTCTGTTATCTTCACACTGAAGTGATACCTATTTATCTACTCACATTTGCATTTGCTTTCCAACTGCTAGGAGCTAGGGCAAGAATGGAAGCTCACCCCAAAATGCAGCACTCGGGTCTGGAATCTGGGCTGTTGGCTTTCCAGTCAAGAAGTCCAGCATTTTAACTGCTGAGCCACCACGCCGCCCCTTTTCTTAACATAAACATAGCAAAATATGCTTGGGCAAAAAGTTGCGGAATAACACTTGAAAGAGAACCTTGATCTTCAATAAGTGTTTCTGCTTACATTTTGTATACTGATTGTCAGCTCTGTCTTGAAATCACTGAAATCCTTTGCAAGCTCATAGCCATGATGGTAGAACGTGAACAGCCCTTGCAGAAATGCCAGCAGCTACAGGGGAGGGAAAAACAAAACAAGGAATTGAATTACAAGAGCTTGTTGATTTCTTTTTATGTAGTCGAGGGCAATTGCATCTGTCCTCTTTCTTCCCACCATCAAATCAGAGAGGATGCCAATGGCTGCAGTCCATTATGCATAACATAGAGTAATTTCTGCTAAACCCATTGGGAGTGCTTTTTGAGTACACTTTATGCACTATTTTATAACTGCACGAACAATGAAACCAAAAATTTAGAGGGTGATATTGATATCCAGGGATATATTTAAGAATAGACTGGCAGAAACAGTGTGATTTAAGTTTTTAAAACTACACATAATATTCCATTCTGTATCTCTTGAACCATCTTTTCACACCAATTTTAATCCTCTGTAGATTCATTATGGAAGGTTAACAATTACAGAAGCTCCTCTCTTTATTTTTTTTTAAGACTGAAACTCAACAAACATTCAAATCAGATTGGATTCAGGTCTTTGCATGCTTATTTGATAGCAACTCCATGAAGCAGAGATAAGCTTTTTGCAAATAAACATATAAAATTATCCCAAATCTTACATCATCATCACCATCATCATCACATCCCAGCTTTATTTAGTACAATTCAAAGTTCCTGCATCCTATTTTCCTCACAACAGCAGCATGGTAAGGTGAGGTGGGATGAGGTGAGGTGAAGTGAAGTAGAATAATTGTCCCAAGGTCACCAGCCAGCTTCCATTCCTAAGGAAAGACTAGAATTTCACATCATTTTGTGACTGTATGATCTTTGGAGTTTCTAAAACTTTTTTGCAGACAGAGGGAAACAGAATAATGGACAGATCTAAACAATTTTTAACAGCTTCAGCCCATTTATGTCACTATAAGACAAATGAATACATATATAAGTTTCCAAGTGTTTAATCACACTTGGCCAATAAAATATTCTATCTAGCCATTATATATATAATTATGTCTTTTCTCCCAGATAACTGAGAGGAGAATCAGGCAGAATAACAAGAAAAAATCAGCAGACGCAATAGCTTCCTTCAAGCATTCAAATGTACAAAGCATTGAAAGGAAACCAGAAATGCCTGCCATATCTATGCCCTTTCCATTCTCAACTTTTCCGCATCTATAGAGAGGTCAGCATAAGAAGCTTGCAGCCCTTTTCAACCATACTCAGCTACCATAATTTGTTAACCAGAAATTCTGCTCAAAGTTCTTTATCGCATGAACCATTTGTTGTATTAATACAGAATCGAATATTCACCTCATATAGTTAAATTTAAGCAACAAATCAGTTGTACCCAGTGCCACCTGCAGTTCAAACATAGAAATGACATTAAAGTAATAAAACCTGTAAAGTAGAAGGCTTTATGTCTTCAAAGCTACAGGAAGGAAGGAAAGGATTCCACACCCATCCTTCAATAATACAAAATATAAATAATCAGCAAAGTTGTTGAATCTTAGTTAAAGTAACAGGATTTTTCAAAGAGAAAGATTCCCCCCCCCTCTCTCTCTCCCTCCCTCCCTCCCTCCCCTCCCTCCCTCTCTTTCTCTTTCTCTTTCTCTTTTGGAAGAAGTATACAAAATTCTTTCCAAATGCTTCAGAAATGTAAAAATGCTCAGGCAAATTACAAGATACTGGTTTTTAAAAAAATTGAGAGTAAGCATATGGTCTGATTTAGAACCAACACAGCAAGGGGAAAAAGCCAAATAATTCCCACAACTATTTTGTTTAGAATAATAAACAAAGAAATACAAAGATTCATTAAGAAAGCAAAATCAAAATTGGAACTCAAAAAAACAAAATGCCAGCGATCATATAATTTTTTTTCTTTCGAAAAAGGAACATTAAGATAATGAATTTCTACTGAATAAATCTAATGTCAAAAATGTGGGTTGCAAGCATCTTTACCTCAACCTTCATCATGAGGTCACATGGTATCCTACTCAACTCAACATAATCCCAACACCATAATCCTCGCCAGATAGCTGTCAGATTTTTCTAATATTTCACAATGGGGCAAGATCCTAAACTATATAGCAGCAACTCAAGTTCAATCATTCCTAAAAGAAGTCAATTATCTTGATCTATTGCAAACTGCCTGATTACATAACATGTTTTTCTCCTCAGGGCCAAACTAGAAGAAGGTGATCCAGTTGGTTTTGCTTGATATTTTGGTAATTATCAGTGATTTCATCTTCATAATATCTTTCTGAATTATTTTGCTGAAATTATCTCAACATGATTTAGAGAAACACATTCTCAGAATGTGGTATTGAATATATAAACCTATGACTTATAGTGCCCTGAGGGTGTCTATTCTGATCCCCATTATATCGAATCTGATTCCTAGATAAATCATCCAGAATTTTTGAATTGATTATTTGAGTTATAAAAATGATGTGTTTAATGCCTCAGGCTAAACTGAATGATAATTGAAAGATAACCTGTAACTGTCCTATTTTTATTAACAGAAATGTTCAACATAACATGAAGTCATAGCTAGGAAGGCCTTTGCTCAACTTCATGCTATGTACCCGTTATGCCCCTTCCAGGATAGAGAGCCTGTTCTTTCAGTCATTCATGCCCTGGTCATCTCCCCTATGGACTACTGCACTCTGCTTGGGACTATCAATGTATGTATGTATGTATGTATGTATGTATGTATGTATGTATGTATGTTATTTGTTTGTTTAAAACACTTATATATACCCATCTTACAACCAACTCTGGGCACTCCCAAAACACTTCCTTCATCCCACTCCCACCAGAGGTCATTCAAAAGTGCAACCAATGCCATTTGTATCCCATCTTATATCTGAACCTAAAATCAGACTAGAAGGGGTCCAGATAATCCATCTCACCCAAGATCTGCGAGGAAGATGGGCGGTTAAGAAGTTTGATATATAAACATCTAAATTCACAGATGGCTGCACCTACAGTCCCAAGGACCGTCTCCATTTCCTCAGGTTCAACAGCATCAAACAGTGACCATTTCGAATCCCCAGGCATCTCCAAAGGACCTATACCCCACTTGGTCCCCAAACTGAGAATAAATCTGAGTCAACATTCATTGTACTCCTTCCTGCTCCAATTTTCCCCACAACATCCTTGTGAGGTCAGTTGGGCTGAAAAAGAGTGACTGGTCCAATGTCTCCAAGCTGGCTTTCATGACTAAGGCAGGACTAGAATTCCGAGGTTTCTAAGCCAGCCCCTTAACCTCTTACACATATGCACACATACTTTATCAATGGCCCCCAATGCTTCTCAACCATGACAGCAGAACGTGTGAGAGATCATGGATAAAGGAACTAGATAGCACAGAGAACACTCCTATTCTTCCCTATGTACTTGAATAACAAAGTGGGAAAGGAAAAGGCAAGATTAAAAAAAGATACATCCTGGCTACCTAGGCCTGTGATTAAATAGCAGCCCTTCAGTCTCTCTCTTTTCCCTGCTAAAAATCAGCCAAGCAACATCACTTCTCTATCATTTGTCCCCTAGCTGGCCAGAAGTAGCTGAGTACCGAAGAAAGGAAGACAGTGCTGTACCAAAGACCAGTAAATCAAACACAGTAGTGCCAGAGAGCAATCTGGCTCATTCTTCTCATGAAGACCACTGAAGTAATACATTTGAAATAAAGCTGCAGAAATGTAGCATTCCTTGTATAACAAACAAATAAGAATTTCCTTTTTTGTTGTTGTTGTTGTTGTTGTTTGAAACATCCAAAATGGAAGCTTTTCAGCAAACAAGTCTCTTCTGAACCTGCTGTTGGTTTTGATGTCCCTTTCTGGAGTTTATTCTCTCTCCCCTCCAAAACTCATCTGCTTCTAAAGTTTATGGTTCGAAATATATATTTTCCAGAATAAACCTCTAAGTAACTTGGTGGTGGACACACGCCTGATGCTCATTGTGATTATTTCCTTCTCATATCTAAACAGATCAGTGATCATAAGATATTATTATATCCTGAGCAGATATAGCATCTGAATGTGCAACAATCTTCACATACAATTTACTACAACAGTGTGACATTTCAGATTCAGTTCCAGTTCTGCTTCAGAAATAGGGACACAAATCTAGCTATACCATGTAGAACAGCTACATCTTTCCCCAGATTTTTTTACAATTTCAGGAACAGGCACAGCTACTTGAAAGAGTTACAGACAGGTGTTATGTTTATATCCTAGCTTGCTCTGAAGCACTTTGAGTGAAATCAGAAGCACTGCATAACCCAACTGACCATAATAATTGGACTACTTACAGTAATATTTTAATGGTTTTTCTTCAGAGTTACTGTATTTCTTCAACTAAGAACATACTGGAATTAAAATGTGGTAGCAGCAGAAAGACAGTAGCAACAATTGATGATTAAACAATTTCAGTATCCACCTTTCTTTACTGAGAATGAAATTAGAACCAATAGTAAATATTCATATTTGTGATATTTGGACGTAATTATTTCCATTCTGTTCACATGGAAATTGTTTCTATGCTGCTTCCTGAAGGTAACTTGTTTCTAGGGATGATCAAATATTTTAAGATTAAGTTTCATTTAGGCCTTTTTAGGTTTGTAGATTGAAACAAAAATATGCATATATTTATCTATTTTTGCATATTTCACTTAATGTACGCAACTCTGGGTTCACTTTTTCTAGAAGCAATATTTTAAAACAATATAGGGGGACTGGCATATTTTTATGAATGTGAAAAAAAAAATCACCCAACTCTTATGCTTTTGTATATATTTTTTTAAACCCTCAAAAGTGAAAAAATTAGGAAAATGCAAATGTCAGCTATTTTGATTTATGTATTGTTTCCTCTCATATATCATGGAGATGAAAGAAGAAAAAGGCACTTTATCAATACTTTCTAAATCATTCACAGTAGCTTAATTTACTGTTGTTATATTTCAGAGAAAAAGAAATGCTTAACAAAGCACAAACATTTACTTACTGGTTCCACAAACTCAAACATCTTTCTCTCCTGAACTTCTTGTACTTTGAAGACATACTCAAGAGAAACTTCATAAAAGTGCTGCCTGACCAGGTCCACCTGGGTGTCTGCCTGTCCGTCGTCATGTGGATTAAAAAGAAAATAAAGCAAGTAATTAACTGTGAGCATTTGACATCAAGATTACACAAATGCTGCTCCTTTGAATAGAACTTTCCCAATTAAGTATATTTAATTCTAGAACTCTATGGAGCAAAGGGCTAAGCTCTTAAGAAAGATTGCCTTGTCTGTCCAATAGGTAATGACGTACAAACTGAAGCTGGCAAACTTCCTTAAGTGGATAGAGTAGCATTCTGAGAACCTGAGATTTGTTCAAAGATAATTGAAGATTTCTCACTGAGATGATTGGTACAGGTTGTCCAGTTCGCATCTAAAAAATAATGATAGTTGATGGGCCCTGTTCAAACTAAAGCCTCATAAGCAGATAAACATATCAAGTCATACTTTCTGCTGCCTTCTAAATGTTTTGGAGTACAACTCCAGGAATTTTGACAATCTTGGTTAGCCATCCAAAGATTTTTACAGAATATGGGGAGTTCATTTGGAAAGCACCGCATTGGACAAGAGTGCAGCATAGAATACTATCCCAAATCATCTGCAAAGCAGATGTATTTCACTGTAAAATGCAGTTATTTTGTGTTAGTTAAAATAATATGCAGATATTCCAGAGCATAGAAATTTTGAGAACTACTGGTCAAAGAATAAGTGGTTATTTTCTTATTCTTAATTTGTGTGTGTGTGTGTGTGTGTGTGTGTGTGTGTGTGTTTGTGTGTGTGTGTAATGTGATTAGTTTTATTTTGAGTCTTTTTTACTATTTGAGAAAGATGGGAATGGTCAAAATAACAAATATGGAAAATAAAAATCAAGATAGTACTCAAAGAAAAGAGAGTTGGAATACTATGGACCTAAACATAATTATCTGGACAAGTTCTTATGTAAAAGACTTCTAAGAAAGAACAGGAACAAGGTGATCTTTATTTCTGTTCTTTGCATACAAGAATATGTGTACAACAGGGGTGGGTTCCTACCGGCATTGCTGCTGATTCCCTTCGCGCACGTGCAGAACAATTTACTATGAACTGCGCACGCAGCTAAAAACACACCGGCATGCCTAAAAAATATGCTGGCAATGGCAGCGGCGACTGAGGGAACTGCCAGTTCTGCGACCCAGTCCTAATTACCACTACCGGTTTGCCTGAACTGGTGCAAACCGATAGCAACCCACCTCTGATCTAGAAGAGTTTTTAAAATTCATCTGGGACTAACAAAAGGAAGTCCACATAATATGTTCCTTAAGAAAGAGCTTAGATCAAAATACCTATCAGTGGTTGGATTAAAAAAAAATACTATGAATTTTATGGAAGTGGGTTGGTGGGTGTAGCATGACTTGATGGGCATGGCAGGGGAAGGATACTGTAAAATCTCAATTTCCCCCCCTATCAGCTGGGACTTGGGAGGCAGAGAATAGATGGGGCGGGGCCAATCAGAGGTGGCATTTACCGGTTCTCTGAACTACTCAAAATTTCCGCTACCCGTTCCCCAGAACTGGTCAAAACCTGCTGAATACCACCTCTGGTACTTATATAGGACTTTGGTTCACTACCAGCAATATAATGTTGGGCGGTAAAAACTTTATTTCACACAATTATATTATGAGCTGATTGTTAATTATTCATCTTTAATTGCATGGGTAAGATTTAGTCCCAGCCTTTCTGGAAGAAGCTCACACATGATATGTTTATGAAACTACTCAAGTTACAACTTTCAGATTCCTAATATTCTTTAAAGCTCTATGGCAGGGCTGTCAAACCTGGGGGCTGGATGCATCATGCACTGGCCACGCCCACACCGGGTTTAGTGAAGGAGAAAAAAGCCCTTATACGTCATGTGACACTGCCCTGACGACGTGAGTTTGACACCCCTGCTCAATGGCATATGGAATCACTCAAGTTTTGAGACCCTTCCTGTTTCTTAAGCACCATGGATGCTGTTCGAAATGTAGCATGTTATCTGATAAGTAACACACTTACTCAATTCAATTCAGGTTATTACAGTCATAGACCACAGACCAGAACAAATAAAAACATTCGGTGAATTTCCAATCTAAAATTCTAGACTAAAATAATAAATAACAGATAAAATCTTTAATAAAATCCAGTCTATCAATTACACATGGTCTAACTATACTAAAATAACAACACACCTATGAAGTAGCTGGGTGTTCTTCATGAAAATCAAAATGCACACAGCTAGAATTATTGCAACCAACAAGCCCTTGCATTTGCATTTGCCCCTAATCTGACCATCATCCCCTTCTCAAAGTCCAACTGATGACCTAACCTTTGGTCAATTAACACTTGAAATCTTGTAGCCTCCTGTTCTAAAGCTGCAATCATTTAGCTCCCTCACTCAAAATCCCAGTGCTTGAAGAAAATACAGATCTAGGCAGTGAAGAGATTTTTATTTTGGACAAAGGTAATAAAAGCCAAAAGGGAAGGAACTCTGCATCTCTAAAGGCAGTGATTTATGTTTGAAATGAAAGGTAAGGAAAAGGGGGGGAGAGAGAAGGGGAGGATACAGCTCCAATCTCTATAGAGAAAAATAGCAAACTTTAATATAAAATATGGACCACAAGATGGCACCAGTATTCAAGTATTACACAGTTTTACAGGGAATTAGAAAAGCAGTGTGGCTAAAATTGTCATCTTGATGGTCTAGAGAGCAATGTTTCTCAACCTCAGCAACTTTAAGATGTGTGGATTTCAACTGACAGAATTCCTCAGCCAGCAAAATTACAGCATTCTTTCTCTACGTTACAATTCCAATTCTGGGTAGAAAGCTGATTTAATTAAAAGCAATGTAAACTCTAACCTGGAATTTTAGAGAAAATTTAAAGAGCTCTAAAATAAACTTGGTTCTTAACATACATACTTAAAAGTGCAACTTTAAGCCTTTCATTCAACAACAATAAATAAACTTTTGGCTTAGTAGCGCAAGCAAACAAAACAGCCAATCTCACCTCTTGAAGTTGAGATTCTTTCTTCTTAGAAGACAAATTTAAGTGCTTTTCTAATATTCCACAGTATTTCTCAGTCTCCTTGTCATACTTCTTTCTGGCTTCCTGTCAAAATATACCACATAAGAAACCATGAAAACAATAATATCGCAATAATCATGCAGAGACATAAACACACACACACATATTTCCAAATATTTGTAATATAAATGAGTAGTCTGTGATTCAAAACTTTATGTCTCCCTCTGTTGCATCATCCTCAAGGATACTGATAAGGGATATATTTTTATTTGTGTCCTTGCTGCTCTTTTTGCTCTTGGTCGTTTGCTTGCAGCTGTTTCATTACCCAACTAAGTAACATGAACAGTAGCATTGATATTACCTACCGTGTTTCCCCGAAACTGCGACATGTCCTGATAATAAGACCATGCTATATTTTCCTGTGGGCAAAAATATATGCCCTCCCCCGATAATAAGCCCCCTGGACACACACCCCCTCCAGCCGGGCAGAATATCACTCACCAATCTAACGATATCCCGAAGGCGCCAAGCCACAGGAGCCGTGGGAAGAGTGGGGCAAAGGTGCTCACATTGCTTGCTGCCTTCGGGATACCGCTAGGTTGGTGAGTGGTGCTGTGCCCAGCTGGAGCGGGGGGTTGCCAAGAGCTGCTCTCATGAGCAGCTGCCTGGCGACCCCCCTTTCCAGTCGGGCACAATGCCACTCACTGACCCAGTAATATCCCAAAGGCGCTAAGCCGTGTGGCACTCTGCCCGGCTGGAAAAGGAGGTTGCGCGAGCACCTGTTCTGCCACCAGTTCGCGTGCCTCCCAGCCTCACCATGCCTTGGCCCAGCTCTCCCTGCAGGGCTAGGGCACTGGTGCGCTGTCGCCACCTCCGTGCTCCAAGCATAACTGGCTTCCAAACTACAAAGATCCACTGCCGAGTCTTCCGGCAGCGAAGATGCCGCAGATAATAAACCCAAAGAGGAACAAAAAAAGAGGGCTTCAATCACACTAGCTTCAGCAAAAGCCAGGTCTTCAAGATCCTTTGAAACATATGTAGGGGGGGTGACCTTAGGGGGAACCTTAGCATGGTAATGCAGATGGTGAAGACAAAACTACACAGAAGGCACCAGGTTGATGAAGTATATAGCAGAGTCAGAATAATTTCCATGCAGGTGCCAGAATAGTAAAATATTTGTCATAATTATTACTACAGACATAGTAATAGCTTTTATTGCAAATCCTAAGTGGATTAATTCCAATGCCTCCTACAATTTTATTCCTGCCTTGGTGTCACTCCTAAGTGTTCCAGAAATAAGAAGCAGTGGAGAATTTTGTATGGAAAACTGCTGAATAAAAAGGAAAGTGGCAGGAAATCATCTATCTTAACCAGAAACCTCAGGTTGTTATAGCAACGAAATAGAAGTAGAAGGTGCAATGCCTTGGAGCAGAAAAGAAAAAACTAAGAAAAAACTTAGAGCTATACCTAGCTCATTATTTATTATTATTATTATTATTATTATTATTATTATTATTATTATTATTATACAATTGTATCACAGCGGCCAGTTGTTTCGCCGGATTTGGCATTGGTTACTAGTCGGGCCCCACCTAGGGGCCTAGGACGTCGTAACGTATTTTCTTAATATGCGTGCAGATCCAAGCAGTGCGGCTTTTTGCATTTGACTGATGGTGATTTTGTCAATTTTTAACTGTTTTAAATGTAATTCCAGTGCTTTTGGAATAGCACCCAGTGTGCCAATTACCACTGGAATTACCACTGCTGGTTTGTGCCATAGTCGTTGAATTTCGATTTTTAAGTCCTGGTATCTTGCGATTTTTTCATGTTCCTTCTCGGCGACCCTGCTATCACCTGGTATTGCGATGTCTATGATTGTGACCTTATTTTTCTCAACCAGTGTGATGTCTGGTGTATTATGCGCCAGTATTTTGTCCGTTTGTATACGGAAATCCCACAAGATCTTGACCATCTGATTTTCAGTGACTTTTTCAGGCTGATGTTCCCACCAGTTTGTTGCTGTTTTAATATTATAATTTTTGCACAAATTCCAATGGATCATTTGTGCTACTGAATTGTGCCGCAATTTATAATCAGTCTGCGCGATTTTTTTACAGCAGCTGAGTATGTGATCAACAGTTTCATCAGCTTCTTTGCAAATTATTATTATTATTATTATTATTATTATTTTATTATACAATTGTATCACAGCGGCCAGTTGTTTCGCCGGATTTGGCATTGGTTACTAGTCAGGCCCCACCCAGGGGCCTAGGACGTCGTAACGTATTTTCGTAATATGCGTGCAGATCCAAGAAGTGCGGCTTTTTACGTTTGACTGATGGTGATTTTGTCAATTTTTAACTGTTTTAAATGTAATTCCAGTGCTTTTGGAATAGCACCCAGTGTGCCAATTACCACTGGAATTACCACTGCTGGTTTGTGCCATAGTTGTTGAATTTCAATTTTTAAGTCCTGGTATTTTGCGATTTTTTCATGTTCCTTCTCGGCGACCCTGCTATGTTTAATGTTTATTTCATTTGTATGCTGCCCTTTTCCCCCGAAGGGGGACTCAGGGCGGCTCACAACTCAAACCAGGGAAGGGGGATACAGACAAATTAACAACAACACAAAACAATACATAATTTAAAACACGCAACAATCATACCATTCGAGATAGGGGCAACGGTTCTTTAGCCCCAGGCCTAGCGGAACAGCCAGGTTTTAAGGGCTTTGCGGAAGGCCTGGAGGGTGGTGAGGGTGCGAATCTCCACGGGGAGTTCATTCCAGAGGGTCGGAGCAGCCACAGAGAAGGCTCTCCTCCGGGTAGTCGCCAGTCGACACTGGCCGGCGGATGGAATTCGGAGGAGGCCTAGTCTGTGGGATCTAATCGGTCTGGTGGAGGTAATTGGCAGCAGGCGGTCTCTCAAGTACCCAAGTACCTGGTATTGCGATGTCTATGATTGTGACCTTATTTTTCTCAACCAGTGTGATGTCTAGTGTATTATGCGCCAGTATTTTATCCGTTTGTATACGGAAATCCCACAAGATCTTGACCATCTGATTTTCGGTGACTTTTTCAGGCTGATGTTCCCACCAGTTTGTTGCTGTTTTAATAATTATAATTTTTGCACAAATTCCAATGGATCATTTGAGCTACTGAATTATCATCATCATCATCATCATCATCATCATCATCATCATCATCATCATTATTATATTATTAAAAAAGAGGGAGGGGGAATTCCAGGTTAGGAAACTCTTCTAGTAAGAATGGACACTAGTTTTCCTAATACTCTTTGCAGACTTGTGCAATTCTGTGGATGTTATGATGCCACTGGATGTGCCACAGATTTCTTCTTACCTCTGTTGGGAATCTGAGAATATGATGACTTCTTTATACTAAACAGCCAAACCAATTTAGCTGTATGATAACAGTGACAACAAATGAAGTCAGTGCTTTGCTGTCTGGTTCAGAGTTATGGTGAAAATGAGAAATCTCTCTAGTTCCAAAGCTACTACAGGTAGTCTTCAACTTACAACCATCCATTTAGTAACCATTTAAAGTTACAATGGTACTGAAATGAGTTATGACTAGTTTTCCAACATTCAACATCCCCAAGGTCACTTGATCAAAATTCACATGGCTGGCAACTGGATTGTGTTTGTCATAATTGCATTATCCCAAGATCATGTGATCAGCTTTGGTGACCTTCTGACAAGCAAAGTCAATGGGGAAGCCAGATTCATGTAGCAATTGTGTTACTTAATAACTGCAGTATTTCACTTAACCACTGTGGGAAGGAAGATCATACAATGGAACAGTATTTCACTTTAACAACTGTCTTGCTGCTAATCTGAAATTTTGAGCCCAACTCAGGTCATAAGTTGAGGACTACCTGTATGTGATGTGCCACTCCTTGCCTTGGCAGCGGAAACATATGCCCTTCCCACAAACATGCTTATATTCCTTTGATTTTCACCTATAATCCTTTTCTGATATTCACCTAATATATGGAAAATAGAAGTAGGTTGATACTCTCCAATTGCATATCCTTGAATGCTTTTGTTTATACATTAACTTCATTAATTCTATAGTCACAAACTTCTGATAAGCATTTGGTTTGCCTAACATGAGAACAAAATGCTTGACTAGCTAGGTTTTTGTTTTCTGATGTTTTTTTTCCCAATCATAACCAGATCTGGTGCATCAAAATATTCTTAACACTTATTACCATCTATATACTACATACAATTGTTCAATTGCAATAACTGTCTCAATTAAAATATGCAAGAAAACCATCAGACACTCCTCTTTCGATTGCTGTTGAACAAGTCTAGAAGAGGGTTGCCAAGAAAGGTTATTTAGTATCTGACAGAAAAAGCAACTGCTGCCCATGTTATACTGATTCCTGCAGATCTTCCAAATAATACTTTAAGTGTATTTTTCAAATCTCCTTCAAAGAGACAAGAAAACATTATCAATTTTTCCACCTACCTTAGCAGCACCAATTTGCTCTTTTCGAAATTTCTCCAGAGGTGTGATTAGGACTTCACCAGCATTTTCAATCTGCCAAGGAAATGGAAAAGAAATGCTTACTCTCTACTAAGTCGAAGCATCCACATTCCCATGCTAAATTATTATAATTCTCTCTAAATGTGATTTTTTTTCTTCCTAAAATATCTGTACGATTCAGATTTTTATACAACATATAATTAGGGATCCCCTGATTTCAATTTTACAAAATCAACCGATGTTAACATAACAACTTGAAGACTGAACAATTTAAAAACTGTGGTTATTTATACAGCTTCTTTAGAGAATCAAAAAAAAGTAAGGAGCGTTGAAGAATTTTAGAAAACAGGTGGTTGATACTACTAAGTACTGTACATTGCTGGTATATAACTTTTCCCTTTCCTGGGTTTGGAAACTAAACAGGTCAGGCTTGGAAAGTATTTTGATGGGAGAGTTCTACGGAATATTACAGTGTTTCCCTCCGAAATAAGCGCTTGGCCTTATTTTTGGGGAGGTCTTATTATTTTTTTTATTTTTTTTAATAATTTTATTTTTTATTACATAGACAACATCACATAACAATAGAAAAAAAACAGAGGGAAAAGGAGAAAGGAAAAAAAAGGAAAAAAACCCCATCATCACATACAATATGTCATTTGATCACAGGTGCATCCCTACTACGTTTCCCCCCATATACACATTATTTTATTTTATTATTATTATTGAGGAGGCAGTGAGCGTGGTCATCTCATGGCTGCTGCTGTGTTGCAATATTTTTGGGGAGGTCTTAATTTTCAGGGGAGGCTTATTTTAGCGCATATGCTCAAAAGCCCAATTGGGCTTATTATCAGGGGAGGTCTTATTTTGGGGAAATAGGGTATGAATAAGAACTAGGCTGGGGAGTTGAAAAAGCATTCCAAAAGGCAGAAAATTTTTTAACCTACAAACTTATAGACTGATGGATTCCCCCCCTCAAACTCCACCTTTAGGTAGATCATCCATAACACCAACATGGATTTTCATACAGATTAAAAACAGGCTTTTTCCTGAGCACTAGGCCAGGAATGAACTAAATTCATTTTTAGGATTCATTGATGTGGATATCTGTGCTGCTTCAGATGCTATGTGTTTTTTGTTTTGTTTACACTTGCATTGTTTTTAATTTGTTGCCATTCAAGGATAAATGTCCAACTATACAAAGCAAAGAAATAAATGGGTTCATAATATGAAACCCACAGAAGCACAAGCACAGTTGACATCCATAAAACTTCAAAATTAAGTTGATTTTTAAAATAGTAATGATTTCTTTAGATTCCCTAAGCTTCTGAGATTTCGGTGTTTCAATGTAATACTGTAATTCTAACTTTTCATGCTTCAAACTGTTTGCCCTATCTTTTTAGATTTCCAATAGAATGTGGATCATAGGATGGAAATGTTTGCAGTGAAAGCAACCACAAACAAGGTAAATGCCTAAACACTATTCATATTCTAAAACTGTAAATACTGTTTAGCTTTTCTAATTTTCAGCATTCAACCTTTTGCTGCTTATGTAGATTCCCTTATTCAAAATATTCTATAGTTACAAGAGCACCGATAGTGCAGTGTTACAATGCAGTATTGCAGTCTAATTCTGCCCACTGCCAGGAGTTCGATCCTGAGAAGCTCAAGGTTGAGTCAGACTTCCATCCTTCCAAGGTCGTAAAATGAGGACCCAGATTGTTGGGGGCAATATGCTGACACTGTAAACCACTTAGAGAGGGCTGTAAAGCAATGTGAACCAGTATATAAATCTAAGTGTGATTGCTACTGTTATTACTAAAAATTGCCAACGAATCATAGAAGGCAAGAATTGTCTGGTTGAAAATCTTTTTGTTTTAAAGCAGCTTTATCTATAACCAAGATCACTTAAAGATACCAGAAGACTGATGTGGATGTTTGAATAGCCAAGAGTAATGCTAGGCAGAGAAGTTCTTCTACATTTTTTAATGTAATTCAATTAGCTGTAGAAATTCATTCACAAGGAACAAAATCACAGAAACATTTTCAAAGGTAATATAGGAGGCTCCTGCAGTCAGTCACAAGGGCTGTGTGTGAATTTTCTGTCAGTCATTGTTACAATCATCTCAGTAGCATCCCTGGCTTCCCATGTTTCCATGAAATCCCAAAGGAAGACATTGTGAGGGAATTCCTCCAATTGTTTTTTGTTCGTACTTGAACTACCGTCAGCTTCGTCCTGTTCGCACAGAGACATCACCATGCTTGGCAGGCAGGCAGACTTGCTAAACTTTCCTTCTGGCTAAAAAACAGCCAGCCAGAGTGTGAAGCAGAAGCAAGATCTATGAATAGCCCAAGAGATAAGAGAAGAAGCAAAAGAATGTAGGGTCAAGGTACAAACTAACTCAAGCATTTCTAGGGAATACAGGATGAAGACAATCCAAGTCTTCTCTAAACAACTAGTTCTATATCCCAGGCTTCTAGCCTCCCCTGAACTATATGAGTCTCACACCAGTGCAATTCAAAGGACCAATCTACATGAGTACAACAAAAGCTCTACACCATTCCAAAGTAGCTTTTTTCTAGTTCCATGATGATTAGCCCTTTAGCAGATTCAGCATGATTCAGCAGTGAGCTGGGCTTCCTAAAAGCTCAATACTACACTAGGCTTCATCGAGATTGTGAGAAGTGATAGTACCATTCTCTGTTTCACTGGTGAGACTGCACCTGAACTACTGTGTCTGGTCTTTATCACTGATAAAAATAGTGCTGAGAACTGGAAACAGCATGGAGAAGAATGACAAAGATGTTCAGTCCTATGAAGAGCAACTAAGGGAAACTTGGTATGTTTAGCCTAAAGAGGAGAAAGTTAGGGGGAGACATGATAGAAGTCTTTCAATATATAAAAGGATGTCACAGAAAAGAGAATTAGATTTGTTCTCCTTACTGCTGTGGGGGTGGGGGTTTAAGACTACAATCAACAAGTGGAAGCTTTATGGAGGGAGACACAAATTTGGAATCAGAAGGAATTTCCCAACAATTAGAGCTACATGGCAATGGAACAGCTTGCTCCTGGAGTTATGGGTTCTCCATCATTGGAGGTTTTCAAGAAAAGATTAGATGGCCAATTGTCCAGGCTGCTATGAGGATTCCTGAACTAGGCTAAGGGTTTGACTAAAGGACCTCCAAGGTCCCTTTCAATTCTATGATTCTATGACTTAAATCTATAGTCCCTTCTACATGTGATGCTATCAGAGACACTTTAATCCAGCTGGGAGCAAAAATGTCTAAAGAAGCTGGACTGCATAATACAATCTTTGTTCTCTGAGTGCAAGACCAAATAGATTCAGTGGCAGGCAGTTTGCTGTAGTTTGCTATCCTTATTAAGCTGCCAAGATTTACTCCCTATGGATGAATATTGCTATTCTTTTAGGCAGAGAAGTTGACAATTTGTTGAGCTATATCATGGCCATTGGACAAAACAGGCAAGAGCATTGCAAAAATTACCCACAATTTCTTCTCAAAGCCAACATCTATCAAAGCCTAGTAACAAGTTAAGAAAGTTGTTCTAGATCTTACTGAATAAATTAAAGCAACATTTTTTTTCTAACCATAGCACACATACAGACCATGATCCTGACAATTCCAAAGCAATTAGTAGAAGATTAACAGGAGGGGAACATATGAATAATATTGCTTTCTGCCCTTTCTTTTTTTTAAAAAAATCCTTCCATTGAGAACAAATCTAAATGTTAACCATGTTTATGGTCTCCCATCCCACTGACTCAATATCTTGCTCTTCTTGATGTTTTTTTCCATTGGCAAAGTTGCTGGTAAAGGAAACTGTTTCAGACACCAAAAGGAGGTCTTTTATTATCAACTAGCTGAGAACCTGGCATTGTTCGGGTATTTATTTATAAAGGGAAAATGTCCGGACCAAATGTAATTTCTAATGTTGGATTTTCCCCCTTACCAGAGGGCGTCCCCTTGTGGAGTACCGTGAAGCCTTTACAATGGCAATTCCACTGTGCTGTACAGTAGAAGCCATTTTAAGGCATAACAGACTGTATCTTAACAGAACACACACCCTGAGGGGTATTAAGGGTGTCTTATTCCCAGAGTATTTTTTTTCCCAAAGAGTAAGTCATGTGTGTTCCAAATTTGGTTGAAATAGCTCGAGGTGTTCCAGAGTTATGCTGCAACTTACACACACACACATACAGGTGTGTGTATGTGTGTGTGTTTGTGTTTGTGTGTTTTCGTAGATTTCAGGCTGGTATCCTGAAGATGGCAAGTGAGACCTCGCCGAAACGTTGCCAAGACAATCTCAATCTTACACGGGAAAAGACCCAAATACAACAAGACCAGTAGATAGATAGATAGATAGATAGATAGATAGATAGATAGATAGATAGATAGATAGATAGATAGATAGATAGATTAGATAGACAGACAGACAGACAGACAGACAGACAGACAGAGACAGAGACAGAGACAGAGACAGAGACAGAGACAGAGACAGAGACAGACAGACACACAGACTATATATATATACTCCCTTTAAAATCAGGGGGAGAGAAGAGCTAATCTATCCTACAAGCCCTGGGACACTGCTCCCTGGAACCTAATATGACATTCATGTACCTTAAGAAGAGAAAACACATACTTATATGATTTCCGTAACATCCCCCAAAAAAATCCTATCATACTTTACCCTGAAGTGTTTTCCAAGCACTGATTACATTCTATTCCTGTCCCAGAAATTATGATATTATATCTAAAAGGAGGCAGGTTTCTTACCATTCGTATGCGCTCATCTTCTAGGTTCCTTAGAACAGTAGCAAATTCTTGCAGGGATTTTGCTATGAGGAATAAAAGAAAGACAAACAAGATTATTGAATGCATGTAGTCTTTCACTTGTAACCATTCATCTGGCAAGATTACAGTGGCACTGAAAAAGTGACTGTCTGTGCTTTATATACATATATGCTTACGGGTTTGCAGCCACAAAGCTGAGAAGACAACAACACCATTTGACAACCAGTCAATTCAATTCAACAGAACACGAACCATTGCACAGCCTTCAAAATTAGTGACCAGCGGGCACCCACTTCAGAGCATATATGAGTATTGAAGTATGATCAGTCCATCTGGCATAGTCTATATAAAAACCAAGCCTCTTTAACAAATGCAGGATTAAGGTAAGGTAATCCTTTTGTTTTCATTATTTCTCAAACAAATAAAATTCAGGGGTTTCTGAATGTGATAAGAAACAATGCAAATGGATGACATAACAATCTTGTCCCCAAGCACTAATCTCAGCTCATGTAGTAAGGCAAACATAAGCGTTTTCTTTTTTTCTTTTGTTCTATTTTCTGTTTGGTTGATAAGCAACAGGGAAGATTATCCAAAAAGGATAGTCTGGACTTTCAGGTGAGACATTGTCTTCAACATGTATTCACCAATAGGTCTAAATAAATAAACAAAAAAAATGCATCTCGTCTTGAACAAAAACTTTGGGAGCAAATAAATAGCATTCATATTCTGAGTTTTGTTTGGTCATTTGTTTTCTGAGGAAGTGGATAAAGTTCTTGGAAGTGTTTGTGCCATTACTTGTATGTTAGATCGTTCCATAGCTTGGTTTATAAGAACCTCCAAAAACTCACTGAATATTAACTTTCTCTTCTTTGGGTAGAGTTTCCAAACCCCTTAAAGAAAGCAATGGTCAAGCCTTTGCATAGAGAACCATTTTTTTTTTGGCCTGACCAAGTTTAACAATGAACGTCCAGTTTTCGTATTTAGCCAAGCTAAAGGAACTTTTACTGGTGATTTCAATTTTTTTTCCCCTAGATTTGGACCTGGATACAGGTCCTGACACAGCCTTGATGGATAAACTGTATCACGAGAACACGAGGTGCTGCAATCTTATTTATATTACAACATCTCTCAGTAACTTCTGACACCGGTGCCCATTTGTTTGGTACACTTGAAAGAACTGGGGAGTGGAGGTGCTGCTTGCAATGATTCCTACAGCTCCAGGAGCTACCAAAAACAGATATTGGGAAAACCTATCCCATGTAGTGTCCTGCAAGGATTTATTTCTCATGATATCTAATATTAATATGAACCCACTGAGAAGAATACATAGGTTTGGCCTTAGTAATCAACATGCCTTTGATACATAACCTTACATTTCTATTCTTTGAGCCTCCGGATGTCTACAAGTTGTAAGAGACTGAATGTGAGAGGCAAATTGAAATTGAACATGAATTGTTACTATTTCTGGGACTGGATTTCAGGATTAAGGGAAAATACCGATTCCGGACAAAACTGCATTTCTCTTTGGGAATGAGGTTTGCAGGTTGGAGGTGCTCCTGGATTCAGCGTTGATGCAGGACAATCACAAAGCATTAGAGGCAAAGGAGAGGCTTTGATCAGCTTCAAGGAGCACACCAATTGCATTCCTACCTCAGCACAGAGATATGTTTTCAGTAACTCATGGCAATGTACAACTGTGTCATTGTAATGCAATCTTCATGAGATGGCCCTTGAAGTTGGTTTATACTGTGCAACCGTGACCCGTCAAAACCGCGCTCGACTAAACCGCGTCCGATTAAACCGCGTCGCTAACGTCATCAACAGGGCGACAACAGCCAGCGCGGAGAAAGAAGGGCGCTTTAAATAGCGCTTTGAAAGCAAGCCGATTCAACTTAAGGTAAGGGTTAGCTTTAGGGATAGGTTTAGGGTTAGGTTTAGGGTTAGGTTAAGGGTTAGGGTTAGGTTTAGGGTTAGGGTTAGGGTTAGGTTAAGAGTTAGGTTTAGGGTTAGGGTTAGGGTTAGGTTAAGGGTTAGGTTTAGGGTTAGGTTTAGGATTAGGTTTAGGGGGGTTAGGTTTAGGTATAGGGGTTAATTTTAGGTTTAGGGTTTACAGCGTGCTTCTGTCTCCGCACTGTTGTCGCCCTGTTGATGATGTCAGCGACGTGGTTTAGTCGGGCGCGGTTTAATCGAGCGCAGTTTTGTGGTGGAACCCTGTGCAACTGTTTCATAATGCAGAACAGCACCAGGGTGAAGGGCCCCCACCTTGAAATTTTTGAGGACCTTACCTGGTTTGCTAGATTGGCAACAGAGAACTATTTGTGGGTTCTACTATGGATATAGTTACATCTACTACTAATGCTGTTTTTCCCGTGAAAGGCTACTGTATATTTATTTGATTTATTTATTTGATTAATAAATCAAATCATTTCAGTTTTCAAAGGCTTGCTACAGATTGTCTCGACTAGTGATCATTTGTTTAACAACTGTTCAAAGTTATGATGGCATGAAAACATTGACTTACACCCAGTCCGAGGGTTACATGATCAAAAACTGGATGTTTGTAAATATGTATTTACAATATTTGTGGTGTCTCAGGGTCATCTGGTTGCCATTTGTGACCTTCCTAGGGGGCTTCAGTCTAGCAAAGTCAATGGGGGAAGCTGGATTTGCTAACAATCATGACAAAAAAAAGAATTGTAAAATCAGTATGATGCACTTAATGATCACCTTTGTATTGAGATTCTCAATCATCCAGGTCCTGGATATCTGAAAGGTGCTTTTTTTTCCAAGAGGCAACTGGACTTTCTGGTTTTTCTTTGAAGAAGTCCAGGTCATGGTTGTCCCAAAAGGTGCTTTCTTTCAAGAGACAACTGGACTTTCTGGTTTTGTTTTGTTTTTGAAGACAAAGGGAAAAAAACCCAAAGAAAAGTCCGGTCTTAAAGTCTTTTTAAAAAGCACCCTTGGGGCAACCATGGGGCAACCATGACCTGGATGACTGAGAATCTCCATAGACATTTAGCTATGTACTTTGGTACTACAGGAACCATTTGCACTTCAGTTCGAGATACTGGCCTCAATGACTCGCTAAAAGAATGCAAATGACCAGCTGTCTACAAGGGGTAGAAATCCTTCCATTCCCCTCCATCCAGTCATTGCTGAAGAAGCTTCTTGGATGAGAAGCAAAACGTCTTCAAAAAAAAAACGAGAAAGTCCAGTTGCCTCTTGAAAAAAAGCACCTTTGGAATTAATGATCACATTATTTAGTGACAGAAGTTGAAATCACAATAATGGTCAAGTGTCAAGGACAACTTGTAATAATTTGCAGACTCATCCTTCCTAACTACTGTAGATATGTTTCACTTCCTTCTTATCTGTATTCCTGCTATTTAAGCCATTGAATTGCCTCAATTGTCTAAATCAAAGCCTATGCACTTACCTATACATATTTCATCATCTGTTTCTGCATCGCCTATACATTGAAATTTGAAATCATTCAAGGAGTCTGCAAATTTTCGTTTTGCTGAAGACAAATCTATAAAGAGAAGAAAGGTTTTTCAGTGACAAATAATAAACCACAAATTTAGCAAACCCAATTTTAGTAGCTTCTAAGTAATGTCCTTCATTCTGTCATCCAGGCTAGAGGACAATCTTTGATGTAAAATAAATAATAAAGGTTCTGCTGAAAGGAAAACTACTGATCCATAAGTACCCTTTAAAAATAGTTTTTAATAAATCCAAAAAATGAACATTATGTCATACAAAGGAAAATTGAGAGACTTGCTTCATTACGGGCAAATCTTCAATGTTCCAACAACTTTAAATCATAATTGGCAGCCCTCCTACTATAAAAGCTATCCTTACAACACATTATTTAAAGCTGTCATACTTGGTTAACTTTAAAAAATGAACACAACTTTCAGTTCCTGATTTTAGTAATTCTCTGAGGAAGGACAGGAAATAGAGCAGAGTGAGGATGTTTTAATAAACTATGCCCTTTATTTATTCCTATGTATCCTTTTTTCTATTTGAATAGTTCTAACATAACCATACCCATATAGTTTGTTATTACTGCATTTCACTTTGTAATGTTCCATTGTCTTTTTTCCACAACGAAAGCCAAAGAGCTGAAACATTCTACGTGACTTTGCCAGATAATGGCAAGAATGCTCTTTTGCTATCAGGATTGAAATGTCACATAGTTTTCAGAAAGGCTTTCGGCAAAGAAGGTTGGGATGGCAGGCACAAGCCAAGCATCGGGGGCCTACAGAAAAGCAGATCTAACTCCACCCTTCATCCTCACCAATATTTGTGCCCCACTATCTTGGCAAAGTTTTGAAATTTACTCTCATTACATCAAAGAAAATCTTGACAGAACAGTTTGCTAAGGCTGCATCCCAATTGGGAGGAAGGGAGTGTACAAAACACACTTATATCTATCCACATAAGAGGAATGGAGAATGAGAGCACACAGCCATGTATAAAATTAAAAGTGGAGTAATGAAGAGTTTTCTGCAAAACTGTGGGACTCATGGATAACCAATTAGCTACCACTTATGGAAGACTGATTTTGTATATAGTAGCTACAGCGATACTATTATATGTACCATGATGGAAAAACACTGAAATACCAAATGGATTGTGAAAATAGCAGAACATGTGGAAATGACACAATTGATCTTTTTCATAAGGGGTAAGACAACAAGTGGGAACCAGTTTGGTGCAGTGGTTAAGGCACTGAGCTAGAAACTGGGAGGCTATGGGTTCTAGTTCTGCTTTAAGGCATGAATCCCTGGATTATTTTCTCTCAACCCTAAAAAAAGGCAATGGCAAACCACTTTTGAAAAATCTTGCCAAGAAAATTGCAGGGACGTATTGTATATAGCCAGTCCCTGAGAAGTGGACACAATTGAATGAAATAATAATAATAATTTTAAAAAGACAACAAATACTTAAAGACTGGAAACCTGTTTTAGACTTTTTGAAGAAAATAGGGGGAAATGAATTGGAGATTCATGCATTTGCTCACTCATGGGATTGAATATGTGAAAACGAGAAACATGTTGTAACTTTGAAGAGAGAGAGAGAGGAGAGCTGATGAGTTTGTTGTAACTACCAAAATTGGAAACTGCTTCTCCTTTTCTTTTCTTTTCCTACCTGCAACTCTTTTCTACTTCTTTTATCTTATCTTTCTTTTTAAATTTCACTCTTATGTTATTTCTTTTATGTTACTTTCTTAAAGCGATGAGTCCTTTGTTAAGCAAGGTATAGGGAATCAAATAATATGGTTACTGAACGCAGCAAAAGCTAAAATTGTATGTGTATTTAAGTATGAGGATATGTTATGATGAGGGGATGAACAGATAAAAATATATTAAATTGGTTCATTGATTAGCTGGCCTCCCCAGGGTGCTCTGATCCCTCCCTCACATCTGATTGTGTGAAATTGGCATTCTCAATCATAGTTCTTTTGAAGATGACTGAACAGTTGAATGGGAATAGTTATAAAAATGGGCTATGAAAATAACTTTGGGAGACAGGAGGAAGAGCCTCAGCCTAGACAACAGTCCTAATAAGAAAAATTTGAGTCTAAAGAAGAGATGTGGGTAGAGAAAGCATCTCAGAGGGGACCCTCCCTGGAAATTAAAGGCAGGGGAGAAGAAAAGAGTTTTTTGGACTTGCAAGATTACTGTAACCTTATAATAATAGTATTAGTAGTCATGGTTATGATCTTTTGTCTGGACTACCCCAAAAGGCTGACAATAAGAAAAATGATGTACATGCTTGGGAAACTAGATTCAGTAGTTCATCTGCATTTAAAAGACAAAGGCTAAGACAGCAAAGCATGTTTTGGACAGGGAGGACCACTGGTTTGAAAGAAGGATCAAAGAGGCCATCTATGTCAAAACTGAACAGCTCTCTCTCTCTCTCAACAGAAGAGGGATATGACATATGATATACCCAGTCTACAACACAGTCCTTTCAACTGTTCCAAGAAGGCTCCACACCCATTTGCCCCACTCAGGTGACACAGATAAAACTCCAGGTGATCTTAATGACTTGCTAAAAGAATGCAAATGACCAGCTTTCTGCAAGGAATGCAAATCCTTCCATTCCTCACAATCCAGTCAGAGCTGAAGAAGCTTCTTGGATGAGAAGCAAAATATCTTCAAACAAAAACCAGAAAGTCTAGTCGCCTCTTGAAAAAGCACCTTTGGGACAACCATGACCTGGATGATTGAGCATCTCCATAGACATGCTAAGGAAAATTAATTCATCTTGCTGATAAATCACTTAGTGTAAAGTGTTCTTGTTTCAAAAGATAAGGCAAAATGGTAATGGAGCTGTTACAATGAATTCTGTCTTTCTAGTGACAGCTGTCAAAAAGAGCAAAGCAACTCTGGAAAATGAATCTACAACACAAGGAGGTCAACCTTAATTGTGTAAAAAGCAAATCAATATTAACTGCAGTCAGTCATACTAGAACACTGGGTCTTCTGTTCCCACCAGATGTTGTCTGATAAACTTAATTTGAATGGAACAACATAATCTACTTAATACATCAAATCAGATTAATTCCTGCATCTTTCCAAAAGCTTTAAAAACACTTCACTTCTATATTGTTCATGTCAGAAAATAAACAGGCAAAAATCTAAACCCATTCTGAAAGGGAAGATTCAGACTACTGCACTATCACTCGGAAACTATTCCTGCTTTCTGCTCTCCTAAAAATAATAAGAAAGCGTTCATTTCATAAATGTCGATGGAGATTCTCAGTCATCCAGGTCATGGTTGTCCCAAAGGAGGCAACTGGACTTTCTGTTTGTTTTTCTTTGAAGATGTTTCACTTCTCATCTAAGAAGTTTCTTCAGCTCTGAGAAGCAAAAGAGAAAAACAAAGCCCAGTTGCCTCTTGAAAAAGCACCTTTGGGACATTCATTTCATATGGACTTGCTTCCTTTAACTAGAACCATATACTAAACTTTTGTCTCTGAGCATTTTGGAGAGCATGATGTACCTTTTCCTCTTCATTATACGCACACGCTGTAAGCTTAGCAAACGTTTGCATTATGAAATATGGGCTTTTTGTCAAAAAGGATTAACTACAGCATCATTCAGCCTGGTCAGTATTTGGGAGGGATCCAATTGCCACATTCCATCAGAAAAGAGAAGTGGAAAGAGACTTGTGTGAAGGACGCAAACTCACTATGTGATGCTTACGAAGAGGCAGCAATTCAGACTTTGCAGAATGTATGGCTTAATAAGCTCTAGTATACTTAACTTGAATATTCTAAAAGCTAATTAGTTCTGGGGCTGGGATGGGGAACATGCTGCTGTGATGCTTGGAAGCCATCTATGCACACACAGTTTGTATCTGTAACAGGTGCATGACTATACACATAGAGGCACTGCTTACGTCTTTTCCGCTTAGAGAGATCCTATTTGTTCTGCCCTGATTAACACTATTGCTGCAGTCATCACTCCCATAGACGTTGTTTGGGGGGGGGGGGGGCAGCAGGAATGAGCTGTTTCAGAAATGTCAGTTCCAACAGCACTGAATCAGAAAAGTGCAAGATGGTGGGAAGAGTCATAGGCCCTGCTGAAAGCCGTATGGAAACACCTGGAGGGCTACATAAGCTTACATGGGCTTACATCTCATGGATTAATCATCTCAGTTAGGTAGGCGGGTAGGTAGGCAGAGGGAGGGGGAAGAGAGAGAAAGAAAAAGAGAGAACGAGAGAACGAGAAAGAGAGATGGAGGGAAAGTCTCATCTAACATATTTCCAATATATATATAATTAACATTGGACCATGAAAAAGAAAGATTCCTTCAAGTCAAGTTTCAAGGTCATGCCCACAGAGATTTCTTGACCTTTTCAGCAGTGATTTTCTTTAAAAAAAAAAATCTCAGTCTTGCAGTTCTAGGGTCCCCTGGTAATCTGTCCTTCCAAGTACAAACTAGGTTTGAGCTTCCATGGCTTTCCCAAATCAACCAAAGTCACCTAGGTGCTTCTTAAAGCATACAAATTGATAACAATACTGTATAACCCAGGTTTGCTGGATTTTAAACACCTAGGTTTTGAATGCCGAGTAAATCAAACTTTCTAATAATAACAGACTATATTGATCACTGGGGAAATGTTAGAACAATATCAAATTTAATATTCAGTCTATATTGTACATTTTAAACATTTTGTTCCTATTAAAACAGTACAGTGTATTCCTCTCTTTGCCACTAGAAGGCAATCTATACTATTCTGCAGAACGCAGAATAAGAATTCCCCAGAACAAGAAAGCAGGAAGGGGTGTGTTTCTTCACACTTCAGACAGAAAATCTGAAAACGATAAAGGAAATTCCATAACACCACAAATTCCATTAATTTGCTTTAATATTTTACATTCTCTCAGTTCAAGAAAGCTTCTTTTAACAACTTTTATTTCAAGGCAAACAAAATTGCCAGTTTGGGATCAGTTTTCTCATGAAAACGCTACAAAGTGTTAATTTAGGGTTGATATAAGAAGCCATTTTTCAGAAAGTTCTCCATAGAACTAACTGCAGTGTATAGCATTTTCTCCCTAATTATGCTTTACAGCATTACTCTGTATGTATTACTAATATGTATTAATAAAACATATTAGTTCAGATGCTATGGCATTGTCCTGAACTAATTGCCTACAGAATGGTTGGATCGAATTTATAATTTGCCATCTGTAACTTAACAAGGAAACAGAGCAACTTATATTTGTTTTAGAGAAAAATCTAAGGAGGAGGGAGGGAGGGAGGAAAGAAGGAAGGAAGGAAGGAAGGAAGGAGGAAGGAAGGAAGGAAGGAAGGAAGGAAGGAAGGGTACATGGCCACTTTTCCCATTGCAAAAAACACACAGTATAAACAAAACAACTGTTTATCATCCCAAAAAATGATATTTATGCTGATTGTAATTTGAAAGGACTACATTTAATTACACTCACATACACAAAAGGTACAAGTCATATACCAAGAAACTTAAGGCAGATGCTAACAACACATAATATGCATAATAGAAACTATTACTTAGAATTAGGCCATAGAAATCTTTTTTTTTCACATTAATGTCCTTCATTATTCATTCGGCTTGCAGAAAAAAAGGACAGCCTCAGGTACTCTCCAGTCTAAACACACTGGAGACAGCCATACAAAGACCCCAGAGAACGTAATTGTGAAGGGAATTCCCACATAGACAATGAACACTATTATTTGCACAACAGCGAACAAGTATTTACCACAAGAGATCAATTATCAGAGCATGTCAACCTGAAACATAAAATATACACAGTGGGACTCAGAAACATGAAAGACGGTACTGGCCAGATTACACTCTTCCAGAAAAGGAAGGCCAATTAATCCAAACAATTTTTGACACTGGCATAGTCCCTTTTTCAAAATTCCACAGAAACTCAGGGGAAAACAAATCTTTTAAAATTGCTGGAATGCAAGTAAAATAAGACAAACAACATTTCGAGAAATGGTTCAGTGTAAACTGTTAAATTACTGCACTGTATCTCTCAGCATTCTCAGAATATAATCTCAGGCTGTAATAAATTCTCAAGAGAAGAGAAATCCACAAATGAAATCCAGACACTCTCTTCACTAGCATTAGCATCCTGCTATATAGGAGCCATCTAAATTTCTGCTAGTAGGATTTTCAGTCAGCATTAGGAGCCCAGCCATGTTAGTGCCTGACTGTGCCCTGAGTATTCCAAAGACCTCCACTGCAAACAAGAGGCAGTTTAGAGTCAAGGGCCAAAACATTTGACACTATTGTGGCTGGAAAATCAGTTTTTGCTGCCTTACATTCCCTCCTGTAACCCTTTTCTTTCTCTACAGATTCTCTTTTTTTTTGCTTTGCTTTTTAAAGGCTGTCACCTTCATGATTCCTTCCCCTACCCTATGGCAGTGTTGGCAAACCTTTTTGGCAACTGAGTCCCGAAACAGGACAGCGCATGCATGCCAGAAACCGGAAGAACAGCCACCTGGTGCGCATACATGCACCAGGCAGCTGCTCTTCTGGTTTCTGGCACATGCATGCGCACCGGCCACTTGGTCTTCTGGCTGCCCAGTGCACATGCGCACACCAGAAACCCAAAGGGCAGGGGCTCAGTGTGCGTGCATGCACCTGTTAGATGATCTTCCAGTTTCCAGTGCACACATGCACACCGGCCACCTAGTCTTCTGGTTTCTGAGCTGTGCGCATGTGCGTGCCGGAAACAAGAAGCTCATCTTCATGGCGCGTGCATGCACGCAAAATGGCTGCTCTTCTGGTTTCCGGTGCTCCGGTGCGTGTGAAGACAGGCTGGCCAGTGTGCTGGAACCCAGAAGAGCAACTGCTCATGTGTTCAGAGAGAGGGCTCTGTGTGTCCACTTCCGGCACGCATGCCATAGGTTCGACATCACGGCCCTATGGTCTCCTCTCACTATTAATACCATACAAATCAATGGAAGTGACCTACAATTTACTTTTGCAGCAACTTTGACAAGCAGAGTTAATAGTAGCAGGCAATGCAGGAAAATTCATTGCCTATTACCTGAGAGACTTTCAAGATAACCTGCCAAGTCCCATTCTCTTGATGTATAAGGATAAGGAGATTACTCCCATGATTTGCAATGCAGAATGGACACTACTATCACTGGCTTAAATGGATCCCCCATATGCAATTAGATAATGTTTCAGACATGCAGAAAATAAGCCCAGAAGGTTTAAGGATGATTCTAAGAAACCTGGAGATCCAATGTAGTGTACTAGATAAGGCACCAGGCTAGAAAGAGGAACAATGGGCATTCTACTCCTACCTTAGGCATGAGGCCAACTGGGTAATCTTGGGCTTGCTCTCAACCCTAGCAAGAATTAGGCAATGACAAATCACTTCCGAAATCTTGCCAAGAAAACTGCAGGGGTTAGTCCAGACAGTCATCAGGAGTCAACACTGACTCAAAGGCATGCACAACACTAAGGAATTTAAAAAGGAACAAGTGTTTGGTTCTTTCAACAAGATTGCTTCAAAGACTTGTTATTCTAAAAAGAGACACTTCATAGAACAGCAGAATGATGAAGGGTAATTTTGCATTTGAACATCTTCCTTTTGTGTAATTTACAGTAAGGAGTAAGGATGTACTTCTCCATTTTTTGAGTTTCCACACATTGTAAGGTTATTGATACACAGCTGGGTTTCTAAATCTCCATCCTGTGCCTATGGACAGTGAGGTTCTCCAACAATTCAGTTCATCTAAAATCTAAGAAGGAACCGATAACAGAATTGCACTGAAACCCTGGTTCTGAGATACAATCATCACCACCACCATCATCATCATTTTAGCCATTGTCTATCCACTGTAGAATGAAGGCCTCATCTGCATGTTTCCAACCAATACAGTCCTTTTAAGTGAGCCCGCAACACTTGCTGATGCCATAAATCCATCTTGTTTTGGGTCTCTTTTGTGGATGCTTTTTATCAAATGAGATCCATTCTATGACTGCCTTAGTCCACCTGCCATCACCTGCTTATACTATACTATTACTATTACTATTACTATTCTATACTATACTATTACTACACTACACTA
Organism: Thamnophis elegans; assembly: GCF_009769535.1. NCBI lineage: Eukaryota > Metazoa > Chordata > Lepidosauria > Squamata > Natricidae > Thamnophis > Thamnophis elegans. The sequence continues at coordinate 81,891,951 of NC_045542.1, forward strand.
CACTACACCTCACTACACTATACTAATCATATTATATTTCATAATCTAGAATTTGAGAATTTGGACATTGGCTATAATACAAGCCAAGACTCTCACTCTATCCTAGTTTAGTGTAAATGAGTTAAACGCAAAATCAAGTAGTGAATTCATTCCTTGCTTGTCTATAATTAGGCAAAGGTAAACCCCTGTAAATGTTGTACTCAGGGAGGAAAATACATCTTAAAGTCTTGCTGAAGTTTATGATTGGGCAAAATTTGGAACAACTTTATTGCAAAAGCTTCTATTCAAAAATTGGACATTTGTAAACAAAAATTATGGAAACCAAAACTAGTTACTAGGAAGAGGAAGAGGAGGAGGAGGAGGAGGAGGAGGAGGAGGAGGAGGAGGAGGAAGAAGAAGAAGAAGAAGAAGAAGAAGAAGAAGAAGAAGAAGAAGAAGAAGAAGAAGAAAAGCATCTAGATGAGATGGCAGTACATAAATCTAATGAATAAAGAAAAGAAAGAAAGAAAAACAAAAAGAAATTAGACCAAATATAACGCTAAAATGGAAGCAAGCGGAAATCCATACGATTGTCACATTCCCAGATAAGAGAGCTTCATTCAGACTGCACTGCTGCACTGATAATTTGGTTTTTCTCTAATTGTTGGGGTGGAGATGAGAAAGAAGGTTGGCTTCTCTTATGCATGCGTGTGAGTGTGCAGACAGACTCAATTATTCTCTTTCATCTTTCTGTGGTAGTTCTTCCTCCAAGTTAAATTTTAGCTGTCATTCTCCTCCTAACAGCAGACTTCACTTCAGCTAAATTATTATTTTTGAACTGATTGTAGGATCACATATACATTTAGTCAGGAGGAGCCGTGGTGGTGCAATGGTTAGAATGAGGTACTGCAGGCTACTTCTGCTGACTGCCGGCTGTCTGCAATTTGACAGATCAAATCTCACCAGGCTCAAGGTTAACTCAGCCTCCCATCCTTCCAAGGTTGGTAAAATGAGGACCCAGATTGATGGGGACAATATGCTGACTCTGTAAACCGCTTAAAGGGCTGTAAAGCGGTATATAAATCTAAATGCTATTGCTATAGTCCTCCACTGCCCATCTTACCCAGAAAGTCAATGGGGAAATCAGTAGGGAAGGCTGCAAGCTGCTTCCACCTGCTGAGGACTCCTTCTCATCACTGGGGATTGGATGAAAGATTCCTGTAAAGGGGAGCTGAACTCCTTCAACAAGGTGCAAAAATGTTGCTGCTGCTATTATTAACATGGTAACGGTATATTTCTTCATCAACCCAGTCAATACAAAGGCTTTTCTAACTTGGCCCAATAACACAGCTAGATGTATAGGATCCCATTGACTGGTAGTCCTCAACTTATGACTGATTGGTTTAATGATGGTCCAGAATTATGATGACCTCAAAAAGGATGCTTAATGGCTCATAAAGCACCAATGGAGTTCCATGTATGGAGAGGACCTGAACTCCTTTGGCAGGGTACAGAAATGGAATTTCATTCTTGCAGCCTGCCAAAAGGGCACAGAGGGGAGTTGAAATCCTTCAGCAGACAGCTCTTTCAACCAGTCCCCAGAGAAAAGAGGGAAGTTAAAGCATAGGGAAGAGTGGTAAGGTAAGGGGCACGTCCTGCCTTGGGTGGGTTGCGAGACCCTGGGCGGCCAGGAACAGGTTACTTGCAAGTGTTTCTTTTCTCAAGAACTGGAAATCTCACTGGGATTTTGGCAGGGAAGATTTTCAGTGGCTGAATGGAACCTTCAGAATCTCCCACCACCACCCATGCTAAGCAGCCTGGCCCTCTCTTAGCTTAATAACAGTAGCACGTAGACTTATATACTGCTTCATAGTGCTTTACAGCCCTCTCTCTAAGCGTTTTACAGAGTCAGCATATTGCTACCAATTATCATGCTACTCATTTTACCAACCTTGGAAGGATGGAAAGCTGAATCAATCTTGAGCCGGTCAGGATTGCACTCTTGGCAGTGGGCAGAGTTAGCCTGCAATACTGCCTTCTAACCACTGCACCACCATGGCTCCACAACCTGCAAGATGACCTACAAGATTACTTAACAACCAGAATGGCAAGTGCCAGGATTGCAGTTGTTGAGAGAAGCAGTCACATTGATGTCTCGCTTGAAGACTGATTTGCTCAATGACTGACATTCTGGCACCAATTGTAGATATAACTGGGCTACCTTTAGTAAAGGGAAACAACAGCTTAACTCGTTTTTTATAAACATACAGACACAACAGATAATATAAAGACATGCATGAACACATGCAAGAATAAAGTTTATTTCTCTAGTTGAAGTATTTTTTTAATTAGCCTTTCCCCAAAAGTGTTCCTATATAATTGGATTTTTAACTGGGTCACAAGGCAGTGTTATAAAAAAAAAACCCTCCACTATAACATCTTCAGCGATAACTAGGAAAACTCATATAAAATTCCAGTGGATAAGGATTGCTTACATTGTGCCCCAATTTCAGTATTTTAAAAACAATAAAACCAAACTGTCCAAAGATGCAGTTCTATAAGAAACAGATGAAGGTTTTCTCAACCTCAAAAAAGAAACTAAGAGAGAACCTAGTTTCATCTTCTAAAAGGGAATCCTAAAACCTGTTACATTTCACAAATTAAATTAATTCCCTCTGTGATTTCCCCTGTGCATCGACATTATGGATGAAAAGAAAATTAGAATCAACACTAAGGCAGAAATATGAGACATGTCAATACCTCCAATGGTATATAAATTACAGCTTCCAATTATCTGCTAAGCATAATAGATACAACGACAGATTATAAATACTGAGACATCTATATAGAGAACTTAATTGTCCAGAGAAGCCAATTTTAATTGCTCTGTCCAAAAACCAATTTGATAGGAACTGGTGAGCCTGGGGTCAGAGGTTAGCCAAAAGTCTCCTCTCAATTAATGGGTCATCTTAAAACGCTTTACTTTAATGTGAATATATTTTATTCTATGTTATCTCACTGTAGACTCTTTTATCTCATTTCACTGTAACTTACCTTATTTTACTGTATCTACCGTCTGATTTGGGATCTACTGTCTGTCTTGATAAGGCCAATTTGCTAATCAGTAAAGTATATAATATTGTATTATAACCATTAATGTTACAGCTGCTCTCAAATATGGGGGAAGTGCTCTTTTTCCTCCTTCTCTGCTGTCCCAATATGGGGGCAGACAACGAGCATTGCTTCCTTAGCTTTGAAAAGCTCATGACTCAGTTCCTCATGGAGAGAAGCAAAGAAACGTAGGAGGAGAAGGAGGAGAAAGAACTGGTGGCAAACCTCTGATCTAAGACCATAAGCAATTCCCTTTAATGTTTTTTTCACATGAAAACATCTTCGTACCAACACCTTCCTTTCCATCTTATCAAATAGAAATATGCATTAAGAAATCTGATCATATTACCGATAAGTAAAAATCTGTGGATACCATTAGTTGTGGACACTGGTGATTATTATTCCTGGGTCCCCCCCCCCATTTGATTCTTGTTCATTCTTATGTTTTAATTTTTTTAAAAAACCTCGAGAGAGACACAGTTCAAACATTTTTGACCTATATGGTATTGCAACCAAATACAGATCCTCTATTATTCCCTATTTTACAAATATTTTTTCCTTTTAAATGTTGCAAATATAGGAAACAGAATTACAGCCAACATGATGCATATCTTGTGATGTCAGGGTCCATTTGGTTGAGAAAGGTACATGGATGCTTCAAAGAGATTTCACACTGGTTGAGCAATATAAATCCTCTACCACAAATCGTGGCCCGACAAAACCGCGCTTGTCAAAATAGCGGCGACAAAAACACGTTGCTAAAACCGCGACGTCATCACCGTGGCATCATCACCGTGGCGACAACAGTGCGGCGACAGAAGGGCGCTTTAAAACAGTGTGGCAACAGAAAGCCGATTTAAATTAAGGTAAGGGTTAGGATTAGGTTTAGGGGTTTGGTTTAAAGTTAGGTTTAGGGTTAGGTTTAGGGTTAGGGTTAGGGTTAGGGTTAGGGTTAGGGTTAGGTTAGGGTTAGGGTTAGGGTTAGGTTTAGGGTTAGGTTAGGGTTAGGGTTAGGGTTAGGGTTAGGGTTAGGGTTAGGGTGCTGAGCACTTCGGAAGCGCGGATTTGCCCTCCGTGGTTATGTCGTCGCGCTAGGGTCGCCTTTTTCCTTAGCGCTTCAGACGGCACAGATTTGCCCTCCGCACTTATGTCAGCGCGGATAAGGGCTTCGCGGTTTTGTCGGTGAACCACCACGAATATGGCATATTAACACCAGTCAAATCCAGTTAGATAGGTTACTACACATGGGTTGAGAGACCACAGGTATCGCCTTTGGAAAGCAATAAGCCGAGTAGCAAATGAGACAAACCTATTTCAGGTTTCTGCCTAGTGAGCTTCCTCCTCACCATAATCAACTGAAACCCTTCAAAGTCTTAGTAATACTAGACCTGAAATAATGCATCCAGTTTTGGTCACCACGTTGCAAACATATGTTGAGACTCTGGGAAAAGTGCGAAGAAGAGCAACTAATATATTAAAGGCCTGGAGACTAAAACATATGCAGGATTTGGATTTGGCTAGTCTAGAGAAAAGGAGGACTAGAGGGGATATGATAGCAGTCTTCCGTATTTGAGGAGCTGCCACAAAGAATAGGGGTTCAATTTATTTTCCAAAGCACCAGAGGGCAAGACAAGAAACAATGGATTGAAACAATAGATGGAAATCAAGGAGAGAAGGAACCTGGAATTAAGGAGAAACCCCCTAACACTGAGGACAATTAACCAATGGAACAGCTTGCCTTCAGAACTTGTGGGTGCTTCATCACTGGAAGTATTTAAGAAGAGACTGGACATTCACTTGTCTGAAATGATATAGGATCTCCTGCTTGAGCAGGGGGCTGAACTAAGGTCCCTTCCAACTCTATTCTGATTTTAAAAGCTTTCAGCCTTTCATCATCAAACATGGACATCTTGTGTGCATTGGCTATAGCAGTGCTCTCTCTCTGTAATTCCTGTCACACTATGTCCTTATTGTTTCTGACTTCTGTGAACAGCAAACACACTCTGAAGTCTACATTCTGACAAAAAGGCTTTCCAAGTCAAAAGACATTAAATGGAAGCAACTCTTTTCATGCCATTCCCAACTATTGTACTGGTGATTGATTGATCCGTATAAAGTTAGCAATGGGGATTGATTAATTATGTGTCATCAAGTTGGCGCTGACTTTTAGAACCATGTACAGATTTTATCCATAGTGGCCTGTCCCTAACCTGGAATTTCAGATCTTCCAAGGACGCACGCATGGCCACTGTAACTGAGTCCATCCATTTGCTGTGTATTGTCATCTTCTTCTCTTTTCCCAGCCTTCTCCAAAGAACTGGGACTTTACATAATAAACCCCAATAGGGTAATTTGAGCCTATAGAACAATGGGGCCCTTTTTAACAATGGGTCAGGGTCGACAGTGATAAATTGGCTTCTATAAAAGGAAAGGATAAAAGAAAGACATATCCAAAATAGGGCTGTATTGGCTCCAGTCGTCTGTCCCTTGCATGTAAACCTATTGGCCTAATTCTGGGGTAGGCAATTATTTTGACTAGGTGGCACATCTGTAACCTTGATAGACTTCCTTAATGGTGTATCAACATGGATATCATAGAGAAGTCCCCTCTTTTCACAAAATAATTTCCACAGTGGACCTGGCCAATCAAAACACACACAGAGAGACAGACAAAGACAAAGACAATGTAGGTCGTTCTTCAAACTTCTTTCTATCACTGTAGCTGACCTTTTTGTAATGTGGAGAGATGTCAATTTCTCCAAAAACACTGGAGAGGGGGGTGGGGAGGGTCTGTCATTTTTATTTTCCAGGAAGTCTTATGACATGAAGATAGTGCCAGAGCTGATGCCGGTTTTCTCATTTATTTATTTATTTTTTAATTGCAGAGCTTTGCAAGGGCAAGGAAAATTTCACAGGCATATTGATGCTGTGTCCTCTGGCCTTGTTCCTTGAGGGTTTTTTTGTTTTTTGTTTTTTTGTTTTTTGTGCCTTCAAGTCAGTTTTGTTTCCTGGTGACTGCATGGACAAATCCGTACAGTTTTCTTAACAAGGTTTTTCAGAAATAGTTTGTCATTGCCTGCTTTTTCCTAGGGCTGAAAGTGTGACATGGCCCAAGGTTGCATAGCAGGGTTCATGGCTAAGATCAGATCAGAACTTACTATTTCCCAGTTTCCAGTCTGATCCTTTAACCATTACACCAAACGGGCTCTCTTTTTAAAATAAATGCCTTCCAGTTAGTGTTGACTGGGCAAGTCCCTGCAATTTTCTTCGCAAGATTTTAGATTGTAGAAGTGGATTGCCATTGCCTCTTTCCTAGGGCTGAGAGTGAGTGACTGGCTCAAGATCACCCATTTATCTTTGTGTATAAGGCAGGGCTGGAACTCACAGGCTCCCAGTTTCTAGACTGATGCCTTAGCCACTACAACAAACTGGGCCCTCCAGACTGCTTAGGTCCCTCTAAAATATAAATGAAATTGAGATAGCATGAAATTGTCCTGAAAGCTTTCTCATGAAAAGTTTGTGTTCTTTGTTTTCTGAACAACTCTCCCAGGCAAACCTGTTGACATGATTCATCTATCTAATAAGCAAGAATCCTTGTAAGAGTTGAGCATTCTTTGAGCTTAGAAGCATTTCTCAATTATCCAAGGGTGTTTTTTTTAATGTGGCAATATTTCCCCCCATATATAGCAGTTCTTACATACAAGGGACCTAATTTGAATTTGACAGCAATGCATTTTTGGGCACGGGAATTCCCCCAATATGGGGGAAAATATTGCAGCATTACTAATTAAAAAAAACTTAGATAATTAAGAAATGCTTCTAAGCATACTCTATACTTTAGACAGTGTTCAGCTGTGCTTTAGGAAAAAAACAGGTGCAATTTGAATTATTATTTTGGATTCATAGTTCCTATCTATTGAGGAGGTTCTGACCAGTTCTGGAGAACCGGTAGTGGGAATTTTGAGTAGCTTGGAGAACCAGTAAATACCACCTCTGACTGGCCCCGTCTCATCTATTCTCTGCCTCCTAAGTCCCAGCTGATCGAGAAGGAATGGAGATTTTGCAGCAACCTTCCCCTGGAGTGGGGAGGGAATGGAGATTTTACAGTATCCTTCCCCTGGAGTGGGGAGGAAATGGAGATTTTACAATATCCTTCCCCTGGAGTGGAGAGGGAATGGAGATTTTACAATATCCTTCCCCTGGAGTGGGGTGGGAATGAAGATTTTACAGTATTCTTCCCCTGGAGTGGGGAGGAAATGGAGATTTTACAATAGCCTTCCCCTGGAGTGGGGTGGGAATGGAGATTTTACAATATCCTTCCCCTGGAGTGGGGAGGGAATGGAGATTTTACAATAGCCTTCCCCTGGAGTGGGGAGGAAATGGAGATTTTACAATATCCTTCCCCTGGAGTGGGGTGGGAATGGAGATTTTACAGTATCCTTCCCCTGGAGTGGAGAGGGAATGGAGATTTCACAGTATCATTCTTCTGCAGCGGGGAGGGAAAGGAGATTTTACAGTATTCTTCCCCTGGAGTGGGGTGGGAAAGGAGATTTTACAGTATCCTTCCCTTTACACCCACCAAGCCATACCCACCAAGCCACACTACGCCCACCAAGCCACGCCCACAGAACCGGTAGTAAACAAAATTTGAATCCCACTACTGACTAATACCCATTATGTCCTCTTTTTATAAATAGTTATAATTATATTATAAATAGTTCCAATGGTCATATCATATACAGTAGGTCCTGTGACTCTATGCATTAACATTGTATTAAACTGATGTGATAGGAAGACAAAGCCAAGCTAGAGATACAGCATAATGTCATTATCCAATCTCGCTGTGACTCCCATCCCCCTTTTCCCCATCCAGCTAAGGAACAAATATTTTCTGATTGTTTAAGACTGCTTGAAAAAGTGTTTGAAGTTGTGTTTTTGGCTGACTTTTATATTTTAAGTGGAAAAAAAGAAGCAGATCATACTGTCATTGAGCAGAACAGCATATAAATTAGGGTGAGCAGATTCCCTTGTGAATTGAGAACATCTAATTTCTAGAAGAACTGAGATTGCCTTGGAGGAGGCAGCTAAGTGCAAAAGAACTCACAAAATCACTTGTGATACATTCAATGTATCAGTCACTCTTCGAAAGACTCGTGTACAAAACCAAAGCTATTAATTCTTATATTCCTAAGAATAACATCAAAAGCTATAAGACAACTGAGGAAGTTACAAATAGTGTCAATGGCCAGTGCAATTGTCATAAATATCTGCCAGTTGCCAAGTGCCTGAATTTTCATCATCTGATCATGGAGATGCTGCAACACTTGTAAGTGTGAAAAACAGTCAGAAGACATTTTTTTCAGGGCCACTGTAACTTTGAACCGTCACTAAACAAATGTTTGTAAGTCAAGGACTACCTGTACAGAACTTAAAGGAATTAAAGCAAAGAATCAGTACTATTAAACCATGGATATCAAACTCCATTGTCACCAGTGGTGGGTTACGACTGGTACGCCCCGGTACAGGCATACCAGTGCCTACCAGGAGCACCAGGTACCATTCTGGTATGGTGCTACGGAGGGCCCACCTGCCCACCCATGCTCCTTACCAGTATTTGAAGTTTTCGTGGCTTCTGCACACGCGCCCGAAGCATACAGCGCCTGCATGATGCTCTGCCGAGCAGCTAGAGCGTCGTGGGTGGTAAGTACTCAGGCATGCGCTGCGCGGGATCCGGAACCCACCCCTGATTGTCACATATCACAAAATATCGTGATTTTTTTTGCCTTTGCAGAGCTGGAGTAGGTGTGGCCTATGTGTGTCACAACCGTCCCACAGTTTGATACCCCTGCATTAAACCATTCCAAACCCTTTCAAAGCGTTACGGGCATTTACTGAAAACAAGGCACCAAAACTATGGAACCATTTCAGAGCCTTTGAGAACGCAAAGGCCTTCCATTGACAGAACAACTAACAGAGAAGATGTCCTGTAGATCTCTTTGAAAAAAAGCCTTCCATACTTGGAGACAGGAGAAGGAATGCTCAGGCAGTCGGCTTACACCTCTCTTTAATGTTTGAGAGCACGTAAGAATACTATTCTAACAATTGCTTCGGTGGGATGGGGTAATAGTTTGCCACTGCAAAGTTATTAGCCTATATGGATAATGTTAAGCTGGCTATAATATCAGAGAAGATGAACCAGAGTTACTCTAAAAGAAACAATGTGCTGTAACATACATATCTATTTCTGTACTTCCTCTCAAATTGCAGCGGGTTGCTTAGTAACTTTATATTTCAAACAGGAAATGCAAGTTTTCCAAATTGTGAGGCTTCCTTCCAAGTTAGAAAGAAAAGAAGTATGAAAAAAAAAACACCATGCTGCGGCCAGCCCCTTTGGAGCCCACTTTCAGAATGGGGTGGGGGAGGAATAATATGTGGCCCTCCAGATGTTTCTCAACAAGAACTCCCAGCATTCCTCCCATTAGCTCTGCTAGTCAAGAATGGTAACTCAGCAACATTTGGAGGACCAAAAATTTCCCACCCATTTAAGAGGGAGTAATCATCAACTATCATTGAGTCTCCTGTGCGGTAATTTAACCAGACTAGCACTGTGATGTAATTTGTGGACTAAGTTTACATTTTCCCAGCAGTCTACTAAGATAGACATATACCTCTTCCCGCATTAGTTCATCCTAAGCCTAGAATAAGAATGATGCTAAAAATAGGTTTCTAGTTTCATCCAATTTCACTCAGTCCCAGTTGCTGTTCTGCTACTCCTAGTGCACTGCAGAACAAAGCTTGTTGCTATGCTTGAATGTGCTATCCGTCTAGTTTAGTGCTCTAAAGGTAAAAACTGGAAAGAAGAAGAACATCAGAAGAAATTCAAGCCCAGATAAAACACAGACTAGATCATCACATAGATATGACTCATGTTTAGCTGAACATATAGTTACGAAAGTACAATATTGAACGGGCTGTTACGCAAGAGGCCACATTCTATCCATCTGTTCCACCAATGAGTTCAATACCATTTTACTATGCACCTGTTTTCATGTGCATTATAATGCAGGTAGTCCTCTACTTACAACCACAATTCCACTCAAAATTCCCATTGCTAAGCAAGGCCGCTGTTAAGTGAGTCTTCCCCCCATTTTACAATCTCTCTTGCCACCATTGTTAAGTGAATTTCTGCATTGTTAAGATAATAACACAGCTGTAAAGTGAATCAGGTTTCCCCACCGACTTTGCTTGTCAGAAGTTTACAAAAGGGGATCACATGACCCCAGGACACTGCGACCACCATAAATGACTTCGTTGTCAAGCATCCACATTTTTTTTAATTTTTTTTTTAAATTTTTAATTTTCAAAACAAACATGACACATAAAATCTTCTTTCTTTACATACTGTAGAAAGTGTTTCAGTTGGTTACAAAAAGCTTTCATGCATCTCTTCCACTGTCATGAAGTATAGTTCATATTAACTCCAGTATTTTAACTCCAATGTTTATATATGTTGCCATCATCATACCTCCAGTTTTATTTGACTATCATTGTTTAGACGTCCTTCATCATAAAATATACCAAAATTTAATACATAACCACATACTGGCATTTCATTTACTATTTCTAAAATCCTCCAATAGTACTAAGTCCTTATATCCTATTCTAGCTAAACATCCATAATATTTAATAACAAAATTTTCCAATCCTCCTTTTCAAAACACTGTTTGCAATTTACATCCAGTTTCCTTATGATGTACCCATACCTATATATAAATTATTTATCATTATCCCTTCTTTATTTGACTATATCCGATATCATAACATTTTCCCCCTAATAGTCAAAACTTGACTCTATCTAATTTAGTTTTTTTTTTTAATTGACGTTTATATATAATCTAAAAGGTTTTCTGATCTTCCCTTCATGGGTATCATTCAATAGTCATATCCAATTATTGCTCATCATAACACTACACATGGTATACATTATTATCATTATCAATTTTTTATTTAACTATACCTATTATCACTAAATTTCACTAAGCATCCACATTTTGATCACGTGACCACTGGGATGCCGTAAGAGATTTTTCCTAAGTGTGAAAAATGGACAGAAGTCTCCTTTTGTTTGTGCCATTGTAAATTCAAAGGGCCACTGAACGAAAAGTTGTAAGTCGAGGACTACCTGTACAATAGCATTTCTGCATTTCCAAATGTTGTGTCATGAATAAGTGTTGAAGTCTTTGGGATTGTGAAGCAGTTTTAAGTATGACTTTTCAGAGAGATTTACAGATTTAGAAGATGTAAACATGAATAATGAAGGCAGTAATGCCTCTTTTATATTGGGAAGGTTACATGTTTAGCAACCCAACCAGGACCAACAATCTAGTCATTAAGCAAAGTAGTCATTAGGTGTACTTATGATCTTCTGGCTTTTTGTTTGTTTGTATGTTTTATTTGTGTGTGTGTGTTTTTTTTTTTGCTTTACATACCTATGAAGACCACAAATGCGAGGACTGGTTGCAAAGTTACTTTTGCATCTCCATTGTAATTGTGGTTGTCACTAAATAAGGAGTACCTGTATGGGAAAAGAATTAATCCTACAACTGACATTTTCCTCTATCTTACTGGTGGCCGCAAACGGATGGACCTACATTAGTGAAAGTCCTCTAGGGGCCATTTAGCCGGCAGAGCAAAGCTCCCTTAGGATGAATACAATGATGATTCACTAGCAAACATCCACACAGCTGCGGACTTTTTTACCCCAAATACTCGCTATGAAACTAAATCGCATTTCTATACAGCAGCTGTGAAACATAATAGGAAGGATTGCAATGCACTTGGAACACATTAAGCCTTGGCAAAACAGAGAGAAAGCAGCACCAAATGGCAACTAAGCTTATGCACATGGAACAGTGTCATAGTTATGTCCATTTTCCATAATTCTACAGTACTAGGATTCCTAATAAGCAGACTTGGTTTCTTTGGGGAAAAAGGCCTCCAAAAGCATAGGGATAGGACAAATTTCACTCTCAAAATATGTTAGGTATCTTAACAACATAAAGCAGTTGAGAAAGCGAGCAACATTTATTTTATTTGCTTATTTATTTACTAAATTTATATGCTATCCATCTCCTCAGTAAGGCGAATCCAGGGCCTACAGATCATAAAAAGATAAACAGAAAAGCAATTAAAAATGTAAAATTATGTTTTAAAAAACCAGCATCAAAGAGATGGATGGCATGGGGATGAGGTCTTCTTACCCTGTCAACCACGCCCAGCAGTGAACGTTCCCTGGGGTCCCATTTAGTGCTCTTCTCACCTCTTAAATTTATGGCCAATCTAACAACAACCTAATTCTGCTATTTTCCTTCTGCATGTTCCTCTTAGTTTTCCAAACTTTGTTCACATTGTTAATCAAAAGGGAAAAAAAAATCCCAGAACATCTGATCAAGAGATAGAAAACAAATAACAGAAATATGGTTGTCTTTGGGTCTCTTCCCCACCCCTTCTCCTCTTAATCTCTATCAGAATCCCATCAACCTCTTCCAGAATCTCCACATTCTGTGGAATAATGCCTGTGAATGCCTGATTTAAGGTATCTGCCTTTGCTAACAAAGATTCCTTCCTCCCATCTCTACAATATTTCTTTTCGTTCAACTTTTACACCAAGGTCCAATAGGAGCAATAAGGAGACATATCCATCCTTGCTGATGGACGGAGCCAAAAAGCTGGGTGGTCCTAGCAACAAGGGCGTGTCTTAACTGCTTTAACAGATTCAGTCCAGGAAACGAAGTCAACCCATGCCTGGATGCTATCTCCACCTCTATGGAGAAAGGCCTGGTATCGAACAGGAGGAACATTTTGGAAAAGATTTCTGCCACTGACTGCAATAGAAAGAAAATAGCCATCAGTATCAGGGCTGCTAATCCTGGCACTCTTAGGAACATGCTTGGAACATAATGGAATTCAGGATCTCGAAGTTCCTCAATCAGCCATGGCTGGATTTTCAGTGCTGGCAAACGAGAATATAATCTAAAAACTTCTTTGTTATCTGCACCAAAGCACATGAAGCTGCACCAAAAGTGCAGAAAGTGTGATACAGTAAGCTTGGACAATAAATACCAATCATACAGAGGCGAAGTAAGAAGAATTCAAGCATCTACCCTTTCCGAGCAAGTTCACAGACTTCAAGGAAATGTTCAATGTTATTGTATCTGGGAATGAAGCAACAAAGGCAGCTGAACAATAAAAAGAGTCCTGACATGTAAGATGTCGACATCCCTTCCCCCAAGCCATTGTGACGGGAAAGAAGCTAAACATTTTCAGTAGAAATTAAAACTGCCAGTCATAAAATTAGACCTTTTCCTTTTCTTTTTCTAGACTCTCCAGTTTGGCTTCCAAGGAGAGCTTGGGGAAAAATTGCTCAACTTTTGCAAACAAGTCTCCTTTTCTGCTTTACTCATGAAGATAAGACAGTACTGTACCTTTGGAGTCAGATGCAGATTTAGCTTCATTTTAATATACAACCTTTCAAAGCAACCTGAATTGGTATTGTAACTGGATTTGATATTCAACTGCATCCCTTCTATGAAATCCAAACTTGGTCAGGGCTCCGTGCAAATGGAAAGCTCCCTTAGAAGAGAATATAGCATTGTTAGAGACCCCACACATTCACTTCATGGTCTATTTCAGTTGCTCCCCTCCGGGAGAAGATTTTGTAGTATTTCTAGCAGACTACCAGAGTCTGTAACAGTTTTGTTCCCTAGGCCATCCGTCTAGTAAACTCGCAAGAGTTGTTTTTCTCGGCATGCACATTGTGTACATCTGAACTAGACTGTGTTGTTTCGCCGTGTCACATAATATATGTTGGTATATGCATAATTTTGTATGTATGTATGTATTTATTTATTTATTTTGTCATGTTTATGCAGTGTATGTTGGAGGCAGGGGTGGGCTACTGGGGGTTCGCAGGGGTTTGGGAGAACCTCTAGCTAAGATTCTGTGCAGTTTAGAGAACCCCCAATCCCACTCCTGGCTGGCCCCATCCACCCCACCCCGCTCCTCCCAGGAGTCCCCACGTAGCCCGATTTGGGTGCAGGTAAGTGCAGGGCGCGCATGGAGGCTCATGGAGGGCAAAAAATGGGCCTACTGGAGCCTGGGAGGCTCCATTTTCGCCCTCCCGGAGACTTAACAAAAGCCTCCAAAACCCTCCCCTAGTCTGGGGAGGGCAAAAACGCCCCCCCCCCCACTGTGGTGCAACTAGGCCATGCCCACACCCACCCAGCAACCAGGCAGAGAGTCCCTTGCTAAAAAATGTGAAGCCCACCCCTGGTTGGAGGTGATGACGCTTTGAGAGCTGTATGCAACAAAACTACATTTTAATGCTGATTAGTGTACGCTCAAAGTGAGAATAAAGTTATTCTAAGTCTATAAGGAGTCCTTGGTGCTCTCTGTGCTTTGCTGCTTCCTTGCAGATGTTTCATTATTCAAGTAGGTAACAACCTGAGTGCTGGAATGTTACCTTATCAAGTAACAAAATGTCTGCAATCAAACCGCCAAGTTCAGAAAGCAGCAAGAAATGTTCACAGAAATGTTCCCTCTAAATTATTCCCTCAAAGGAAGCATACATAGATTTCCTGTTTTTTGTAGCTGCTGAAATACACAGGAGAAACTCCAGTGCTTCATTCTAAACCTGATGTCTTTCTTCAATTGCAGTTTTTGATTGAGGGACAATAAGCATTTGTGCAAGGAGCAGGATCTAGAAACAACATACATAAATAGTCCTCCCAATATATTATCTCTATAATATAACATGTTAAAGTGTTATACAGGTAGTCCTCAAGTTACGACCACAATGGAGCCCAAAATGTATGTTGCTAACTGAGAAAAGTGTTAAGTGTGTCTTGCCCTATTTTACGACTTTTCTTGCCACCTCTGTTAAGTGAATCACTGCAGTTGTTAAATTAGTAACATGGTTGTTAAGTGAAACTGGTTTCCCCATTGACTCTGCTTGTCAGAAGGTCGCAAAAGGATATCGCATGACTCCTGAACACTGCAACTGTCATAAATATGAGTCAGCTTCCAAGCATCTGAATTTTGATCAGGTGACCATGGGGATGGCTGCAACTATCATAAGTGTGAAAAATAACCATATGTCACTATTTTCAGTGCCATTGTAAGTGAACAGTCACTAAATGAACTTCTGTATGCCGAGGACTACCTGTAAATGGGAATAGGCAGGTAACAATGTCAATGTAACTAATATTAATAACAGATAATCTAACAATATCAGAGAATTAACAACACTGATTTTCCTTAACAGCATATTGAATTTCCTTTTGCAGTTTCATGTAAGTGATTCTTAATGGCTGAAGGCAACTGATTTATTGACTATATATCAAGCTTTCCTAGGTTTAATAAAATGTACATGTACACTTCCCACAGCAATCTTTGTTTTCTATGATACTTTTTTCTAACACTAAGCAACACATTTAAAACATTTTATCCACGCTAAATATGATGTGATCCAAATATGGATTAAATACAGACTTTACGTGCCTCCAAAAAGCTCTTCAAAAGAAGAAACATAAGACGTAAATGTAGGCAAGATTTTATTCTATGACTAGACTAGAGCAAAGATCAAATTATGACCAAACTGAGAGGGACAATTTATAAACAAATCTAATTGCAGAAACATTCTCTTATAACTCTTGCCTCATCTCCACCTTAACCTCATCGCCTTCGGCTTACCCATTGCCACTTTTTAATGACTAGGCAGAAGGGTTCATCTCCTAGCAACATCAGGGCAACAAAAGCACCAACCAAGAATAGGTAATGCTTCCAATGTCTTGCCACATTTTCTTTTTGGCTTTCATTTCAACCCATTTATCTTTACCCTCTTCATTTGGGCTTGCAATAACTTTGAAACAAAAGGAACTCAGGGAGACACATTACTGGAAGATTCCCTTCAGTTCCCTTCACTGAAGAAGAAGCCTAAGGTTCCATTCTAAAAAAATCATAATGGAGAAAAGTTATTGCATTTTGATCCCTATTAGGCTGATCAGCAAGATGCTAAAATCCTCCTTTGCATCGTTTTGAACATGAAAATGTTTGGTGATTATGTGATTTACTACAACAAAAAAAGGAACATCTTTAAAATACCTGAAATGTGTTGACAGCTAGTTATTTGCCTTAATAAAACCAAATCTAAACATCTGATTAGGGATCCGATCTAGGCTATCACATGAAAACTTAGATTTAAAAAATAAAAGTCACTATAAGGAGTCCTGGTAGTGGGAGGATTTGCTTCAAAGTCTTCTTCTGATCCCAATGGTGAATGAAACTATTCATACACCTATCAGCTATATAACATGATCTGTTCTCCCACCAAAGTCCTTAAAGTAGATAAAGAGAACCCAAATAAACAAATGAAGGGAGAAACATTATAGAGGTAGTAGTAGACTTACAACCAAAATTGAGAGTGAAACTTGTCACTAAGTGAGTTGGGTATTAAATGAATCATGCACAATTTTATAACCATTTTTTTTCTGCCATTGTTAAGTGTATCGCCACAGTTTTTAAGTGAATTAGATGGTTGTTAAGCGAATCTGGCTTCCCCCATTGACTCCGCTTGTCAGAAGCCACAGATGGTGATCACATGACCTCAGGACACTGAACTATCATAAATGATTGTAATATGAGTCGTGATGGTGCAGTGGTTAGAATACAGTACTGCGGACTACTTCTGCTGACTGCCAGCTGCCTGCAGTGCAGCAATTCAATCCTCATCGGCTCAACGTTGACTCAGCCTTCCATCCTTCTGAGGTCGGTAAATGAGGATTGTTTGGGGGCAATATGCTGACTCTGTAAACTGCTTAGAGAAGGCTGTAAAGCACTGTGAAGTGGTATATAAGTCTACTGCTATAAATACATGCCAGTTGCCAAGCACTCAAATTCTGATCATGTAACTGTGGAGATGCTGTGAAGGTCATAAATGCAAGGATGAGTTGTAAGTCACTTTTTTTCTGTGTTGTTGTAACTTCAAAGAGTCAGTAAACGAATGGTCATTAGTCAAGGACAACCTGTACTTTTTTATGTATTCATTGAGGAAAATGATCCAAAGCTACATATTTCTGTGTTTACATGAATCTTTGCTTTCAGTAACTGGCATTTTGTTTAGTTTTAGGCTTGTGTGAAAAAAACAAATACATCATGTTTCGGTTTAAAATGCATGCAGGAAAATTCAAAAGGGTTTACAAACTTTTATGTACCACTGAACTGTACGTGTCTCTGTGATTGTAGAAATAGTTCCATACAGGAAGTTCACCAGGATTGAAAGAAAAATAAACTGTATTTTTCTAGTAGAGTATAATGCATCAGAACAGATAATAACAGTTTCCTGCACTGATAATTGAGAGTCGAAAATAAATGTTTGGAAGCAAGGTCTGAATTTATTTTTCATTCACAATAAGATATGCAGAAACATCTGGTACCAAGATGAAATATAAGCACCAATTATATCGACAGAAATTGATTAATATCAACACTATTTCTCAACACATGTAAAGTCAATTCATGCTATTGGAACAACAGAACTCTGTACAATTTCATCCAGCAGTGAGCGTGATGATGAAAATATGAAGAGTGTATATGCCAAAGCAATTATTATTTGAAATAATAAATTAAAAAAACCTTACAAAACCAATAATGCTTTACACAAAAAGAAAGAGGCAAAGAGTAAATTGTAATATTCAATATGGAAAGCAAAAGCAGAAGAATTTGAAAAACCCAACACTGGCAAGGACAATGGGAAAAAACAAAGAGTTATCAGGAAGATATTTCTCATATCTGCTTAATTATGTTTTGCAAAGACCTGAACTTTCCAGAGAGAATTTCCTATGTTCAGTGATGGAAATTCTGTCTGACGTCTTTGCTTTTGTTATCCTGTGCTCAGAAAGCTTGGATTGAGGCTGCAATAATTTCCCCTTACTTTACTTTAAGTCGTAATACGTCAGCTCTAAGTTTGTTCCGGAAGAGGATAGGGAATGATCATCCTTAATAGATACTAGACAATCCACGACCCATTGGCTCCTATAATTGTTCCTAACCTCTTTATTAGCAGTAGCAATTGGAGATATTTGAATGTTCTTCTATGTCTGTGTTCCTGTCATGTTATGTTTGTATTTGTATACACATGTGCACCGGGAGTATATACTGTGTGTTCTGAGTCATATAAGGAGGAAGGAAGGAATTGAATAGTCATTAGTGCTTGGGGATTCTCCTAACTATTTCTCCCATAGGGGATTTTTCTCTGCAGCCCCAGAGTGGCCCAGCCCATTTTTAGCCAGGGGATTTTTATTTTGGCCAGCTTCTCCCTAAACATCCTATTTCATCCCATTCTGTTTAACTTTGCAGATGTATTTTTCTCAGCAGAAGACAGAGTCCCAAGTCCCTTTACTTAACTTCTTTCCAACCTTCTGTTGGACTGGAAAGAACAAAAGGCCTTTCCAATATCAAACAAATGTCTGAATTTGTTTTGTCACAGATTCTGTATATTTATAAGCATGTACAGATGAGATCAGGCTAAATTCTTATGAGTTATATATTATTCCATTGGGAAAAGTGGGATTATTTCAATCCTATTGTTCCATAAAACTAAGTGCAGGCATTCAGTGAAACAACTATTCCTTAACCAAAGCGAAGTCAGAGACTGTTGAATTGGATTAAAGTGTTGAGTTTTGGCAATCTTCTAAACATTAAACATGTTCCTGCTACATTATACACGTACAATTAAGGCTTAAAAGGAACAACCAATTCCAAAGATTATTAGTCAGTCTCATCTTAGCCAAAATGAACTTGGAATAAAATATTATATGCTATTGTGAGCTGCTTAAAATAGCTTCACAAATTTCAAAAGAACCAGTTTAGTCCCACAATCACTTTTTATAAATCCAAAAATATCTAGCAAAAGTTTTATGACAGATATGCATATTTCACAGCATACATATACTTCACTGCATGTAAACAAGGAAAAAAAGAGCAGAGAATCCCTTTGTATGCTGTAAGGAAGGAAGAATTATATAATTTCATTTTCATTTTTTTTTTCATTTTACTTTATTTGTATGCCGCCCTTTTCCCTGGAGGGACTCAGGGCGGCTCACAACTCAAGGGAGGGGAAAGACAGACAAAGTTACAAAACATGAAGACCATACACAGTTAAAAGAAGCACAACAATCATACCATTCGAAATGATATAATCATATAATTTTTCCCTATAAATTGCATTTTTGATATAATTGCAGGTCTAGATTATAACCACCATCTCAGTTCTGTTTTTAATTTTTTTCAAGACTAAAATTACACATGGAATTTGACCAGACATACCTTATTGAATTTCTATGCATTTTTATACAGTATATTGTCTCAACGCATTAAAAAAAATAGGTATTAACCGTCAGCACGAATTCAGACTTGTCTCTTGCCTTTTCAGATTCTTTTATGGAATAGCAATTTGGACAGTATCTAGGTTAGAGAAAGAGAAACAATGCACAACTTGGCATCTTTTTCAGGGAAAAGGCTTATTAAGGCATAGAAAGGAAATATGCACTTTTCCCTCCATCCTCCTCCTTTTAAATCAATTTTTCCACTCCTCAGCAACTTTATAAAGATATGTGGAATTCAAGTCCCAGAATTCCCCGGCTAACATGTTATAGTTGCTGAGGGTGGGAAGCACTAATTTAAATGGATAACAGGGTCCACCATGAACAGCAAAACTGAAACTGGGAAACCTCAGCTGCCATTTCCAGAATGCTATATAAAAAGTATTACTGTCATTTTATTCCACCAGCACAGTTCGTAAACCACAATACTAAGGTTGAAAGTGCAGTACGACATCAAGAACTTCCATTTAAACAGGAGAGCACATAAAAGAAGACCAACATGTTTGCTTCTTGAGGGTAATTAATGCACATCAATGAACATTATTCATTGCCACTATTTCTATAAGGAAGGATACCTGTTTAAAAAAAAAACAAGGCAACTGTTTCAGTAATGATATTCTATTTTCTTCATTACTGGTTCGGTAGCAGGAGTGCGCACATCTGAGCATGCAGAAGGTTCTTGATAACATCTGGGTGGGTGGGCGGAGTTTGCGCTGCCGCCACTACCAATTCGCCTGAACCTGTGCGAATCAGCAGCATACTGGAATTATTTCATCAAATGAGCAAACCAGTGTTTTTTCTTTTCTTTTCTGAGGTTACTGCCCAGTCACAAATTATGGGAAATGGCTTTACAAATTTCTCAAAATGAAATAGAACTAGGCAAGATGGGCGGAATTATTTTATTTTTCCTGGAAACTAAATGTTTCTATACTTCTCCCAACTACGCATATGTGCTATGAGGGCTGATGCTAAGTTAGTGAACTCAGAGCAAGGTATTCCAGAAAGCTGCCTAACGAAATGATCTTGGAAGTGGGTTCATATAGAAATAAATGAAAGCATTAAAAAGAATTCCTTCATGGTCTGGCTTCAATATGAGAAGTGGTAAGCTGGTTGATTGCAACCACAACCGTTTTTAATTCTACAAAATAGCTCTGAATCTAATCGTAGCATTACTCTGTCGGAAGAGGAGGCTGGAGGCCTTCACTCACAAAAGGATGCTAATATGGGACCCATTTATAAGATCCTCTGATGGTTCTTGTTTTCAAATGTGACCCCCTCCTGTTGCCAAAAGTGCCAAATGTATCAGTTTGTTGCTTTATCACAAATACAAATAACATATTATTTTGGCACAAAGATAGAAACAAATTCAGTTCCAAATGCCACAAGCTATATAAATAGTCCTTAATAATTAAGCAATACAATGAATATAAATCCTGCTGCTAATTGGAAGAAGATGCAACATTCTTTTCTATGAATATTTTTTATTAAAAGAAGATTTTACCAATATGCTTTAAAACTATAGAAACATGCAAGAAATATAAAACAGAAAAGGTTATAAAATGATAAAAAATGTTCTTTAAAAAAGGATAAAGTTTACCCCTCAGTTATTTCTGTTAGGCATAATTACTGATTGTACAGTTGTAGAGATTAATCTGATTTAATAACTACAGCTAGATTGTTGGTGGCGCAATACTGGAAGAAGGAAGATTTGCCTACTATTCAAGAATGGACATTGAAAGGGAAGAAGGCGGGGCTTAGCAGTGAGAAGACGGAGTTTCAGGCTATTCCTGAAATTCCTCTATTCCGAAGGATTTTTGGACGGGTTCTTTGAACTCTAGCTGTCCCGGAGACGACAGTGAAGGTGAGGAGAGACCCAGGACCTCAGAGACACCCGCAAAGTCTCTGGGGGGGGGTATTAACTCCTCGTGCCAATTCCTTTCTGGATTAGCTGCGTGCTAACTGAAACTGTAGGTTGCCCCTAAGAATGGCAGAAGTGATGTCATCTGGTAAGCTGATTTTATTATTCAAGAGAGACTGTCCGCATTAAAAGCTTAAGCTAATTGAAACCAAAGTATAGAAGAATTTAGCGGCGAATTGGTTTTTTTTTTAATGGATTTATGGCTGGTGGCTACTTTACTTCTTAAACGCTTCAAGAAACTCTTCGACATCCTCCCCCCTCTGACTCTCCCTAAGTGGATCGTAAAGTTTATTTTCTACTAATTAGCCCTTCACGATCTGACATTTTTATTACTTGGCTCTGTTTACGATCAGATAAAATTGCACAGCTTGCAAAGAGACTAAGAAAAGTGCTTCGAAGTCTGTGGGAAAAAAAGAGCTTGCAATTTTTAACTGCGACACATCATGGCGTCTCAAAATACCTCTAAGATTTCACTCCAGATTCTTTTTTCCGCATGTCGAGAGCTTTTTGACTCTTATCAGAGACTGGAAAGAAAATTGGATCATCTGATTTTAAAATATGAAGTAAAAACTGAGATCGTTGAATGTTTAAATGTTCCTGAAATACAAATGGAAAATGTGAGAAATGGTGTCTGGTCTATCTCAGAGGAAGAAAGGAGTGGGGGGAGCTATAAAGAAGACTCATTTAAAGAGACAGAGTGCAGGAGGAATGGAAAATCCACCCTTGAGAATTAAAGTCAATTTGAAAAATTTTACAAGCCTGGGACAACATTATTATTTCATCACTGACATTCAGAGTCAAAAGGTGCGAAGATATCTTTGTCTGGATTTGCTTATAAAAACATTTGGTAAATTTATCCAATGAATGGCTATTGGACTGAGAAAATCTCGCTGTTGGAGGGACACAGGCTGACAGATGGGAGAATACAACTTAAAATTAGCTAAATCTGATTACTTTAATTTGTAATAGATATAGCTGAATAATAATTAACATTGATGGTAATATATATAATATGGAATTGGCTAATAGACTGAAGAATGCAATTGAAATCTAGCTAAACCTAATTGCTCTCTTTGTAACAGATATAGCTGAATAATAACTGATACTGATAGTAATGTATATAATGTGGAGTTGATATGATATATAACAATTGGATATGAGAAAATATTTTTGAATTATACATAAAGAGTATTAACTACAACAATTATTACTATTATAAAAACTAAATAAAATACATACAATCAAATGTTAATCAATACTGGGAAAATGTTATGATATATGATATAATTAAATATTATGGATGTTCAGCTAAAATAGGATATGAGGATTTGATGCTAATAGAGGATTTTACAAGCAAGTAAATGAAAGGCCAGCATGTGTTATGGATTAACTCTTTGGCATAGTTAAGGATGAAGGATGTTTAAATAACTATAGGTAATTAAAACTGAAGGTATAATGATGTTAATATGGTAAACATTTGAGTCAAGATATTTGAATTAATATGAGTTAATGGAAGAGATGCACCAAAGCATGTTGTAACCAGCTGATATACTTCTTTTTTTTTATAATAGATACCTGTGTTTTGTTTTCCTTTCCTGCCTTGTCCTTTGTAGTTTTTGTCTCTTTTTTTGTTTTATTTTTTCTTGCCTTTTCTTTTTGTTTTGTTTTTTTTTCCCACTGGTGTGGGCAGGTATTGTTCAAGATTATTACTTGTATTAATATTTTTAAATAATAAGTACAGTCAAATGAAAATGGATATATAATAATGCTTGAGGGAATATGAGTTATGTTTGTTGATTGTGGAGGATCTGTAATCGATTGATACATTTTCTACAGATGTAAAGAAAGATGCTGTACTTGTTTTAATTAAAATTAAAAAAATATTTATTAAAGAAAAAAGAAAAAAAAAGAATGGACATTGAAAGTAACAAACCTAGCCGAGATGGCCAAAATATCAGCATATCTTAAGGACCATTCAAACGAGAGATACAAACTGGAGTGGAAAAGATGGATTGATTATACTCAAAACAAATATGGGACTAAGAAACTCTAGATAGTTTACGATTAGAGATTAGGAATTATAAATTATTCAGAGTTAGTCCAGCAAGGAGGAGCTAGAGTTCAATGGAAATACGTTGTTCACCATCTTTTTGGTTTTTTTTTTTCTTAAATTGTACCTTAGATTCTCTTTGTTAAAGATTTATACGCTGTATTGGTTCTGGGAAGTCGGGGAGAGGGGGAAGGTTGGGGGGCTTGTGGGGGGAGGGTGGGGGTGGGAACTAAACATTTGTAAAAGTTTGTGTTTTTTTTTCAAAAATGTTTAATTAAAAATGATAAAAAGTGAAGAATAACAAAAAAGCAAGAAAAAGAAAAATTTCCAAAGAAACAACTTCTAATTTTTTTGCAGCAGTTATAAACATAGCAATGACCATCTCCACCTTCCTGTATTATATGTCATATCATATATATGTTCTTCCCTTTAAAAAAAACCTTTTAATCAATAAATCCTGAAACCATAGATCATTTTTATCAATTTTTCAGTAAAAAATCTATGAAGGGTTTTATAAAAGCAGTTGTAAAGATGCAACAGTCTTTGGTTTGATTCAAACCAAAGTAATATTTAGCAATAGACAGAATCTGAGAAGTGATGTTGAGTAATATTATTAAAATATTTTAATAATCAAGCCTAGTCTTCATTCTGTTTTTAAACTACTTAGCCAAAACAACAGTTTTCCACTAAAAACCCAAAAGTTAAGAAACAGACAGACACAGAAGACTTCATCCCAGATTGTTTGTTCCTAAATACCAGAATGTGATTTAATGTCAAATATGCAATGTTGCAGTAACATCTGAGCTACCTCACCACCAGTGGAATGTTTCAGGGTTTGCTTGGGCACATATCAAAAGGCCATTACTTCTATATTGTAAACTATAAATGCTTTTTGTGCCACCAGATGCAGTCATCTGATAACCACTAATTATTACAGGTGATGTAGTACACAGGTGGAGCCTGGTTTTATAATGCCCTTCTCCTACACAGCAAGACAGAAAGATCTTGATTATGTAGAACAATAAAGCTTCCTGAACACTTTTGGAGGAAATCTTGTAGATTTTTGGCTGATAATCATTGTGGGGGACGACACTCCTGTAATTTAGCCTATCACCACCATTTTATAGATATCTTCTATTTTTAAACAATGGCAATGCACACCCTTCAGTATCTGTTGACTCCACTGCACATGAAAGAAACATAGGAAACATAAAACTATTGTTAAAGCACATCAACTACATGAAGTACAACTGGAATATCCGTAGAGATTTAAAAGTAGTGGCTCTGTTGAATGGAATGCAACTCAAGATATACCAAGTACTGTTGTTAGATAGGCAAATGGGATAGTTGTGCAAGTTGTGCACCTTAAAAACAAATGGCAACTCAAAAAGAATTTGACTCAAGGCCAAGAAAATGTGGCATATGAACCACTTTTTGACCTGACAAAGATATTTTTGCCTCTGTTTCACATAAAATTCAAGACTGATGAAAAATTTGGTGAAAGCAATGAACGAGATGAAAGTTTTGATTATTTGAGATAGAAGTTTCGAAGAATAACTGATGCCAAGATTAAAAAACACATTTTTGTTGGTCCACAAATCAGATATGTCATCAATGACAAGCAGTTCGAAGATATGTTAGTGGAGCCACAGAAAATCACCTGAAAAGTATTTGAGGATGTTGTTGAGAATTTTCTTGCCAACTACAGAATGCCAAATTACATTCCGCTGATCGACAAATCAGCTGAATGCAACATACAAGATCATTAAGTGTAACATGTCACTGAAGATTTTGAGTTTTTTGAGTTTTATTAGAATTTGTAGGCCGCCCTTTTCCCTGAGGGGACTCAGGGCGGCTCACATAAAACTGGGAAGGGGGGAATACAAACATCAAGAAAGAAACATATAATAAAATGGTAGGCAACATACATTCATCATTCGGGAGGGGTAACTATCCTTATCCCCAGGCCTGACGGGCGAGCCAGTTCTTCAAGGCTATGCGGAAGGCTTGGACGGTGGAGAGGGTACGAATCTCCACGGGGAGCTCGTTCCAAAGGGCCGGGGCTACTGCTGAGAAGGCCCTCCTCCTTGTGGTTGCCAGCCGACACTGGCTGGCCGATGGGATACGGAGGAGGCCTAGTCTATGGGATCTTATTGGTCGCAGGGATGTAATTGGCAGAAGGCGGTCTCTCAAGTATCCAGATCCACTGCCATGTAGGGCTTTATGGGTGATTAATAGCACCTTGAAGCGCATCCGGAGATCGACAGGCAGCCAGCGCAGCTGTATTCACACTGGGACTTCTTTCCTGAAAATCTAGGTTCAGTCAGTAACAAACATGGTGAAAGGTTTCAGCAGGACATTGCCACAATGGAAAAACAGAATCAGGGCAACTGGAATCCAGTAATATCATATAAAAATCAGCAGCAACCCTATTGAACTCATGCAGAATGTCAGAAACATTATGTGATTAAATACATTATAGTCATTAGACATTAATTTCATATTTCTCAAGTTTCCTACGTGATATAGTCAAATTACGTTTGTGTTCATTCTAAAGTCTATCATAATCATCAAAAGTTTTTTAGGAAGCAAAGCTTTCAGGAAAAAAATGTTCTCCAGTATTACATAAATACTCACCCTTGCAGTATTGCAGTATTGTTGCAGTAAGGTAAAATAACTGTGAAAATTACTTTCATATATTGACCCCCGTTTGGATTTACCACTCTTGCCTCACATCTGGGCCTGCAAAAACATTGTGCTTTTGCACGTGCATGAATGACAATCTCTTTCCCCGCTGTCTTTTGCTGAAGCCTCTAAAGCACATTGTTCTGAATCTTTTGACAAAGCATAATCCTACGGTTCATTTCACTCACATCACAAAAAAAAGGGTTCCGAGGCATGAAATTCCTCATTTTTGTCAGAGCAAAAGAGAGGAAATAAACTCTGTAAACTGAAGACTCAACAGATCGACATGACAAAAGGACACATGACTAATAGCGTTCTGTTCCATGAACTAAAATTCTATTATTTTTCCAAAGACTGCATACAGCAGTCTTTCACTAAGATGCTCAAGGCAGCGTACAGGGCGTTCCCTCCTCCTGCTCTTCCCCATATCCTGTAAGAGTAGGCTGGGCTGAGAACAAGTGACTAGCTCAAAATCCCCCAATGAACATCCATGACTGAACTTGAGTCTCCTCAGTGCCAGTGCAACATTTTAACCATACATCTCAGGATGAGTAATTCATTTCCATTTAAACAGAACTCTATATCTGAATTCTTTCCCGATGAAAATATGACGTCCTATTACTGCTATAAGTACAACCATATATAGATTGAAATATATTTCAAGATAAGAGAAGGAGGGCATGTTGGTGTGTGGGACTACCAGGAAGTGCATGTATATTTTACCAGTTCAGTGAATCTTGACATTCAGGAATTACGAAGTAGGGAGTTACTGGGGATGCATCTTTGTGCATACATTATTTGAGTTTCAAACTGTAGCACATTTGATGATAAATAAATAAAAGGCAGGGATAAAAGACGAGGCAGGAAAATCATGGCTAGAATACATTAAATTAGATAGGCCTATAATCTCACTTGGTAAAAGTGTAATACTGATGTTTGTGCATACAATACAATTTCCTCATTGTAAAAAGGCTGGATTAACTCCTTTCACAGCACTCCATCTTAAAGAGAGGGATGGAAAGGCTGATATTTACATATTTTTTTCTTCTTTCTGCATACAACTCTCCACCTCTCCACCAACAAGTAACTGGGGGAGTTTAAGCAGCCCTTGCAAAAAAATGGATGGGGCCAAAAGAGACTGTAGGAAGAAATCAGTAAACTGGTTTCAAGGTGGAGTACATTCATTCATTCATTTTACTGCCCATCACACTTGTGTGAGTCTGGGTAGTTTACAAATAATTCTATATTAATGACATATTAATGACATATTAATATTATTTCAACACAAACTTTGTAAGCCCTTTGAAGTTATCCAGATAAGGAAACAGATTCCAGAGAACCAGAATTATGCTTTATTACAATACAATACAATAGCAGAGTTGGAAGGAACCTTGGAAGTCTTCTAGTCCAACCCACTGCCTAGATAGGAAACCCTATACCGTTGATGTATTGATGTAGGCTGTATTAGTAGAGTCTTTCAAATCTGAATATGTTTTCCCTTTCCTCCTTCTTATACCTAATGGCATCAGTGAGAGGCCATTTGAGTTTCTTTCTAATACTTTTTCCTTCCCCAAGGCTCAAGTCATGCTTATGTGGTGTTGTTTTTTTTGTAACAGTTTCCAAATATTTTCCCAAGTTGTTCTCCATGATTCCCCAAACCATGATCTAGCAAATCACCTCCCTAATCAATTTCATGTAGATGTTAAATAAGAGAGGGAAAGCATTGAACGTGGAGGACCTATATATTAAAGAACTTGTACAATACTCCCTATGACCACCAAGTAGAAGTACCCACTGAGATGGGAGTGGAGATATTGTAAAATGAACCCACCTCTCCAGAACGGTGCCACAAATGTGAGTATCAAATGCTGCTCAGTGATCTAACAGGAATAATGGGTGTACTTCCATATGCAGATTATCAGCCAATGTGACACTGTGATAAGGTCTGAATCCTCACCAGAAAGGATTCCATTCACTTCTTCAGACTTCACTAGATCATATGAATCCAAATGCAAGCTCAAGGAGGTACCTTGCTCACCACAAAGAATTCTGCCCATATGGCACCAAAACTAGAGAAGGAAGGAATGACTATCAGCCAGGATGATTTTTCTTATTTCCTACCATCTGTTTGTCTTACTGTCTCCTTACGTGTTATGTGAATTGGCAGTCACATAACAAGCAAGTAGAAATACATTTTTTTACATGCCTGCCTGTCATGAGAACATACTAACTGCATAATATAAGGAAATCTCCTTTTGTGAGAATTATCCTTCAAGAAATCAGGACTCATCTGCTTCCAGGCAATGAAAAATCAGAGGGGAAACTTCAGGATGTGTAACTGAAATACAGTCCTGGTACAAGTTATTTTTTTATGTTTGGAATTCTATTATAGGAGGGAGGGAGAAAGTAGCTTTAGGTTTATCTCAATTACTTGTTATAAATGGTTATGATTTTTTACAAAGGAAAATAATGCTCGTTATTTGTACAAAAAACAAAACACAGTAGTGATGAATCCAAATGATAGAAATTCAGGCAACACCAAAAATCTCTGTGGGGTATATTGAGAAAAGCAGGAGGAGTCAAAGGGCCATTATTCAAGAACAAAAACAATTCTGAGTTGGAGTGTAAACATGACAGCTAGTTGGAAAGAGGGAAGAAATGAAAACCAAGTGCATCTGAGCAAGAAGAAACCTCTCCTTAATCATGCTGATTCTGCCTTGCTTCTCTGCCTCACATTAGCTGAGGAAGCTAAGCCTTGATCTTAACTTAATATACCCAATATAATATGTGGGTATATACATGATTTTTTTATGTACGTATGTATTTATTCATTTATTTAGTCATGTTTATGTAGTGTATATTGGAGGTGGTGAACCGTTGAGAGCTGTATGAAACAAAATTTCATTTTAACGTATGTCAATGAGTGTATATTCGAAGTGACAATAAAGATTCTATTCTATTCCTATGTCACAAAGCCTAGAAGTTTACTCCTTCTAGTAAACAGCTGCTGATTGTGATGAAAAGGAACAACCTAGCATTGGAGAAGATCCAATCTCACAGGCAACAGAACAGTGTGCTTCATAATATACCCCAAGGCATAACTGGACAATCTGCAGAGCAGATCTTACCAAACACAATATTCTATCCCAAAACATGAAACCAAAGTGCATTTAATTGGACATGAAATAATGTTACCTTGTTTTGGAGAAGCAGAACTTGTCATTTTTAAGGAAAGATTTTTTTTAATGGAGCAACTGAGGGGACAGTATTTACTTGGTAATTGTTGAATATGTTTGTGAGGGAAAGACGCAGGAGCCATGGAATCAGAGAGTAAGATGTTTATTGCGAGATGACTGCGATTCAAAACGTCCCTGCAACTGTCAGGGTATTTATACTCGAGCCCAAAGCAACTGTCAAATGACCAGCCAATCAGAGAGCTGGTAACAGGGAACATTTGCATATATAACACTCCTTCCCCCCAGTTATTTGCATACTCAACACTCCTCTAACGCAACTGTCAGGGTATTTATACTCGAGCCCAAAGCAACTGTCAAATGACCAGCCAATCAGAGAGCTGGTAACAGGGAACATTTGCATATATAACACTCCTTCCCCCCAGTTATTTGCATACTCAACACTCCTCTAACATTTGCATATATAACAGTAATATTTATTGCTAGCGTGACCAATAAATGAGACTGGGATGATCAGAAATGTGAAAAGTGTTCCTTTAAGAAATAGACAGGCCTAATGCATGCCCTGAGTTTAGTTGTATGAATCTATGGCAAAGAACAACAGAATAACAGAGTTGGACAATACTTGAAGGTCTTCTAGTCCAATCCTCTGCTCAAGCAGGAGACCCTATACCATTTCAGACAAGTGGCTCTCCAGTCTCTTTTGGGATATTCTATCCCAAAACATGAAACTTCTATTTCCTCATCACCCAGATTTCACTTTCAAGGCACTTGCCTTAATCACTACCCAAGGTTAGCCTTGAGTTTACATGTAGGTGCACAGAGATATGTGTTTATATAAATGTGTGTATGAACTGATTGCCTTTTGAGCTATTTTTGACTCTTGGAGACTGCCTAGACATGTCCATACAGTTTTCTTGGCAATATTTTTCAGAAGTCATTGCCTTCCTCATAGGGCCAAGAGAAGGTGATTGGCTCAGTCACCTAGCTGGCTTGGGAGAACTAGAATTCCCAGTTTCTAGCCTGATACCTTTAACCACTACACCAAACTAGCCTAAACTCTCTATGTCTGTATGTGTGTCTGTCTATATGTGTGCTCATAGTTTATAATAAATAATCTAGCATTTGTTGCAAAATATTTGAGTTTTCAGCCAACAATATGAAATCATTTGCATAGAAATGATAATGTACATTCATATCTCCAACCAATATAAAATTCTGATGTCACCATTAGCATTTCCCATCCATTTATCCATAACAAGGGGCAGCAATCATCCTTGTTTTATTCCCTGCTCATTGCTAAATCATTCACTAATCATTCCACAGTCTCATGCAAGTTTAATTTTCATTATTTGCTACTCTCATTGGATTTAACATCCAACTTTAAACTCCATATGCATGGAAAACATTCCATAACTCAAGCCTATCTACTCAAACAAAGAGTTCCTCTGAAATAACGATCACACAGTAAAGCCACATTCATTTATTCTCAATGATCTGCCAATGGGGAAAAAAATTTGCTATGCAGTGCATAAAGCTGCACTGTACACTCCACATTTTGCTCATTGTCATCCCTCATTTTGATCAGAATTCTGCCAAATGAGGCACATTTAAACTTCCCCTTCTTGTTTTTGCATTTATTTTTGCTCGAGTTCCGGCTGAATTGGAAACAGTAACAATACTTTTCCATTTGGGGGGTACAGGTTCAGTTTCCATAAATTAAATAAGATGCATAGCTACTTCACAAACAAACCATAGCAATATTGTAACATTTCTCCCATTACACTCCAATTCTACAAGTGCAGACTTAACAATTTTCAATATTCTCACGGTATTTATGACTTATGTTTAATATTTTTTTTTCTTGACCACTAACATTTCTAACACGTGGTCCAGTTTTATTCTATTACGAATCACTATCATATCCATACAAATCTCTAAAGCATTGGTTGTCAACCTTCCCAATGCCGCGACCCTTTAATACAGTTCCTCATGTTGTGGTGACCCCCAACCATAAAATTGGTGTCTCGGTTCCTAAGACCACCGAAAATATGTGTTTTCCGATGATCTTAGGCGACCCCTGTGAAAGGGTTGTTCGACCCCCAAAGGGTCCCGACCCACAGGTTGAGAACCACTGCTCTAAAGATTGCTTTCAGCCTATTTGCACCTCAGTTTCATCTGAAATTATTTCATTAAATTTGGTTTCAGTTCCATTCAGAACTCTTCATTCACTTAAAATTCTATCAAAATCATTCTGCATTTTGTATACTTCTTTGAAACTCACTCCTGGCTCCATTTGATTACATTATTTGCAACTATGTTTTTATGTCTATACATATTATGCAGTTATCTTTATTCTTATGTTCTACAATTCTTGCTGTCTTGTGTGCATTTTTCTCATCTTCTTTAACTTTTAATGAGCATCGTTTTCTGTTCCTTATATTAGATATACCTCATCACATTTCTGCAGTTCTTTGTAACATAATGCCCATCACTCTATTTCAAGCAACATTCTGTCCCTTACGTGCACTTTCCATTCATTCTTTGGGGACATGAATCTGACTTCCAATGCTTTCTCATATAAGTATATGCACTTTCTCTTCCTGCAGTCTTTCTGCTTTTGCTATAATTTCTTTCACTTCTTTTTTAAATTCAACATTTTCTTTTCTTTTTTTTATATCCATTCTTCAGAACTGTCCCTCATTCAGAATTTTTCCTCATCTTACATTACCTCTTTCAAACGTTCATCAGGAACACTAAAATCAATGATTTTATATTTATTTTCATTCCAATATTATTCCAATATTTGAGGGGCAGCCACAAAGAAGAGTGGGACAATCTATTTTCCAAAACACTAGAAAGCAAGACAAGAAGCAATGGACAGAAACTAATCAAAGAGAGAAGCAACCTAGAACTAAGGAGAAATTTTCCAACAGTGAGGACAATTGACCAGTGGAACAGCTTGCCTTCAGAAGTCATGGGTGTTCCATCACTGATGGCGTTTAAGAAGAGACTG
This sequence comes from Thamnophis elegans, assembly GCF_009769535.1. Taxonomy (NCBI): domain Eukaryota; kingdom Metazoa; phylum Chordata; class Lepidosauria; order Squamata; family Natricidae; genus Thamnophis; species Thamnophis elegans. The sequence continues at coordinate 81,924,343 of NC_045542.1, forward strand.
GAGTGCCACCTCTGAAATGGTATAGGGTCTCCTGCTTGAGCAGAGGATTGGACTAGAAGACCTTCAAGTATTGTCCAACTCTGTTATTCTGTTATTCTTTGCCATAGGACATGCATTAAGCCTGTCTATTTCTTAAAGGAACACTTTTCACATTTCTGGTCATCCCAGCCTTATTTATTGGTCACACTAGCAATAAATATTACCAAGTAAATACTGTCCCCTCAGTTGCTCCATTTAAAAAGATGACAAGTACTGCTTCTCCAAAACAAGGTAACATTATTTCATGTCCAATTAAATGCACTTTGATTTTTTCCAATGTTTCTATTTATTCATAAGCTGGTAAAATGTTGAAAACCTTTTGACCCACCCCCATTGTTTTCAAAGAAGAAACATCTGGTAGACTGACATTGCAATTAATAAGATACTATGTCTTCAAGAAAATAAGATCACTTTGTCATGAAAATTAGTTAGATGTCAAGTCTTTAAGAACAGAAATCCCATTGTCAGGAATTAACGCTAGCCAATTCATCCCAGCTTTTGTCTTTCATGCTGGGTACCACTACCAACAATCGGCTCAACTTGACCATCAAAAGCAACAGCAAATCAGGTCTCCAGAGAATGGGATTAGTAGATAGCTGGACAGGCAAAGGAGTACATGGACAATTAGAAAGTTGTACAAATGGGGAAAAAAGAAGAGCACACTATTTAACCTTTTTGACCAACAACAAAAAAAACCCTGCAAAAAATGTACATGAAAGAATATGAAATCATTTCTCTCAGCATCAGAAAGATTCTGACTTTCTGGTTTTCGACCGCAATATTTTTCTGACAAATCTTTATTTTCAAGAACATATGCTAGGAATAATAGACAACTGATGACATTTTTCAACTTTCACAATAGTAATGTATGACAGATCATGTCATCTAGACCAGAGTGATTTGAAGAAGTTGGACTGAAGCCAATTGCTGGAATTAGGAAATAATGTAAATCTGGGCTGTCAACAGATGAGAGAAAGAAAAAAAGCAGACAATTTATAAGGTCAGTTTACAGTAAAACTTGAATAACTATTGTTGCGAACACAGTCTAATATTTTTTTTTTAAAAAGACACTCAGTAAGGCAGACAGTATTTGATTTTAAGGCTACCACAAGTGCCACATGGAGGACATGAGGGCTAAAAGGAGGACACATCCTTTATTTGCCAGCCATCTGGAAACCTTACCAGAAAAGTCCCAAAGGTGCTTTTCCAAAAAGCAAGTGGACTTTGTTTTTCCTTGAAGATGTTTCGCTTCTCATCCAAGAAGTTCTGACTGAATGGTGGAGGATGGAAGGATTTATATTCCCTGAAGACTGCAAGGATGAGAAGCGAAACATCTTCAAGGAAAAACAAAGTCCACTTGCCTTCTGAAAAAAGCACCTTTTGGACAACCATGACCTGGATGACTGAGAATCTTCATAGACATTTACCAGAAAAGGATTATAAGAGTATCTAGGGACAAAGAGGGGAGAAAAAAAAAAGGCAAGATTACTGTGGTTATTGTCTTGCTTTTAAATACATGATCAAAGTGTAAAATGGATAGTAACTAACTCACATCTTCAGTGGAATCAATCACATATGATGCACCAAAGGATCTTCAGCTACAGTCTAAATCCTTTTAAAGCACCCTTCAGCAGAAAGCTATGGTTATAGCAGATTCTCACAAGCCAGCTCATCAAAACAAGAGACAGTTTTAATCCCCAAAGGGGGGGGGGGAATGCCATGGACAACAATGATATTTAAAATAGAGCTGCTTCATACATGTCTAGTTTGGTTATTTAAAGTAACATTTTAAACTTCAGTTCTTATTTCTCCAAACCTGTATCTGAAACCTGGAAATCGAATGGTGAAGGATATTCCTTGAGAGCATCAGGAGAGAAAAAGCAGGAATATCCCACATAAGGCTTCTTTCCAATAACTCCAAATATTTCCCCTCTTTTAAGGAAAACATTTTTCCCTAACATAGCAGATGACCACTGTGCCCTTAAACTATTTTCAGAAATAAGTGCAGCAGAGTTAACAGTTAATGGCCTACTGTATGATTGTCCAAACGGTACAATAAACACAATCCAATGGCTCCCCCTTTCACCAAGACAAGCACAATTTCAGTAATACCGTCTCTAACATTTTGACCAAAAATCTCATTATCCCATATCTCATGTTCTATCTATTACCAAACAATAAAGCCTTATTGTGAGATCATAATTAGCAAACATCCATTGTGCTACCATAAATTCTATTCTATTCTATTCTATTTCTATTCTATTCCATTCCATTCCACTCCCTTTTCTTTAAACAAGTAAATCAATTTCATATTCCTTTCCTTACTTTACATAGTACCTTGTTTTCTCTAAAATTACAAAGAAGAAAAAATCTTCTCATGTTTTATGCCTACAGAGTGTGTGTGTGTGTGTGTGTGTGTGTGTGTGTGTGTATGTATGTATGTATATTTAAACTTAACCAAGAAAATTTCATTAGCAGCTATTGAAAACAGTACTATATTGAAAATTTTCATTTTTAAGCCCTTCAAATAATTTCTTGTTGTCTTTTCTTAATCTCTGGTCATTTTTAATACCATAGTTTGTCACTAAAAATGCAACAAAACTCTATTCTTCACATATTTTATCTATAAACAAATTTTGAATGCCTCATCGTTAAGTCTTTGTCAAGAAAGCCCCATTAAAAGATGCTAGAAAGAAAATTATATACATTTTTACCTTGGTCAAATAAACCAGCTTTGTAAACCTTTCCATTTTTAACGGTCTATGATAATTCCTTTCAAGTTGCATCTGAAAAAAAATATTTCTTCTCTTTCTTAACCACGCCACTGTAGCATACTCTCTCATACAGGAACATATGTACATGTGTTTCCTAGCATTCATTTATTTTATTTATTTATCAACAAGTACAAGGAAACAAGTATCAGTATAGACATGGACATGAACACATGAAAAAATGGCACAAATAAATGAATATAAGTAAGCAAAACATAGCCATAAACCCATAAAAAGAGTACATATAAATGGGGACAGTAGGACAGGGACAGTAGGCACGCTGGTGCGCTTATGCACGCTCCCTTAGGGACCGCTTAAGAAACATGTAAGGCCCACAGTAGACAATTTAAGGTAAAAGGTATGGGATTTAGGGGAACTAACAACAGGATCAGGTAGAGTGTTCCAGACATTTATTACTCTATTGCTGAAGTTGTATTTCCTGCAATCAAGATTAGAGTGGATTATTTGGGTACATACTGGCAGATAAGAAGTATACAGATAAAACCAAAATAAAAAAGCTATTTATTAAAATATTAGTAAATATTATTAAACTATTTCTATGGATCTAAATATTGGAGTTATTATTTAAAACAATTTGAGTTGAGGAGGCTTGCACCTATCTATCTTTTTTTATATATTCTCAGTCATAGTTGATTTAAATTCATTTAGTTATCAAAAATATCTTTTTACCCAGTGTTACTATAACAAAGCCCAACAGCGCTTTCAGACCTCTAACAGTGAAGCTGTAGCAGCTTGTTAGTGTTCTACTTTATATTACCTTTAAAAAAAAAAAATTGCAAACCATCGGGCACAAATAACTTTCTTTCAGTAGTTAGAAGTTATTAACATCCCCCACGCAGGAAATTTGAAGGAAGACACATAAGTACTTAGTATAAACTTTCTAATAGTATTTTTATTTACTACAATAAAGTAATGAAAGAACAGGAGCACATTTTGTCTGATGTGGAAAATTATAGCTCCCCCATAAAGTTCCATTCAAGAAAGAAGAGACCCCACGCAATGTCAAATGCCTTCGGTGTGGCAGCTTCCCCAATCATTTTTGGCATTTCTAGGTTAGTCTACACATAAAATGGGTTTCTCTGGAAACTTAAAGTATGCCAACAATTTTTCCAATTCAGAGATAACCACAAATCATGCTAGAAGCAAACACAACCAAATAGCACATTTGTCCTTATGGTTTTTTGTTTTATTGTTCCAGTGGAAAGTTAATTGTTAGCTATTCGTGCTTCTTGGGTTTATATAGTACCACAAATTTGAAATAGTGATTATGTAGTTAGAACTCCTCTGTATAATAGGATTTCTTTTATGGACATATTCAGGAGGAAGGTTTTGCTTCTTTTTCTTCTCATTCCAAATGGGAATATAATCCCAGATCAAAAGGGAAATAAATATAGTTAACAAAAGTGCCACCTACTTATTTAGCCAAAAACAAAACGGAATCATAAGCTACACTACAACTACTATTATGTGTTTTCACGAAGTTACAGCAGACTTCGAGTCCTTTAAATAATTATTCCGGTCCAAAAAAGTGATGTCTTTTATTGGATGTTCCTTAATTATTTTTATGCATTAGTTCAGGACTATCAAAGAACGTAGGCATGAAGACAGAGAGGTCCATTCCAGTAAGAACAAACAATACACTATTCTCCCTTATCTGATGGAAATATACACTTTGCTCAAGTAAATGCTAAGAAACATTACCTACATATAACTCCTCAATCTCTTTGATATCATGCTGTGAAATTGTCATAGTCATGAAACATACAGGGGGGGAGATAACCTTGGCCTCACATCACACATTGTCAAAGGTTAATATTTTTTGGTCCTGTTTTACTAGCTAAATAAGCAGAGTTGGAATTGTTTCATAATTTATAATCCAACTCATTTCACGTACGATATAGAAAACTACTATCAAATTGGTATCAGAAGAAAAACTGAGGGGATTTTTTTTTCCAAATCTCCTTTATTATGGTATTGTACAAGCCAAACCACATATACTTTCCTAAACTGCTTTAAACTTATAAAAGAAAAATAGCCCAACTTGATCAGTACTATTCTTTCTATTAGCATGGAATGCTGAACATGGCTTATTTATAACTAAGCTTACCTACTTATTCCAACTTTTTAAAAACTATTCTGGTGAAAGCTTTCTGATAGATATGGACTTCAATATCTATTAAGGCTCAACTACAAATAACAATAGCATATGGAGGATGACCAGTTACTTCTCCAAGTTTCAAAGATCATGGTTAATAAATAAAAGAGAAAAAAAGAAAATAGATGCACTATGTGCCTAAGGATCTAAGAGTAAGTGGAAGAAGGTATTAGATCGCAATCATGATGGTCTGATTTTGTGGTGTTAAGACCTGTGTGCAGAAATGTGAATATATAGATTTAATTATGAAACTAAAGATAAAATGTATGCAGAAAGTATAAATTGGTGTTGTCCCAGTTGCTATGGAGGGATTTTAAGTAGGAATCCATAAACTAGTGATAGTTGCATGTTACACTTCAGTGAATGTTCATAGTGGAAAAACTGTGCAACATTATGAATGAATCAATCTGGGGAAGGGGGTACAGTTCCCCAACCTTTCCAGCTTTGCAGACCAGCCAGGGGCGAGAAGGGTTGGTTCCATGTGAGTGGCAGGCAAGTACATGTGCTTGCAACTTCATTTGCACAAGCAGCGGGAACACGCACAAGCCGCTCATGCTTGCCCACTGCTCACGCAAGGGGGAATGCACACATGCACTCACCTGCCACTTCCATGGCCCGGTTCTGAACGGTTCAAGGCCCGGAAGTGGTCTGCAGCCTGGGGATTGGGGACCCCATCCTATTACATAATATAAAGACATGGATGGAAATAGGCAAAACAAAATGACTCAGCCATTTTAAATGAATAATAACAGTGATTGTTTGGTAGACATCTATTTAATTATTATAACCATGCTAATACAAAAATAATTATTTTAATATGTTGTTTAAACTTGAATCTATTAAAGTGTATGCACGGCAAAAAAAGCACTGTAAAGCTAAAACATTATTGATTTATGATTAAAGGTAGAGATAACTTTTAATGAAGGATACTAAAATGATGGGAATTTCTGAATGTGGAGCACTAATAGGAAGGATTAAGAAGGGAAAGGACTATAATGAACTATAAAAGTAGAATGAGTACTGAAGCGAAGGTGGAAATACTGTATGAAAAGCTATTAAGAGTCAGATAATTTCCCAGCAGATTGAATAAAACATTAAGGAAGGAGGATGCAAAAGAGAGATAAGAATTATGTTACATTATGCTGCAAAAGTATGATGAATTATGTTAACGAAGTAAGAAAAAGAATGATTACTAGATGTGAAACATGCTCTGATTTTTTTTTAAAGTGCATATATAAGAAAGGTTCCTGCAGAAAGTAAGAATAAAAGATTTTGCATAATATCTAAGAAAGAATGTTGTCAAAGAGAACAAGGAACACTTAAAGATAAAAGTGCAGAATCATTTTGATGTAAAAAGACAATGATTTCAAAAGTGGGTGAAGAGAAGAACTATTTAAGAGATTTGCATGGGGATGATAGAAATGTGTCAAAAACAAGTGTTGCAAATATAATTGTCCAAGAAAAAATGATGAAAGGAAGTCGTATACACTGTGAGAATGTTATCAATGGAAAGGCTGAAGCTGTAGTCAGTGTAACTGGAGAAATATTAAAATTATGACATAGTTTGTTTATAAAGTGTCTATGTAGTTTATTAAACAGATGTGCTTGGGGTTGGAAAAAAAAGAGAATACAAACTACAAAAAAAGTATGAAAAAAAAAACCCAAGAGGGGGTTTAGTTTGTTAAGTGTGCTTGGGAAAGCATCTAGCAGAATTTTCAAGGAGACAATATGACAAGTGACAATGAGCAAAATATGTGAAGTTCTGAACAGATGGTATGCAGACCAGACTTCTACCATGTCACTGAGAAATTATGAATAAGAGAAATATGTCTATTGCGTGTTAGTCGATTTAGAGAAAATATACGATGAGGTAATTACGTTTGAATTATGTTACATTTTGCACAAATAGGGAATTGGTGGTTGGTTGCAGAATCATATAAAGAACAGCTTATGAACAGCTTATGACAGAAGCAAATAAAGTATGAGAATTAAGAAGTGCTTAGCAAATCAGTACTGAGCAGGGAGTTAAAACAAGGATGTGTGATGTCTCCGTTGTGTTGCTCAATGCCTTTACGAATAAATATGTGAGGAATATTTATAAAAAATGATATGCCGCATTTTAGATTTTACATTAACAAATATGGATCAAAAACCTGATGTATCAAAAACCAGATTAGTTATGTTTCACAGGGAAAATGCAGAGCACAATTAAAAGGTATACATAAAGGGCACTGATTTAAAAATTGAGCAAGCAGATGAGTTTGTGTACCATTACAAAAGGCCTGCTAAAGGTGGAAAACTGATTTGAAAAACATTAAACAACTAATACAGGAAAAATGCAGGAAGAAGTATAAAGTTAGTTATGAGAAAGGAACATTTGTTGAAACCAGCAAAGGTAGCTTTATAGGAAAACTTGCTTCTGTCTGCTTTTTTCACATTGAAATGAGAATTCTATATGTTAGGAGACATGTAGGTGGAATGAAGTAGGAATGGAGTACTTGAAATAAGAAAACGTAAGAGGCATAAATGAATGGGAGCTGAATGAATATGTACTGAGTATTTCAGTATTGAAGAAGATTTGAAGAAGATTCTGATACTTATAAAAACTAAGAACAATAGCAGAAAATGAACAGAAGACAAGACAGCAAGATAGTGATATCATCACTGATATTACCAATTTACAAGAATTAAGATACTTATAATCTTATTCATGGTCACAAAGAGTCATAAATGACACATGAAGAATGCATGTGTGTATGATAGATGATAGACAGACACAGACACAAAACAAGGCAATGGCAAACCACTTTCGCTCAGAGTGGGGCTACAGATCTGAGTTGCAAAAATTTAGAATATTATTAGTTGGCATCAAAGAAATGCACAATGTTTTATCCACATATTTACAGGAGTTGAGCACTATAAGACAGACTCTTTATCTCTTACTTTTTTAAGTTCTTGGCACAGGAGGGAAAAAAAACATATCCAGTAGAAATGGAGATTGAAATACATTTGTAAAACATGAAACCAACCCATCTCAATCCCAAATCCCTAAAGAAATAAGAGTTTGCTACATTTCGTTATGAGTTCATGTCATTGGTTGCAAAATCACAGATGTTACCCTCTCCACACACAAAAATTCTAATCATACTGTTGTCTAACCATTACCTGATCAGATTACTGTACATCTTCACTTTTATTTTTTCTCTACATCCAACTGCAGTCAGCATCAGATTCCTCTTTTTTCCCCTTCTTTTCTGAATCACAGTAACAACTTTAATTAGGATATTATGACCATTGATGATTTATATAAACCAAGGACTATGCACAAAGCCTACAGTTGGGATCAGAACAGAACACTCTGAATAGACACAGGAAAACATTGTCAAGTTGGCATTACTAATTGACAGATTTCAGGATATTTATTTTAAGACTCTCAACTTGGAAGCATTATAATAGATTATAAGGTTGTAGTATTAATTCAATTTGCCATTGACTATGGTACAGTATTTATCACTATTACTAGGCAATTAAAGTATTTAACGACAAAGTGGTTAGCGGAATTTTGGGTATACCCTAAATGTTGTAAAGAAACTAAAATGGCAAAATACATTTCTTGACGGGAACACAGGAAAATGAACCTTCCTTCCTCCTCTCTTAAAAGAAAAGGGTTGAGAATGTCTTTACTTCCTGTAATCTGTAGCTGAGTAGCAATAAGTTTCCATATGGCTAAAAAAAAAATGAGCTGAGCATTTAAGCAACTGAAAAGCACCAATTATGAAAGAAGGAAATAACTACACTGCAACCCTCAATGCTCCTGAAAATACAGTTTCAGAATAGAGCAATGACACTTTTTTTCCATAACAGAAATACAATAAGACAATTCCTCATTTAGGACCATGAAACGGGAAATTCAGGGAATTTTTACTCCCTCTCAAGGAGGTAGAAAACATAATTGTAATGCAGCCAGAAGGCTCCTGGGATGCTTTATGAAACTCTTTTTTAAAAAACCACACATTTGGCACCAACAATTAAGATTAACGTATCTGCTAAAATTTACAAGCAAGCCACAGACAGGGAAGATAATTTTTAGAAAGTTATTTCTATCAGAGTCTCAAGGTATCTATATCAGGGTTCTCTCAAGGTGCATTATTTGTTAGGCAGGAGTCACTAAGGAAACGTTGATACTGTGAGAAACAAACATCAAAAAGGAGAGTACACAAAGATAGCATAATCTGGTGGTAGAAGCTATATAATTCAACCCTCAATTTTCTGGCTTCCAGAGATGTTGAAGTTTGCAAGTTAAATATTACAAGATATAACATTTATTGTAGTAAATGAGAAAATAAATTTCCTCCTATAATTTGTAATGAAATTCATCTTACGATTAATCCAGATAAAAAAAGATAGAAGATCAAACCATCCTGGCTTGATAGCTATAATTAAGTAAGGTTTGTGTATTTCAACAAACTAGGAGAATTTGACATGTTCCAAGCCACAAACAGAAAATAGTTTCTTGCTTTTATCTTCTCCTGCACTGAATTGGCAGTCAACATGATCAGTCGTAACTGGAAAAATGAAGATGAGTTGAAAACTGCGATAGAGTTGAGCTATAGTTTTCAATAGCAACAAGAAGATTTACCGAAAACCGAATCATTTTTGTGATCACTACTTTTGATCCCTTCTGAATAAATCGCTGAGACCATTTTATAGTCTCTCTGGTGCCCAAAACAGAATTTCCAAATGCCAGAATCATTACTGAAACCTTAAATCTTTACGGAAAGGACAAGAAAGGACAAGGAGCCCAGGACAGATGTAACTGTTACTACAATGAAAGAAGAGACCAGATTATGCCTAAATGTGAAAAATCATTATTATTTTTTTAAGGCAGGAAGTATTTGCATACACTTTGATGTAGTCTGGTTAAACCCAAAACATCCTTCAAAAGCCATGTGTCTTTAATTGAGATTAAGGCAGCGGAAATGGGATCTGTAGCTTTCCTCATTTCCTGCTTGTCTGCATTCATTTCCCCCTTTTTTTTCCTTCCCTATACCACCCAATGCTCCACATAAACTATCTGCAGCAATTTTATCTTCTGAGTAGCCTCAGAGATGAAGACTAAATGCTTAGTTTTCTGCAGATTCTAAGTCAATAATAGTGATAGACCGCCATGAATTATCATTTAATAACCAGATCGAGAGTAAAATAGGTTCACAGACAGCAAAATCATCCTCTCTTCCTCTGCAATCCTCCAGGAAACAGGTGGTAAGATCTCTGGGATTAAATTCTAATTATTTGCCACAGTGAAGAAATACAACCAGAAAAAACAAGAAAGCAATTTTGCCAGTAAAAGCCTTCATTATGACAGCTTGCTCAGTTGTGGCGGATAAAGAGGCAGATGATTCACTGGAAGAAGAGCTGAAATGAACATGCTGTGCAGATTTTGGTACTACCTCTGCCATCTAATCCATCTTTTGTGCCCACTCACCCACAGTAGTTCATCCTAATGTAATTCAGCGTGCTGCATATACAGTATAATTGGATTGCTGTCCTGTAACAATCAGCAGCTATAAAAAGAAGTCAGAGAACAATACCTATCATGATAAATTAAGGACTCTGTGATCTCAAGTTAAATTTGATTCCCGGTGATTATCTGACACAAAAGGAGTGGCTAAAACAAGGTGAACATTAAGAATGAAGTTATCCAATTTTATTCACGGGGTTCTATAAATAGAATTCTGGGGGCTTCAAGGCAAATAACCAGAGAAATGTTAAAACTCCTATCATAAAAATGTATTTATGTGGTTTAAAAACTGGCATTTAAAAACCAGAAATATTTTTATTAGGTATAGTAAGAGGAAATTTCTGTAAGAAAACTCAGTATATCATACTGCACATAACAACAGCGGCTAGAATCGCCTACGCACAAAACTGGAAACAGGACAACACTCCCTCCGATGGATAAAAAAGGTGCTAGACTGTGTGGAGATGGACAAGCTAACTATGGAGTTAAAAGAAAGAGGAGAAACGGAGTATTATTTATTTTGGGACACATGGTATAATTGGTTAGAGAAAGAAGTAAAGATTAAACATAAAGGTAATGTAAGAGTTACATTAAAGTTAAAAGGCAATATATATACTTAGGAATACTGACACAATTTATAAAATAGAGATGTATATAAATGGAAAGAAAGAATAATGAAATAACCATTATGCACTTATGAGTGAAACTGATACTGAAGCGCTGTAAAGATTGAAAATGTGATATAAATGAGGAAATATGTTCAATAAAAATAAATAAATAAATATAAATAAAAACTGGCATGTTCAACTGGAGAACTGCCTAGCAAAAAGCCTGTTCAACATTTCATACAGGGACTCAACTGAAATATTAAATATTTATTACTATGTTTCTTCCTTAGTGTCAGTGTGCTTTACAAAAAAAGGTCACTGAATCACAGTAATAATAAACAAATGTTGCTAAAATTACAAATATTTTCTGAATCATAACTGTTAATTGTTTACCAAAATAATATAATACGCTAAATATCTGTATACAACTGAAAACATCAAGGGATATAGTAGTCTTCTTCTGAATTCATTGAGATGCTCTTATCAGAAGAATTATCTGCTTATGCTATTCATAAAATGAGATAGTTGAATCTAGAGGGACACAGTGGCTCAGTGGCTAAGACACTGAGCTTGTCGATCAGAAAGGTCGGCAGTTTGGCAGTTCGAATCCCTAGCGCCGCGTATCAGAGTGAGCATGTAAAAATGCAAGTAGAAAAATAGGAACCATCTTTGGTGGGAATGTAATAGCGTTCCGTGTGTGCCTTCGGCGTTTAGTCATACCGGATCCTGAGCACAACAGTCTTTTTAAAACTTTTTGAACAGTAGCATTTCAAACTGCATATTTATAAAATCTGGTTTTTATGAAATATCTGTCAAGATTCAAAGTGTATTCAAACCGCTTTCACTTTTACTGCTTCTCAGCTTGCCAATGAACTTTAGGAAACTTTAGGGGGGAAATCTAAAAAGAAACAAGTGGTAGATTAAGACAGAATCAGTTTAGTATAAGGATTAAGGCATCAGGCTAAAAACCAGGAGATCTTTAATTCTGATCATTCCTTAGGCACAAAACCAGCTGGGTGATCTTGGGCCAGACACTCTTTTTCAACCCTAGAAAGGAGACAATGGCAAATGACTTCTGAAATTTTGCCAAGTAAACTAGTTCATGCAGTCAACACTGATTCAAAAGCACACATTTTTTTAAAACCGCAATTAAAAGGCCTCTTCCATTTTCAGGGAAGCTATCAGGGAAAAAAATAATGATTTATTTCCAGCTCAGTACCATAAACTGAGTTGCCATTATATAATTTATTCAACTATTGTACTCTACCGTTGGGTTAGCACGTAATATTTTGCTCCATGCCTAGATTCAGCACTAGTTGGGTTCACTGGAAGGTCAACTAGGAGCCTGTTAGCCTACTTCACAATTTGGCTTGACCTGATGGAACATGCAAGGGATTTCCAGGAAATCACACCCAAAACTACAGAAATGAAGTTTTGCTTTTGCTAACTGCTGAGAAGTTCACCACCTCTGTTCTGCAGATGGGAGAAAATGGAAAAAGAAGAAAGGGAAATGTAGTTGCTTTAATCTGAATCTAAATGGTATGGGTTTGCTGCTGGTGAATTCTTTAAAGTTCATCATTAAAATTATTAATGGATTTTCCTTCTATTAATTTGTGTGATCTCCTGACAAAACCACCTAGGTGGCACTTGCCAAAACCTGCTATATCTAGCTAGACAGTAGTTCTGCAACACTGATTCTTCTTAAAACAAAACTAAAAAAAGTTTAAAGCAGCATATTCATTTACCACCAGAAATCTAGAGCACTCCTGTAATATACTATGCTATTTTTATAAGGCTTGCACTTTGATTTTCCAAAACATCTGAGTGCTGTTCAGCACTAGTATTCTGTTTCTATCACTCTGGAATTTTGCATATGTACACTCTTAGGCACAGAAAAGTAATCTCTGCAAATTTGGGGTGGTGAAATTGCACTCAAAAATCCTGACAAAAGGCTGGAAAGAAAACATCAGCGGCCCCAATTCTTCAACTGGAGTCATTTCCTCACAAATGATTTATAACACTTTCTAACATCACGCGACCTTTATTGTGTCAGCATAATAGTAGTGGGGATAAGCTCTGACATTTTTGGTATGTAAGTACACTTCACTGGGGAAGCCTCCCCCCCCCCCCCAGTATTTGCAATAATTCAGGTAGGCCTGAGAGCCAAAAAAACAAGTTACTTTTCTCGTTAGCAAATTCAACTTGATGAAAATTTAGTCAGCTCTTAAATTACTGAGTGAATATATTTCATAGTACTTGACTTATTCTATCAATCTTCATAATCTTGTAGATTCTATTTCAATATTCACTTCAGATAATACAGGGTACACCCATGATGGCGAACCTATGCCATGCATGCATGCCACAGGTAGCACACGAAGGCCTCTATGCCGGCACGCGAGCGGTTGCCCAGCTGAGTTCCACCAAACATGTGCGCATGCCTCCCACCAGCCAGCTGATTTTCAAGCCATCGAGAATATAACTATATACATCCAACAGGAACAGGATGTTTCTCACAGGAGCAAATAAGAGGTAAATCCTAGAGAGGCAGGAAATGCATCACTGAACAATGGAGATTAATGCTAGAGAGGAATAAAACGGCATACAAGGCCGACATATAACGGCATATAACACCTGTAACAGTGTAGGCATGCACAGGGGATGGGGGGAACGGGCACAGGGGGGTCAGACATGCGCAGGGGGGTGGGGGGTACGCATTGTATTATGAGTTTGGGCATGTGCGCACGCTTTCAGTATGCAAGGACAAAAAGGTTCGCCATCACAACATAGAACAAGAACCTTGACACAAATGTTTACCTCAAAAAAGATAGAAAGATCAAAAACTGAAACCTAAAAATACCAAGAAGTAGGTTTTAAAAGAGAAATATTTGTTCAGTGAAGTTAAAGTAACAGAGATGGTTAGCAGATATTCTTCGAGCAACCTTCACTCTTTCAGTATCCTCTTTTAGCAGCCCTCAGAGATACATAACTCACTACTGCTGTTAAAAATATTGACAGATTTTTGTCATTTTGGGGCAGGAAACAGTGGAGGTTGCAATATAAGCCTTAAAATAGGCATATCATATTTAAAAATAAATAGCCCTCAATTCCCTTAGAGGTTTACTATTTTCCATATGTGTGATGTACCCCGTTTCTTTTGGGACCCACTAATTCTCTCCCCAATTTTTAAAAGCAGCCTTTGTCCATTCTTGCAGGTCACAAAATTTAAATATGCAGAATCTTAATACTTAACATCAAAGGTTTCTACTGTCATGGAGCTCATAAATTTTTGGTTTCACAAAAGATATGTAACAAGAAAGCCAAAAAAATTTTATGGTGGTTTGGGGGTTATTTTTAATTCCTCCCTTTCATATTAAACATATTGATTTTTAAAGGCTTGACTCATGTTTTTGTGTGCAGCTGACTCAGTTCCATCTTTTTCAAAGGGGGCCAAAGAGCCTTCCTCCTACTGGTTTCTAGTTTGCATATTTATTTATAAAAGCCCATTCCAGTATTACGTGTTTCTAGAGTCCATCCCGCAGTAAGGCGATAGCAAAAGAAGAGAAAGAAATTGGTACTTCACAAAGCATCCTCTCTCCACTAGACTTGAGATGAGTGGAGAATCTAAATACACATTGAATGGAAATTCTGGATTTTGGAAACCCTAAACATGTGGCTGGCACTAGATCACTATGGCTTGCTTTTTTGCCCCTGTCCATACTATCCTCAATTCCTATATAGATTTATTGTTAACATTGACACTGTCATCCGTTATCTCCAGCACATCCTTGAAATGAAGAGAGGTAGGAAAGAGTTGAGGAGTACTCAAACGCCAATATGATTTTGTGCCAAGTGTTCCTAGTCAATACACCTATGGGTCAAAGGGTTAGAAACATACATAGTATTTATTTATATCCCAATTTCATTGCTTTTATCAATATCTCAAATCAGTGAACATAATACTCCTTCTTCCTCCTAGTTTCTCCACAACAACCCTGTGAGGTGAGTTGGGTTGGGAGAGATTTCACCCAGCTGGCTTTCATGCCTAAGACAGGACTAGAGTTCACTGTCTCCCTGTTTCTGGTCTGGTGACTTAACCGCTAAACCAAACTGACACTTAATATATTTTCTTAAAATATGGGAACTGCAAGGAGAACTGTGTTGTGCCCAAGCAGGAGCTAATCCTTACCTGAATAGTCAGCTTTTCAAACAACTAGAAGAGTTTAAAGTAGCTCTGGAGTTGCATCTGTGCAAACAAATCTTCCCTGCGCCAGACACTGCTTCCGAGTCTAGAACAAAACGGCCTTACTTTAAAAAGTAAATATTTTGCTAGGTTCTCTTTTCCTTCCATCTTCCATTTACTTTTTGTGTTCCCAGCCTGTCACAACTGAATTTGTCTTACCAGCAGCTGTAAAAGAGTTATTTTAGGGTAAAAAAGGCTCTTACTGTGAAAGTGCCACATATGAGGTAATTCTTCCCCTTTATTAAACCATTCCCCAGAGAGAACAAATCCAACTATTCCTTTTGACATTAAAGCACAAGAGAGGATGCAGAGTTACAATTACAGGCTGTTAACAGGATGATTGCAGGGTTTTCTGATTAACTAATATCCAATCCTAGTGGAAAGGTACATTTACATTGGCAATGTCTCCTATGATGTAACGGTAGAACTAATCTACCATAGTAGGGTTTAAATATATCCAGATTATGTATGTATTTTACCTATCTATACAATCTTGCAGGCTTCTCATTCTCTGTGGGCAGGAACCCCATCTGAAGTTCTGACCACACAGAACGGGAAACTGACTCTAGAATCTTCTAGCACTCAAAAGGATATAATTTATTATTAATTATTATAAATTATTAACTCACAATATATTTATAATTTATTATTATTATAAATTAACTAGTAAATTAAGGATTCTCTCAGTACTCTTTAACATCGTCTTCAGGGTGGTTTTTCATGCAGTGGCTCAGTTGCTAAGACGCTAAGTTTGTGAATCAGAAAGGTCGGCAGTTCGGCGGTTCAAATCCTTAGCACGGCGTAACTGAGTAGGATCCTTTTACTTGTCCCAGCTTCTGCCAACCTATCAGTTCGAAAGCATGTAAAAATGCAAGTAGAAAAACAGGAACTACTTTTGGTGGGAAGGTAACAGCATTCCATGCATCTTTGGCATTTAGTCATGCCAGCCACATGACCACAGAGACGTCTTCAGACAGCATTGGCTCTTCGGCTTTAAAACGGAGATGAGCCCTTAGAGATGGGAATGACTAGCACATATGTATGAGGCGAAACTTTACCTTTACTCAGGGTAACTGGAACAATCATCAGTACAGTATTCAAGTTCTAAAGATCGATCTGATCTGAAGGTAAAGACCATTGAATCGGTGGTCGTCTTCCCTACAAAATGTTTTAGCATAGTAACAAGTCTCCAAAGTAGCATTTGCAGAAAATAGTTTCAATGTACAGTTGCTACCCTTTCCATGCTGCACATCTAGGAGCAAGCTAGGCACCACAAAAGATTAAGAATATGGACAGGAAAGAAATCTCTGTCCCATTTAACTCATATGAGTTAAAACTACTGCAAATGGCCTCACTGTATTTTGGCTTTAAGGAGCATAACTCTATTTCACAAAACCTTATGTTTCACTTTTCTCTTCAGACCAGCTCTCAAGTAATTGTTGGAAAAGTTTTAGAATCAGATACGCACTGGCTTTTACTACATTCATCATAATCACCCTGAGCCTGAATACCCATAAAGCTTTATTTTTCCTGGAAAGATAACTCCTGCCATGAGTTTAAATTTAGAGATGATTGCAAAACACTTCATTTGGTACATTTTGGCCATGTAATATCCAGCACTCCTACCATGCAGCCAAACTATAACTGCATGGAACATCCTGACAACATAGGAGATGGAATCCTTCCTAAGTAAATTTAACAAAACACTGGAAACATATCAGCTATAGCTTTTTTTTTTTAATAGAGTGAAGAATTCAACCCAGCGTGTAGCATGGCAAATAACTGGGATTTAATTTTGGTTGAATAATTTCCCCCACCCACCCAACAAATGTACCTTGCCAAACTGTGTTCCACTAATATAAACTGAACAGTTTCCGGAAACAGAAGTTGTCATTATCAACTGCATGCAGAACTGATTCCCCTTCCTCTCAAAATCTGATCTGGATTCTATTTTTGCCCTTAAACAAAGAGAAAAATACCATATGTACCTGTTAGAATGACCTTACATTTCTGGGGTGGGGAAAAGTATTAAATCTGCCGGAATCCAGAGGAACCAACTCCTTAGAATTTTTTTTTCAAATTTTCTTAATATTTTCCCATTCCATTTGATTTGGCAAGATAAAAGTATCGGCATATTCCCAACTATTCAGATTTCCGAATACAAATTGATAAAGTTCTGGATTATAACACTGAAGATTTAACTGCAGTTTAAGAAAAGAAAAAGGTGTGAATAATTGATGTGGCAATACCAGGAGATAGTAAAGGAGAAGAGAAAGAATTGGAGAAGATTGTAGAAGTATCAAAATCTGAAAATCGAAGTTGAAAGACTATGGCATTAATTGATCAATAGTTATCAGCATAGTGGGTGTGATTCCAAAACACTTTGGACAGCACTAAGAATATTTGTGCATTGACAGAATTTCTGTCATTTATAGAAGGCTACACTGTTTGGATCCACATTGTATTATGCTAATACATTACAAAATCTTAGATTCTTTGGAAGGACTTGAGGCCTATGAAGGCCAACACCAGTTAAAAAACCAGAAGTGATTTCACATTGTTCTTTATATGATGATGATGATGATGATGACGATGATGACGACGACAACAACAACAGGTACTTTGAGTGCAATCTGAAATGGCATAGGTCCGGGGGTGGTGAACCTAAGGCACGCATGCCACAGGTGGCACACGGAGCCATTTGTCAGGGCACGCGAGGCGTTGCCCTGTCAGCTGGTCAGCGTGCATGCATGCTCTGGCCAACTGAGTTCAGCCTTTTTTAAAGCCATTTTTTGCCCTCCCCAGGTTCCAGAGGTTTTATAGGAGCCTGGGGAGGGTGAAAAGAGCCTTCCCCCCGAGGCCCTCCAGAGGCTTCAGGACTTCCCTGAAACCTCCAGAGCGCAAAAAAACAGCCCTATGGGCAAATCGGAACTTCGGGAACGGACTTCCGGTTTGCTTGTAGGGTCAGTTTAAGCCCTCCGGAGGCTTCACAGACCTTCAGGAAGCTTCCCTGAAGCCTCCGGAGGACGACAAATGACCCTATGAGGAAACCGGAAGTGACTTCCAGTTTGCTCGTAGGGTCGATTTAAGCCCTCTGGAGGCTTCCCTGAAGTCTCCAGAGGTCCTCCAGGGAGGGCGGGAAAGGATATTTTCACCCTCCCCAGGCTCCTATAAAGCCTCTGGAGCCTGGAGAGGGCAAAAAAAGCATGCAAAAAATGGGGGTAGCGCTTCTCATGCATTCATGCACACTGGGGGGTCGCGCATTGCATTATGGGTGTGGCATCCTGGGCATGACCCCCCTGCATTCCCCCCCTTTATGGCATGCGAACCAAAAAAGGTTTGCCATCGCTGATATAGGGTTTCCTGCCTAAGCTGTGGGTTGGACTAGAAGACCTCCAAGGTCCCTTCTAATTTTATTCTATTCAATCCCCAAATATCTGGACCACCATTTGAACACCATAAGCACGGACAAAATCACCATCAGTCAATTGCAAAAGGCAGCTCTATTTGGAACAGCTTACATCCTGCAATGACACCTTTAACACCATCAAACAATATCATCTCCCTATCCCAGGTCCTTTGGAAGGACTGAACAGGTAAATAAAAATGCCAAATCCAGTCTAAACACTTGGCTGATTGGGCAACCAATAATAATAAATAGAATCAGCAGTTTCCAAGTCATTAAATCCGTAGTGTAATGTAATATATCTAGTATATATAAAGTATAATACTTTATACTTAATGCTTTATACTTAATGCTTTATACTTAAGATAAGCCAAGCAGTAGTTTTTACAAATTCTCAGTTTAATGAAAATAATAATCAGGAATATGGACGATTATTTCAATCTCACATAATATTCTATAAATTATATTGTTAAACCACTCCAAACAAAAGATTAATGTCACTCCATCAAATATGGCCTGGGGAATTTAGTGCTGTTGTTATTGTTATTTTTAAATGATGGTGTTGCAAATCATTAAAGAAAATAATGTTCCCTCATATATTCTTTTTTCTAATGTGATTTGCTCAACCATTTTCATTGGAAATTAATAACTATTTGCAGCTATACTCAATTAGAACTTAATATTGTTTTTATCTGTGATCTACCTATTGCAGGCCCTTGCATTGCTTGGTTTTTTTATCTTAACTTTCAAGGACGTATTTTCTTCTTCTGGGTTTAATTGCAAATAATGCAGCAACTTCACTAAAGTTAAGCAGGTAGTATGAGTGGTCCGTGACAGTGAGTAACTGTCAGTGAGAGTATACAGTGACTAACTGAGAATTTAACTGTCAGTGCGAGTAGACAATGACTAACTGAAAATTTAATGAAAATTTCGCCTTCTTGAGTTCCATGATAAATGATTTAAGAAGACTCTCTCCCTTTAAAAAATTCTACCTATTTAGTAACAAGCTCTTGTGAAGCATGTTCTGACCTATTTAAATATACGGCACAGTTAAGAAGCTATAAGAACCATTATTGTTTTGGCTTATATGGTTATTCCTGTGAAATCCCTCACTTCTTGGCAACTGATAAAAAGATTCTTGTACACACAACAGGAACTGTTAATCATAAAATAGGGCTACTAAAGTTTAATTAGGCATAAAATGCCATCCTGCTTCAGTTCCTTGTATTGGAAGGTTAGAGTGATATGAAGCCATTTTAAAAAAAAATATATATTATTCCTGCCATCTGGTATTTACTTCCTTACCCATAAGAGCTGAAGAGATATGAATAATGTGTCCATTTGTTTTTATTAAGAAAATGAAGACATGTTCCACTCTCCCAGCCTCAAAAAAAAATGTAATCGATCTTGCATTTGACTCTAGAATTCATGCTGCAATTAAATGGTTGATAATATACAAGCCCCCAGCTACCAATCCATCAATGTCTAATGTAACTAAGAGAGATGGCTATTCCCAGGCCTAACACTATCTTTTCACTGTATTTCAACTCCAAATACTTGACCCAAAGGTTAAGGATAAAGTATCATAAACAAAGGCTTATGTATGAAGCAAACACAAGCTCCAACTCATTCTTTGATCACCGTGCCTATGTATATCACACCCCATTCTGCCCTGCCACTCCCAATCTTTTTCTTCCCACCCTATCAATGTTCTCAGAAGATAAAATGAAAGAAGACAGTACAGCTTACACACAAAGCACCAAGCTTTGTGTTTTTTACAAACTGTAGAAAGAGAGACATAGTTCAATATATACAATAACAGAAACAACAAGGTATAGCAACAACAAAGTATAGCAATAGAGAGAGATTTTGCTGCTAGTTTAAGTTATTGCTCATAAATTTGAAGAAATTTGACCCTAATCCATGAAAGTCTATAGAGATTCTCAATCATCCAGGTCATGGTTGTCCCAAAGGTGCTTTGTTGAAAAGGCAACTAGATTTTCTTGTTTTGAAACTGTTTCATTTTCATTCAAGAAATATTTTCAAAGGAAAAAACCAAGAAGGTCCAATTGACTTTTGGAAAAAGCACTTTTGGAATAACCCATGAAAGGTTATACTACAAGGATGCATAAGAGTCTCTGTTATTTGTTCACTGCATGAAATATTCCCACATAGACATGAAAGGACAAATTGTATATGGCAATAAAATAGGGTCATTATACACGCTACACAAGATTTCTTCCCCGATTATCTTTTTTTAAATGATGTTAATACTCAAATCAACAGTTTCATTGCTTGATAAAATTTGTTGATCACACCAGATTGGATTCCACATGGCCCTTCACTTCTCAGTGTATTACTGTAGCCTGATGAAGCAGGCTACAGTAAATTAAATCTATGATAGAGAACTAAAAAGCACTGATTGCCTCTACATAATAAAGCATGAGTGGAGCAACTATATAAAGTTAATAAATAAGAAATACAAACCTCTAAGCCCACATCATTTGTTTAAGGATAACATGAAGTTCTACCAAATATCACAGAAAACCACGCTGACCACCATTTATAATAGACAAACACATAGCTAACAATGCCAAATGTATGATAAGATGGGATGTGAAAATTAAACTCTTCAAAGAAACATTGCAGTTCAGAAATTAACTGACAGACAACATGACTCCCTTTGGATTAAGCTGAAGAGTATGGTAAATTGTATGTCCATAGTGTTGCCAGATTCATCCCAGTTTTTGCTTTCCTGCTTAACGATCTACATTATCAGGATACCCAATAACAGGATAAGAATGGATATATCCCACATTTATGGTCACAACTTCTAATGGCAGAGATAGTTGTGTATCAAAAATACTTCCTATAAACTTTTCCCACCTTTTTTATAGCTGTATATGTCAATCCCACCAGGTAGATCAGATCAAAAATCATCTGCACAAGGCGGCTAAAACTGCTTTTGAGAGTAACTATAATAACAGAATTTTGCAAGTTTGAATGTGCTGTGCCTCCTCACCGGGACCTGAGGAGGTTGAACGTAATCCATTTTTTTTCTCTTTGTTGCTTTCATAATGAATCTGGTGTATCATTGCGAGGGTCATCTTTATTGTCTACAATGTCTGACTCCTTTTCTTAAACTGGCTCTATTTCTTCACCTGGTATCCTCTTATTACTTTCCTAAATTATTTCTCTTTCTTTTTTAGGCTTAGTTTGGCCAGGAAACTTTTTCCTGAGGTCCACGTTTAGACTAGCGTGTGGTTAGACCTGGATTCTGTCAATCCAACTCAGCCATGAACTTATCTGAGTAAACCGTAAGGAGCTACCAATTGTCAACCTAGACCAGGGTGGTCAAACTCCTAGCCCATGAGCCGGATCCATCACATGCTAGCCACGCCTATGCCCGGCTTAGCAAAGAGGGGAAAAGTTCCAATATGTTACATGATGCCACCATGATGACATGACTTTGACACCCCTGATCTAGACCATCTTACAGAACCTCTGGGAAGGAGGGGGAGAAAGAGACAAAGAGAAAGAGAGAAAGTGTGTTATTTCAGAAAGCACAAAAAGTGTGATGCAGGTAGAGATTCATAAGTAAAACCCTTCCAAGTGGAAGAAAAATTTTAAAACCATTTTTAATTGACAAGTGCTTACTATACAACTACAAAAAAAGATGAAGACTGTTTTGACTTGTCATTTAGTACTGGAAGTAGAATCACACTAATTGATAGAAGATGGTAATCTGTTAGCTCATAGCATTACAGCCAAAATCAGATCTGTAATTCTTGGACAAACATCCCATGTGGCATTTTTTGGTAGAAGCCAAGCCAAGTTATTATTCTCCTTTTCAACACATTCCAAGCTGTTCAATGCACACAATGTGACATGCAATAAAGTTGTCAAATTGCAGATCCTTGAAATAGCAGATTTTAAAAGATGATCAGTATACACCAAATGCTGCATAAATGGGCATCTCTGAGCAAAACAGCTTTAGCTAATTTCTTTAAACTGGTAACTTCTCCAAACTGATTTAGAAGTCCTTGAGAAAAATTATGCAATGTGTGTATGTGACTCAACATCTCTTTGACAAGGAGAAGCTTCAAAGCCTAGCTTACAATGTCTGACGTGGCCCTTAAACTGATCAAGTTTGTTTAAAAAAGCTCTTTCTTTGCTGTCGCTTGTCATATCCATTAATCTTAGACATCCACTATCCATATTTCATTTTGCATCTCACTTGAAGCTAGAGCTTTGCAAATTCTCCTAAATAATTTACACATGCCATTTTAAGCAAAAGAAGAGAAGGATACGTGCTGACAAAGAACAGGCCATTTGAAGTATCAAGGAAATGATAAATGGAAGAAAAATAAATGCAAAAAAAAAGAATGTAAAGATGTTGCCACATGGCGTGTCCTTTATTCAAAAGTCTGTTTTTTATTATGAAACACTACAGCTTAATAAAGCATAATATCCCTTAATTCAAATGCAATTCCATGACTTTTTTAAATAAGCAAATTGTCTATTACATGTTAATCATGCTGAATTTCATTTTATTGGGAATTGGTTTGAACACAATCTTGGAAGAAAGCGGTTTAAGGAAAGTTGTTTATTATAGGCATTGACTTGAAAATATAATATTCCTTAGCCATTACATTTATATTAATTTGTTCTCAAAAAACATGGGCTTATAACAATATCAATTTGTTCTCAAAAGGTCCTTGGCTTATAACAATATATATTCATATTTCTTTTTATTTGTCAGGTATGTTTTTCCTGTTACTGAAACATCCATTTTTATTATACTATATTTTGTTTTATGCACAATCAGCTCACAGAAATTCAAATGGCTACAGTTATTAATCTAACCACAATATTTTTTTCTTAGGCATACTGTAATGAGCAAACGCATGAGAGAATCAAGATATTTATTAATGCACTTAAACATTTAAAAAGTGTGATCATATTTGCTTTGTTCTCTTCACCATTTTATTTTATAAAAATATCATAATAACCATAGAACATAAAGTTCATTCAAGCCTGAATACACTGTATAGCAGCTGTTGGTAACAGAATTATGGTTCTGCTGTTTGATAATTGTTAATAAAAGTGTGAGGTAATTAATAATGACAGAAATGATCAAAGTAAAATTTACTATATATGTAATGGTCTTTTCCAAACATAACTTCTTTCTGGAGTTTCATGCAACTTTCTCTTGGTGAAACTAATTTGGGATGCTATGCTATCTGTGTGAGGATTAGGACATGTCATCTCAAAAGTTACATGGGTTGAGAACAAACATAACTATCTACCCATTCTTGACCTTATCACAGGTCAGAACCTAAAGAAAGGAAATTCTGGACATGCAAATTAAGTAATAATCAGCATTTAACTGATTAGATACTACCAGGAAAGTGGTTGATACCTGATTTAAATTAGAATATTATATCTTTTGATTCTTGATTTTCACTCCCATACAAATACCCAAAGCTTCCCATCATCACCACTATTTCCTGGCCATATTTGCCAAATTAAGAAGATCAATAAAAGGTTTAGGAAGGATGCTCCCTGAATGTCACCCTAAGTAAGAAAGTATTTATTCAAACATATTCTAATAAGAAGAATTACAATTCAGCACATGCTTATAACATTGCTAAAGGTCCAAACTCATCTGCCAGAAAGGGTAGCTTTATATTACTATGTCTAATTATGAAAGGAATTCTGTATATTACAGCTTATCTGACAGTAAAATCCTCATTTTAAATCAGTTTTAAATGGGGAAAATGATAAAGATTGCTATTATAACTAGTCACAATCTGGCAAAATTGTGGACAAGTATTCTCTGTTCAAAAAATATCAAAGGACAAGTTCAAAGGAGATTCTGATTAGTACCTCCATGAAGGGATTTCAAAGTCCAGCATGACCCATAGGTGGGAGGAAGAGTCATATATGAAAATTCACAGCTACAGCTGCACACGCCTGAGAAATCTTATAACTGCAACCCCAAGATATACAAGCCACGAATAGTCCAGCCAGCTGCCTTCATTTGGGATGAGCAATGCAATGCATGTAAATGGAGATAAAAATAAGTTAAGGCATGCAACCCTCTCAAGCTGGTGGGAAGGCAGTATCATATCACGTGGCAGCATCTTGGTATCTGTCAACACAACATTTTGTCCCAAAGGAACCCCATCTGAGAGGGAAGAAAGATTCATGTAGTATAGTTAGACAGGGTCCAGAACAAAAAGGTTCAAATGAAATTGAAAACAAAGTTGCTTCCCAAGAAACTTAGATGGTATAAGAGAACTGCTGAGCTGCCAAGCCGTTCTCTGAAGAGTGATTCATGGCAATGGTATTTCTCACACCACTTCTCCAACTCCAGCCATCCACCTGCCCCTTATCTTCTCAGATCAGTGTTTCTCAACCTTGGCAGCCTGAAGATGTGTGAACTTCAACTCCCAGAGTTCCCTGGCCAGCATAATTCTCCAGCCAACTTTGAGAGTTGAAGTCCACACATCTTCAAACTGCCATGGTTGGGAATGTTCTGGATTTTCAAATTGAAGCATTATCCATTTTTGCCAGATTAAAAAAAAATGCATGGGCAATATTTTCATGACCAACTCGCTCATGATGGCTGACATTCCAAAATAATAAGGCCATCTAGCCACAGTACTTCTCAGATGGAAATGTGCAATCCAATCTCAAAGTATCCCATTCCAAAAATGAGACTTTGCAAGGTCAGAACGTTTCAGCCTCAAAATATGTTGACCACATCTATTATTTTCTAATACTGAACTGGCAACAGAAACCTTGTGTGAGGTCATCTTATCTCACCATTTATGCCACTCTATAATACTATTTACCATCATCATATAATCTCATATGGTTTACAGATGATTTCTTTTGATTCCTGTTCATTAATTTTAAAAAAATTCAATGCATATTTTGTAAACACTTTAACTCTTAAGCAGAACACTGTTCAACAGATACTTGCCATCAAAGCTTATAACAGTATATAGTCAACACTGCTCATCTTCCTCCATGCATGGCTAGAAAAAAAAAACCAGAAGAGATGCTTATTTTTGAGATTAGCCACAATTTAATGTGTTGTTGTTGTTGTTCTTAATTGTGAAGTTGTGTCCGACCCACTATGACCCCATGGACAACGTTCCTCCAGGCCTTCCTGTCCTCTACCATCCTCTGAAGTCCATTTAAGCTCATGCCTACTGCTTCGGTGACTCCAGCCAGCCACCTTATTCTCCGTCATCCCCTTCTTCTTTTGCCCTCAATCTTTTCCAGCATTGGGCTCTTCTCCAGTGAGTTCCTCCTTCTCATTAGGTGGCTAAAGTATTTGAGTTTCACCTTCAGGATCTGCCCTTCTAAAGAGCAGTCAGGGTTGATCTCCTCTAGGACTGACTGGTTTGATCGCCTTGCAGTCCAAGGGACTTGCAGGAGTCTTCTCCAGCACCATAGTTTAAAGGCCTCAATCTTTGGTGCTCAGCCTTTCTTATGGTCCAACTTTCCCAGCCATACATTACAAGTGGGAAAACCATAGCTATATTAATGTACTATTCAGGCTCTAAACTGCACTTGGTTTAACATGGAATGTAGGGCCAAGTTTAAAAACCCAATTATTGTGTATTTCACTGGATGACTTTAAGTCAGTCATTCTCTTTCAACCTAACCTTCCTCACAGAGGTACTGCAAAGATTAAAATAAAAAATAAAAAGGGGGGGGGAGAGGAAGTATACTACGTTACCTCGATTTCCAAAAGCAAAATCAGGTTACACATGTAATACATAAACAATACTTTAACATTTGATATGTTTCAGATTAATCACAGTTTATTGAAAGTCATACAAAACTACAGTGAGATTAACTTAAAATAGAAGTGAAAATTTGGGAATTCTTTCTTGCAATTACAATAAAAGCACTGAGTTTGAAGAAAGCTAAATATGTTCTCATATTTCTTTTCTGCACTTATTACACTGCCAACCATCTAAGTCATACAAAATCATTGGTTAACTCAGCCAATTCATAATGAATGTATGTGTGTGTGTGTGTATGTGTGTGTGTGTGTGTGTGTGTTGTATTTGTGCTGATAAATAAATAAAGGGAGACTAGTATAGATCTATTTCAAGCTATTTAGCTCTCATCAGCTAGCCATACCCTTACTGGGATTCAAACCTGGGCTGTATTACATATTAGGCAGCTGTGTTAACCACTAAGCCACAAGGTTCTCCTCCTTTATCAGCTATATATATGTATATGTATATGTATATGTATATGTATATGTATATGTATATACATACATACGTACATACATACATACATAAAACCAAGACTAATCACACCAATTAAGTTGGTCCAACATAGATGAGTAAAATCACTATGGCAAAGAGCTACACCTGCACATGTCCTAAATAGACAACTTGACATCGTCATTATATTATATTTTTCATTCATTATATTTTTAGACAACGACTACATATTGTATAACATGTTTTTCAGAAAAAAGATGGTAAAGCAAATTCTATCAAACCTTCAAACAAAAAAATGCTTCAGACTGCACAGGAGCTGTGGCTATTCGTGGGCATGCTTGCAAACACAGCAGGAGCAGCTTGCTAGGCAGCGGTGTGAACCAGGAAAAAGATGCAGCTGCTTCAGCATATTCAAAAATGATGCCTTGAACAAGCTTCTGTGTCTTGTAAAGCATCTCTTTCAAAGGATTTACACAGCCCTCTTGGCCAACATGGAAGACAGCTGCTGGAAGACAGCCATACTGTCCCCAGAAATGAGGAAAGGTAGAGCTCCATGGGACATCAATAAATGCAGCAATGTGAAAAGCAAAGCGCACACCACAGGAAAACAGTAGGCCCACAAGGGACACCTCACGGATAGAGAAACTCTCCTGATTCACACTTTGATCCTGTTCTGTGCGTAGGTAGCAAATCTTGAAGCACAAGTTAAATGCAAACATGCTTCTGTTTTTCTCCCACTTATGAAACTGTTCAAACAGAATAAAATCTGGGAGGAAAATACCTGGAATGCAATCAAACCCAGTAGAATATTATATCAAGGTAAAGGTAAAGGTTTCCCATGTCCAACTCTATAGGGCAGTGCTCATCTCTGTTTCTTACTGAGGAGGCAGTGCTATCCAGAGACATTTCTGTGATCATGTGATCAACATAACTATAGCTGGGGTTCACGGAATGCTGTTACCTTCCCACCAAAGTGGTACCTATTAATCTACTTGCATTTGCATGCTTTCGACCTGCTAGGTCAGGAGTGTCAAACTGGCAGCCTGCAGACCAGATGCATCACATGTGGGCCACACCCACCCCGGTTCTGCAAAGGCAAAAAACGTTGCAATACATCATGTGACATGATAGAGTTTGGCACCCATGTGCTAGGTGGACAAGAACAGGGGTAAGGGACGGGAGTTCACACCATGCCAACTGACAAGCTCAGTGTCTTTAACCACCAAGCTATCGCGCCCCCAAAGTACTATATACTAGATTGGAAAGAGTCAGGTTCCAATCTTCGTTACAGTGATACTCATTGGTTAACTTAATCCAATCACCTTCTCTCAATATAATCTACCTCAGAGAGTTTTGAGAGAGAACAAGGGAATGAAAGGAAGCATATAAGCTTAAGCTTCTGGAATAAAAGGCAGGATATAGATTCAATAAAAATAAAGAAAAACCACCAAAGCCAAGTCATTACAGTATGGATAGGCAACCAGATGTCCTCTATCCAATTTGGTCTTCAATTCCCCTATTTTCTAGGCAGCTTGCTGTACTCCATATGGGTGTTGATCTCCAACCATTAAGTTGTCTTATCCTACTATATGACAAGTTACTGGGACTTGTCACAATGTCAACATCAGTTAAGTATTGGTAATTTGTTTAGAGATATACATGATACCCACCTCTTTAAGGGACTACAGACCATTATGTAGCAAATATTGTTGCCAGCCTCTTCTGAAAACTGATTCATGCGCTAACTCTCATTTTTAAAACTTTGGGACACCTTTCCAACATTGAGGATTTTGCTAACCTTAAACCTCTTAGAACTTAATGAGATATGTGTCAAGTCTAGGAAACTTCAATGTGCCAGCTTAATGCTACACAAGACCAATTCAGGCTTTACTACAAAGGAAAAATTCATCACTTGACCTTTTATACAAAAGCTTTAAGAAGCAATCCATACCCAAGAAGGCAAAGTATTATCAATCATCAATGACAATTAAACACAAATATCACATGAGACAGAT
Source organism: Thamnophis elegans (assembly GCF_009769535.1). Classification (NCBI taxonomy): domain Eukaryota; kingdom Metazoa; phylum Chordata; class Lepidosauria; order Squamata; family Natricidae; genus Thamnophis; species Thamnophis elegans. The sequence goes on from NC_045542.1 coordinate 81,953,380, forward strand.
AAGACTTATTTAGCCCATTTAACTTTTTAAATAGCTCTTTCTAGGGGTAAAGTTATTTGTCTTTGGCTTACAAAAAGGTGAAATGCAAACACAGAAGGCCATAGCACTTTCTCTTTCTCACATACACGTACACACTGTCTATCACCTCTGCAGAATGAATTAGGTACTTTTTTATTTATTTTTGCAAACCTGCACATAACTTTGCATCTCCAAATAAAGAATTTAAATTTTATTAGATTTTTTTTAAAGGGAAAGGGGAAAAGTCACAGCAAAACCTATTTTAGTTCAAATGTTTGGAAACCAAGGCTGAGTATCACTTCAACTGCAGGAAATACACTTGAGGAAACAAATACACATTTCCACATTGGTAGCAAAGGATAGCACAACCCCTTAGCCTCCCTCCCTCATTAACAATTCATTTAGAAATCAAATTATTTAAATCATGAAGATTGTTCTGCTTCCTATCTTTAGCAATTCAGTAGCATCACTGGCCAAGAGAACAACTGAATGATTTTGGTATAAAATCCAAATACTGACAGTGTGTAGTATATTTTCCTAGGGCTTCTTCCTCCATAACATTTTGTAATTACAGGACTGTAAATGGGAGAGGCACCTCTACTAAGCAGCAAAGATTGCAATACTATAAAAGCAATTGCTTAAGCAAAACAATCCAACCTACAAAGCTCAGCTCTTAGAGAGAAATGACTTACATCAAGGCCTTTCATTTTCATATATAATCACTGGGCTACCGACAAGGAAGTAACAAATAGCAAGTAGGTCTGGTATAGGTCTGGAAACCACCCTGGCAAGGTAGAAGCCTGACAATCTACCCCTCAGCCTTTTGACCAATGCAACTTTCTCTAACCTCTGTGTCCCTTTGGTGCTAGGATAAACGTATTCATGAATTACTGGACCATAAACCCGGTTGCTGGAATTACACCTTCATACAGTATTAAACTGCCAGGGTTTTTCCCCTTCCCATCTCACACTTTCTACTCAATCGCTCCATACTTGCATGCATGTGGTTCCCCACCCATGTTTGTTTTCCCAGGTAAGGCTGCAGGAGTTCTCCTAACCCCAATAATGCCCGATCGGATCCAAGGTGTCCTTTAAACCAAGGTTTCAGTTACCACCACACCCAATACAGATTCACAGGCGACCTGCCACTCACTTTTAAGGGCCACAATGAGTGCCTTTCCATCCTTGATCAGCTCCTTGATGAACTTGTTGGTCTTGTCCAGCTCAGCTTCGTGAGACTTTAGCCTTTCTCGGAACTGGGGGCTGTCCAAACAGCAGTCGCTAAACTCCAAGGCAGGTAGCCCCATGATTTCCCAGAGCCCGTCCAAAGCCAGGCTTACGGCTGAAAAGCAATCAGCTGGAAGAGAAACGTCCAGGAATGGAAAAACCTTTCCTTAAAGCACCTTAAATCGCAAGGGAAGAGCCACCGATCAACGTTGAGAAATGTATCCAGCCCGTCCAGCAAAATGCAAAAATAAAAATAAAATAAAATCATCCGTTTTTAGGCTGCACAGGATCCGCAGACATCAGGAAGTCAATTTGTCAACTTTCGAAGCGGACGAAAAAAGGGGTCTGAAGGACGAAGATCTTGCACCGAGGGCTGTTTCACACCCGCCAGGGGGACAGGACAGAAGCCGTCCGAAAGGAGGGAAACGGCGTTGCCCGAGCAGCAAACGCTACCGCTGCCAGAGGACCGCTGCTCGCGGCCACATTTTCCCAAACACGCTGCAAACTCGGGGGCGGTACGGTCGTGGCTGTTGCCGGAACCTCCAGCTCTTCGCCGGGAATACGTTGCCGCTGCTTGCTTGCCGCAGCCTTGAAGAAAACCCACCCCGCGGGGCCTCTCGAAGCAGGAGTCTTCCGATCTCCAGCTCAGCACAGGCACCTCCGACGGCATCCGGGATCCACCGGGACCCTGCGCTTCCCCATTGGAACGCCAGCGATCATTTTCCTACCGCTCTGCCCTTTGGAACGTTGTGGAAAGAGAGAGGATCTTTTTTTTTTTTTTTTGGTCCCTCCCCTGGGCCAGACGTGACCCCGCCTCTTGCACCAGCGAAAGCCAATCAGAGGCCGGACGGCTCATGGAGCAAGGAGGAGGGAAGCAAGAAAGATGCCCTGCGAAGACAAGACCGGCTATGACTGGGGGGGCGTGGGCGTGGCCAGAGGTATGTCAAACCGCATGGAACTTATATCCTCCCTTCCCGCCCTCTTAAAGACATACCCTCCGGAATGGGGTGGGGGGGGGGAGTGGCGAAGGCTGGGTCGCTCAAGGGCGTTTCTGGTAAACCTGTTGCTGCAGTGCAGGCTGAAGAAGAAACCACCTTATAGCGAATCGGTGCAGCCGGGAGCTACGCTTGGAGGCGGAAAAGGAGGGAAGGGAGAAGATGCTCGCTCGGCGATCCTTTAAGAGGCTACAGTGAGGAATCACCTTCACGCTGGCCTTGGCACATAAGGGAACAACCGTTCTTTTCATAACAGGGATCCTTTCCCTCCGCAAATGAGGTTCCCCTTTGCACCTTCTTCACAGCCTGCCTTGCTTGCCTGCCTTCGACGCACAGATTATGTTCAGTCTTTTACAGCATGCGACGCCTGCCTTTCTGCAGGGAAAATGAAATCAGCAGGATGACCTGCTGAATGTGTTCATGTCTTCCCCCTGTCTGTCCTCTGCTGGTTTGAAAAGCTAGCCAGGAGACTAAGCTTGCTTAGCATTGGGTGGGAGAGGACTGACAGGAGCTAAGGTGGAAATAAGACAATAGCAAAACTATATATGGTTCTTCCCCCCCCCCTCTCTCTCTCTCTCAAAAAAAAAAAAAATCCTTCACAGACATGGTCATGAAATCACCAAGATTTGAGCTTGATTCCAAAGAGATTCTCTTTCTAACCATACTGTTTAACATACATATTTAGTAAATATTTACATAGTTACTGTTTAACATATATATTGAGTGGTCAATGCCTGGAATGCACTACCTGACTACCTGTTACATGCTCAAATCCCCATAACTTCAACCTTAAAACTGTCTACTGTTGACCTTATCCCATTCCTAAGAGGTCAGTAGGGGCGTGCATAAGCGCACCAGCATGCCTAATATCCCTGTCCTACTGTCCCCATTTATTTCTCTCCATTTCCTGTGTTCTTATTCATGTTTATTCTTATTCCTATTATCGTGTACATGAATGACAAACTAAATAAATAAAGTACAATAAATAAATACTGTATATAATCTTGACTCATCTAAAAAAAGCTAATTGCAAGCCATGACTTTTTCACTTCAATATTCAAATGTGCCCTTTATTTTTTCCCCAAAACATATTGTCAGGCCTGCAATTATATTCCTTTTAGAATTTTGGCCTGCCACACTTTCTCTTATTTCATTCTGCTGTTTCTTTAGTATAGTTGATGGGAGGGGGGAATAGACAGAAGTAGGATTGTGGAATGTATTGTTGTCATTCTTTTCTAGAAGACCAAGGTCATTTTTTGTCTCCACACTTTTACACCTGACCGGAAGCAGCTGGGTGGAGACAGCAGCGTGGAAGAAGAAGATTGGACCTTGTGATGGATTGTGGGTGTGGGGACAAGATCATGAACTTTTCACTGGGTGGAATTCTGATGTGATTTCCAGAATTGGGATTTACACAGATGTGCTAAGATGTCTGATTTATTAAATTGGAACTTTAAGGATCATTTTGCCTTGGACTCTGATTTAATTCTACATGATACTTGGAACGCTGACACATATCACATGACCAATTATTGATTGCACTGGACTTTAGACATTATTCCTGCCCTTCTGAAAGACCTCTGGGTCAATATTTTAGATTACATTAATTCTAAAGAGCGTTACATAAATTGACAGTAAAATTTTAGATCGCGTTAGTTCTGAAGATATTTAAATTGACAGCAGATTAAGAGACAGTTGAGAAGCCAAATTCAATGCTCTGATTAAAAATCCCAAGATTTGGAGAAGGAGCTATTTGAATCTTGAGTCACAGGACAAATATTTATTAGCGGTCCACCAAAACAATGCTACTTAATAAAAGAGGAGCATAGGCAAGTGCACTCCTTGAAGCATTTCATCTTACAAAATTGCTCACAGGCCATTTCATTTAAATGATTTAGAATAGTTCTATAAAGTCTGAACAATGAGAAGACAAGGTGATCTAAAAGGTTTGACTTTCCTTAGAATGAAACGAGTAGTTTTGGCATTTTTATATTTTTAATTTTTCTTTGACTAAGGCTTCGCCATTATACTTTGCTTGCCAGAAGTTTGCAAAAAGTGATCACATGACTCCAGGACACTGCAACTATCATAAATATCAATCAGTTCCCAAGTGTCAGAATTTTAATCATGTGGCCATGGGGATGTAGCAATGGTCATAAGTGTATACAATGGTCATAAGTCATTTTTTTCTGTGCCATTATTTCTTAAACAAATGGTTGTAAGTTGAGGACTACCTGCGTATGTATGTGTCTGTGTGTGTGTTCCAGCATAACTCTGGAATGCCTTGACCAATTTCAACCTAACTTGGTACACAGATGACTTTCACTCTGGAAACAAATACTGTGGGGGTAAGACACCAATAAAACCCCTGGGGGGGTGTTGTTCTGTTAAAATACAACCTGTTGTGTCTTAAAATGGCCTCTACTGTACTGCCATAAAATGGCTTCACCTGTACAGCACAGGTGGTGCTTCACTGTATTCCACAAGGGGCCTCCCCCTGGCAAGAGGGGATATTTCTAATCCAACATTAGAAATTACATTTGGTCCGGACATTTTCCCCCTATAAATAAATATACGGGCAACACTGGATTATCGCTAGAATTCAATAATAAAATCACAATCCTGAATACATGTTTGTATAGGAATACTTAGAGAAAGATTTTTTTTCATCAAGAAGGCAATAGCCACAACTGTTTTCTAAATTATTCCCTTATGCATAAGCAACATTGACAAATTGCATATCTGTAGGTTTGTTTGATTAAAGAAGCAAAAACTGACAGTGGAAGAGAGACTAGGCTGGCTAAAAAGCAACAGATGGCCATCTTGTTTTTTGGACTAATGTCAGGTTTAAAGCATTTAGAGGGATTGCAGGGAATTGGTTTTGTTGGAGTCTGCATTAAAAATTAAAAGTTTCTCAATCAGAATATCTGTACTGTATAACTGGCATTTTATAGGGACTTTTGGCTTGTATAGAAGTTCACTGCTGTCATCTTCTTTATCAGGGAAATAATAACATTCTAATCACAATCCTTGAATCTTCTTACCATATGACTTACATTGTGAATATCCACCCATCTGTTTTTAGGAGTACTTATTCCAGATTAAATACCATGAAGTGAAAGAATTTGTTGTTGTAGTTAACGTGTGATATTTCTTGAAGCAGATGGGAAAATTGAGTATTTGTTTAACCAGTTTACAGTGCTTGATTCAATTATAAGGTTCCAATGACTATTTTGTTACTAAATTCATTTTTGCTAGGTATATTATAATAAAGTTGCATCACACAGTATAGTTGCATTTAGTTTTAAGATCCTAGTAGCTGTTTGAGGCACATTTTACCCCATAATCTTAGCATGTGGCCCGAATAAAAGGATTTTTTGGGGGGGAAAAGTCCATATTTTTACAGATTAGATTTTGTGCTGGTATAACTTGAAAAACCACAATTTTCTGTAAGATTCAGAAATGAGGCATTAGGTTGCCCCAATTTTGTTGTTATTCCTGTAATCCATTCACAAGAAAGCAAAAAATAACATGGGAGGCAGGATGACGCAGTTGCTAAACCATCCACAATCTGTGTGTCACCGGTTGCAACAGTGCTGCTTATGGACAACATTAACACAGATATACAGTCCAGCAGAATAAACAGATTACATAGGAAACAACATACTGGAAAGTTTGCCTGAATGTAAATATATCTGTAACAATCGAGGAGAATATTTGTAGCTCAGGGTTGAAATGTGGGGTCCTTGGTGCTCTCTGAGCTTGCTTGTTTTCTTGCAGATGTTTCATTAGGTACCATCACCAGTGCTAGTAAGGAGTGCTGTTTGCTCTCAGTTTATATTCTGGTGACTTGCCTGTCTATGTGGGTGGGTATAATCTTAGAGGTTTTTTGGTTGGGCTGTTTACTGATGTGAAATTTCACAACATAGTGGCAGATTTAACCATAATTTCAATTGAGAAAATGTGACAATTCTAGACCAGGACATCCAAAAATGCCAGGGAATTTCTAGAAACCTGATACCCTGACAACTCAGCCATCAATATATAGACATTAACAACATCTATAGACTATGCAAAAGAAGCAGTCAACTTGCCCCAAAAGGAACCAAAAGACTCCAGAACCTCTCCATCATAATCAGCACCTAGGTCACCATAGATTAACTCCAAGGTTAATTCTGGCCCAACAAACAAGTAAGCAACACCCCAATCAAGAAACTGCCAAAGATCCATCTATAAACAGCCCAACCAAAGAATCCCTAAGACTGCCCCCTACCCATATTGACAGGAAAGACACCAGACTATAAACTGATAGCAAACAGCACTGCTTACTAGCACTGATGACGTTACCTAGTTAGAGTAATGAAACGTCTGCAAGAAAACAAGTAAACTCAGAATATATCTGTATTTACCATTAAAGCCAGAGTTTCTCAAACCATGAGATGGGCCTCCCTTAGGTAGGTGCAGCAGTGTCCAGACACGCAAAGAACATTTTAGTTTCATTGTTACAATAAATCCACCTTTCCAAAAGTTTAATTGAATTGTTCTCATTGTTTGTTTCTGTTCATGTTGGTGCTTGGCACAGTACTCTAGAGGAGGTATGTACATTAGAATTCTACTAAAGGGAGGTGTGGTGGCAAAACGTTTAGGAACTCCTGATATAAGCCATTCCTACAGTGCCAATTTGACTCTATGCTAACTTAGGACAACCTTTTCTCATGTGATTCAACTTTGGCAGCAGCTTGCATAATGTTCAATCCAGATTGCAGGCTTCCAGATCTTCCAATTTTGCACAATTGTAGTAAAGCAAGCCAGAGTTGAATCAGATTCTGCTTTAAAGTACTTCAGTTTGGAGGTAATCCATGCCTGAGGATGATCAGGAGCTAAACCATTAGTTTCCCTGCTGCCATCACCCTTTCATTATAAACTTGCTTCTCCCTTCCATACCAGCCCTTTGGGGAAACCAGGGGAGAACTGAAGGGGAAATCCTCACCCAGTCCTGCAACTGGCTAAGCTACAAGAAGGGAAACAAAACTAAACCAAACTTTGAGACTCTGTAGCTCAGCCAAGCTGTGGCAGCTGCCATAAGGCAGCATATCAACATCAAGATTGAAGTCAACTTTATTAAATGTGACAAAGGAAAACACATTCAACACACACTAAAAAAATATGAAATTAAATGCAAAACACATAAAACCTTTCTAGACTAAACCTGGGTTCTATATACTTTTATCTACTATGTAACTTCCTGTTTGAAATTAAAAAGGACAACAAAAAACCATTTTTAGCCTTGCCTGTGATAATCCACTTCATTCGAATCTAGTCACCTGAAGCTCCCCCTACCAAAAATTGACAGATCCCTTTTTTTTTGTTCTATTGGGTATTTATTTTATTAATTGTATCTGCTGCTCATTTGCAGTTCAAGGTGATGTAACCTAGTTACATGTGCTCTAATAAAGAGTACTTCATCTATGAACAGCATCTGAGCCAGGGGTGAAATGCTACTGGTTCGGGCCAGTTCGCCCTAGCTGTGTGACAATCAGCTGTGCCTGATTGTCTGTGAGGTTCCTGCTTGTTTCAGGGGCCATTTTGTGTGACGTCCAGCTCCTTTTGCATTGTGTGTGAGTCAGTTGTGCAGCTTTTATGTTATTTTTGTGTAAAGTGTGATAGTTGATTTTTGAGCTCTCTGTGAAGCTCAAGCTTGTTGCAAGGAACATTTTGTGTGAGGTCCAGCTGCTTTTACATTGTGTGTGAGTCAGTTGTGCAGCCATGCCTACCTGGTCATATCACCACCAAGCCATGACCACCCAGTCACATGATCACCAAGCCACCCCCACCAAGCCACGCCCACAGAACTGGTAGGGAAATTTTTTGAATTTCACCACTGATCTGGCCATTGGCTGAATCAGGGCAACCAGGATATCTACTAATTAAAGGGAGTACAAATTTGGATGTCTCCATGACAGGAGCAATGAAGAAGGATGTGTTCTTTCCACTACTCTGGAATCACAGAAGCAAAATTTTTCAACCAATGGTCCTTTTTAATATTTACCATCCAATCCTGCAGAGAGAGAGAGGAGCATGACATTGGGCCAAAGAGAAAGCTTTCCAGTGAGTAGTGTTTCTAGCTGTGTGAGGTAGCTGGCAGCAGTGACAATAATATATCTGTTGTATACAGGAAAGCTGGGGCCTTCCCTAGATCTGCTTGTCTCTCTGTATCCTTTATCCTTTGTTTCAGGGTTGATTTCACCTGATCATATTCCATCTGAAGAACTGAGGGGAGAGAGTAGCCTAGATGTAAAAGATTTGATTCAGCAGCCTTGATCCATATGGGTTGAAAATTGTCTGGAAGAATTATTGGTGCTAAGCCCTGAGGATCTGCAGAGAGATTATTGCCACAGTCCATGTGTATGCAACAAAATGCATATTGTGACACATTTCAGTAGTGGTGGTAGCACAATCCTTTTCCATTGGGTGATTAGGTAGTGAAAAGGGGTAGATGACAACCTTTATCAGTTTTGATGCTTTGACATTTCTCTTGAAATTGCAGGATGTTATTTCTTTCTTGCAACAAAACAATGGTGTCATTTTTAGGTCAGTCATGTATACTGTTTTCCTGAAAATAAGACAGGGTCTTATTTTCTTTTGACCCCTGAAATAAGCACTTGGCCTTATTTTTGGGGAGGTCTTATTATTTTTGAGGTGCAGGAGGCGGCAAGCATGGTCACCTCATGGCTGCTGCTGTGCTGCAATCTTTTCGGGGAAGGCTTATTTTAATGCATGCGCTCAAAAGACCAATTGGGCTTATTATCTGGGGAGGTTTTACTTTCCGGGAAACAGAGTACACATTCTCTGTACTAGAAGTAGAAAAATACATAAGATTGTAATTCAATTATGCTGGTTTTATCTGTTGCTGAGTTTCGGTTAATAGACCTGCGAGGAGATGGAGACATGGCTAGTCTATGCGGTAGATATAAAGATCAAACTGTTATTGTTATGAAAGTTGGAGAACATAAGAATTTTGAAAGAGATTTGTGCTAGGCTGAAGTTTCTCCATTTGTTAAGCAGAAGACAAATAAAATAGACAATAATATATTTTAGCTAGTAACTAATGATTTAAAAATTTCCTGGCCTTCAGGAAATGTTTTACATATGGCATGTGTTCTATGGAGCTTAAGCATGTTGCAGAGAGAAAATTGTAAGATGCCTTCTCAAATGCCAAAGAGAATTGGCCCAGCCTCAAAAATTTTAATAGATTTAACTGAACGTGCACCTTACAATACATTTAACAGGGGTTAGCATTCCAGGCATGTGACTGATGAGATATTGTCAATCAGCCAGGCCACTGACCTCCTTTTAGTTGACAATGTTCAACCATTGTAAAATGTTTCCTTAAATGCTGCTGTGTAGATGACAGATTTCCTTTAAAAAAAATCTCTATTCTCTTGTCACTTGCTGGCAGAGAAAGAATCCTTGTCACCTTATAACAATTCAGGACAATGTTTTAAGAATAGCAAAGTTTCTCTCTCTCTCTCTGCCTACTTATCTGAAGATAAAACCATGGTCTTTCCAGAAAAAAAAATTGTAAGGAGACACAAATTATATGGTACCGTGTTTCCTGAAAATATGACAGAGTTTCTTTTGACCCCTGAAATAAGCACTTGGACTTATTTTCAGGGAGATCTTATTATTTTTGAAGTGTAGGAGGCAGTGAGAGTGGTCATTTCATGGCTGCTGCTGTGTTGCAATATTTTCGGGGAGGGCTTATTTTTTGGCAGGGCTTATTTTAGCACATGCGCTCAAAAGCCCAATTGGGCCGAGGTGGCACAGTGGTTAAATGCAGCACTGCAGGCTACTTCAGCTGACTGCAGTTCTGCAGTTCGGCTGTTCAAATCTCACCGGTTCAGGGTTGACTCAGCCTTCCATCCTTCCGAGGTGGGTAAAATGAGGACCCGGATTGTTGTTGGGGCAATATGCTGACTCTGTAAACCGCTTAGAGAGGGCTGAAAGCCCTATGAAGCGGTATATAAGTCTAACTGCTATTGCTATTGCTATTATTATCCAGGGAGGTCTTATTTTGGGGGGAAACAGAGTAGAAATACAGCTCTTGAGTAGCTACAATATCTCTGTGGTGTTTACCTTCCTTTACTGATCTTGAACAAATGATCTGATAGAATATGACTCCAATAACTCCCTGAAGCTTGCAGCTCTGTCTACTTGGCAAGAAAAAAATCAATCAGAAAATCACATGTATTTCATTTTTAGTTCCATAATGGAAGAAAATGCAGTATAAATGTACTAAAATGTTAGCCAAGATGTGATCATTGAGATGTTTCTGAACTTCACTTTCCAACAACCTCAACCACAAGGCCACTAATGTAGGATGCTGAAAGATGTATTGCAATAGCTTGGGAGGTGGAGGACAGTCGTGCAACCTATGCCTATACAAATAAATAAAATAGTCACTTGCCTGATAAACTACCGTGTTTCCCCAAAAATGAGGTGGGGTCTTAAATTTTAAGTTTGATTGAACTCGTGAGATTTTTTTTTTTTTACAACGTGCTTCCCTGGACAAATGGCGAGGAACGTGCAGCTACAAGTCTCAGGTAGGATGCGCACCTCGCTTCTGCCCTGCCCCACCTGCTACTCCTCTCGATACAGAGATGGCGTTGGGCCACGAGACTTCCTTTTCTTTCCTTTCTCTCTCCCCATTCTCTCTCATTTTTACCCTATGCAGCGGTAGTTAATAGCAAGGCATAGGGCACTAGGCACGTTGCTGGCCTGCCACTTTTTTTGTGGTGGATGTTCTTTTTGCCCGGCTATCAGCCTTATCGGTAGGTATGGTAAGGGTGTGTGGGGTGCATAGGGCATCTCCCATCTCCCTTTGCCCCCCTCCGGCCTCGGCTCCTCACCTCGGTTGTTTGTGCAGAAAGCAACTAGTGGAAATGGCAGGGCCCGGCTGTGCATGCGTTTTGGAGGGGGATTATTGGGGGGGTTATTTTAGCCCATGCCCTGAAAAGCCCCATTGGGCTTAATATCAGGACATGTCCTATTTTCAGGAAAACATGGTATCAGCAAATCCCAACTCGTTTCCTTCCAAATTTTTTAGATTACATATTTCATCATTCCCGCATTTCCTGCTTGGATATTATCAGAGCTGCTATCCAGTATTTTTGGACACACCAAATTGAGGAAGTCTACGGCAATGGTAGAATACTAAATGGTATTTCTTTCCCTGGTTTCCCAAGGTCAGTTCTGACATACTATTACAGTCTATTGATTTTCTGATTATAATTCATCCCAAGATCCTACGTTTTATTTCAAAGACTGTGTAAATACACCTGTACCAGGAATTGTGAAACAAGACCCCATTGTTTGCAATAATGTCAGTTAGTTCCTTCTTCAGTGCAACTAGAGTGGGAGTAAGAGGTGCCTTACATCAACAGTCGTACATTAAGTATTAATGTACTACAGAATCTGATAGAACACTAAACTACTGTTAGGTTACCAAATATCTTCAGATCTGCCCAAGGAAAGGTTGTGAAAGATGAAAGTATACTGTATTACAATATGTTTTCATTATAATGTGTCAGATCAGCTACTACAAAGCAAGAGTCTGTGCTTAACTCAAGAACAATTGTTCTTTTTATTTCCATTTTAAAACCATCCTCCATGGTGTATATCAGAGTAATATGAACACAGTGCTGTCCATCAGATACAGCAAACACTACATTATTATTTAGAGGATGCTAGCATGAGTTAGCTACTTAATGTCTTAAGATGGGAATTGTAGTTTCAAGCACTACAAATTCAAGGTATAAATATCGTCATATCCTCAATTACAATCTGACTATTTCCTAGCTTGAATCTTACTAGTAATTTGAACAAATGAAAAATTGAAGTGAATATGCTCAGTTTGACTTTCATTCATTCTGAAATAAATGTTCAGCAGCACAAATGATCTCAAAAGAGTTGAAAAATGCTTCAACGTATCTCCAAGCAAGGCCAGTCAAGATCCAGGTTCAGCTACTAGTTACAGGTAGCCCCTCACTGACAACTATTACTTTAGTGCCATTCAAAGGTACACAGACCAGAAAAAGTGACCCATGACTGGTTTTCATCTGGTTGCAGCATCCACATGGTCACATGGTCACATGATCTGGGCACTTAGCAACTGGTATGTAGTAACGACACTTGCACTGTCCCGGAATCATGTGATCACCATTAGTAACCTTCTGAGCCAGTTTCCAACAAGTAAAGTCAATGGTGGAAGCCGGATTCACTTAATGACCTCCTCATTCACTTAACAACTGCAATGATTTGCTTAACTATGGCAAAAAAAATATGGGATGAAACTCACTTAACAACTGTCTTGCTTAGCAATGGAGATTTTGGGGGTCAGTTGTAGTCATAAGTCAAGGACCACTTATAGTCAATGTGAACCAGAGATAGCCAACTATGTGTCTTCTGGATATTTTTGAAAATGTTTTCCATAATCCTTTACTCAATGCCATGGTAGTTGGGTCTGATAAAGTCCAGTGCACCAGCTAGATAGATGACTCAGGGTAAGGCAACTTCTTGTGATCTGAACAAGTGCCAGTAACTAAAGTAAACCAAGTCCAATGACAGTTCTGATACACTTGACTTACCTGAATGTATTCTAAAATTAACGTCGACTGTGGTAAACTAAAACATTTTTCATACACAGTCTTAATCCGTTGCCATCTCTGCAGAGATTGAAGGAATATACAATAAATACATAAATAAATAAAATGGCTTTTCTTTACCCATGAGTAAACATGACAAATCTTTAATCATTTTTGTATGAGAAAGGTTGTATAAATAATGTATTTGTTTATGTTTTACCATTGTATTTTGGGCTTATGAGTCACTAGACTCAGAATGATTAAATGTTCTAAAAGAAATAAATGAAAAGAACCAGTCTGATCTAGTGATTAAGGCATCGGGCTAGAAACCAGAAGACTGTGAGTTCTAGTCTCACCTCAGGCATGACACAAGCTTGCTGACTTTGGGCCAGTCATTCTCTGTCAACCCTAGGAAGCAAGCAATGCTAAATCTGAAATCTTGCCAAGAACAAGTCAGGGACTCGTTCAGGCAATCCCCTGGAGTCAAGACTAACTTTATCAAGGGAGGTAATTAGATAAATAAATAGATAGATGATAGATAGATAGATAGATAGATAGACAGACAGACAGACAGACAGACAGACAGACAGACAGATAATAGACAGACAGAGAGCAATAGTACTTAGACTTAGATACCACTTCATAGTGTTTTACAGCACTTTCTATGCAGTTTACAGAGCATATTGCCTCCAATAATCTGCGTCCTCACTTTATCAACCTTGGGAAAGTGGAAGGCTGAGTCAACCTTGAGCCAGTTAGGATTGAACTCCTGGCAGTGAGCTGAATTAGCCCGCAATACTGCATTCTAACCATTGTGCCACCACATCTCAGATAGATAACAGACAGACAGATAGATAGATAGATAGATAGATAGATAGATAGATAGATAGATAGATGGATGGATGGATGGATGGATGGATGGATGGATGGATGGATGGATGGATGGATGGATGGATGGTGACAATGATAGAGATAGATGAATTTTTCCTACTTGAGATATCCCTTAATTAGGTTTATTATACTTAGAACCAGTAGCTAGAAGTGTACTTAATTATATATGATCTAGAACTTTTGCTCTATTCTTAGATATGTGTCCCAGAGAAACATAAGTATGGAATTGTTAGAAACAATAACGCTTGCCATAATCATAGCAAAAAATTATCTTCAACCATTGACCAGTCTGCAATCATTCCAACTATACTGGTGGTGTATCTGCACAAATTTTGACTTACCACTCTTAGCAACACTTAGGTCAAGCTGTCACCAACTTCTACTTTTCATATGACAAAGGAAGGACATTCTTAAAGAAATGTGCAAGATTCATATTTAGTGTCTCAGCCAATTCTATATGATTTAATATATTGTAAATATGAAATTAAATTAAAGGTATTTTTGGTTTTTCATGGCCCCATCTACTTTTTTGCCCTGATCTTACCTAATTGTTGAAGTACAGTCTAAGGTATACTACTTTAAACTAAGTGTGTTCTTCTGCCTCAAAATTATTTTGCATTCTGAATTATAAGCATAAAAAATAGACAATTCAATAGCAACATGAACACATATAATACTACAAGATATAAGCCATCAGTACTGACATTTATGAAGTGATAAATATATATGCATAATTAGTTAGACTAGGCATGCATATAACTCTGCCATTTAGGGCATTGTATCTGACAAAGCCCTAAAATATGTATACAACGGGAACAGGACAGACATGGTAATTGCATTATGATGCTCTATTGATCAAGTCAAAATATTAAGATGGATTAAATCTTCAAAAAAAAAAATAAACTCTGAAAGCTTCAGAGGATCTTTTTTTAAAAACTCCTCAGAACCCCTGCCAAACTAAACACATCCAAGCAACAATAGACTAAAACTGTCCCAGTTATATTCTTATTCCATATTGGTGCAGAGAAGTAATGTAGTTATATCTTACCTGTTGGGCGTTAGTGCAATTGGGACAAGAGAAAGAATCCTAAAATAATTGATAACTTGGCTGTGATCCAGCTGAAATTAAACTTCAGGCATATTTCAAATGACTCACTTGTAGTGGGCATTGCATGAAAAAAAATTGAAGCAAAATCATCCTGTTTTCACAGACTTTATGGCTTGGAGCAGAAACATTCAGTGTGTTGCTTAGCAGCCCTCTCATTTCAGAATCTATTTCTGATCCTTAAGTATAGGTTTTGATATTTTCATGTTTGTGCCTGTGAAACACCAGGTTCTGTATTTATCCCACATTTTCACATTGCCAATTGTTATCCCTGTTAATCAAGGCATAATCTATAGCTATGTAAATGGTGAGAACCAGTTTGGTGTAGTAGCTAAAAGCACCAGGTTGGAAACCAGGAGATGCGAGTTCTAGTCCTACATTAGGCACAAGCCAGCTTGGGTGACCTTGGGCCAGTCTTTCTCCCTCAGTCCTAGGAAGAAGACAATGGCAAACCACTTGTGAACTCTTGTCAAGAAAACTGCAGGGACTTGTCCAGGCAGTCATCAAGAATCAATACTGACCAGTGGTGGGTTCTGGATCCCATTCCAACCAGTATGGTTGGAATGAGCCCAGCGTCGCCCACATGGATGCACATGGCGCACACATGCGTCGTACCCGCCTGCGATGCTTCCGCAAGCCTCCATGACACTCCAGCTTCTTGAATGTATGCCCCATGCACATGTGCGGAAGTGCCAAAGGCTTAAAGGACAGGTAAGGAGCTCGGACAGGCGGGTGGGCCCTCCGGAGCACCATACCGGAATGGTACCCAGTGCTCCGGGCAGGCTCTGGTACGCCCGTATCGGGGCGTACCGCCTGCAACCCACCACTGATACTGACTCAAAGAAAAACAAAAAAAAGTAATGGTTGGTCTTTACTTTAAGAATTGGTCAGATGTCCAAATATTACGTGGTTGACAGAAGGGAAGGAAACAGTAACATGCACAATGTTTTGAGTAACCTAAAATCAAATATTTCTACTAATGTTTATGTAGGTAAATACAAGTAAGATCAATCCTTTAATTTTTGGATCAAATCCTTTGATTTTTGGATTTCCTTTTCCCAGGAAAAGGAAATTCAATTTTTCTTCGTCTTCTCTAAGGTTCCCCAAAGTTCGGGGATTTTTATCCTGATATTTTTGAACCGATAGTTCACTACTATGAGGGAACAAAAGCTGACACAGTTGTTGCTGTATCTTGTTACACCTGTCTTTGTCTGGAGACTGCTTTTCTGACTGTCCCTGCTTCCACTTTGCAAAATCAGGAAGTGTGTAAAATCAGGGAGGTTGAAAATATCTGCAGTGGTTATTGTTAAATGAAGGGCAACAAGGAACACACAGACACAGGTACTTGACCTCCTTAGTCCACTAAAGTAAGAAAACTCCCATATTCCACCCATTTACACGAAACATTCTTCTACACGGATTAAAGAAAAAAAAATTAAGGCAGTTTTGTCTCATGCAATGGAAGGTTGCCTAGAAAAAGTCTGGAGAAGAAATGTGGGTGTACCATGGTTATATATACAAAATTTGCACTGCTTTTAAGTGTCATTTATTCTGTGCATCCTCTCTTCCATTGCAGAGCTTAGTGTAGAATAGTCTCACTGAACATTCCAAGAAAGTTTGGCAGGATAGCAGCTGGATGTTCTCTTAAGTCAAAAGCAAGATCATGGTGCTTCTATCTCTACAGCATTCAGCTGATTAATGATTCATATAATAGGATATTGGATGTAGTCCTGCACAAGCTTTGCTGAAATGAATAGGACAGTGATGGCGAACCTTTTTTGGCTTGCGTGCCAAAAGTGGGGGCAGCTCAGGGGGGTTGTGTGCGGATGTGCCACACCCATAATGTAATGTGCAACCCTAGCACGTATGCACGCATGACCAGTGCGACACCCCCCCCCATTTTTGGCATGCTTTTTTTGCCTTCCCCAGGCTCCAGAGGTTTTATAGGAGTCTGGGGAGGGTGAAAACAGCCCCTTGTAGGCCCTTCGGAGGCTTTAGGAGCTTCCCCTGAAGCCTCCGGAGTGCAAATAGCGGCCCTATGGACAAACTGGAAGTTCAGGAACGGACTTCCGGTTTGCTTGTAGAGACGGTTTTAGCCCTCCAGAGCCTTCAGGGGGCTTTTGGAGGCTTCCCTGAAGGCTCTGGAGTGCAAAAAAAATGACCCTATGAGCAAACCGGAAGTAGGACCGTTTTTAGTTCTCCGGAGCCTTCGGGGACCTATAAAGCCTCTGGAGCCTGGGGAGGGCAAAAAATGGCCTCAAAAAAAGCTGAAGTCAGCTGGCCAGCATGCGCATACACGCTGGCCAGCTGACAGGGCAACATCTTGCGTGCCCTGACAAATGGCTCCACATACCACCTGTGGCACACGTGCCATAGGTTCACCATCCCGGGAATAGGAGCTCTACTGAACCCAAAAGGATCATACAATATGAAGTACAAAGTAATGCCATGCAAAAAGAAAGCAGCAACATTACTATGGCCTTGGTTTTATTTTCTTAAGTTTCTGCCTTAGACTTCTGCTTTGATAGCCAATCAAAAGAAACTACTGTAATAATCTAGGATGAACTTCTGCTTTGCAAGAGAAGTTTTTTGGTCTTTGCATCTTGCGCTAAAGGATGGGGTGAAAGGAGAAGTTGGCAGACAGAACAGCATTCTCACCTGGCACACTGTATACACACAAAGCTTCCAGGTACTGGAACCAAACCTTGACAACTTAATTTGGCTGGCCTGTGGTTGAAATATATACCGTATTTTTCAGACTATAAGACGCACCGTTGTAAAAGATGCACCAAGATTTCGAAGAGGTAAGTAAGAAAAAATGGGAAGAAAACAGGACGTTTTTGCAAAAATGGAAGCATTTTTGCTTTCCCACAGCCCTGCTGAAGCCTGCAGAGTGCTGCTGGGGCCTGGGAGAAGGCAAAAATGCCTCCATTTTTGCAAAAACAGCCCATTTTTTCCAACAATGGGATGCGGGGGCGGGGCTTCGAGAGGCCAAAAATGGCTGTATTCACCACCAACATTTCCACCCTCAACATTTCCACCCTCTTTTAGGGAGGGGGAAGGTGCATCTTAGAGTCTGAAAAATGTGGTAATTAGATATCATCAGCTTGATAATGCTGTAATATAAACTTTTGAAATTAACTATATGTAGATAATGTTATATATATGCCATATATAGATGCATGTTAATTTTATAAAAATTGTTCATGTATAGATTACTTGACACAAATTGTAGTGGATTCTTGTTTTTCAGCGTGAAAGAAAGAAGCAAATATATTAAGTCAAGTGAAAATCAATGCTCTTATCTCCCATGCAGACCAGTTTGGAGATCACAGTTAATCATAGCTAAGTTAGTGGAATTCTATATTAAACTCTTCTCAGGTTGCAGCCTAACAGCTAGAAAGCCAAAAACTGAGAGGTACAATAAGCAATTGCCAAAGTCAAGGCAGGCAAAAAGGAGAGGCCTGGAATGTGAAGATGGATCGACCACATCACCAAGTATTGCAGGCTCAAATGGCAAAAGAAAGCTCAAAAACGTATTGGTTGGAAATCTGTGGAAGAGGCCTTCATCCTGCAGTGGATAGCAGGGGTGGGTTTCAACCGGTTCGCGGCGCTCCCTGCGAACCGGTTGGTCGGCGAACCCGGAAGTAAGTAACTTCCGGGAACGGCGAAGGGCCCAGCCGCCTGCCCGCGCTTCTTACCTGGTTTTGACGAGTTCTGCGCTTCCATGCATGCGTAGGACGCATACAGCGCCTGTGCGATCCTCCAGGAGCAGCTGGAGCATCGCACAGATGCTAGTACGCATGCGTGCACCGCGCGCGTGCACAAGGACGCCACTGGCCCCGTTCCAACCGAACCGGTTGGAAGGGGGCGAGAAACACACCCCTGGTGGATAGACACAAGCTGGGATGATGAATGATAATGACATAAATGTTTGAGATTTCAGGTTGAGTATTTCCTAACATCTATTTAGTTTTGTTATTTTTATTATAGTTTATTGTTTACTTAGTATTTTATTGCTTTAAATCCAATCTCCTTCCCAATGCATAAATCCAGAACTTCAGCATCCCCAACAGATGACACCCCACCCCCCGCCCCCCATCCTTTCTTTAAACACTTCTAGAGAAATTGAGCTGACCATATTCTGGAGCAGGTGTTCCATGGCTGAACAGCTGTTACTATTGGGAAATTCTTCCTGAGGTTTCCCCAAATCTACTTCTTTTTGTAATTTAAACTCTTTAAATCCTCGAAAATAGCTTTCATTTCTGCATGCAATCTTTTCTTTCTTCAGATAAAAATAATTAGTGTCTCCAACCATTCCTTTTTTTAAAAAAAATTTGAAGTTTATATATACGAAGATGAAAAACTAATACCAAATAAGGAAAACATAAAAAGTAAAGGAGAGGAAAAGTGAAAAGAAATAGAATAGAAAAGAAAAAGAACATGTATAAAATATGACTCTTTCTCCCTTCAAATATAAACAATTTGGGTTCTATAGTAAGACTATTTTTTTAAAAAAATCTCTTCTTCCCATATCTTACCCCTTATCGGGGGTCAAATTACAAAGAACACATCATTTGATCCTAATCAGCAAAAATCTACTAAGACCTACTACAAATATTAATGGATGTGTGTTTATTTTTAAAAAAACCAACTTCATAATCTAAACATATAACTTTAAGAAATAAAGCAGAAGAAATCTCTTCCCACTTATAAACAAATCTTTAAAGCCTTGTCATAAACTCCTGGGCAAAAAGAAATCCCATAAATACCTACCAGAAACCATAACATACATACATACATACATACATACATACATACATACATACATACATACATACATACATACATATATTTAACCTTTATCAAATGGATTCATTTTATAAACCTTCTCCTCGTTTTTAAAAAGCTTGAACTTTAGTCCCATCAATAGTGTCCCACAAGTTGATTTCTTATTATTTTCTTTTTATCTCTTTCCAGAAACAGCTTGAGCCATTCCTCTTTGTCTCTTCTCAGAAAGAGTTTCCTTGGTTCCACACATTCCTTTTGCAAATGCAAAATAAAAAAGGCTTCCCAAGCTACTCTCCTGATTTATTATTTGTGTGTCCCCCTTGATTATTAAGACATCAACTATTTCATTTGCAAATTCATTTTGGCATCGCTTTCCACATAGCTGTTGTATTCTGGCATTTTAAAATCCATTTTCAGATCCACATCTTTTTTCCATATCATTTTTATAATCCCACATTTTTAAACTCCAAATCCATAGTCATATCAGTCACAATCTCTGTTTTATCCAATAAAATGTGTTGTTTCTCTATTTCTTCTGCTATAATATCACACAATCTTGTAAGTAACCTTTGAATAAATTGTTCCCAAACAACCTTAATGTACATGATCAGTACCTGAATGAAAGATTACTAAGGAATACCAATCTGTAGTCTAATTTAGTGGATGGAAAAACATCTTGGAAGAAATGCGTAGACAACTAATTATTCATCTTAAATCATCTGGCTGACTGTTTTTCATTAGAACATCTTACTGTAATATGGCACACTCAATTTATATGATCGTCCATTCCCATTCTTCTTTCCTCCTCCTCCTCCTCCCCCTCCTCCTCCTCCTCCTCCAACACCAACACCACTTCTCCTCCTCCTTCTCTTCCTTCTCGTCCTCTTTCTCCTCCTCCTTCTCCGCCTCCTCCTCCTTCTTCATAATCTCACATATATGTATAAGAATAATAGACCAGAAGAGCCCATGCTGGCTAATGAATAATAGGAATTACAATCCAGCCCATCCAGAGTACCCTGAAAAAAAAGCTTCATTATTAATTCTTCACAAGTTAAATAATATTCAGTGCAGTGAAAAGTTTGAAAACAAAGATGAATCATATTTTTTTATATTTCAGATATATGCCAACTATGATGTTAGAATTTGGAGAACAATCGCCATTTTATTTGAAAGAGTGCTAGTTTTCTGCAGTTGGAATTAATTTTAACCTCTGGATGCTTCCAATCTGAACCCATTTTTTATTCGTTCTCTTCTGTGAATTGTTAGCAGCCAGTCATGTAACACAATGTTGTCTTAGGCTCAGGAAAAAGATTTCAGATGGCTTATTCTCTTTGTGTATACATTAGTCATTTTTAAGTTTTGCTGTAATGCCTTCTTTATTAATAGTTCAGGGGGTTGTTGACGCCAAGATACAGCTGAATCAAGAGGCCCAAGCTGAAGAAAGATGCAATTCCTCCTGATCTCTTAACAAGTGGCCAGGATGGTCCTAACTGGGCTCTGCCCCTCCCCAAATCCCTTTCACCCAGCCATGTCGATGCCTTGACCTTCAGTAACACTGACACTCAATATTAATGACAGTTGTATATCGGGGGGCAACCTGGGCAGACAGCTGCATTACTGTGCTGATCAAGGAATTCTGCTGACATAGGCAGCCTGAACTATGCTAAGGCCCAAGCAAAAAGAAAAAGGGAAAAAAACCTCAGAGACAAAAGCAAACTACCGGTCTTTGGGTGAATGCCTGGATGCCAATGGAAAGGGAGACAGACTTTCCTTTGTCCGGACTTCTAGAGTCCCTGTTGTAAGGGAACCAGGCAAGCTTTGTCTGAACAGGCCTGTCTGATACCATTTGCGCTAATTGCTGGGCTGAAAGAGAAGACAAAATAAAGAATATTTCAAGATTTTAGGCAATGAGGTATCGCCAGCTATGTATGGATCTAAATAGCCACGAGTTTTCGTTTTTCTCTTGGGAAACATGTTCAGCGGTGTGGATCACTTTCTGGGAATGGAGAAATAGCAAACGTCAAAATTACGAGAGCCTATTGTTTTACTATTTAATCATTTTGCGTCTTGTTTTCAAAAGCAGGAGGTGCGAAATGTCAGTTTCAGGGTCGACACACCAAATGAATGAGGAACAAAAACAATTTAAATAGGGAAAGGACAGCCCACAGAGAAGCTCATTTTTCTAAAGGGTTGGTTGAAAAACCAGACAAAAATAGTCCATAAAGTTCCTGCAGAAAGTCAAGTTTAAGAACTGTCTCAAGACTGTTTACTATGGACTAGGAAAAATGACGTCTCCTTTTCTTGCTGTGGAATAATATTGAGAAGGCAGGAAGGAGCAGGAGCAGGGCTGATACTTGCTTTCATTTGTTCTATATCACAATTTCCTTCCCATACGTGCTTCCTCTTCTTTGGACTGGCAGCCAATCTTTAGATCTGGGCTCCTCTCCACCTGAATAGAAATCCGGATAGAATGTTCCATTATGGG
Source organism: Thamnophis elegans (assembly GCF_009769535.1). NCBI lineage: Eukaryota > Metazoa > Chordata > Lepidosauria > Squamata > Natricidae > Thamnophis > Thamnophis elegans. Next base: position 81,975,535 of record NC_045542.1, read on the forward strand.
GGATGCACCACAGCTACAAAAATCATCATTACTGAAAAAAAAATATTAATGACATAACCTTATCTTTCGGTGATAAGCAACATCTTCCCACAAAACTTCCTTAGATTCTTATGTAACATGTGGATTGCATTTTGAATTAATAGTCTTAATTAATTAATAGGATAATTTTTACTTCGGTGTCAGGTGAGATAAAGACTCAATTATTCAGTAATTCTTTAAGCACTTACACAGCAGTCCCATTGCTATGAATAAAAAAACATTTTCAAGTAAGTATATAATTATGGGATTGCAGGTTTGAAATGTATGTTTCATTAGGTTATTCCATGTTTTTAACATTCTTTTGTTTTATTTTTATGATGCTCAGACTGCATCTTGGAATAAATTAATTTCAACTTGTTTTAAAACTCAAATTTTCTTCTTAAATTGTTTTCCCCCCTCCCCCACCCAGATAGGGTCATTTCAGTAGTGAAATTCAAATTTTTTTACTACCTGTTCTGTGGCCGTGGCTTAGTGGGTGTGGTGTGATGGGCATGGTTTGATGGGAGTGGCAGGGGAAGGATACTGCAAAATCTCCATTCCCTCCTCACTCTGGGGCCAGCCAGAGGTGGCATTTGCCAGTTCTCCGAACTACTCAAAAATTCCACTTCTGGTTCTCCAGAACTTATCAGAACCTGCTGGATTTGACCCCCGGTTAATTTGTCTAAAGTTGATTTATGAAATGAACATAAGAACCAGGGCAAAAACATAAACAAAAATCAGGACAAATCCATGACAATAAATACCCTTGGAATTCCATATTTAGTTACTGTATTTTTCAGAGTATAAGACGCACCAAGGTTTTGAAGAGGTAATTTTAAAAAAAAATTTTTTTGCACTCTGCAACCTCCTAAAAACGGCCCATTTTTTTGTGAAAACGGGCCCATTTTTTTTCCAAAAAAGGGCATGAATAGCCCTTAGGAGGCTTGTAGAGAGTTTGGGTGGGGGGATGAACAAAAACGGCCCATTTTTCACAAAAACAGGCCTGTTTTTAATTAATAAAAAGGGCATTAGGAACTTATAGAGTGCTCCTGGGGACTGGGGGGCACAATTGAGCAAAAAACACCCCCTTTTTGCTAATTTCTGGCCTCCCCAGCCCCCAGGAGCTCTCTGAAAGCCTTCTATAGGCTATGCACAGCCATTTTGGTGAAGGGGCAGGATTTCAGGAGGCAAAAAAATGCTGTATTCAGTGTATAAGACGCACCCAGATTTTCACCCTCTTTTTTGAGGGGAAAAAGGTGCGTCTTATACTCCGAAAAATATGGTAGATTGAAACTCCAGATTTACAGGAAACCTCTTCTATCAGAGATTGGATCCAGAGTTTTAATTTCATTCGCAAGAGCAATGGTTCTCAATCCATGGCCAGGGTCCGTGGCCGCAAAAGGTATTTAAAGAGGGCCCACAGAGAAGAAAAATTTTGGGAACCACTGCACAAGAACATCCACGAGCAGCAAGCAGCTCAGAAACTCAATGGTAGAAAATGAAATGTTTACCAATCCCACTTTCTTTAGCCTTATTGCTACTGTTCTGATGGGCCTCTAAAGCAGAGATATAAACGAGACTGGAAAAAATGGATTGACTATACACAAAACAAATATGGGACTAAGAAATTCCAGATAGCCTATGCTTAAGATTAGGAATAAGTTAAACTGCTTAAAGCTTGGGTAACAGCAAGAAGCTGAGTCCAACGTAGAGATCTTATTGACTTTCCTTTTTTTTTCTTTAATCTCCTTTGTTTTAATATATTTTAGACTGTGTTTGTTAAAAAGCTATACCGTGTACGGGCTCTGGGAAGTCGGGGGGGGAAAGGAGGGGGGGTCTTAGGGGGGAGGGGGGAAATATAGTATGTGTTAGATTCTAAAGTAACATGATTGCACTTGTATACTGTGGCTCTTTAATTTTAGTGTAAAAATAGGACAAGCTGAATATATTGATAGACAGTAGAAATACACCGAAGGGAGGAGTAGAGGGAAAGAAGAAAGAGGGGTAGAGAGGGTGGGAGAGAGGATTGGAGGGAGGAGGAGAAGGAAGGGAGGGAATGTATTGGGAGAGAGGAGTGATAGAGGGGGAGGGGAAGTAGGGAAGTAGAGGGGAATGTTGGAAGGAAGAACGAAAGTTGGAGGGGGCGAAAGAGGGTGTATGGTGGGTCAAGGTGGTATATTGGGTTTGTATTTTGGGGGGTATTGTTGACAAGAGGGAGGACTGTGTTTATTGTTCAATGTTATATGCCCCGGTTATACACAGTATACATGTGACTGTACGAAATGAAATGGAAATAAAACATATTTACACAAAGCAGGGATCTCCAACAAAGCTGGGTTGCTCCTGGTTCGACCTAGATCAGGCAAACTGGTAGTGGCAGCAGCGGGATACACAGAAGCCTCCCGGAGAAACATCGCACAGACGCAAACCGGTAGTAAAAAAAAAAAAAAGAGGAAACCCACCACTGGTCTCCAACCGTGGCAACTTTACGACTTGTAGACTTCAACTCCCAGAATTCCTCAGCCAGCATGCGCATGCGCTGGCTGAGGAATTATGGGAGTTGAAGTCTACAAGTCGTAAAGTTGCCAAGGTTGGAGACCCCTGCTCTAGAGCATATTTTGATGGGCACAGTTGACTACAAGAAGGAGCCAGAATTGATAAAGAATAACTTCTCTCATCTCAAGCCAGGAGAAATCTCCATAGGATCAAAAGCTTTCCATCTATGGGAGGATTTTGTTGGAGCTGGTCCAGTTCTTTTAGAGAACTCAGATATCTTACTTAGTTTAAGACACGGGAACAGTTTTCCATGGACTGCCACTCTTATCTGAAGAGTAAGCTTAAATATTAATCTCATATCATGATGGAAAACATCCACTTCCTTGTATTTCCTTCCTTCATTTTGCTTCTTCTCTTTCCCTTGGTATTGTTTAGTGCAGAGGTACAAACAGACAGGGGCAGATCACAGAAGAGGGGGGGTTTATGGAGATTCTCAGTCATACAGGTCATGGTTGTCCCAAAGGTGTTTTTTCCAGAGACAACTGGACTTTCTGCTTTTTCTTTGAAGACATTTTGCTTTTCATCCAAGAAGCTTCTTCAGCTCTGACTGAATGGCAACAGAGGATTTATACTCTTTGTAGACAGTTGGTCATTGGCATTCTTTTAGTGAGTTTCTTAAGGTCACCTGAAGGTTTATTTGTGTCATCAGGGTCACCTGAGTGATGGAAATGGGTGTGGAGGCTTCTTGGAACTGTTGAAAGGGCTGTGTTGTAGACTGGAGATAGATGATGTTATATGCCTGCCCCTCTGTTGAGAGAGGGCTGTTCAATTTTGACATAGATGGCCTCTTTGACCCCTCTTTCAAACCAGCGGTCCTCTCTGTCCAAAACGTGGACTTTGTTGTCTTCAAAAGAGTGGTCCTTTGTGTTCTCTGTAGCTGCTCCGGCCCTGTGGAACGATCTACCCATAGAGATCCGGACCCTTCCCACCAGGGGTGGGTTTCTCGCCCCGTTCCAACCGGTTCGGTTGGAACGAGGCCGGCGGCGTCCTCGCGCATGCGTACTAGCGTCTGTGCGATGCTCCAGCTGCTCCTGGAGGATCGCGCAGGCGCTGTATGCGTCCTGCGCATGCGTGGAAGCGCAGAATTTGGCAAAACCGGGTAAGGAGCGGGCACGGGCGCGCACAGGTGCGCAGGCGCGGGGGGGGCTTCGCCGTTCCCGGAAGTTACTTACTTCCGGGTTCGGCGACCAACCGGATCGCAGGGACCGCCGCGAACCGGTTGAAACCCACCCCTGCTTCCCACTCTCTTGGCCTTCCGAAAAGCCACTAAAACCTGGCTGTTCTGGCAGGCCTGGGGCTGTTGAACATGGTCCAGCCCCACTTAAATGGAATGTATGGTGTGTTCTTCTTTTTAAATTGTATCTCGTTACTTTTTTAACTTTTATTTTTATCTTTCTGTAAGCCGCCCAGAGTCCTACGGGATTGGGCGGCATACAAATTTATTAAATTGTCAAATTGCCAATTGCCAAATTTTAAATGCAGATGGACTACTGAATCTAGTCCTGATGTGTTTATTGTACCATGCACTTATGAAGTGGATGTTTTGTTTCTCCAACATACAGATTTTCACATGCATTGTACTGCATATATCACGTTGCTCAGTTTTTGTCTTTTATCCTTGGGGTGGACAAGTTTCTGCCTTAGTGTATTCTTGGGTTTGAAGTGTCCACATGTGCTATGTTGGCTGAAGATCCTCCTGAGCTTTTCCGATATGCCTACAATGTACGGAATGACAATTGTTGCTTCATTTATTGTTCTCTTCATTATCTATTATGGATGAGCTCCTGTAGGGTTTTGGGCCCCCGCCCATCCTGGCTCTATGCCAGCCTATTTAGGCACATTTTTTAGGCTGGGCGCATGCACGGAAGGCATGCACGCAAGCAAAGCACATGCACAGAAGGCTGGGTGCATGCATGAAAGGAGCATGTGCACCAACAAAGCGGACATGAGCGAAGCGGGCAGGCAGGTGGATGGCAAACCGGTGGTAACAAAATGTGAAACCCACCACTGGTCCACATATCTATACCAGTGAGTGTGTGGAGTCAGAGCTGAAGAAGCTCCTTGGATGAGAAACAAAATGTCTTCAAAGAAAAACCAGAAAGTCCAGTTGCCTCTTCAAAAAAGCACCTTTGGGAGATAGAAGTAGGTGTTCCAGCAACAAGAGAACAAATAAGAATACAATTACACACACACACATGTCATTTCCTACATTTCTAATGTTGTTGAGATAACAGCTGCTGCTGCAATCTATAAGCATTATATGAAGGCATATAATGACTTTGGAGATATAATTAAAGAGACTTTGAACCGGACAAGGCATTAAAACAACATTCAAAGTGCAAGAACATTGATCCTCTGCTTACAGCAGCTGTTTCAGAAGCATGTTGAAAGCCAAGGTGATGGCAGCAATATCAGCAATAACTTGGATTCTTCCACCACCACCTTCAACAACATTAAAGAGCTTGCCCGGCGCTTTTCTAAAACAATAAAATAATTCTTAGGGATAGAAGATTATACTGGCACTTTTCTGCATGCGATGCTTCTCATGAAACATTTGAGGTGTGGTCGGAGCCATGAGGCATGATTGGAAGAAGGACACATGACACGTTTCCCATGTCTTAGCCTGATAAATAATTTGTGTAGGCTCAAATGTTTGCTCATTTGTTGTGTTGTTTGTTTTCGCTAAATGAAGCATTGCTCAAATAAAGAATTCCTCATTTTTCTCGGTGAAAATGGGTGGCTTCAAAGTCTTCAAAGTCTAATGCTGACTGTGCACTTTCAAGATAACTTCTGGATACTTGTATGGCTGGGCACAATGTTCTTCCTGTCAAAACTTCTGATTCTACTAAGGGTGTCTGTGTGACTCTGTTGAATGCGGTGCTGACAGCCAATTTTGCAAAAAGATAGAGTTCTTTCACCAATATGAAGTCAACTGTAAAAAAAAAAAAAAAAACCATTATCAAATGTTTCATTTAAAGGGAGGTCAATCAGTTCCAGTTGTCCCTGGAAATGGCCCAAGTTGACTTAAAGGCTGAGAATGTGGCTAAAGCGCCCCCTTGTGGTTAACAGTGTCGAAGCCATAAGCTACATTTTCAAAGAAAAACAAGTCCATTTGCCTCTTTGAAAAGCACCTTTGGGACATAAGCTGCATTGTTTCAGGAAGTTCCATAACATCATAAAAAGAGTTGTGGAGCTCAGATGATGAAGAACCACCAAATGTGACTACTGTTCATCACTTATATTCATAACGTAGCCAGTATTGCTTTTCAGATACGCAAGAAGCTATGACAGGAAGAACCAAGCATATTCATTCTAATTTTCCGTGTGCCAATCTTGGTAACTAGTTATCTTCTCTTGGATGTGTCAGAGTTTACCTCATATCAGTCAAGATTAAGGCATGGGAAGAAAGAAAGGAATTTGAGCAGTGAGCACCAGGAAAAAAGAAATAAGTAGAGACACAGAGAAAGAATTGTCAGGCACAAGTTTCAAACCACAAATTAGATTTCTAGACATGTATTAACAGTCTATTTCTCATTAACATCCCATCCTAAATCTTTTTCCTCTAGAGAAAGTATTGCTGATTTTGACAGACGTACTTTCAAGTCGGCCTCTTGAGTACTGCAACCCTATTTTAAGTCCTAATTTATTTTTCAGTTATAATTTTTATCTGAAATTAAGCCCCAGGGTTCCAGCTACTAAAGGGAAGAAGGAAGCCAGCGTTTTATCTGGAGGAAGGAGGACGACTCAGTCCACATGAAGATGGAAGACTTGCTTTGATCCTAACAGGATAGAAGAACTCTGATGGATTCAGTCACTGGTCTACATCTTCCAGCATTCAACTCCATGTGAATTCTCAGGTATAAAGATGTGCTCTCTTCTTTTGTTCCATAAAGCTGTCATTTAAAGTTTGTTGCTTCCAGTTCTGGAAGGAGTTATCCTTTTGTAAGGCATTGAAGACTTGGCTGTTTCCCCCAAGTATTTGGGTTAGGAGATGAAGCCTTCTCTGTGAATTAAGTTTGTCTTCTTGAAATTGTTTTGTTCTCAAATGTTACGTTGGTGTTGTTAAATTGTTGTATTTCTTTTTAACATTGTACATCTGCCCAGAGTCACTGCTGTCAGGTGGGCAGCTATAAAATAAAGACTAGAAGATAATGATCACCTAATTTTCTAGGAATTTATGCAGCTTCTTATTGAAACTATCTGATGTGGTAGATTCCACTTTAGGGATAGAAAAAAACCTTTCTTGAATGTTCATGTATTTAATTTTAATGGGTGATCTCCAGGGGTGGGTTCCGGCAGTCACTATTGCCAGTTCGCTTGTGGCTGTGCCCTACGTGCATGCACAGTGCAATAGAAATTGCTCTGCGCATGCGCAGAAGCAAAAAAAAATGGTGCCGCCTACAGCACCGCCCGAGGAACCAGTTTGGGGGCATGGCAGGCCTGGGTTGCTGCCAGTTCCAGCGATCTAGGCTGCCAAACCACTACCAGTTTGGCCAAACCGGGCCGCACTGGTAGGAACCCACCACTGGTGATCTCCATTCTCAAGTGATAACATTATGAAAAGGAAAGAAACATTTTTTCTCCCACGTTTTCTCTATTGTGTGTGATTCTTTTTTATTTTAAAGCTTATATAATCTAGAGCCGAGGTGGCGCAGTGGTTAGGGGTGCAGTACTGCAGGCCACTTCAGCTGACTGTTATCTGCAGTTCAGCGGTTCTAATCTCACCGGCTCAAGGTTGACTCAGCCTTCCATCCTTCCAAGGTGGGTGAAATGAGGACCCAGACTGTGGGGGCGATATGCTGACTCTGTAAACCGCTTAGAGAGGGCTGAAAGCCCTATGAAGCAGTATATAAGTCTAACTGCTATGGTCTTCTATCCCAGGCAGTCTAGGATACAAGTATTAACCAGGAATGTAGCTCTCCCAGCTTGTTATTACGTTTTGACAAATTCAAGGAGAAAAACACACACATTCGTAATTTATGGTAGTAGATGTTTTACCTCAGAAACCCAGCTCTGTGTGGTAGTTAAGGCACCATACTAGCAACTGGGAGAGTATAATTTCTAGTCCCACCTTGGGCACAAAACCAATTGAGTGACCTTGAGCAAGTCACACACTCTCAGCTTAGGAAGAAGGCAACAACAAACAACTTCAAGAGTTGAAAAAAACATTGTGTGAGGGAGTCAAACATTTATTCAGATTCAGACAAAAATTCCTGCATTAACTAAAGTTTTATTACTCTATATACTTGAGTGTAAGAGACAGAGAGAAAGAGAAGCACTGCAGATAGAGAAAAGCATAGCCAATTTCATTGCTGAGTATTATTTTATGGATGAGTAGATTTGAATTTAAAAATAATCGAGATATAATTTAAAAAATCCATGTGACATAATTCCATGTTCAGTAGTTTTTATCAGAAACTATTTCCTCTTCTGGTCCAATATCATAGGGCACAGGTGTCAAACTCACAGTATCACATTGCCATCATGTGATATTTTGCAACGTTTTTCCTATTCACAGAGCTGGGGTGGGAGTGGCTTCAGGTGACGCATCCGGCTCAGGCAGGAGACTCTGTACCAATTTAGACAGGTGTCTCTTCTTGAAAGCCTCCAGTGATGGAGAATCCACAACTTCTGTAGGCGAGCTGTTCCACGGGTTAATTCAGGGGTGAAATTCAGTAGGTTCTGACCAGTTTTGGAGAACCAGTAGTGGAAATTTTGAGTTGTTTGGAGAACTGGCAAATACCACCTCTGGCTGGCCCCAGAGTGGGGTGGGGGTGGAGATTTTGCAATATCTTTCCCCTGCCACGCCAACCAAGCCACACCCACAGAACCAGTACTAAAAAAAAATTGAATTTCACCGCTGGGTTAATTGTTCTCATTGTCAGGACATTTCTTCTTAGTTCTAGGTTGGATCTCTCTTTGATTAGTTTCTATCTATTATTTCTTGACTCGCCTTCAGGTGCTTTGGAAAATAGGTTGACATCCTCTTCTTTGTGGCCTTCAAATATGGAAACACTGCTACCATGTCTCCTCTGGTCCTTCTTTTGATGTGTGACATCACAATGCACATACGGAAATGGCAGGGCTTGCACTGAAATGTCAGTCACTATGCTATCTCTCCCTGAGGACCCTGCTGGTGGCTAAGCACACCAGTTCTTAAAATGCTAGCTCAGCTGTGTCTGAAAACAAGAGTGAGATTACCATGGCTACTTACACACCACACATTTTCAGGAATGATATAATCTTGCCTGTAGGTGCCAGTATTTGACCATTTTTGATACCATAATGGACCTTCTGTAGGACTGTGCGTTTCTCATTTAATTTGTTTTAGCTGAATGTTGAGAAAATTATACAATATGATAACCATAAATTTTGTTTTAAAAAAATAAATAATGGATGTCCAAGTATTTGTAAACCTATCTAATTCCTTTATCACTTGTATAAACAGTTATAATAACAGCTTAATAATGTTTGCTGAAATGAGAGCATCAAAATTCACTTGAAAAGGGGGAAAACCTTATCTAGCTCCATTCGTTTTTGAGAGTGTAACTCAAAATCATACAAAAACGTGTCAATGTTTGAGCTTTCAGTGCTCTTCTTTCAGCATCAAGATTATTTCCAATGAAATAAAGTTCTTTAACTCTGAGCAGTAAGATAAGCAAAAGAGGCAGGGAAGAACAGGTTTCCTTGTTTGTTTATGTAAATTAACATTTACATCGATGTAAATGGATGAAGGCTTGCAACCGCTTCTCACATTTTGCCTTAACACTAAGGCAAAATGTGAGAAGAGGTTGCAAGCCTTCATCAATGGTTTCATTAGGAAAACAGATGGTTTGGTGTTGCATTTAGGACTCTCCAAAGAACTGTAGCTTCTTGGGCTGAAAAAGTCACTGATGCTTAATTCCCCATACTTAAAAATATGAAATGGAACCAGTCTTCATCTCTGGGCAAAATAGTAATGTTCTGTAGAAATATTGAACAGCAGTTCTTTCTTTATAAACAAACTCCCAAGACTTTGAGCAGTTTCCTGCACATTAAAAAAAATCATTAAAACAAGAAAGCAATATAAAATTTTGAAAAAAAGCAAAGAGGGCAGGAATAACAAACACAGGAGCAAAGACAAAGCAGAAAAAGGGGGTTCACTCATGCTTGCCAAAGACCTGGATGAAGCCCCATGCTGTCAAAGTTCTTCAAAATGTATTTTGTTTTAATCAACAGAAAGATCATCAACTAGGCCAGTTGAATGCCAGTCTCTAAAGCTGAGCCTCAGCTCTTGACTTTGTAATATAAAGAAGATGCTATTTCTGCCTAGGTACAATGTGTCATCCACCCTAGAAGAGAACGTATGTAGCTCAGGATTGAGCTGTGGAGTCCTTCATGCTGAGTTTGATTGTTTGATTGCAGGTGTTTCATTACCTGATTAGGTTACCTAGTTGAATAGCTGATGATGTTATCTAGTTAGGTAACGAAATGCCTGCAAGCCAACACCCAAGTTCAGCAAGCACTAAGAAATCCACGATATGTCATCTCTCTGCTGAATGATTATTACCATCATCATCAAATCTGGGGGGGGGGGGGGAAGCACCTTTGGGACATCAAACCTGCATTTATAGCGAAAGCCACAAGAACTCATACTTGATTCTGTGATCTCTCTCTTTCTCTCGCCATGGATGATGTTTGTGTCATACATTTTAATTCATATCACTCTAATTCCTTGGCAAAGTGTCTCTTTTCTTCCGCAAAAGTCGGAGGGTGAAAACCAACTCCCCTGGGCTCCGGAGACTAGAAATGGACTCGTTTCCAACCTTCCAGAACTTTCAGGAGGCCCATTTTTCACCCTCTCCGAGTCTCCGCATGAGTCCTGAACTTACCTTGCATCTAAAACAGGCTGCATGGAGACTCCTGGGAACGGTGGGGCAGGGTGGGGCCAGCCAGGGATGGGATTTGGAGGTTCTCCGAACCGGCTATAACATTAGTTACAGGTTCTCCCGAACCTGGTCAAGCCTGTAGCAGCCGGTTCACCGACAAATGCGCGCCAACAAAACCGCGGTGACAACACCGTGACGTCAAAAGCGCGCCCACAACAGCGCATCAACAAATGTGCGCCGACAAAAGTGCGCCATCCACAAACAACATATTGGGACGCGAAAACAACGTTATAACCCTAACCCTAACCCTAACCCTAACCCTAACCCTAACCCTAACCCTAACCCTAACCCTAACCCTAACCCTAACCCTAACCCTAACCCTAACCCTAACCCTAACCCTAACCCTAACCCTAACCCTAACGTAAAAACCCTAATCGCACTTTTATGGGCGCGCTTTTGATGTCATGGTGTTGTCGCCGCGGTTTTGTCGTGCGCGCATTTGTCAGGTCACGGTAGCAGCCCCCCTCCTGCCTTTAAGGTTCTATTACTTTTACATTGTGCCTTAAAGGGCACAATGGCTCAGAGGTTAAACATATTGAGTTTGTCAACTGGAAGGCTGACAGCCTGGGTTCGAGACCCCAGCTCCTGCATCATTGGCATATAACCATACTGGCCACATGACCACAGAAATTGTCTTCAGACAACACTGCTCCCTCAGCCAAGAAACTCAGGATAAGCACTATGCTGTAGAGTTGGACACGAATAACAGGGGGGATATTACCTTTGGGGTTTTTTTTAATTTTAAGTACATTTTAAAACCAGTTTTTCTTTGCTTATGCTTTTAATTATTGATATTGGTACGATTGTTTTTCATTCTGATTTTATGTTTGATTGTAAACAATTGAGAAACTTTGGTAGTTGGCGACATAGTCAATTAAATGAGTAATAAACAGAAGATGAAGGGAGGGGCTTCTAAGAAGCTTGCAAATGGCCTAGTCCAATGTTTTTTCAAACTTGGCAAATTTTAAGATGTGTGCACTTCAACTCCCAGAGTTTTTAAGTCAACATGGGGATTTTTCTGATAATGCTATTTTACTACATGCAGGCTTATAAAACTTCTTGCCCTCCTTTCTGTTATCTTGGTCCTTACAAAGAAGGTGTTGAAAAGAATTCATTCATTCATTCATTCATTCATTCATTCATGTACAAAAGCAGGGAACATGATATAGTACCTTTCTCCCCTTTTCACCCTCTTAATAGTAAGAGAGATTATAATAAATGGGCATCCTAGAGTTACATACTGACCTTCCTGCCTATCTAGGGTTTTAAACCTGTCTCTCTATGTCCTAATCTAAAGCCACTACACTACTCCAGCTCTCAGGAAACCGATCCCAGAAATTTAACCACTGTCAGAAAGTGGTAAATAAATTTGGAATAAGGCTCTTCTTTCACTGCCTTTATCTCCATTGTGCTACTCTTTATTTATTTATTTTTTTCTTGCATACACATTTTAGAATTCAAAAGTCAGCTGAATCCATTTCCAAAACACTTTTCTCCATTGTGATCTCTCAAACCTGGGGTCATCTTTTGATATTTTTTTCCCTATTTAATTTTGTAATTGAAGGCAAACTGCACAGTGATTGTTTTCTCCGGTTCCATCGCAAGGGATCTGCAAAATATGTTTGTGGTTATTAAATATCCCAGCAGAGCATTCTGACGCAGTTTGGGTGGTTTAGCAAAAGGAGTAATTCATTATTCTGCCTGAATCTTGTGTGTCAGGCTTTGAAGCAGATTTCACTTCCCCTTAATGAAACAGGAAAGCTCATCTTAATCAGACAATGTCTTGGCTTCCTATTGGATTATCAACTACCGAATGGAATTTAACTTAATTATCCCGGCTGAGCCCTGAGAATGTATGAATAAATAAAGCTCTAAGCAAAAAAGATTACTCCTTTAAAAATTCTGTTAAAGATGGAGTTCAGGTTTTTTTTCCTCCCCTTTATATTCACCCTGAACTTTTCCTTGGTAGTTTTAGGATTGTAAATGATGTACTGGTAATAGCCATTCAACAGAGAGCTTATATACAGTATGGTAGAGTTGAAATTTTGGGAAGGAAAATGTGAAGGTAGAAATGGCATTCTGTGAATGTTTGCAAGCATTGGTAAACTAGAAAAATAGAGATTTTTATCTGATCTTTAAATTAAGAATTAACATTAAAAAAGAATGTTTTCTTCCCAACCCCTCTACCACTATTTACTTTCACATTTCTTCAACTTAACGGTTAAAAACACAATTCTGTATAATTCCGTAAGAGCAAAAGCATTTCTTTCCAACAAGACTAATATTATGGATATTAAAAAAAACAATTACAAAATGTTCACTATAGCTTCATAATTCATTCTTCATAAGTGTTCATTTCCAGATTCCTTGTAAAACTGACTAAAAGTATTTACAATGGTACAAATAAAATAAAATAAAAAATAAAATATTTTGCAAATATCTGGCAGAAGATACATGACATAGAAGGATGTGAAGGAGCAAGGGGCTTTAAGGGTATGAAGAACTTAAAAAGATAACTTTATCCAGAATCATGAGCCAACATGAAGCTGATGGAAAAATATCAGAGGTATCATAGAATAAGAGCAATGAAAGAGACAATTGATTTAGTCAGCAGAACGCTGAGTATATATGGAGGGCAGGATAAAGAGATAATAGAAGGTCATGAAGGAAAATATTATAGTAGTCGAGGTAAGAGTAACTAACCCAAGACACAGACTAGAGTTTGCCAAGAGAACAGAAACAAAAAGGCATTTTTACTAGGTTATAAAATGTGGTGATGTCTATTGAATATGAGAAACAAAGGAGACCGAGGAGTTAAAGCCAAGGTATCATTGGTGGATGGTAACATTTTTAATGAAAGTTTAAAAAGCATATATTGGGGAGAAGAGATCAGGAGGGGGAAAAAGAGACACCCCATTTCAAACCTACTGAGCAAGAGAGACTGAAAAATTTCCATGCAGAAATGGAGCAGGACCTGGAAGGCCAATAGAGAGAGAGAGGAAAGCAGTCCAAGAACTTCCACCACTAGAAACTTATCTTGATCAACCTAGATTTATTTACAGCATGAAGCTACATTTGGGGGGAAAAGATACTGTTGTGTTGCCTCTGTTAAGCATGTTTGTACCTGGTATATTTAGAATAGTGTTTCTTTGTTCTTAGGTCCTGAATTCCCCTAAAGATCACTCACCTTCATTGGCCCTTCATTGGTACATGCTGGAAGAGAAGGGTCACATCTGGTACCAAGGGGTTGCCGAAGTCAAGGGTATAATAGGCCCTGTCAGGACCTCGGACAGATCACAGTAGCAATTGCTCACCTCAAAAAATCAGCAATGAAGCAATGAAAGAAGTTTAAATTTACTTTTAATTTTATCTATTCTGAATCTGGATGAGAATTAACAGGTTCAGATTTAATACTAGCTGGATGGAGTGATCATAGCTTCAGAAGCCCTCCAAGATCAGGAATATTCCGTCTTTGGTCATGCACTGCATTACATATCAAATTAGTTCATAACTTGAGGATGTTCTTGGACTCAGTTCCCACTTGAAGAACAGGTACAGTTTGGAGTAAAAGATATTTGCACAACTACATCTAGTATACCAGTTAGGATCTTGCCATGATTGTTTGTCATCTGGACTATTGTAATGTGCTGTACATTGGGATGCCCTTGACTACCACACAGAAGCTTCAGCTGAATAATAACTCAATAGCAATAGCACCTAGACTTATATACCATTTCATAGTGCTTTACAGCCCTCTCTAAACAGTTTACCGAGTCAGCATATTTCCCCCAACAATTTGGGTCCTCATTTTATCTACACTATATTGCCAAAAGTATTCGCTCACCTGCCTTTACTAGCATATGAACTTACTGTAAGTGACATCCCATTCCTAATCCATAGGGTTCGATATGACGTCGGTCCACCCTTTGCAGCTATAACAGCTTCAACTCTTCTGGGAAGGCTGTCCACAAGGTTCAGGAGTGTGTTTATGGGAATTTTTGACCATTCTTCCAGAAGCGCATTTGTGAGGTCACACACTGATGTTGGATGGGTTTACATGGCCTACCACTTCGTGGCTGAGTTGCTGTCATTCCCAAACACTTCCACATTCTTATAATACAGCTGACAGTTGACTGTGGACTATTTAGGAGTGAGGAAATTTCACGACTGGATGTGTTGCACAGGTGGCATCCTATCACAGTTCCACGCTGGAATTCACTGAGCTCCTGAGAGCGACCCATTCTTTCACAAATGTTTGTAAAAACAGTCTGCATGCCTAGGTACTTGATTTTATACACCTATGGCCATGGAAAACCTGATTCTGATTATTTGGATGGGTGAGCGAATACTTTTGGCAATATAGTGTACCTTGGAAGGATGGCAGGCTGAGTCAACTTTGAGCTGGTCAGATTTGAACTGCTGAACTGCAGCTAGCAGTCAGCTGAAGTAGTACTGCACTCTAATCACTGTGCCAGCTCAAGTAAAGAAAGGAGCCTCTAGGTTTAGGAGTCCCTTCTGCTTTGAAAGCTGAATCAGTTAACAGTTTCCCCCTAGCTGCAGTTCAAGATTCTGGTTGTCATCTCCGATATTCTACATGGCTTAAGTCTGCCTTCTTACCCACCCAATAAAATCAGGATGAAAACTTGTTTTTGGGTCCTCTCTTAGAAGTGGCCCTTTTTAGGGACCACAAAAATGAGCCTTCTCACTTTCTCCCTCTCTTCTCCAAAAATCAGAATGATCTCCACCATACTGGATTTGGAATGTATGCTTGTTTGTTTGTTGAAAACCATTTAAACGTCGATATTCCATAGAATATATCGTAAGATTTGTTACGTGGGGAAACTTCCTGTTATGCAATTTTTATATGAAATAGTTTGCTGTTCCTGTATGGATGATTTTAAAATTTTTCTTGTAGATTCTATACAATTCTAAATTATAGAATTTTTCTTTCAGCTACTGATTGGACTGGAATGAAATATAAGCTACAATAGAGAATCAATCAATCTGTAAACACAATCTCTAAAACAAATAGTTCTTTGCCCTTTGGCCTTAGAGTATTGGGACTCCGGGTTTTTTTTGGGGGGGGGAAGGAATTGCCCTTATTTCCTAATCCTCGGCAGCTATTTTGTCTGATCTAGAGAATTGGATGATAGCTTTTTCATTAGAGTTTTCCCTGTGGGTCAATTCTGTGGGTGATAAAGGAGAATGCAAGCTGGAGAATGTGACAGTTGGTCAAACTGGATAAAGCAACTGGAATATTCATTTCTTACAATTAAATGTATAAATAGGGTTTAGAGACCATGTCTTACTAAGTCCCATTCTTGATCACCAGAGTTAAGGGCTCTGAAGGAGCTTCCCTTTGCTACTGGTTCAGAGGGAGAATGCAAACTAATGGGTGGGTAGGATAAAGGGAACAGGAGAAGCAGGGGCCCCACTGCCTGCTTTATCCCCATCAGTCTATAGCAAATAAATTGAGATTTGAAGAAAAGGGGGGAGGGAGTGGAATGAGGTAGATGTGCTTAGGGACATTTTCCCCCCAAAGTCAGAAATGGCCCAAAATATATTGGGGGGTGGTGGTATTGCTCTTTTATTGTTTTCATATTAGATTTTTATCCTTGTAAGCCATCTGGAGTCACTGAGTTGGGTGGCCAAACAAGTTTTCACAAATAAACAAGCAAATCAATAAGCAAATATTTCTGCCTCCTTATCCTCATATAAGGATGACTATTATTAAAATTGATACCTGCTTTTCTGCTTACCTAAATAAGTGAGGAGTTGGTTTTTGAGAAATTGATTTTATTTGACGCATGACAATCACTTCTTCCTCTCTCCTCCCCCCCCTTTTTTTTAAAATAATAAGCTACTCTGCTTATCTAAACTTTATAATAGCAGTAGCCTTGTGAAGTTGGCTCTGGTTTTAATTTGTAAATGGCTGCTTCCAATAGGTTTCTGGACCCTCTTCCCCCTCAGCTGGCTCTTTTGCTATCATGTTCTGTTCAGACAAAAGGTCCCTAATAGATAAGAAGAGGGAGTAGGAAAGAGAGGACCTGATGCCTCTCACGCTCCCCCTTTTTTTTCCAAATCAGACACCATCCCACTTACATGCCATTTTAGATATGATCAGACAGACCAAGATTTTTAAAAAATCATCATTCTGCTTATTTTGGCCTAATACTATGACACTTTGAAGAGGAAATAATGATGGAGAACACTTGCAGTCCAACGGAGGTGCAGTCCATTCTTTCCTTAGAAGAGGGAGTCTGAAAATATCTCTGCAGCTCAGCCTGAGTGGTCCATCTAATTCAATCATCAGCCTAGAAAGAGCCCATTGGAGGGTGATTCATCAGAGCACCGAGCTGCTGCAGCAGCTCCTGCCTGCTGCCAAGGGCTGCTAGTCACTCGAATGAGCTGGCTGTTCTTATTTACCCGCGGCTGTTTCAGGTTTCATCCCTCCTTCTCCTGTCACTTCTTTCTGCTCTGTGTCAACTTGTGGTTTTAGGTGGAAAGGGGTTTTTTTCCCCCCTGCTCTGTCTAGCAGGATCTCTGAGGAATAAAGTGTAACCACAGTGATTCCCAGGACTTTTCTTATCCAAACAGAGCTGTGGACACTGTTCTGGAAACCTTCCAAGCCCTGATATGCACGTTGTGGCCTGTCACATTTGTTCTCCACAGTAACAGAGAGAGGAGAAGGCGGAAAGCACAAGGCAGTATCTGAGTGAAGCTGTACAGGCATCAGAGTAAGAGAAAGGAACCTGAAGCTGTGTTTGCACCCTTCTCTTTTGCTGCTCAGCTTTGCTTCCCGATCCAGACAGCAAAAGCTTCAGATCAGTCAGCTGAACTGCCCTCTAGCAGGTAAGATAATATTATGCAGAGATGGCCAAGAATGCTTGAACAACAGGAAATGGATGAGGAAGAGACAGAAAGGGCAGAAAGCCTGATGCACCTTGTATAGGTTACTGCTAACTGTAAAAGGCAGATAATCTAAATATGACTACCTTCTGTATTGAGAATCCATCCAGGCCATAAAGGTAAGAGACTTAATCAAGGGCTCCTTCCTTCCATATGCATGCCCAGGGATAATCTCAAAGACCACAATTATCCAGAATTCAGAAAGAAATCCCTTCTTCCCCATCTCTGCCCTTTTATTAGTGATGGGCCACCCTTGAACATGGGTGAATTCATGGGGAAGGTTTCTAAGAATATTTGCTGGGAGACAGCAGGGAAAGTTTCTTTTGCTTAGATGCCAATTCTCTAGCTTCCGCATTAGCAAAAACGGGGGGGGGAAACTGCTATTAGTTATAAGTTGCCTTGTGTCTTGTCTTTAATTATACAAATCCTGTCAAAATATCTATGAGATGGTGCAAAGGATTTTGCCTGCTTGTTTGTTTTTCTTTTGCTAAATCCCCACTGTAAGAAATCTGTAAAGTAATGGAGGTCCCCCCATGGAGGTCAGTTGCCCCTCTTTTCTTCCTTGAGTTTTTTTTCCCACATCAAATAGGTGTGGACAAATGGCTTATGAGAGCTTGAGAAGCCTCTGCAGGCTTCCTGGTCAATCTCAAATGTTTTCTTGTTTCTTGTCTCCAAGTGTTGATACTTTGGAGCAGGTGGAACAGTTAGCATGGTGGTGGTGGTGGCTTGGAATCACGTGGCTATTTTTTAGAGCGTGTACCACATGTCTTTCCATTTGTTTCTACTTGTGAAATGCTGTGTTCCGAATCACATGGGATGCTAAGGGAACGTATCTTAGCATCTTGATACAAAGCCAACATGTGTCCTTGAACATTGCATTCAAATGTTCCTTTTGAAGTTTATGCCCCTCATTGCCTTTATAATCCTCTGGCTTACAACAATATGGCTAGCGGTGGAAATAATAATATGATCCAATTATATTTGTTCTAAACCTAGAAAAAACAATCCGGTGTTATTCTAGTCCCTGATGACTCTCAGATACCCAGTAATGGGTTGGGTTGGGTTTTGTTTTGCTTTGGCTTATGAATCAAATGCAATACTGTTTCATAGACTATTTTGGGATACGGCTATGGTATAGTATAATATAGTTACCCAGATCAGGGAACCAGGCATGTTATTAGTACCTGGCTTATGCTTGCCAGAGCCCTCCAGGGCTGAAACCGTTTGCTGGAACATGCTTTTTTTTTTTACCCCTGTCTTTGTATAAAGCCATAGCAATAGCAATAGTACTTAGACTTATATACCGCTTCATAGTGCTTTATGCCCTCTCTAAGAGGTTTACAGAGTCAGCATTTTGCCCCCAACTATCTGGGTCCTCATTTTATCCACCTCAGGAGGATGGAAAGCTGAGCCAACCTTGAGCCTGGTGAGATTTGATCTGTCAAACTGTAGGCAGCCAGTGATCAGCAGAAGTAGCCTCCAGTACTGCACTCTAAACACTGCGCCAGGGCAGAAAGATATGCTCACTGTACTATTTCTACTTCTAAAATACAGCATTCTTCTAAAAGAACAAAAGAAAGAATGGTGCTTGCACTCAAGGATCAATAGATGATTGAAGTCCCTACAACCAATGAAATCCATGTTGTAGAATAATTAAGTTGTATCCCAGGGGTTATTACCACCATAATATTTGTTGGTGTGAAAGCGGATTTAATTTATCTCAGGAACTCCCAGCAGCCTTAATATCTTTATTTGATACCTGGGGTAAATGTTGCTTTGCTCAACTAAGACACCATCTCTGGTGTCTTAGTTGAGCAGAAACCAAATCCCGATTCCATCTCTGCTGAAATCACATTTCTAGCACATCTTAACTAATGGATTCAAGGGAAATACTGTATGCTTCCAGTATAATGTGTGATCATTGGGTAAGATTTATGGGGAAACTGTCATATCTGAGAGCTTCCTAGAAATCTAGGTAAGAAAGAGTGATACAATGCATGTCTTAGGACAATTAATACTGGAAAAAATTTCACAGTTAAATTATTTGTGTGAGAGATAAAAACAATAATAGGGATGTGTTACTTAATCCCTTATTTTTTATTATTTTCTTGATCAGCACTAAACCTCCCCCGCCCCTTTCCCCATGTACATTTAATATCTTTTATTTTGTGGGTAGAAAAGCAGATAAGAAGCCATTTTAAGTGGGAAAAGAGGAAGAGAGGAAAGGATTCTCATAAGGGTTGTTTGTTTCAATATTATTTTTCTCAAGAGAATTCAAACCATTGTACGTGATCCAAATAGAATCAGAGAAGCATTCATGCCTGCATTCTAAGTTTCCTTTATCCCTTTATTTCTTTTACAATCTCTTTTTCTAATTAAAAAAACACAGCAGAAAACTTATATAATTTCAAAAGAAAAGTTATATAAAGGTAAATACAACTTGGTATATACAGGTAGTCCTTGACTTACAACATTTAATGACAGTTTGGAGTTACAATGACACTGAAGAAAGTGACATGACCATGTTTCACACATATGACCATTGCAGCACTCCCATGGTCAGGTGATCACAGTTCAGACTTGGCAACTGACTCAGATTTATGACGGTTGCAGTGTCCTGGGGGAATCTTGTGATTACCTTTTGCAACCTTCTGAGAAGCAAAGTCAATGGAGAAACCAGATTCACTTAACAACTGTATTACTAATTCAACAACTGCACTGATTGACTTAACAAATGCAGGAAGAAAAGTCATAAAATGGAACAAAACTCACTTAACAAATTTCTCACTTAGCAACATAAATTTTAGACTCAATTGTGGATGCTAGTTTAGGGCTACCTGTATAATATTGCATTAGATTTCCCCCCTTGGTGTAGGCAAGGTCATTTAAGGCATTCCACAGAAGACTTCAGTACTGGAAGAACTGAATGTTCTAATTATGTCCTGGCAGCAGATTAGAAGGTGACAACAAGGAAAGGGTCCCATACCCCTTTCCTGAACTTTCCCAACCCTTCTATTATCTATCGTTTTCCAGTTGTAAGAATTGTAAGGGAATCAAAGCCAAGAAGGAGGAATGTAGCTATAGCAGCTCTCCTCTTGATTCCAAAACCATCTGAACATGACCTCTGTCCAATCTTCCCAACATCTTGTCCTGGGCCTTCTTGGTGTCAGAAATGTTGATAAACAGTTTCAGAAGGAAATGGAAGAGGCCAGAGGGAACAATCTAAGGATTTGATACTTCCTGCTTTGCGTTTGGAGCCCTCAATCAAAATCACCCGCCCATGTATGCATTCTTAATTAAACCAACTTTAATTACATATTTAACTCAAACATTTTTTTCAACTCACAAGGATAAGGCTACTTATAGTCTTTTTTTCCCCTACAGAAGAATAAGGCTACTTATAGGGTGTGTTAAGCTCATCTTCTCCAGGGTGGAAACTGAAATACTCCCTTCATAATATCCTGAATTGAAATTATAATATAAATAGTGGTGTTTCTTCGTCCTCAGTGATACCTTTGAAAGGCTATAGAGGCCATAGTTTTTTCCATGTGTAAAAACTACAAAGAATCTTATGTTAGCAAAAATATGAAGACATGTAATGGACACAGGCTTTGGGAGAAGTATAAATTAGCAAATGCGTGGAACATTATTTTGTTCATTTATTTACTTCAATATATTGCTTTCTATGAAATGATATCTCCAGATGGTTTATTTGTATAAAATTAAAGAGTATTAAAATACAAAAATAAAATACTTAAAAAACACGTAAGATACAATATATCAGGTGCAAGTAATCAGGAACCAGGAGAGCGTTCAAATTACTACAAGTTTAGTTCACATGTCTTTGAACTACTAAAGTCAAGGCAAATTGGCACTAGATAGGAGTCAACGGAATTCATGGGCGGCTGAACTTAGGTCTCTTATGGGAGCGTAGTGACTTCAAACCAGGGGTGGGTTTCTTGTCCCGTTCCAACCGGTTCGGTTGGAACGGGGCCGGCGGCATCCTCATGCATGCGCACAGTGCACGCATGCGTACTAGCATCTGTGCAATGCTCCAGCTGCTCCTGGAGGATCGTGCAGGCGCTGTATGCGTCCTGCGCATGCGTGGAAGCGCAGAACTCGTCAAAACCAGGTAAGAAATGCGGGCGGACGGGTGGACCCTTCGGCGTTCCCGGAAGTTACTTACTTCCGGGTTCGCTGACCAACCAGTTCGCGTCATTTGACAGTGAACAAATGACACTGTCATTTGACAGTGAACAAAGAAAGATTTTCTTTGAGGTTCTTAACAATTAATCATCAGTACACAGAAAGTGAATCCATGTATTCTAGCCACAAATCACATATGAGCTTATCGGTCAGAAGTAAACCTTGAATCTAGCTTGGTACCTAATTGATAATTAACATTATAATTGTAAGGGCTCCAACTAACACCCCCAATGAAATAGGACTCTGAGGCTCAAAGTTCCATTTTATTAGAGATGTCATATTGGCACCTTGGGTAAAACCTGATTCTGAAAGCTTCCAGGTTTTCCTCACCCAAATGAAAGACCAAGTCGCTGCCTAGCATCCACATATCTGTCACATTTCCCAATCAGGCGCCATCCCAACTGGAGATGCCTCCCAGTCATATCCCTCCAGGTGCAGGGCAATATGCCCTTGACTCTCTGAGAAAGGAATGTTATTATGAGTATATATCTCCCATACTCCATATAACCCCCCCTCCCATTTTCTCACAGCATTAAATGTGGCAGGCCTAATGGCCCAATGCAAAAGATTGTTTCTAGGCCTGACAAATAAGTAACAAGTGAACAATGAAATTAGGTAGATAACTGCATATCAAAGAGAAAATGGTCGGGGGAAATGCATAGCATTCACCTGTGAGTGTTTCATGTAAATCCTTCATCACTTTGAAAATATATTTTAATAAGTAATTTAAATGTAATGGTTTTTCATTTCTACTGTATAATTTGTATGCTTTTTTTAAAAAAAATGCAGGCTTTACTTAATTTCCCAATTTCATGTGATTTTGCTATCCTTGTTTTGTGAATTTGTTGGGAGAGCCTTTGCTGCGGGATAAAGTAAAATTCAAAGAATTGTGAAGAAATGAACTTCCCAGTTATATCCTGAAAACACAGTTTTTAACTTGCATTGTAACATTTATAAATTAGGGTTGCACCCATTTTTTTCCACTTGATCTTTTTGCAAGGGCTGGAATCAGCAATGTTGAATACATAAGTATTAGTCCAGGTACAGTAATTTCATAACAATTCCAAGAATTACCTGATGTAATCTGCATTCCTGAGCATTAATTAAGCTCATAAATCTCAGTTATAAGTTTCAGTTATAGTGTTTTGTCTACTTGTAGGTTTTGTATGGAATTGCCTTTGATAACATCTGGGAAATTAACATATCAGTTCAACTCATCAGAAGAATGAATCACTGAAAGCATGTTATGTCAATGCTCTATCCACCATCCAAGTAGAGGATGCTAGGCTAGGGAGAGTCTTGAGGCTGCTGTTGTGGATTCATGACCTTGATAAATACAGGTAGTCCTTGACTTAGGATCATTTGTTTAGTAAGCAAAGTATTATTTTGAAATGATTTGGAGATTATTAGAGAAATCCCAATAATATCCCAAAGTAATTTCAACTGAAAGTTGTTTTTGCATCCTCTTGAAGGAAGCCCCCTTCACTGGAATAACTAAATTCAAACGATAATGTATAACCAAATAACCAATTATTCATCTTATATGTCACTAAGATAATCTCTGAGAAACATATTTAAGATAAATTATGATAAATATCATAAAAGCTGTAGATGCATGCTTATCCATTAATTCTTATGTATGGCACTGTAGTATTTCTTTATCTGTCTATTCCTTACAAAAAGGTAAACATGTTCATTTAAGACTGATCTAGTTATGTCTGGTAAGAGAACTAGCACGATTTTTAAAGAACTTCTCTTAATAGTATAATAGGCCTTGAGGGGCGGGGGACATGTTGATCCACCTCGTGGCTCCTTCCTTCTGGTAGCAATTGTGCAGGCCATTTGTAGCAAGAGTAATAGGATAGTTGTTGTGAAATGAATTCAAAAGCCATCTTGGGAATTGAACCCATAATAAGAAAAATAACATGCTATTTCCTTCCTTAAATACATAAAAGAAAAGGAACTTCCTTACCATATCTGTTTTATTTAAATCAGCCATAAGCAGATTTCTGTACTTTTCAAAGCCATGCCAAAAAATCAGGAATGGTCAGACTTAACAAATAAAGAATTGATTAATTATGGGTGAGTATCAATTCTTCTCAGCATTGGAGCTTTCTCCAATGAGCTACAGTAGATCTTCACATAATGTATTAGACTTCATTGTATGATAATTTGGAGCCAGGTCATTTATGCCTTGAGTGAGAATTCTGGATTGTTTAACAATCCATTTGTTCTTCCTGTTGTCGTTTTGGGTGGGTTTTTGGTTTTTTTTTGTTATCAATGTTATTCTCAACACCTTAATTCAAACACACCAATACTCTTTCTATCCTGCTTCTTCCAAATCCAACTTTTGCTCTCATAGTGGGTCACAGAGAATAGTATTACCTGGACTATTCTAATCTTTGTAACAGAGGTTGGTTCCTACCAGTTCGCACCTATTCGGTAGAACCGGTTCATCAAATTTACCGAACCGGTTAGAAGAGGTTCCACCAGTGGACCCGGAAAACAGGCCACACCTACAGAAGAGGTTCCAAAAATTTTTGGAAACCCACCACTGGTCCTTAGATATGATTATTCTACACTATAATGCTCATATTTATAAAACTCAGTGCCTCTGTGAAAGGTAAGGATGACTACTGGGTTTGTGGTGCAATCAGAACATTTCGTGTGTTGAAGTTGTTTTAACACAAACCAAAGATGCCTTTTAAAAAACAAGTTTACATCATATTCTTATGCATGCCAGTGCTGTGTGTGAGGTAATTTAAGGTGGTTCTGACAAGTGTCATCGGCATCTTCATATCCGGTCACATGAGCGGCAAGCCATTCCCATCCCTTCACATGGGTGGCAAGCCACTCCCACAAAGGAAGCCACACCCACAGAGTAGGTTTGAACAATTTTTGAAACCCACCACTGCTTTGTAAGTATACGATAAGTATAGACATACCGTAATCTCTTTTCCAAGGCCTTTGTGGCTGCTATACCAAACATTAATCTGCAGCAAATTCCTTCCTTGACTGCTGTTACTTTTACATTTTTGTTTGATTCCAAAAGCCAGAAGTTATCTACCATTTCAATATCTTCATTGTCTATCTTTCATTATTTCTCCTTAACATTTTCTTGCATTCCATTGCTCCTCCCACTTCTTCCTCTCTCCCCCACCCCTCTCTGTGTGTTCTGAGTAGTGAGACATAGGATTTTTTTCACTGAAAGCATCAAATTCCGGTTCTTTTCAATTGGCTGATGCCTAGGATGTCAATGCGCAGTCAATTAATGTAATTTTCCCCTAAACTGAACTTCCCCATGTCATTTGTTCTGGTTCTTGATATAAGATACCAGCTTTGGATTTTGTATTTTCTGCTGCTACATCGGCAACTGGATGCTTTGAAGGTTTTAATCTAGGTATGAAGCATCATTTTTCACCATTTGTATTCTGAAAACTTCCCAGCTCTTTCTCAATAGCTGGACCTATTTCAGTCACATTTCAACCTGGAATTTAGACCAGAAGAGCATTAGTGACATGACAAGGTAAGGGTAGTTTTCTCCAGCACCTCCTTATATGCTACATCAGGGGTCCCCAACCCCTGGGCTGTGGTCCACTACCAGGCCATGGCCTGTTTGGAACTGGACCCGCAAGTGGCTGGTCAGCGCACTTGTATGCATGCTTTCAGCTCAACTTGCATGAACGGCGGGTCAGTGCCTTCGCGTATGCAGCTCAACTTGTGCAAGCAATGGGCTGGCGCTGACCTTCTCAATCTCTATGATCATTACATTCAGCATTTTTTTTTGGCCTCCATTCCAGTTAATTAGTTGCTACTTTCTAGCAGTTAGTAAATACGGTTGCTAAGTAGTATAGCATATTTTCTGTTGGCAGTATCCAGATTCAGTTTGGAAGTTTCAAGTGAATTTGGGGAAAACACCTAGACAGCTTCTCTTAGTCAGTATCAAGCATCCTATTCTACCTTCATAGAAGTTGTACGTTGGGTAACAGATAGTATCAGTCATTAATTCATTCATTCCAGTCTGACTCAGTAAAAGGATCAGAATTGCTGATCCATAAGATAATATCACTTTATTAAAAAGGCCACTATATATTACTCAAGATGTTTTTTGTCCCTCCCCAAAATTAAACAATCTTAATAGTAACAACAAACACATAAAATGTTACACAGTGTTGAACAAATGCAAAGGAACATAGTTATTACAGCAGCTGGTAATACAGGATAGGAGTATGGAGGTAGGAAGAAGCATATCAGGAACAAACCTGCCATATTATATATTGTGACAATCTATATATGCAGTAATTCATAAATAAATGAGATACACACCCCAAAGTCTAGTATTTCTGGCAATCTCATGAGATATTGTAATGCAAATGAAGAGGTGAGGGTTATATTAACATGGAAGTTCAAACATACATGTCTGGAATGAATAATGCAATTCAAAATGAGTTTTATGTTTTCCTATTTACATAATTAATCTTGGGCACAATTTGGTTTCTGAAAACTGGATATGAAGTTCTGGGAACTGGTTCAACGGGTGTAATTGTAGTGGAAGACCAACTTTAGGTTTGCATCTTTTCTATCTTCTGTCCAGATTAATGCGCATATTTCAAAAAGTCCTTAATGAGATTTCTCAAAAATACAATCAGGAAGATAAATTTAGCTTGTCTTATCCCCAACACCCACCCTCATTGCTCATTCCTTGAAGGCTAACCATTTTGGATCAGTTGTGACTTATAATTGAAAGGCCTTCAAGTAAACATATTGTTTTGTATATGTGTTTAACTGATCCCAAATTACAGGATGAAGCTGCAGGCAAGTATTGTAACCACTGACCACCAATCTTTTCTGTCTATCATGCAGGGTTGAAGCATATCCACCAACAAGACACTTACTCTGCTCCTACTGTTTCTGTCTCACTGCTATTAAACAAAACCTAGTCCATTATCTCTTAGTGGTGTGTATGGGACTTAACTATGTGTAACTTTTCTTGCTTTAGTGGGAAAATGAAGATATTTGTACAACACATATTTGCATTGAATACAACAGAGTCACTGCATATATTTGTTGTACAAATATATTTAAGTATATTAACCTCTACCATACTCTTTCTGTATGGATCTACATACGCTTGCCAGGCTAAACATCAAAATATCAATATCAATATCAATACAAATACAAATACCAATACCAATATCAATAATATCAATAATATCAATATCGATATAGATATAGATATAGATATCGATATAGATATAGATATAGATATAGATATAGATATAGATATAGATATAGATATAGACATAGACATAGACATAGACATAGACATAGACACAGATACAGATACAGATACAGATACAAATACAAATATAAGTATAAATATAAATATAAATAAATAATAGAAATACAAATACAAATTGTGTGTGTGTGTGTGTGTGTGTGTGTGTGTGTGTGTAGATTTTCATGGGTGTAGGTTTCTGGTCTTGTTGTATTTGGGTCTTTTCCCATGTAAGATTGAGATTGTCTTGGCAACGTTTTGGCGAAGTCCCACTTGCCATCTTCAGGCTGGTGTTTTCGGCTTTGTGCTTGTGCAAGTAAAGTGTGGTCGGAGCTGCCGTTTCTCTATAAATCTTGGTGTGTGAGTGTGTGGAGTGCTAACTTTGTTGCTGTAAGTGGGTTGATTGAACACCACTCAGACCCATAGTCAGTTCCATAGGCTCACCTCTACAGAATCTTGCCAAATTCCTCACCAAACAATTTCAACCCTACACAGAATCCATCACCTTCCACATACAAAACTCACTCCATTTAATAGAAACAATAAAGAAACAAAACCTACAACCCTACTCATGAGCTTCGATGTCATATCCCTCTTCACCCAAGTGCCTATAAAAGAAACCTTGACAGCTATCCAGAAGAAATACAACCCCCCTAAGCACATCCTGGACCTGACCAACCAGTGCCTAACCAATACATACTTCATCCATAATGGACAAAGATACAAACAGATAGAAGAAGCACCCATGGGATCACCCCTCTCACCCGTCATCACAAACTTATTCATGGAACATTTTGAAACTAACGCCTTAGATAAATCTGAACACAAACCCAAACTCTGGCTTAGATATGTAGATGACACTTTCTTAATCTGGCTACACAGGAAAGAAAAACTGGAAAACCTCCTCACACATCTCATATATATATGAATGATATGATATGATATGATATGATATGATATGATATGATATAACATGATATGATCTCCTTGGGATTATATTGCAAAGAGCAACAATAAACTGAACAATCCAATCA
Organism: Thamnophis elegans; assembly: GCF_009769535.1. Taxonomy (NCBI): domain Eukaryota; kingdom Metazoa; phylum Chordata; class Lepidosauria; order Squamata; family Natricidae; genus Thamnophis; species Thamnophis elegans. The sequence goes on from NC_045542.1 coordinate 82,003,464, forward strand.
TTTGAATGTTTAAATGTAGAAATATAAAGATTTGTGTTTAGATCACAACCTACGAATAGAACTTTTGATCAATCATACTATTCCAATTAAACCAAGTTCACATGAATGAAAAGCGGGAGATTGCTGACTTGAGACTCTGGGGAAAATGTAAAAGTTCACAAGAAATAGGTTTTGTTATGAAAAATATCAAAACGTAGAACAGGTGGTAAATAGCCTCCACATCATCATATTTTTCATAGCAAAAGAAGAAGCCACTTTGATGGTTTACGTTTTAAGATCACAAAAAGTACACAGTGATATATAGAGCATTCCTTCTCCCAGCTAGTGAGAAAGAGGACCACATAGCTAATTTAATGTTATGTACAAAGATGATCCAAAATATAGTTTGCAGGTTTGTGTGGTTTGTTTTTTGTTTTTGTTTTTGTTTTGTTCCTGTAAGTGAGGTGACTCCAGTAGACTCCTGAACAGGTCCTTGCAATTTTCCTGGCAAGATTTCAGAAGTGGTTTGCCATTGTCTCCCTCTTAGAGTTGAGAGATTGACTGGTGGTCCAACAACTTCCAAAGGCTGGTCTAGAACTCATGACCTCCCATTTCTAGCCTGATTCATTTAGCAAGAGAGAAAGGCTCAAAGAGACAAATGCATAACCCTTTCCTGTTCCATTTTTTTCTCACAAAAGCCTCACATACTTGTTCCTAGATATGACTATATATAACTTGGATGTTGCAGCAGGAGGTGGGGGAATCGAACACAGCACAGAGTCCCAGGAGGGAATTTCTATTTGCAGAACAGCCTATTTCATAAGTGACAAGGTGCATTGCATCCATTTACAGGATTTAATTATAAAAGGACCCAGAACTAAAAGTACTGGCAACTCAAGCTTATAATTTTGCTGTCCGGTGTCAGAATACTGAAAACCCTTCATTTACTCTTTTGCTTTTTCTGGAGGTGTCTGTTTGTTTTGGTCAAGAGAATGGGGGTCACTGCAGCTTCCATGGCTTACTCTTAAGAAAATGAGAAAACACAATCTTCAAGTAAACAACTAATTTTTAAAAATTGAATATCAAAACATCATTGCCATTGCCATTGCCATTCATAAATACATATTTTCCCCAGTTATTTTAATTTGCCAAATACACATCCTTTGCTGAACCTTTCTTCCTATACTGTTATATCCATTAGTAAAAAAGAAGAAGAAGAAGAAGGAATTAACTCAGGAAAAGAGGACTGGATAAGTTGGAATTCATGGAATGTGTCCAGGGTAGAGGAAAAAAGTGGTACTTTAGGAAAATAATAAAAATAAGTTTTAAAAAGTTTAATGGCATTTTTCATTTGATATCACATGTCTATTTTTTTCAACTGAAACACCAAGTTTCCTTTTAAGCATAACATGACTATATATAAGCTTTTGTGCTCTAATATTGATCCCAAAATAGTACCAGAAAAATAATTCATGGTCCATACAATAATTTTTATTTATATATTTGGGTTATAGCCTATCTTTTCATCTAGAAGTTCATGTGTGTAGCATCTCTTCCTCCATTTTTCTCTCCTAAGCATCTTTATGAGTATTTTGTGTTCAGAGAAAGTCACTGCTCCATACACTATCAACAAGCCACATAATTCCCTTTTTTTATCTGATGTAATTGTGTTCTGCAAAGAAACTACCTTCTTATAAGAAAATTATTTCAAGAAACATATTTATTCCTATCCTGTTATAGGTTACGAAGAAGAAGAAGTATTCACTGTGAAATAAAGATGCAAGGACTGGTGAGTAAAAATGAAACAAGAGTAAAAATTATCAGTACCATAACAATCGCTACACATGTACCCTTTTTTTCCTTACTCTATTCATTGCAAAATTTTGAATTAATCCTTCTAGTAATGTTATCATCATCATCATTTGACACCAATAGATTGGAATTCTACAATGCATTTAGCAATTTTTCTTCACTGTCACTTGCCATTCTTAATTCTGAAATCATTTTCAGGATTTATTTATTTTTTTAAAAAAATGCATTTACATTGGGCTTGCAGATCCCCATTCTCTCCATCCCTGACCATATCCCATGCTGCTTGTATCCTCAGAGAGCTTTCCACTTTCCTTGGCAAAAGAAATTTGGGACTGCTTTGTATATGTCACCTAAAGAAGCACAATTGATTTGTGTTTAAAAGTCAAACCGTAGTTTTAGCTGCACATACCATGTGTAGGGGAACAGTTTGGGACAACTCATTGACTGGATTCACATATTACACTAACTCATCATATGTATTGTTTCTTTTGCTTTGATGTTCATTGTGTTGTTTGAATCCAGCCTTTGTTTGGAATGTGTACCCTCATGTTATACTTTGATGATTTTTAGGTTTTAGGTATTTTTAGTAAGAGGTCATTTTATATATCAGATTACCTGGAACCAGTTTTAAAATATGTAAAAGTAGTTTAAAAGTTGAAAAGAAATATCTCTACCTGTTCAGTAATGCCTGTCTTCCAAACAACCCGATTTTATTTTGAATAGCCGAGTCCATCAAGGCAGAATTAAAAAGAAAAAAGAACAGTGTTCATCCTTGTATCTCCAGAGAGGAAGTTCACATCATAATTATCTGTTCTTCCTGGAAACTGACGCAGCAGGGATAAGATAGGATGATTCTGAATAGCCTGCAAAAATAACAATATAACAGCTCATGGTTAATTGTTTCTATCTCCCACATCTGCAGAAGGATGTCTGCAAACATGATTTAGCCTCTTCTCTTCTCAAGATAACAGTATTATAGTTAGGTCAGGCTGTCCTAAAACTTTAGGCTCAAATAACGCCCATTCTCCGTTTCTTGGGTCCTTAGTGTGAAAAATAGAATCTAAAGACTAGATCTAATACCAAATCTTGTCTTTTGAAAATGGAGATGAGGGGGAAATGTGGTTCTTTTCACTTGGCTCCATTTGGACATTAGTTGTTTTTTGACTGGATTAACAGAGCAACAAACATCTGGAGATTAAATTGTTTCAAGCTCCGGTCTCAGCATACAGGATAAATTCTGAGTGAGTGGTTGATTTGCTGACCGCAAATAACTGGCCATTATTTATATTTTCAGGCAGGCCTAAAAAGCGAAGCAAAGGAAAAGGGGCAGAATGGTGTCTAAAAACGGCATGGTGAAATAAACCTGTTAAATGCCCTGCCTTGGTCCAGAGGTGATTGTTGTTTTTGTATGGACTTATTTTCCTGCAATATGGAGCAGGAGGAAATGGCTAACTACTTTTGTAGGAGGTAATTCAGGGCAGGATTTTTGTGCTACGGAAGCCACACCTGCAGAAAACACCAAACAAACCTGAGTTGTATTGCTTTTGTGGTCTGACATTTATATATATGTAAAAAGAAAGAAAGAAAACAAGAATAAGCAGACAAAACAAAACAAAGTGATGGGAATATCTGGCCCAATTAACTACACCAGGGAGTTGACTTATTTTGGATTTCTATCACGCTTTCTGTTTCAAAATGTTTCAAAACCCAGACCTTCCAATTCAAAATACTGTCAAAACATTATCACTTTGCTTAGCAATTATCACAAAATTGATAATGAAATAAAATACGCCGGGCTGTAATATTCCCAGAAAATGTTTAACAACCAGATAATGATCTAGAATCGTCTAGAAGTTTCATAAGAAATAATTGAAAAATATATAAAGATTAACTTATTTGGACATTGAGCCAGATTCCATGTCCCATGTCCCATATCACAAATGGCAATGCAACAATCCTTGGGGACAAGCCCAGAGGCTAAATGATTTATTAGATTTTCTTCTTTGAGGTTATTTAGAATGCCACAAAGAATTCAGAAACCCATTTCTTTCTTTGCAGATAATTCCTCGGAATTTATTTCTTCAGTTAGAGCTAAGGATGCTCAGTGCCAAAGAGAAAATGTAGAGAGAATCACTGGGCTTTCCTGCTGTGTACTTTGAAAAACTCTCTTGAAGGTTGGAAGACCTCCTGGGCAATTTTGATTAAAACATAGGATCTGTTGGGGTCCAAAGAACCCCAGTACAGAAAATTGGTTTAGATTGTAACATGTTAACTTTCCTCTTGTTTTCTCTTATGACATTAATGAAGCAACATCTGTCCTTTGTCCAAAAAACTTTGGCATGGAACATTGTCCAAAGTCATCCAAAGCACTTTGGACCAAGTTTGAAGTTTTTCCAAACAACATTAGCATATCATTCCCCCCTGTTATTCTTGCAGCTAAGATATAGCAACAGGCCTTCTGTTGTTAGTTGCGAAGCCATGTCCACCCCATCGCAGCCCCATGGACAATGTTCCTCCAGGCCTTTCTGTCCTTTACCATCCTCTGGAGTCCATTTAAGCTCACGCTTACTGCTTCAGTGACTCCATCCAGCCACCTCATTCTCTGTCATCCCCTTCTTCATTTGCTCTCAATCTTTCCCAGCATTAGGCTCTTCTCCAGTGAGTCCTTCCTTCTCATTAGGTGGCCCAAGTGTTTGAGTTTCATCTTCAGGATCTGGCCTTCTAAAGGGCAGCCAGGGTTCATCTCCTCTAGGACTGGCCAGTTGGATCGCCTTGCAGTGCAAGGGAGTTTTCTCCAGCACCATAGTTCAAAGGCCTCAGTTCTTTGGCGCTCAGCCTTTCTTATGGTCCAACTTTCACAGCTATATATTGCAACTGGAAAAATCATAGCCTTGACTATACGCACTTTTGTTGGTAGGGTGATGTCTCTGCTTTTTAGTATGCTTTAGTATGCTTTTTAGTAAGCTTTAGTAGCTTTCCTCCCGAGGAGCGAGCGTCTTTTAATTTCTTAGCTGTAGTCCCCATCTGCAGTGATCTGGAAGCCCAGGAACAGGGCTAAGTGTACCTATTTAGTTTACAGCAGAGATCCTGAATCTGGATTTCCTTGATGTAAGTACAGCATCTAATCAATATCTACATGGTCACTTACTTTGTAAAGAATTTTCTACCTTGTCTTTTGCTGAAATTCAAAGTGGTTCCTTCCTACCTGCCCAAATGGTGTCTTTTGAATGCTCTCAGGTACAGAGGCAAGAGTGTGCGTCTGGAGAACAGATCAGAATGATTCATTTGTTGTGGTAGTTCACTGCCCATCTGTTTGATGTCTTTTGTTGGCTGTAGTGACTAATGACACTTTCCATTTTAAACCGAAGAGGCTTGAGCAATGATAACACCATTTGATGTGGCTTGCTTGGACACATGATTACTCAGAAAACAGGGGAAGAAAGCCAATAGTTTTTTTTCCCCCTGCAACTCAATAAGCCATAATTTATTTTTCTTCTGCAGTCTACAGATAGTGAACAACTCTCCTCCAGAACTAAGGGCCAATCCCAGCTATCATTTCAGTATTAAGTTATTCACCAGGCATAAATGTTGCAAACCCCAGGAGGCTTGTCTCACTGTTCCTATTTGAATTGTCTACATGGAAGAAATCTGTATGATACTTATAAAACAATGTCTTAGCATATATTCCAAGAGATCACAGAAGAAAAATATGTAGACAGGGTCTTCTCCCTTGCTGCTTCTCGTCCTCCTCCTCCTCCTCCTCCTCCTTCTCCTCCTCCTCCTCCTCCTCCTCTCTCTCTCTCTGTATATCTCCCTTCCTCCCTCACTCCCTCCCTCTCTCTCTCTCTCTCTCTCTCTCCATAAATGAGTCAGTCTATTCAGTCAACTCTTTCTAGATCAGCAGATTGATTGGGTCAGACCGGCTATTAAATGCTGAACTGAAGCAGACAATTCATACACAGGAGTCTTTCTGTAAGTCCCATGTCACCAGGTAAGCAAATGTCTCTCATGGCTGGGAAAGGGAAGGTTTTATGGATTGATTCCAAAAGTTTGACATGGGATATTGCTACAAAATATTTTGCCTCAAGAGCATTCCATTTTCTCTTCGGGGTACCCAAACTATCTTAATTATGCATGCATTAGCTCTGGAAATGTCACAGATGGAATTGCTTCTCCTTTTGTGGAAGAAGAGAAGTACTGAATTGCTTCCAAAGAAAAAGAACACACCACATTCCTTGCATTCTCTGAAAGTTTTGGTAACAAAGGCAAAAATAAATCAGAGCACAGAAATTAATCGGGAGATACAAAGAGATGCTTCCCTGTTATCCTTATATTTTGTTTTACCTCTGTATAAGCAGAGCTGCATCAGTAACTTTGAACACAAATTCAGAGCCAGCCTCTGGATACCTAGATGCATCTCCTGAAAGATCTAGAAACTGGATAAAGCTGAGAAACTATTTGACATATTTTGATTCTAATGGAGTACAGCCACTGCGCATTGACCTGCTGAAGCTACAGTTCTTGTTTTGCTCTGCTTATAGCACTCTATAAAACTAGCTTCTTCTAGATTATATGCAACTAAAAACAGATAATAAAATTTTCCACTTCATACTAGCAAAGTCTTGCATTATTTATGATTTGTTGTTTAGCTAATCAGATATTATTTTATTTGAGTCAGTGTGGGGAAGAAAAGCAAATAAAGAGGTCTAGATTTTATTGTAATTAAACAGACTTACAGATAGGGTCATTTTACTTTAACCTTTATATAGCTTGAATATCTACAATATGTAGTGATTGCCTTTTGCTAAATACAAATAAGGTGTGAATAATAATATTTAAGTATATTTTATCCTTTTTGCATTATATTGTTATGAAGGTTCAGGTTAAAACTGTCTAGGAATTATGGAAGTTGACATGTAAAATACTTCCAATTAGGCAACCTTCTCCTATATGATACTGGGGGAAATTGCCTTATTGTGCTGTGAAATATCTTTTCCCATCTTCAATGTTTAGATGTTTGTTTAGATGTTTATTAACATTTGTAGGCCGCCCTTTTCCCTGAGGGGACTCAGGGCGGCTCACATAAAAACAGGAAGGGGGAATACAAACAATGACGTAGACACATATAATAAAAGTAATAAGCAACATACATTCATCATTCGGGAGGGGCGGCTATCCTTGTCCCCAGGCCTGACGGGCTAGCCAGTTCTTAAGGGTTGTGCGGAAGGCCTGGACGGTGGTGAGGGTACGAATCTCCACGGGGAGCTCGTTCCAAAGGGTCGGGGCTACTACTGAGAAGGCCCTCCTCCTTGTAGTTGCCAGCCGGCACTGGCTGGCCGATGGAATACGGAGGAGGCCCAATCTATGAGATCTAATTGGTCGCAGGGAGGTAATTGGCAGAAGGCGGTCTCTCAAGTATCCAGATCCACTACCATGCAGGGCTTTATGGGTGACTAATAGCACCTTGAAGCGCATCCGGAGATCAACAGGTAGCCAGCGCAGCTCGCGGAGGATAGGTGTTATGTGGGTGAACCGAGGTGCACCCACAATCGCTCGCGCGGCCGCGTTCTGTACTAGCTGAAGTCGCCGGATGCTCTTCAAGGGCAGCCCCATGTAGAGCACATTGCAGTATTCCAGCCTAGAGGTCACAAGGGCCCGAGTGACTGTTGTGAGCGCCTCCCGATTCAGGTAGGGTCGCAACTGGCGCACCAGGCGAACCTGGGCGAATGCCCCCCTGGTCACAGCCGTCAGGTGGTGGTCAAACGATAGCTGTGGATCCAGGAGGACTCCCAAGTTGCGAACCCTCTCTGAGGGGTATAAAATTTGACCCCCCAGCCTGAGTGATGGAATATTGGTCGAATCTTTGGGAGGGAAGCACAACAGCCACTCGGTCTTTTCTGGGTTGAGCACAAGCTTGTTAACCCTCATCCAGTCCATAACGGCCTCAAGGCCTCGGTTCATCACGTCTGCCGCTTCATTGAGTTGGCACGGGGCGGACAGATACAACTGGGTATCGTCCGCATATTGATGGTATCTGATCCCGTGCCTGCGGATGATCTCTCCCAGCGGTTTCATGTAGATGTTGAATAGTAGGGGGGATAAGACCGAGCCCTGAGGCACCCCATATGTTAGGGGCCTAGGGGACGATCTCTGCCCCCCCACTAACACCAACTGTGACCTGTCCGAGAGGTAGGAGGAGAACCACCGCAACACGGTGCCTCCCACTCCCACCTCCCGCAGTCGTCGCAGAAGGATACCATGGTCGATGGTATCGAAAGCCGCTGAGAGGTCAAGGAGGACCAGGATGGAGGAATGTCCTCCATCTCTGGCTCTCCAGAGATCATCGGTCAATGCGACCAAAGCGGTTTCTGTGCTGTAACCGGGTCTGAAGCCTGACTGGAAGGGGTCGAGATAGTTTGCTTCCTCCAAGGACCGTTGGAGCTGGAAGGCCACCACCTTCTCAACAACCTTCCCAAGGAAGGGAAGGTTGGAGACTGGGCGATAGTTATTAAGAACAGCTGGATCCAGAGATGGTTTCTTTAGGAGGGGTCTCACCACCGCCGCTTTCAGTGCGGCGGGGAAGTTCCCCTCCCGAAGAGAGGCGGTAACAACCGCCTGGATCCAGCCTCGTGTCACCTCACTGCTGTTAGTAACCAGCCATGAGGGACACGGGTCCAGTACGCAGGTGGAGGCACTTACAGCCCTCATGGCCTTGTCCACATCCCCGGGGGTAACATCCTGAAACTCAACCCAGAGATGTTCTACTTGATCCTCTTGTGCCTCGGCTGGAACTGCGGGGATGGAGTCCAAGTCCGACCGAAACCGAGCAATTTTGTCCGCTAAGAATTCGGCATAATCCTCAGCTCTGCCCTGCAAGGGTTCCCCCGCTTCCCTTTTATTTAGTAGGGAGCGGGTTATCTTAAACAGGGCGGCTGGGCGGGACTCAGCGGACGCAACCAATGTGGCTATGTGAGATCTTTTCGCTGCCCTAAGTGCCCTGGTGTATTCCTTGGTGCAGGTGGTTACCATTGCTCGGTTCGATTCGGACTTATCGGACCTCCATCGGTGCTCTAGGCATCTCCTCCGGCGCTTCATCTTGAGTTCCTCGGTGAACCAAGGAGGTCTCCGGGATCCGCCGCCTCGGAGGGGCCGTAGTGGCGCAATCCGGTCGAGGGCCTCCGATGCTGCCGAGTGCCAAGCAGCAACCAGAGTCTCTATTGGACTGTGGGCGAAAGTATCAGGAATGACCCCAAGCTCCGTCTGGAACCTTAACGGTTCCATAAGTTGCCTGGGGCGGAACCACCTGGTCGGTTCCTCCTCCCTACAGTGGGGGTTTGGTCTCCGGAAGTCGAGCCTCAGTAGGCAGTGGTCTGACCACGACAGGGGTATGATGTCGTTACCCCTCAGACCAAGATCACAAATCCACTGCTCCGAGAGGAATACGAGGTCGAGCATGTGACCCGCCGAATGGGTTGGGCCCCGAATTACTTGGGTCAAGCCCATGGCTGTCATGGAAGCCATGAACTCCTGCGCCCCATCAGAGTTTTCACCGAGCGACGGCAAATTAAAGTCCCCCAGGACCATCAACCTAGGGAACTCAATTGCCAGTTCGGCTACCGACTCGAGGAGCGAGGGGAGGGCTGCTGCAACGCTGTTGGGAGGCAGGTACGTTAACAGCAGACCCACTTGACCCTTGAGGTCCAACTTTATCAGCAGAGACTCACACCCGACAAGCTCCGGAGCAGGGACCCTATGAGGAACTAACGACTCCCGGATAACAATGGCCACACCCCCACCCCTTCTCTGGGCTCTCAGCTGGTGTAGCACCTGAAATCCTTCTGGGCACAGCTCTACAAGGGGGACTCCTCCCTCTGGGCCCAGCCAGGTTTCAGTAATACATGCCAGGTCTGCCCTCTCGTCTAAAATTAAGTCCCGGACGAGAGGAGCTTTATGTACCACAGACCTGGCATTTAGCGACAGCAGCCTGAGTCCAGGGTCCTGATTACTAGCGCCATCTGGTCTCGGAGTGGGACTCATAGGGCCGGAAGGAGGGATCTCTGTAATGTAGCGAACCCTCCTTCCCCGGTAATGGCCTGCCCTAAAGTCCCCGCCGTATCTGCCCCTCCCTGTTACGACCGTAATACCCCGACCCTCTCCTGTGTCTCTGGTCCCCTCAACCACCCCCATGGCCCCCGCATCTCCCGGCAGGTCCTCCGAATCATAGATACCCATGCACTCCCCCAAACAGTCCCCACGTAAGAGTTAAAAACACAAAAATTTACAACAATATAATAATAAAAGTGGGACATTCATTCATCTCATACGTATCTCATGCATATCCCATACAAAGAGAGAAGAGAAAGATGAAAGAAAAGAAAGAAACTAAAATAGTTGCGCAGTTGATTAAAATTTAAGGTGCGAGTTCAGATGGCAAAATTGGCTCTTAATGTTCAGAGTTAAAGTGGCTAGGGACCAGTTATAGTTCAGATGGAATATATGGGGGAGTGTCTTATAGCCCCTCTCTTCTTTTGCAAATTTGTTAGTCAAAAGGTCCTGCGGGGGTTCAGTGCGAACACACAATGCTGCCATCGTCTGTCCACCCGCAGCCCAGGTCCAAAGTTTTCCTTCTGGGGGTAAAACCACTCCAAGGAATTCCCAAAGGCACACCAGTAAAAATAAGTAGGGTAAAAAGATGGAACAGGCGTTGTAATTGCCAGGGGACACCGTCGCTGTTCTCCAGATGGAACTTGCTTCCTCAGTGTTAAATGGCCGAGGCAGCCCGAGAACCACCGGAATCCCTAGAGCCGATGGGATCATCCAGGTCTGTAGAGTCCAAGGGTGGTCTCCCCCATTCCTCGTCCCCACTGCAGGCAGACAGAATAGGGAAGTGAGGCAGACGATGAGGCCGCTAAAGGACGCCGCCGCTGCCACCGAGCTGAGGTTCCTCTCCTCGCCGCCGAACAGCTGATATGGACGAAACAGCACGGAGACCGCTGGAACCGCCAGAATCCACGCGGTCCACGGTCGTAACGTCCAAATGGCTTGGAGACAATCCTGGGGGTGGTCCCACGGCCATAGGGCGCTCCCGACATGGGCAGGCAAAGCTAAAAGATGAAATAGGCGCCGGAGCCGCCGAAGAACACCGCCGCCGTTTCCAGGCCGAGATTCCCCTCCTCGCTGCCGAGCGGCCAGACCAGCATGGAAGCCGCTGAAGACGCTGGAGCTTTTGCGGTCCAGGGCTATCCCCGAAGAGGTAACCCCTACCGCTAGCTGATCTTTTCGGGTTCTCAGGGTCTCAAGCCTCCCGGACAAGCCTCTCATATTATATTTTAAAGTTGTTACTCGCGGTTTTATTTGCATTTTTCGTCGGGTAGTTTAGAGCGGACGGAGCCTCGCAGCCATCTTAGTCTCGCACATGCGCACCATTCAATAAAGGGGAAAAAATAGATCCAGGAAACTACAGACCTATCAGCCTGACATCAATACCAGGGAAGATTCTGGAAAAGATAATCAAGCAACGAAACAAACACCTAGAAGCAACAAACTAATAACCAAAAGCCAACATGGGTTTGTCAAAAACAGATCATGCCAGATCTTATTGCATTCTTTGACAAAGTGACAAAATTAGTGGACCAGAGGAATACTGTTGATATAATTTACTTTGACTTCAATAAGGCATTTTATAAAGTAGACCATAACCTACTACTAGATAAAGTAGAAAAATGTGGTTTAGACAGCACAACCACCAGATGGATTAGTAACTGGCTGACCAACCGCACTCAATGTGTAGTCCAATGGAACTGCATCTACATGGAGGGAAGTATTCAGTGGAGTACCCCAAGGCTCTGTTTTAGGCCCAGTACTTGGACGAGGGGATAGATGGGGAACTCACATCAAATTTGCGGATGATTCCAAGCTGGCAGAAATAGCCAACACTCCAAAAGATCAGCTTAAGTTACAGAAGGATCTTGACAGACTTGAACATTGGGCGCTATCCAACAAAATGAAATTCAATGGTGAAAAGAGTAAGGTTCTACATTTAGGCAAGAAAAACAAAATGCAGGTGCAGTATAGGTGGTACCTTGCTCAATAGTAGTAACGGTGAGAGGGATTTTGGAGTCCTAGTGGACAACCATTTAAATATGAGCTAGCAGTGTGCTGCAGCTGCCAAAAAAGCCAACACAGTTTTAGGCTGCATAAACAGAGGGAGAGAATCAAGAACATGTGAAGTGTTAATACCACTTTATAATGCCTTGGTAAGGCCACACTTGGAATATTACATTCAGTTTTGGTCGCCACAATGTAAAAAAGATGTGGAGACTCTAGAAAGAGTGCAGAGAAGAACAACAAAGACGATTAGGGGACTGGAAACTAAAACATATGAAGAACGGTTGCAGGAACTGGGTATGTCTAGTTTAATGAAAAAAAGGACTAGGGAAGACATGATAGCAGATGGATGGATGGATGGATGGATGGATGGATCCACCAGAGGTCATCTATAAAAGCATGATCAATATGATTTGGTTCTATACCAGCCCTGAATTCTGACTGAATAGGGATAGATATTGTAATAACCAGAAATGTATTTATTTATATTTTATTTATTTATAACATTTATCGGCCACCCATCTTACCATAAGATTGGTTGATGCCATAAAAATTGGTGGTTTTGCACAATGCATTGAGCCCTAAACTCTGCTTATTAATAACCATGGATGGGTAATGTCTTTTATATTAACCAAACCAAATGAGCCCGTGTTGTCTTTTAGTGTGGTATTAGCAATAGCAATTACATTTAGGCTTATATACTGCCCCATAGCACTTTACAGCACTCTCTGGGCAATTTACAATGTCAGCATCTTGCTCCTATCAATCTGGGTCATTTTACTGACCCTGGAAGGATGAAAGGCTGAACCAACCTGGAGCCCCTGTCAGGATCTAACTTCAGGCTGTGGGCAGAGTTTCCCTACAATGCTGCACTTTAACCACTGTGCCACTCAGGGTATTGAAAAGGTGCCATTGAAATAATGAATGGAAATTATGTAAATATAGTTTTTCCTCTCTATGAGAATCTATGTGATAAAAATATTTCGACTCCACCTAGATGAAGGCATTCTGAATACTAACTGGGTTTGAGATAGTTAGTAAATCTGTTAACACTGATAAACCTGGCATGGGAGCAGTAACATGGAGCTGAGCTCAGCCTAAGGATATAAAATGTTTTTTTACCTTCTGTTCAATTGTTTCCAATTCTCAGAGATTGCTTGACATGTCCCTGCAGTTTTCTTGGTGAGGTTTTTCAGAACTGGTTTGCTATTGCCTTCTTCCTAGGGCTGACCAGCCCCCACCTGGTTCTGTGCCTAAGACAGAAATAGAACTCACAGTCTTTCTCTTTCTAGCCTGATGCCTTAATCACAACCACATTAAACTGGCTCTTACCTTTAAGATATAGAAACCAATATACATACCCATGTAGAAATATCAATATTTGGGGTCTAGGTTCTTGCTTATTTATGTTTTCCTCCTAATAAACCTAGCCTGAGAAATATATTTTGTGACTTTATAATGTTATAATAGCTGTGGTGGTGCATTGGTTAGAATGCAGTACTGCAGGCTAACACTGCTCACTCCAGGAGTTCGATCCTAACCAGCTCATGGTTGACTCAGCCTTTCTTCAGTGGTGGGATTCAAAAAAATTTACTAGTGGTTCTGAGGCCGTGGCTTGGCAGGCGTGGCTTGGTAGGCATGGCAGGGGAATGATACTGTAAAATCTTCATTCCCTCCCCACTCCAAGGGAAGGTTACTGCAAAATCTCCATTTCCTCCCTATCAGCTGGGACTCGGGAGGCAGAGAATAAATGGGGATGGGGTCAGTCAGAGATGGTATTTACTGGTTTTCTGAACTACTCAAAATTTCCGCTACTGGTTCTCCAGAACTGGTCAGAACCTGCTGAATACCACTTTTGCCTTTCATCCTTCGGTCAATAAAATGAGCACCCAGATTGTTGCGGGCAATATGCTGACTTGGTGAACCGCTTACAGAGGGATGTAAAGCACTATGAAGCGGTATATAAGTCTAAGTGTTATTACTAACTTACCAAATTTTCCCCAAATAAAATTTTCTGGAAACCAGGTAAACTTAAAGTAGATAGGAAATAATGTCAGATTTCTTTGTTGGTCTTCTATTCTGGTGCTCTCTGTTCAATGCTGGTTATACTAGGAATTCTAGGCCAATATATCCAAGGGGTACCAAATTAGGCAAATCCCTACATCAGCAGAAACACTGATATGCCATCTTCTAACAGAATCTCATTTAGAGAAAGAAAAGGAAAAAAAAAATCACTCCTCCCACTCAATAGATCCAGCCTTCTGCTTTTCATCAGGAATTAGCAGTGAGAGCTTTTCCATATGAGACAGTAAAGTTTTGCTTATGCAGCTATTGTGGTATTTGTTTAAAAATGCAGATGGGCCACATAGAATCCTTCTTTGAAATGTTAAAGCCTTCCTAAAAAGTCAGAAAATGACACAGCTCTAAAAATAGAGCACTCTGTGATACAGTAATCTCTGCTGACCATACTGATTAGTTTGCAGATCAATGATTATTCTTTTGACGGTTGGGTTCAACAGTACAGTGGAGAAAATCTGAATAAAACTAATTGATGTTAGTGGGGAAATTAGCAAGGGTTTTTTTCTCCAAAACTGGAGGCAAGAACTGAACGGTGAATTAAAACTGGATTTAGAGGTTACTCAAGAACTAAGAAAGAGAATTTATTTATTGGCAATGAAGAACTCAAAAGGGTGAACTGTTTGAATGTTAAGAGATGGCAGTGAATTGGACTGGGACACTAGGAAATTATTGTTATTGGTGGTACAAGCCTCCCTTCAAATGAGAGACAAGGGCAGTAGTAAAATGCTCTCCCCCAGAACAGAGTGTAGACTTCCAAAGTCTAATTAGAAGATTATGAAGGTATAGTAAGTGTAATGACTTTGTCAAATCAGCCTCTAGATAAGAAGTTGGATAATTTAAAGAATCGGGAATTGGGATGTCTAGCTGCTAAAGGGAGATAGAGATGTAGAATTATTTCCAGTAGTTCCTCTGGTATTTTATTCAACAACATTCAGGACTTCAAAGCACTTGTGGATGCTTGTCCTGGAAAGGATGGGTACATGCTCAAGATCATAGGATGAAAACTGGTTGGTTTTCTTCTGCTGATTTAGATTGACTTAGAACTTATATAAGAACATACATTGATCTGTTCCACAGTCAGCTCCTGGTCCCACCTTGCTAACTGGATTATATTCTATATACTTGTAGCATTTCAGTTTTATGTGCTCCATCTGGTAATACACTTTATATTTTATTTTGCTTGTTTGAAGGCATTGCTAACAATGAAGAAATCATCAGACTGGCAAAAAATGATAAGTCATTCTCTTGATTCATTCCTAATTCCTAGGCCATACAATCCAAACTATATATTCAAATCTCCTTAATATATATATATATAACTTTGGCATTCTGATATCCAACCAGAACAGACTGCATATTCTGTCAACTTTGGATTGAACTTGACTATTAAACTCATCAGACTCCTCATTTTGTGCATCAATGGTTGGAGTATGACTTTGGATAATCATCATATGGGAGAGTTGTCTGCAAAATCTAATTGATATGATCTGGTCATTGATGGCATTATATATCCAAATATTATCTTTGCTGTATCTTTTCTGATTATAAAAGCAATGCTATCAGTTTTCATGTC
The DNA here is from genome assembly GCF_009769535.1 of Thamnophis elegans. Classification (NCBI taxonomy): domain Eukaryota; kingdom Metazoa; phylum Chordata; class Lepidosauria; order Squamata; family Natricidae; genus Thamnophis; species Thamnophis elegans. The sequence continues at coordinate 82,019,014 of NC_045542.1, forward strand.
CTGAGTAGTAAAAGACATGATGTCTTCACTTGGTGTATCCAGTTCCAGTTCATTTCTATTCGTGCCTAAAATGGTATTCTGTAGTTGAAACATTTTATCTTTAATGCTATTTAAGTCCCAAATCTTGGTCTGAAAGTAAGACTGAAGGGGGTTCTGATAATCCACTTCATTCAAGATCCCCTGAAGCTGGTATGTGACCACTTTCTTATAAACGTCCCTAAGAAAATAAAGGTTGGGACTTCCTGGGGGCGTGGCCTGTTGCCGAGGAGGGCTCCACCGAGCTCCTCAGAGATCTGGTTTGTATATCTAAATAAGATCATAGATAGCACCCCTTTTTGGCTAAGAAAGGGGCAGGGAGGATAGCTCCGTAGGCTAGGGTCTATTCGTAAGCCACAGCCTTTTTCTTTTTTTGGCTGTGGAAAGAGATTAGATCCAGCCGAAGCGGAGCTTTTATCTCCAGCCATTTCTTCTCAGCTGCCTTTTTTTTTTTGGCAGCCCCAGACAGGCTAGCCCCCCCAGGACAAAACAAAGTTTTTTCAAGCTAGAATTGATACGGGAGGGTACCACCCCTGTGAGATTTATGCTTTTATTACTATCTTAAATACCAGCACCATTCGTCTTAGAGACTTCTTTGTCTAAATAGACCTCAAAATGGCGATTTCTCTCCGTGGATGATTACTGGATGTACTTAGCCGGGTTTATCTTCCTGCAGACCGCTCCTTAACAAAATAAACTCTTCTTCTTTGGAAATAGAGGGGAGCGAAGCGCTGCTTACTTGTTTATTTATTATGGCACCCAGATCAAAGAAGCGTCTTGCTACAAATGTGTCTAAAGAATTTAAAGAATTTTTTCTGGAAACACAGCCTTTGTCTCCTACGCCCTCTACTGGAGAATTTTTAACACAGGAATATCTCTTTAAAATGTTTAATGCCTTTAAGCAAGAAATTAAGGAATTTGTATTGGAACTTTATGATGATCTAAAATCTAAAGTTAATCAAATGAAGGCGAATACGTTTGCAGCCGTGTCTGCCCTGTCAGATTACTCTGCTGAAATAGAGAACAAATTGGAAAGTCTGGAGAAGGCTAATTTTAATTTGACTACCAATATTCAAATTTTACAACAAAAAATTAGAGATAACGAAGAACAGCTTATGATGATAAATCTTAATAGGAAGGCATTTGCAATAAGAGTCAGAGGATTCCGTGAAAAGGAGCAAGAGAATTTGAAACAGACCTTTGCTGAAGCCTTCAGCCATGCGCTGGGAAGCCCGGGACTTAACTTTGATTGGCAGATTCGGAAAATCTATCGCCAGAACTCATTGATAGCGGAACAGCGACAGCTCCCGAGGGACATAATTATACATTTCTCTACAAAAGAATCTAGAAATGCGATTGTGCAAAAGTTTCATAATAACAGTTTCCGAGTTGACGGCCAGGACCTGATTGTTTTCAAAGATATTCCTTTTCAGATGCTGAAGGCAAGAAGGGACTACACCTTTTTAACTAAGGAGCTTAGGAGTCAACAGATTCGATACAGATGGGAGGCCCCTGCCGGTATCACGGTTACATTTGAGAATCAAAGATTTCGTCTTAACTCTGTTTCGGAGGCTCAAGATTTCTATTGTAGGATTCTGAAGGCGGGACTTCCTGACGCGCTTGGAAGAGAGGAGAGACAAGCGGAAGGAGAAGGCAAGCGGCCGGCCATGTGGCTGCAAGATGGAGGGGGTAGCCCCTCCTCCCTCGGAGGAGCAGAAAAACGGAGATCGAGAATTTAGACATTTCAAAATGCTTGCTAAAGTTGAGGACTGAATGGGGGTTTGAGACCTCTCTCCGGTAGAAAAAGCGGACTAATTTTTATCAGAAGGGAAAGCTGGGTGAAACTACTTTGAGCTAGATTCTAAATTAACGTTAGCATAAATTTGATAGTGGTAAACATCAGGCAAGCAAGGGATGAGGGTAAAATTTACGTTGTTTAAAGCTTATTAGAACAGAAAGCCGGTTGGGATTATCTTAAGATAAATGTAAAAAGAATGCGGAATGATTTATGTTGTTTAAACTTTGTTAGATGGGACTATTTTAAAATAGAAGGTTAACTGACTCTTGCTGAAAGTATTATTTGAATATGATCCATGCTATTTAACTTTTATTTGAAGGGAAAGTTGGTTGAAATCGCTCTGAGTTACATTTTAAACAAATGCTAGTATAAATTTGATAGTGGTAAATATCAGACAAGTAAGGGATGAGGGTAAAATGCATGTGGAATGAACTACGTTATTTGTGGTAAACATCAGACAAGCAAGGGATGAGGGTAAAATTTATGTTGTTTAAAGCTTATTAGAACAGAAAGCCGCTTGGGATTATCTTAAGATAAGTGTAAAAAGAATGCGGAATGATTTATGTTGTTTAAACTTTGTTAGAAGGGACTACCTTAAAATAGAAGGTTAACTGACTCTTGCTGAAAGTATTATTTGAATATGTGGAATGATCCATGCTACTTAAATCGCTCTGAGTTATATTTTAAACAAATGCTAGTATAAATTTGATAGTGGTAAATATCAGACAAGTGAGGGATGAGGGTAAAATGCATGTGGAATGAACTAAGTTATTTGAATCCTATTAGAAGAGGAAGTCGGTTGGAATTATCTTAAGATAGAAATTGATTCCTGTGTAAAGTAATATCTGATCTACGCTGCTTAACTTTACTAAGAAGGGGAAGTTTGGTTAGATTATTTTGAATTACTGTTTGAAAAGGGGGTAAAGAAAGATCATTTACGCTGTTTAAATTTTACTAGAAGGGAAAGTTTGATTACTTGTCTGTAAAGTTATATTTGAATATATGGCATGAACCACGTTGCTTAAATTTTATCGGAAGGGATCATGAGGTTTAGGAAGAGGAACGGGAGAATCTACAGAAGGTTGGGGTAAATAGCAAAGAAGTAAGAGACGAGAATAAAATATAGATAGAATGATTTATACTATTTAAGCATAGATAAAGATGGGGGGCTGAGATCAACACAAAGAGTGGTTTTCTTTTTTTTTTCTTTTTTTTTCTTTTTTTCTTTTCTCTTTTCTTTTCTCCTTTTTTTTCTCTGCTTTTTTTTTTTCTTTTGATATATTACTTTTATTTTTTAACCCATATGTATACAAGATATTTTAGACAGAAGGTAGTGCCAGGTGTGGGCCCTGGGAAGTCGGGAGGATTAGGGATGGGGATTTGTGGGGGTGGGGGCGTGGGGGGGTGTTAACATAGTCTTAATAAGAACAAGAATGTATTTATATACGGTGGTTCTTTTTTTTTCTTTTATTTTTTTTTTCCTTGGTTCATTTTACTTTTATCAGATCAAACAACACTCGAATAAAGGCATACACCAAGGAGGGAGGTAGAGGGAAAGAAGAGGGAGGAGTAAGGAAGGAGTAAGGGGAATGTAAGGAGGGTGTCCGGGGAGTAAGGGGAGAAGGAAGGTTTGAGGGGAAAGGGAAGTAGGAGGGGAGTGTTAGAGGGAGAAAGGAAAGTTGGAGGGGGTAGATGGGGTGTATGGAGAATGAAAGGGTTAGGTGGGGTTGTGAATGATGAGTTGTGTTTCCTTTTTACTTGTTCGTTTTATTCCCTTTTTCTTTTTTTTTCTTTTCTTAAATACCCTGTATATAAATGATTGCAAATGGAATGTGAAAATTGAATAAAATATATTTAAAAAAAAGAAAAAAAAAGAAAATAAAGGTTGGATACTGGAAGAAAATTGTCCAGCATGATTAAGGTTAGTGAACCAACACCATTTTAAAAGATGAAGGGACAATCTCCTCTCTCAAGGAAGAAATCACCACCACTAGAACACAGCCTCCTGTCACTTTCTAGGAGGCCTTTGCCAACAGGAGATTCGTGGATCTGATAAATAGGTGGCCAAAGTCAGTCATGAGGAATTTGTCTACTTCATCAGGTCCTATCAGACTCTTCAAACAGAGTAAGACTGCTCTGGTTAACTCCATAGATCTATAAAGCAGGAGTGTCAAACTTGGTTTCATTGAGGGCTTCGTCAGGGTTGTGTTTGACCTCGGAAGGCTGGGGGCATGGCCATGGTGGGCATGGCCAGCTCAATATCACTCATGTCAGGGGAACCTGTGACAGCCAAATGCTAAGGTAGGACTTCCCTGAGACCCTCCCTCATTCTGTTATAATCTCCTTCCTTCTTTCCTTTTCTTCTTTTTCCTTCCTTCTTTATTCTCCTCTTTTCTTCCTTCCCCTCTTTCCTTATTTTTCCTTCCTCCCTCTCTTCCCATCTTTCTTTCTTTTTCTTTGTCTTTCCTCTTTCCCTTTCTCCTTTCCGGTCCTTTCTTGCATCCTCAAAGGCAAAAGGGGAAACATTTCTGCCTTTGTTTTGGTTTCAGTTTATTTTGATAGCCCTCTGCCAGTAAAAATGGAGCTGCAGGAGGCTGTGCATGACAAACACACACCCAAGCTCCATTTTCTCTGGCAGAGGGTTGCAGGAGGCCATCGTGGGCAAAACCAGGGCACAGGCGGCTGTGTGCAGCCCCCTCCGAGATCCATTTTTGCTGGGAGAGGCACCATGGTCCTTGCTGTTTCCAGGCTGGCCCTGCAGGCAATATCTAAGCACCCTGCAGGCCAGATCCAGCCCGCAGGCCTTGAGTTTGACACCCTTGGTTTAAAGAGAGTAGAATTTTATCTGGCAAATGCTCTGCAGTCAATAGGAAACAGATGGGGAAAATATCAAAGCTGATCATTAATTTAATTGGACTTGTCATACTTTCCAGTATTTCTATATTTTAAGATTGATGGATGGCATTCAGTTGCATCTTTATATTTCAGTCTGTCGCTGTAAAAAAGTTTCATCTTATCATTTTAGGACTGGGTTGTAGTCAGTGGTGGGTTTCAAAAATTGTTCGAACCTACTCTGTGGGTGTGGCCTTCTTTGTAGGAGTGGCTTGCTGCCCATGTGACCGGATGGGAGTGGCTTGCCTCCCATGTGACCGGATATGAAGATGCCGACGACACTTGTCAGAACCACCTTAAATTACCTCACACACAGCACTGGCATGCATAAGAATATGATGTAAACTTGTTTTTTAAAAGGCATCTTTGGTTTGCGTTAAAACAACTTCAACACACACAATGTTCTGATTGCACCACAAACCCAGTAGTCATCCTTGCCTTTCACAGAAGCACTGAGTTTTATAAATATGAGCATGATAGTGTAGAATAATCATATCCAAGGACCAGTGGTGGGTTTCAAAAAATTTTGGAACCTCTTCTGTAGGTGTGGCCTGCTTTCCGGGTCCACTGGTGGAATCTCTTCTAACCAGTTTGGTAGATTTGACGAACCGGTTCTACTGAATAGGTGCGAACTGGTAGGAACTCACCTCTGGTTGTAGTCCTAAAATTTACACACTTTGCCTATAATCGTGTGTGCGTGCGAGGGGGGGAAGAGTGAGAAGAAAGGAAGGAAGCAAAGAAAGAAGGAATGAAGGGAAAGGAAGAGAGTAAGAGATTACATGCCATCAAGAGGTTGTCAACCTTAGTGGTTACACAGAGAGACTTTCTCCATGATGAGCTGTCCCTAACCTGGTCTTTCAGCTCTTCCAATGGGGCAATCATTGCCACTATAACTCAATCCACCCATCTCTTCTTCTTTTTCCTACATTTCCACAACATTACTGTAGAATCTTTTCCACAGAGCTGAATCATCACATAATGTGTCCGAAATAGAATAATTTGAACCTGGTCATTTGTGTTCCAAATGAGAATTCTGATTAGGTTTGTTTGATGATGTAGTCTACTACAGTACACAAATGTTTTATAAATTTTGTCTACAATTATCTATTGCAGAGATTTGAATCTACTGTAGTTTGTTGCAAGGATTTGGGGTTTGCCAATCTGATGCCCTGCTAGAATGAATGAAACTGCAGTGGCAATGATTCCGAGCCAGCATTGCCAAACCTTTACATTAATAAGCTTTCAAGGGTTAACTAATTTATTAGATTATTAACTAATTTCATTTAATTCATAAATAGCAGGTCTTATCTGATAATAATCTATCTGTAGTAAAATGGTTGGTTATATTCGCTATGTATATATCTTTAATCTTTTCGGCAGTTAGCTAAAATAATAGGTTTTCACAGTTCTGATTTAACAATAACAAACCTCTGTTGTTGTTGATGTTAATTGCAAGGTCGTGTCCAACCCATCACAACCCCATGGACAACGTTCCTTCAGGCCTTCCTGTCTTCCACCATCCTCTGGAATCCATTTAAGATCATGCCTACTGCTTCAGTGACTTCGTCCAGCCAGCTCATTCTCTGTCATCCCCTTCTTCTTTTGCCCTCAATCTTTCCCAGCATTAGGCTCTTCTCCAGTGAGTCCTTCCTTCTTATTAGGTGGCCAAAGTATTTGAGTTTCATCTTCAGGAAAAACCTCTAGAAGACCAAAAATGCAAATCTCCCCTCATGTGCAGTTCTGGGTAATAATTAAATCGTTGCTTCATTCCAAATATTTGGGTTTGATGTTGTTATAAGTATTAATCTGAAACATGACCACAAACATCATACCTTCAAGTATTAAGAATGTTTAACAAAAAAAACCATCCGGTCCCAGAGATCTGTTTATTTTCAGATAGATTTTTCTTGTCTCACCCTATAAAAACTGCTGGGTTTCCCAGCGCAACTTGCTTTCACTCTTTATTGATGGATGCCCAACCTTTCATTGCCACCTTAATCTTGTGCTTGTTCTGAACAAGATTAAATTTTAGAAAATTCTGGCCTTTCATTTTCGGAAATAATTGTATAACTATTGTTCTTCAGGCTACTCAGTTTTAAACCTTACTACTAAGAGTAAAAATAAGCTATTTTGTAACATCCCCTCCTGGTTCCTCTTCTGTCCTGGATGGGGGAGACTTTGGAGACAGAAAACTCATTGTAGGTTCTCTTGCACAGCTATTTTTCACTGCATAACCTCCACCTCTGCTTGGCCATAAATAACCACATAATCTTTATTTTTAAACCTGCATTACTGCAGTTGTGGAGGGGTGCATGAAGTTAGTAGCTATTAAGCAACCCAAAACAGCTACTCCAGAAAACAAAAGTATAACTGCATCTAGTTAACTTTACTGGGGAGAGGAAGCACTCCTCCTCCTTCCTCTTCTTTAAAATGTTAGTTGATGTAATTTGTCATCTGCTTGATTTATGCAGCACACGTCACAAATAGAGTGTTGTTGTAGGTTTCCAAAAGCACATTCCCTGTCACATGCCTATTCAGCAGCCACTCTGTTCTGGAAGACTATCACCAGCATTGGATTCTTATGTGACAAGGGCTGCAGGGTTTTTCTTTTCCTTGTTACATTAAATGTCTCTTCATTTTTAAATAAGACTTGCAGGGAAGCCATGGGTTACCAGTAAACAATTGTGGTCAGTCCTACAGCTATTGCAGAACCGAGATCTGAGCTTTCCATACCCAATCAGGATTTAGTTTCAAGGGAGGAGAAACAAAACAAAAAACTTCATCAGCGCTAAGAAAAATTCAATGTTCAGTTTTAATAAATTCATAAATAAGATGAAATTGAATCCTGGAAGAACCAGGACAGGCGAAATAATATATTTTTTTAATCCTTGTAAATAAAGTTCGGAATTTGCTACCTGAGATGTGGTGCTGGTTATAGCAAGTCATAGAAGTCCCAGTGGCTAATATTTATTTATTTGCTTGCTTGCTTATATATTAATTCATTTTTCAAATTTAATTATTCTTGATGGCAGCATGTGCTTCTGGAGGGCATCTGATGAGAAGCTAGTGGTCTTCCTTGTGTAGCTTGATAGCCATTGTGAGAAAACGTGGCTCAACCAAATGGACCAAGAGTCTGATACGGCAGGACACTGATTATTTATTTCATTTATTTGTTTGGTTTGCCAAGCGTCTATAAGATAATAGATATAGGTACATACAAGATTATGAATATATGAAATTGATATGAATAAATGGGGTTGTTAGGACAGGGACGGTAGGCACCTTGGTGTGCTTATGCATGCCCCTTAAAGACCTCTTAGGAATGGGGTGAGGTCAACAGTAGACAGTCTAAGGTTAAAGTTTTGGAGGTTTGGGAAAGAAACCACTGAATCAGGTAACGCATTCCAGGCATAGAAAACTCCTTTGCTGAAGTCGTATTTTCTGCAATCGAGCTTGGTACGATTTACCTTAAGTTTGTATCTATTGTGTGGTTGTGTATTGTTGTGGTTGAAGTTGAAGTAGTCATTGACAGGGAGGACATTGTAGTAGATAATTTTATGTACTACGCTTAGGTCAGACTGAAGCCAGCATAGTTTTAAATTGTCTAAGCCCAAAATTTCAAGTCTGGTGGCATGAGATATTCTGTTGCAAGCAGAGGAGTGGAGGACCCTTCTTGTGAAATATCTCTGGACTCTTTCAATTGTATTAATGTCCGATATGCAGTGTGAGTTCCAGACAGATGAGCTGTACTCAAGAATTGGTCTAGCAAATGTTTTGTATGCTCTGGTTAGTAGTACAATGTTACCAGAGAAGAAGCTCTTCAGTTCTAGGCTGCATAAACAGAGGGATAGAATCAAGATCACATGAAGTGTTAATGTCACTTTATAATGCCTTGGTAAAGCCACACTTGGAATGCTGCATTCAGTTTTGGTCGCCACGATGTAGAAAAGATGTGGAGACTCTAGAACAGTGGTTCTCAACCTTTCCAATGCCACGTCCCTTTAATACAGTTCCTCATGTTGTGGTGACCCCCAACCATAAAATTAGTGTCTCGGTTCCTAAGACCATCGAAAATATGCGTTTTCTGATGGTTTTAGGCGACTCCTGTGAAAGGGTCGTTCGACCCCAAAAGGGGTCCCGACCCACAGGTGGAGAATCACCGCTCTAGAAAGAGCGCAGAGAAGAGCAACAAAGATGATTAGGGGACTGGAGACTAAAACATATGAAGAATGGTTGCAGGAACTGGGTATGTCTAGTTTAATGAACAGAAGGACTAGGGAAGACATAAGCTACCCAGGATTAGGCTAGAAACTCTTAGTGCCTTTTTGGCAATGTTGTTACAGTGGGCTCTGGCATTTAGATCATTAGAGATGAGCACTCCAAGGATTAGGATTAGGATTACTTTATTTATATGCCGCCCTTTTCCCTGGGGGGACTCAGGGCGGCTCACAATCCAAGGGGGAGGGGAGTACAAGACAAAAATACACACATAAAACAGTACATCGTTAAAAAAACGCAACAGTCATACTATTCGGGTGGGGTTGAAATCTTAGCCCCAGGCTTGTCGGGACAGCCAGGTTTTAAGGTCTGGAGGGTGGTGAGGGTACGAATCTCCACGAGGAGTTCGTTCCATAGGGTCAGAGCAGCCACCGAGAAGGCTCTCCTCCAGGTAGTTGCCAGTCGACATTGACCGGCTGATGGAATTCGGAGGAGGCCTAATCTATGGGATCTTATTGGCCTAGTGGAGGTAATTGGCAGTAGGCAGTCTCTCAAGTATCCAGATCCAATACCATGAAGGGCTTTGTAGGTGACAACAAGCACCTTGAAGCGCACCCGGAGATCAACAGGCAGCCAGTGCAGCTCGCGGAGGATAGGTGTTACGTGGGTGAAACGAGGTGCACCTACGATCGCTCGCGTGGCTGCATTCTGGACCAGCTGAAGTCGCCGAATACTCTTCAAGGGCAGCCCCATGTAGAGCACACTGCAGTACTCCAGCCTAGAGGTCACAAGGGCACGAGTGACTGTTGTGAGAGCCTCCCAGTTCAGGTAGGGATGCAACTGGTGCACCAGGCGAACCTGGGCAAATGCCCCCCTGGTCACAGCTGACAAATGGTGTTCGAAAGTCAGCTGTGGGTCCAGGAGGACTCCCAAGTTGCGGACTCTATCTGAGGGGCGTAGTATTTGACCCCCCCCAGCCTGAGAGATGGAACACTTGGCCAATTATTGGGAGGGAAGCACAGCAGCCACTCGGTCTTATCTGGATTGAGTACAAGCTTGTTAACCCCCATCCAGTCTCTAACAGCCTCAAGGCCCTGGCTCATCACGTCCATCGCTTCATTGAGTTGGCACGGGGCGGACAGATACAACTGTGTATCGTCCGCATACTGATGGTATTTTATCCCGTGCCGTCGAATGATCTCAGCCAGCGGTTTCATGTAGATATTAAAAAGTAGGGGGGACAGGACCGAACCCTGTGGCACCCCATATGTTAGGGGCCTAGGGGTCGATCTCTGCCCTCCACTAACACCGACTGCGACCTGTCCGAGAGGTAAGAGGAGAACCACCGTAAAACAGTGCCTCCCACCCCCACCTCCCGCAGTCGTCGCAGAAGGATACCATGGTCGATGGTATCGAAAGCCGCAGAGAGGTCAAGGAGCACCAGGATGGAGGCATGGCCTCCATCCCTGGCTCGCCAGAGATCATCGGTCAATGCGACCAAAGCGGTTTCTGTGCTGTAGCCAGGCCTGAAGCCAGACTGGAATGGATCAAGATAACAGGTCCTTGACAAAGTGCGGGTCATCTACAAAGTCGTATCCGGTCAGCTTATATTTTGTGTTCTGATTATCTTCTAAAAATTCTGTTTCCTTGAGAATTTGTCAAGAAAGCTAACAGACTTAGTTTTACCAAAAAACCTACCTGATGTACTCTTGTATATGAACAGGAGGATCTGCAGGGTGTCAAAAAATCAAGACTATGGCCACAACCATAATATCATAGCCCTGTCCTTTTTCTTGTGATTTGCATAATAATAAATCTCACAGTTGTGGCTGCCACCTTCCAAAGGAAGGCACAGATGTCTGAAATATCTTTTGATTGAAGTTTGTCTTATCCTTAAATGAACCCCTGCAGAATAAGGTTTAATTTGCTACTATTTCTGCACCAGCTTGATCAAAGAGTCTTCTTTGTGATCAAATGAATACATCATTTTTGGAAGAAAATAGCATTTTAGCCAGGTTAACACTAGATGTCCCCCTTGCAAGCTAATTTGCTGTTGCCTTCAAGAAGCAGGCAGAACTTTGAAAACAGTTGAATACCTATTGGCAGGTTAATTCAGCTGGTTTACTAAGCCATTCATTCTGCGGTGACATTCAGATTTACATTTGCCTCCTTCCTACCTACCTATAGAGATTTTTTTTTAAAAAAAAGCAACTAGGAACAAATATACAATCATATTCAGAGAATGCACGGCTAGTGTATTTGAGTGCAATGCATCCATTTTAAGGTCTTCTGTTGCAGCTATAATAGTACCATATATGAAATTGTATAAATACATGTGTATGCATGTATACAGAGAGACAGAGTGTGTATGTAAGTTCAGTTCAGTGCGTATGCGCATGCGCAGAACTGAAAAACAAGATGGCGGTGCCTATGGCACTGCCCAGAGAACCGATTTGGGGGCATGGCAGGCCTGGGTCGCTGCTGGTTCGAGTGACCCAGGCTACCAAACCACTACTGGTTCAGCTAAACCAGTCCAAACGGGTAGGAACCGGTAGGAACTAATACATATGCATATACATACACATACACCAGTGGTGGGTTGAAAGCGGTACGCCCTGGTGCAGGCGTACCAGAGTCTGCCCTGAGCAACGGCTATCGTTCTGATATGGTGCTCCGGAGGGCCACCCGCCCACCTGAGCTCCTTACTGGTCTTTTACGTCTTTAGTGCTTCCGCGCATGTGTACAGCGCGTACAGCACCTGTGCAATGCTCCGCTGAGCAGCTGGAGCATCGTGGAGGCTCGCGGAGGTGCTAAGATGCATGCGTGCACTGCGCGCCTGTGCACGTGCACTGCACGCATCCATGTGGCCGCCGCCGGGCCCGTTCCAACTGGTACAGTTGGAAGAGGATCCGAAACCCACCATGACATACACACATATGAGTCGGAGAGGGAGAGGGAGGGAAGGAGAGAGAGACCATAGACTTGTAAGGGGGTGAAGACACATATTAAAACCTAAATTGCTTAATTAATATTACCTTGTACAATCAAAATTATTAAAAGCGAACATGCTTCTCCACTTTTTTTAGTTTGTTCAGCAGTGTATTCGAATGCATAGTATCTTGGAATCACCCATTATTATTTTTGAAATATGGGCACAATGGCTCACTAATTAAAGACACTAAGCTGGTCAGCTGGAAAGCTGACAGCCATGGTTTTGAGACCTGAGCACTGCACAATGGGGTGAGTTCCCATTCTGTCTCAGTTTCTGCCCACCTAGTTCAAAAGCATGCAAATGTGAGTAGATAAATAGGTCTCCACTAGTTTCCAATTCATCTTCAAGACCAATTCAAAGTGTTGGCTTAAATTGATAGATTCTACATATCTTAAGGTGTTGATACCTGAATAGAGCAATTTAGAACAATTCTTCAGCAAACTTTTAGTTTTATTAAAACTAAATCAGCTTAGCAAGAGATTAGGGCATTGCAAAACTTCTAAGGGTGCTTCGCTTCAATTAAGGTTTGTGCAAATCACCCCATCAAAGCAGTCTCATAAAACTGTGCTCCTAAGAATATAGTGGTTGCCTCACTGGAAAATGCAATAAAGTTCACTTCTGGCTAAGAGAAATGCCAAAGCGGAAGGTACTTTGTGTCATGCAAAATATCCTACAAAATAAAAACATATTGTCCCGTTTCCTAAATAGCTTTATAGGACATAGCTACACCAGGGATTTTCAAAATGAGAATTACCCAATTTCTGTAGGGGAGGGACACAAATTAATCAGGAATGACCCAACATTTTTAAAAAAGTTGTTCAAACAAGCAGTGTATGTACACTGTCAAAATGCTCTTCAACTTCATCTAAGCATTATGTTTGCACTGGCAAAGCAGGGAACAAGGACCAGAACGAGTTTTGAAAGATTGATTATGCCCATGGGCCTAAGCTATCCGTTAAATCCATCCATCAATCACAGCACTTTATTTATTTATTTATTATGATTTCTACATGCTAAACTCTCTTTTTCTGGTGTAGCGTCTTCTGTGTACAGAACTGCTGGACATCTTGAGATTTGTAAATATCCTTTTTTTTCTAGAACGAAAACTAGAGAAAAGAGATGAAAGGAAAGAGCAAGCTGGACAGTAACTCATAAGAATATTTTGGACACACAAGGACTTTGTACACACGTTCTCAGTGTATACACAAACAACAAACTGATAAATCATAAATTTTAAATCATAAGGTACAATCACAAATTATACAATACAAACAACAGTGATAAATCATAAGATTCCAATAGGAGAACGTAATAGGAAAGATGAAAAGGTTAATAGCAATACAGCCCTACTACATGGGTAAATATCCTTAGGCATAAGACAGTACTGTGGTGATTATGTGTTTAGCAGAGTGATGGCACGGGGGGGTGGGAGTGGGGACTGTCTCTGTGCCTAGTTGTTTTTGGCATGCAATGCTCTATAATGGCGTCCTCAGGGGAAGAATGGAAACAGTTTATGTCCAGGTTGTGAGGAGTCTGTAGATATTTTCTCAGCCCTCTTTCTGGCTTGTGCAGCATACAAGTCCTCAATGAAAGACAGGCAGGTCACAATTGTTTCTTCTGCAGTCCTAACTATCTGTTGAAGTCTGTGCCTGTCCTGTTTGGTTGCTGTGCCAAAGTGTACAGTTATAGAATTACAAACAGCAGATTCAATAATTCCTCTGTAGAATTGTATCAGCAGCTCCTTGGGCAGTTTGAGCTTTTCTGAGTTGATGAAGGAAGAACATTCTTTGTTATGCCTTTTTAATGATGGTTCTAATGTTAGGTGTCCATTTCAAGTCATGGGAGATTATAGAAGCCAAAAACATCAAGGTGTCCACTGTTGATTAAAAAAAACAAAAACCTGTGTTGTCCAATTTTGCAAGAGGTGGTAGAATAGGAGGACTCCTCCTAAAATCTACTATCATCTCTTCAGTTTTAAGTATATTCAGCTCCAGATTATTCTGGCTGCACCAAAGGGCTAATTGTCTGTAAAACAGGAACTACTTTACCTTTCAAGTTTATTGTTTTCTATTAAGGTTTAGATTCCTATTCAACTTATTCTTTCAGTCTATTAAATCTATTTTTAATTGCTTTCGACGCAGGTTTAGAAGAGTACAAAAACATCTGTCTCATACTACTGTTCCTTTGGCTTCAGTGTTGAGTCTGTGAAGAATGTCAGTGGCAAGCTTTCTGCTTGGCAAAGTAACTGCTCAACCACAAAAAACTAAAGAAGTTGGACAAATGTAATTCCATAAACATTATTGTAGGAGGCAAGGGAAAGGAAGAGATATTGTTTTCATACAAGATGATGGAGGGAAACCATGAAATATAGACCTTAAAAAAATATCTCCCACCTCACTTCCAGAGAAAACAGAGAAGAATTTTCAGATCTCAGACAGATGAAAATTCAAGTAGAGTACAGCTAAAGATGAATAACAGATCTTTAATTTTAAACAGTTAATGGAGCCTTTAAATCTGTAAGGAGATAAAGATAAATACGAAATCAAAGATTTAGAAGAAGATTGGATAAATCAAGATCTGAGAAAGAAATGGCATGGGTGAGGAAGGGGAAAGTAATCCATCTGTGGGACCATTTGTTATTTTTCATAAGTGTTCAGTCCACTGAGTGTGCCCCATCTTGGAACATGCACAGGTAGTAAAATTCAGCCAGAGAAACAAAAATAATGTGTATCTCACCAAGGTGAGCAATTCTAATTTGTACAAACTATGAAAGTCTTTTTTTCAGGCTTACAAATTCAGGTGGTCCTCGATTTACGACTACAACTGAGTCCCAATTTTCTCCTGTTAAGTGAGATATTGGTTAAGTGAGTTTTGCCCCAATTTACAACCTTTCTTGCCAAGTTGTTAAGTGAATCACTGCATATGTTAAATTAGTAACATGGTCATTCAGGGAATCTGGCTTCCCTTCTGATTTCGCTTGTTAGAAGGTGGCAAACACTGATCACTTGATTCAGGACACGCCAACCATCGTAACTATGACTTGATTGTCAAGCATCTGATTTTTGAGCACATGGCCGTGGGGATGCCGTAATGGTCGTAAGTGTGAAAAATGTTCATAAGTCGCTTGTTTTAGTGCTGTTGTAATTTTGAATGGTCATTAAATGAACTGTTGTAAGTTGAGGACTACCCCTACAGTATGTTAAGGGGGAAATGTACCTATTTGTAGATTTGTAGATTTATTGAACATTTATAGGCCGCCCTTTTCCCTGAGGGGACTCAGGGCGGCTTACAACAATGGGGGAAGGGAGTGCAAAACAAGACATAAAAGAAAAAAACGTGAATAAAAAAATTGACTATAAAACACAACATTCACTCAACATTCGGGCGGGGTGAGAGTAAATCCTATCCCCAGGCCTGACGGATCCAAGGACGGTTTCTTCAGGAGGGGCCTCACCACCGCCGCCTTAAGCGCGGTGGGGAAGTGTCCCTCCCGAAGAGAGGCGGTAACAACCGCCTGGATCCAGCCTCGTGTCACCTCTCTGCTGTTGGCAACCAGCCAAGAGGGACACGGGTCCAGTATACTGGTGGAGGCGCTCACAGCTCGCATAGCCTTGTCCACATCCCCGGAGGCAACATCCTGAAACTCAACCCAGAGATGGTCAGCCAAGTCATTCCCTTGTGTCTCGGCTGGATCTGCAAGAGTGGAGTCCAGTTCCGATCGAAACCGAGCAACTTTGTCCGCCAAGAACTGAACATATTCCTCAGCCTTACCCTGCAGGGGGTTCCCCGTCTCCCTCCTATTTAGGAGGGAGCGGGTTATCCTAAACAGGGCGGCTGGGCGGGACTCGGCGGACGCTACCAAGGAGGCAATGTGTGATCTTTTGGCAGTTCTCAATGCCCGAATATACTCCTTGGTGCAAGCTGTCAACAGTGCTCGGTTCGACACGGACCTATCGGACCTCCACAGGTGCTCTAGGCGTCTCCTCCGGCGCTTTATCTCGCGGAGCTCCTCGGTGAACCAAGGAGGCCTCCGCGAGCCGCTGACCCGGAGGGGCCGTAGTGGCGCAATCCGGTCCAGAGACCCTATTGTGGCTTGTCGACCACTGGCCTCTCCAGCAGCGGAATCAGATGAGTCAGGATCAGCATCAAGGCAACCTGAGACCTCCAAGGGGGGGAGAAGAAATGGAGTTATCAGAAAGAGAGACAGAGGTGGAGCCTGGGCCGTCCATCAGCCTTCAGATGGAGAGTCAACAGCCCCCCAGGTCTGGAGGTGGCTGATGAGGAAGAGGAGGAACAACTGGGTCTAGCACCTGACGTGCAGATGCACAGAAGGCAGAGGAGAGTGTGGGCCAATTCTTGGGATGGAAGAGCCACCTCTGCTAGCGAAGCTTCACCCTAGCTCTGGTGATAGAAGGCAGAGGGCGGAGATGAATAGATGTGGCAGACAACTATTCATCTCCCAGCCAGATGGACTTGTTAGCCCGCTGTGAGAGAGAGACTTTTTGCCAGTGCTGCTGGCGCTTCTAATAAAGGAATCAGTGATTAAGTACAGAGGGTTGGTCGTGTTTGGGGAGCTGGGTCAGAACAGTACCATGCGTTTCAGAGGTTTGGAAAGAACTGGTGTAATTAGATAAGAACTGAAACTTGGGCAAGATTACCAAGCAGAGAAGATAGGATAAATATCTATTCCACTCAGCAATTGTTTTCTGTTGCATTTTTCCAGGTACCATTTAAGATTTTGTAAGGTCAATTACAATTATAATTATGAGTCTGCAGAGATTCTGTCATCCATGTCATGGTTGTCCCAAAGGTGCTTTTTCAGGAGGCAACTGGGCTTTCTTGTTTTTTCTTTGAAGCTTTTTCGCTTCTCATCCAAGAAGCTTCTTCAGCTCTGACTGGATGCTGGGGAATGGAAAGATTTATATTCCTTGCAGACAGCTGGTCATTTGCATTCTTTTAAAGGGTCATTGAAGAACTTGGAGGTTTATTTGTGTCCTCAGGGTCATCTGAGTAACCCTCCAAGTACTTCAACGATCCTCTAAAAGGATGCAAATGACCAGCTGCCTGCAAAGAATATAAATCCTTCCATTCCCCACCATCCAGTCAGAGCTGAAGAAGCTTCTTGGATGAGAAGTGAAATGTCTTCAAAGAAAAAAAACAAGGAAGTCCAGTTGCCTCCTGAAAAAGCGCCTTTAGGACAATCATGGTTTATGTAGATGTCCTTACAATAGCAAAATACTGAGCTCATGCAAAGCAAACCATGATTATGCTATTGAAAAAAGTGAGAAAAATAAACTTTAATATAAATTTTGTGTTTTTTAAGAATGGAAATTGTTTTGCATTTTTAAAATGTGTCCTTTTCTTAAGTGTACACTTATGAAGTACAACTTTTTTTGGAAAGAACATATCTGGAAGTACATTTCAGCCAAACCAAATTCCATAAACTGCCCTATTTCTAATCTGCTCCATTAATCTGCAGTAATGGATTACCTTCCACTATTATTCCAAGCCATTTTATAGCCACAGAATGTTAATAATGTTTCTTCAACTAAGAACAAAAATAAATAAAATGAAGGACCATGTAAGACAAGCTTTCAAAGATTTTTTTTAATATAATTGTATTTTTTAGGAAGCCTAATACTATTAGAACTCCTTTTAAAAAGATGATTGATTTGATATGATATGATTTTCATCCTGCATTTCTTACTGGGTGGTGAACATAATATTGTCCTCATTTGTTTTCCACAACAATCTACTCATGGGATAATCTAAGGTGACAGAAACTGACTGGCACAAACTTATTCAATGAGTTCCCATGGCTGTGAGATGATTTAAACCTTGATCTTTAAATCCTGGCTCTAAATTCAACGTTCAATTAATCAAGCAAAGAAGCAACCATTTCCTGACAGTTAGAACAATTAATCAGTGGAACAACTTATCTCCAGAAGTTGTGGGTTCTCCAACACTGGAGGTTTATAAGAAGATATTGGACAACCATTTGCCTGGCATAGAGTCACTTGCCTGAGCAGGGAGTTGGACTAGAACACCTCCACAGTCTCTTCCAACTTGTTATTCTGTTATTATAAGTGCTGCATCAGGGGTGTAAAACTCAAGGCCTGGGGATGGATCCAGCCTGCAGGATGCTTAAATCTGGCCCATGGAGGTCCCTTGGAAACAGCGAAGGACTGGCCTGTGGTGCCTCTGCCAGCAAAAATGGAGCTCAGGGAGGCCATGCAAGGCCTACCCAGGTTCCCTTTTCCACCCCAATGGACTCCTGCAGCCCTCTGCCATCAAAAACAGAGGCCCTGGGAGGTCACACACTCTGTTTTTGCTAGCAGAGGGATGCAGGAGGCCATCACGGTTGAAATGAAATGAGATTGAGTTTGACACTCCTGCCCTACACCATACTGGTTTTCCTTCAGATTAAATGCCCCTTAGTTCAATGCCGCATGGTTCCAATAAACTTTGTTCTGTAAGCTTACACATACCCGTGAAAGGAATTGGAATTGAAAGACGTCATCCATCTACCTACCTACCCATTCATCCATCCATCCACCAAATCTGCAACAGAATCATTTGCCAATCAACAGGAGTAGGGCAGGGGAATCCTAAGTAAACAGTGGCATAGATGCCTGTTGACAAGTTCCAGATAAAGCTCTGAATAACTGAAGAATCATTTGACAGAGCTGACAAGCCACAGCCCAACATTGGGATGAGTGAGCTTTCTAATCAACTAAGATCAGTGAATTTTTTTGCAATTGATGTCACCCAAAATAACTTTAAAACACCTATGCGCTTATGCTCTCACTTTTTTCAAATATCATTTATAAACTACAGGAAAAAATATTACAGAATACTAAAATACGCTTAAAAATGCATAATTGAGAAAAAGCCCTTTGACCTTAAAACATTTAGAACAAAATGACTTGTCCATTGTTTCAATATGATTCTTTTAGTCAACAGCCTCTCTGCCCCTATGCTCACTATAATAATTCCCGATAAGCAGTCAGTTCCAAAGCTTTGGTATATAGTTTAACATTACATTAAAATCTTTAACATTTTAAGCAGGGATCCCCAACCTCTGAGCCACAGCCCACAACCGGACCATGGCCCATTCAGAACTGGGGCATGCAAGCAGCAGACAAGGGCTTGCACACACACAGTTCCCATTTCCATATGTGGCGCACATGCCTGCCATTCCCACAGAACCATCTCCTCTCCCCCCCCCCGCCAGCTCTGCCAAGTTGGAAAGGATGGGGACTGCTGAAAACATTCCCTGCTATTACACACACACACACACACACACACACACTCACATATGTGTATGTATATGCATATGTATATGTACTTGTTTTCGTAGATTTTCATTGGTGTAGGTATGCTGGTCTTGTTTTATTTGGATCTTTTCCTGTGTAAGATTGCGATTGTCTTGCCAACGTTTCAGCGAGGTCTCACTCGCCACCTTCAGGCTGATGATTACATTATTCCAAAAAAGATATCAGACAATCAAATGACCACATCATACAACTCATTGAACCCTCAAATTTTTTAAACCACCGGCATAGAGAATCAGATGTATATCCTTTCAAATGCATCCCTTAGGGAGGCCAATATAGCCTAAATACATTTTTTTTAATAAATCAGATTTAATCTCAGATGCATAGACATTGTTTAAAATGTGAATCCATTGATAGGGGCATTACTGGAGAAAATCTCGGTTTATTCCTGTCATGGATTCCATCATGTAAGAGAACATCTCGGGTGTCTGCTTGTGCTCTCATTCATGGCTTCTCCTTTTATAGCCATTCACCCTCCCAATACCTTTGATGGACATTGCAGTCTGGACAGCAAGGGATTGGGAGAAGCTGCTTTACATATTTCCTGGCAGGTTGCTTGTGTCTTACTTGTTTCAACTTTGCTGCAAAGGCTGGGAAAGAAATTTCACCATGGATGATGTTTCCTGCCCTTCTCCAAGCATTTTGAATAATTAAATGATTGGGCTTTCAACAAGAAAAAGACAAGGCTTGTCATGTTGTCTTTGGTGTATACTCTTGCTCCTTCTTGAGCCTGTGTGTGTTTGTGTGTGTTCACTTTCATTTCCATAAAACCCAAAACCTTATCAGAAAATACAGTCTAGCAGCCAAGCCAAGAGTAGAGCTATGTATGGAATACCAAAAACCCAGGCCTAAGATGATGAGAACACTGCTCACATCGATCACAGTATGATAATGGGGACAGGAGCTTATATTCATTCAAGAATTCTGCTGGAGTCACAGGCCACTGGCAAGCAAGGACAGATTCTAAAAATAGTGATGAATCTTAAAACAGACACATGGAACTTGCTAACTTATTTCCAAATGCACTAGCAAGCTCCTCCATTAAAACATTTCAAAAGAGCCCTGGGAGCATCAGGCCATTAAATATATTAAGATAGCACCCTCGTCTACCCCTTCTTATTTTAGCACTGGTAATACAGAGATGTAAGTGTTGATCAGGGGTGGGTTTCAACCGGTTCGCGGCGGTCCCCGCGAACCGGTTGGTCGGCGAACCCGGAAGTAAGTAACTTCCGGGAACGGCGAAGGGCCCACCCGCCCGCCCGCGCTCCTTACCGGTCTTTGAAGGCTTCTGCGCTTCCACGCAGGGGCATGACACATACAGCGCATGCGCGATTCTCCGCAAGCAGCTGGATGGCACATACAGCGCCTGCACGAGTCTCCGCGAGCAGCTGGAGCATCGCGCAGGCGCTAAGACGCATGCGCGAACTGCCCGCGTGCACGAGGATGCCGCCGGCCCCGTTCCAACCGAACCGGTTGGAACGGGATTAGCAACCCACCCCTGGTGTTGATGTAGAAATAGATTGAGATAGAGATCAGGGGCAGGTTCCAGCAGTCACTATGCTGGTTCACTGTTGGGACCGTCCATGCTTGATGCGTGCATGTGCAGAAGCAAAAAACAAGATGGCGCCACCTCTGGCACTGCCAGGAGAACTGGTTCAGGGGTGTGGCAGGCCTGGGTCGCTGCCGGTCCCAGCAACCCAGGCCGCCAAACTACTACTGGTTCGGCTGAAAAGGATCTGAACCAGTAGGAACCCATCACTGATAGAGATACTATAGATACTGTACATATATAGATCCACACACTC
Source organism: Thamnophis elegans (assembly GCF_009769535.1). Lineage (NCBI taxonomy): Eukaryota > Metazoa > Chordata > Lepidosauria > Squamata > Natricidae > Thamnophis > Thamnophis elegans. The sequence goes on from NC_045542.1 coordinate 82,040,092, forward strand.
AGCCATATCTGTCTATTCCACGGTTCAGCGAAGAACAAAGTTCCCACTGGCATCTGAAATTATCTGCCATCTGTAGGTGTGGTTAAAACAATAGATCTCACTTTTTGTTCTATATTTTAACTACTCTGTTTATCTCAGCTTTGGGATCAGTTTTCAGAAAACAAATAAGTTAATGGCTTGGTTTTTTTAGGTGGCCTAGAGATTCCTGATTCAAATAATTGTAACAGGGCATCCTGTCTGGAGCAAATACTCACTGACAATACTACCAACATCATTATTTTTGGTGCCATGTGAGGTGAATGGAAGACTTGACCTGAGGAAGTCCTCAGAGAAGTGAAAAGGATTTGCTCATTTGCTGCTACCCAAACCCACATTTTTCTTAACCACTACCATATTTGGTGTTTGCTTTGAAAAAGAGCCAATTATTTGATACTTAATCAAACAACAAGGAACAGTCTCCGGTTATACTGGGGTGTGTGTGTGTGTGTGTGTGTGTGTGTGTACGTGTGCCTATGCGCTGTGGATCCCTTTTTGCCTTGTTGGAACCTCCTCCAATTATAAATGCAGCTTCCTGTCATTTCACATGGAAAACAGATGAAAGATCTAAAACATCTCACATGTAACAGAAAATTATGCCAAACCCTTACTTCTGGGTACATATGTGCTATAATCCTGCCCATTCTACAGCGTTTAGCTCTTCTCCAGAAGCTACCAACTTCTGATTACAAGCAATAAAAGTAATCCAGGAAAGCTTAGGTCTTGCTTTCTTTCTTCTCTCTGCCTATTTTCTTTCTAGACAGAGATAGGGATTGAACTGGTAAACATAGGGCCCTAGTCTTGCTTTTATCTTATTTGTTTTTATTTATTAAACACCATTTTATTGATTTAATACTATGGCATACAGTAGGCATATTCAAAAAGGCTTTTCAAAGACTGAGGAAACCAAAGATACAGCATACTGTTTTGCTCTGTAGGTTGAATGATACTTTCGTGAGGTGGGTAATCCCTAAAATAATGTGTATAAATAATGCTTGAAAAATTCTCCTCCCACTTTGAACTTGCCGTGACATGGAAGGTATCATTACTATTTTGGCTCCTTTCACTGAAATCCTGCTAAATTTCTTTTCCAGGACTGAAGACCTGAGTCCAAGGAAGGGAAAGAGATGTCTAGAGGGAAATCACAACATTTCCTGCCATGACAGAAAAATTTGACCTGCCAATGGCAGATTACAACCAGCCCAAGCTTCTTTATTGCAGCAATGGTGGTCAGTTCCTGAGGATCCTTCCAGATGGCAAAGTGGATGGCACCAGGGACAGGAATGACAACCACAGTAAGATGCTGCTGTTGTTATTGTAGCTGTTATTTCTGACCCAACTGATAAGTTCAGTGACCTTCTCTTAGTGGCTTTCAACTTTGTGGCATGGCAAAAGATTTGGAGGCATTCTCTGTGTCAAGGCCAAATGATTGTGGCACAATCCATATAAAAACATATCACTCTGTCACTTAATGAGGGTAAATGTCAGGGTTCCAGTGGATGCCCTAATTAAATCATGAGCCTCAAGCCAAGTTTCAAAAGAAATCATGTTATTTATTAGGAGCTTCATATCGACACATTCCAAGTGAAGCCAACTCTGACCCCGCATAATTTACGGCCCAGACCTAACCCTGTTTCCTCCCTTCTCTCAGGGTGTCATCAGTCACACTCACCAGCAGAGCAATTTCGCAGGGTGTAGAGATCACTCCCCTCCAGCTGCTGTGGGTAACCCTGGGAGATAGCCTTGTGAGAGATATGTCGGGAATGTGCTTTTGTTTTTGGCTGCTGTGCTGCTTCGCCGTTTTCCCATCCCCTTTGCCTATGGCAGCTCAAGAGCAGGGCAGGAATGCTGTGTGAGTTGACAGTAGAAACATCATACACAGACTTGTCCCCATCCCTATCCAGTTTGAGTGGTCCCAATACATTCTGGCTGATATAACAAAGCATTAAATTTATTTTTAGAGCAGTACTATAAATAAGATGTTGAATGCTACACACACATCCATACCCACACACACATCCACAAACACTGAAAGTCAAGTCAATTGTCAGAAGTAACCCATCCAAAGCCCATTAAAGTTTTTAAGTGTGGTGTTAGTTAATTAAACCATTAACTCAAGCATAAATTGTAGTTGAGTATATCAAATACAAGCAGAGACCTAGATTCTATTTGTGTAATTAATCAAATTACTTTGGGGAAAATATTGGGGTGTAGGTCAAGTCCTTCTTGTCTTCAAGTTTACTGCATAGCTGAGTGGACCATTTAGGAATCTTAGGAACCTTCAACTGGAAATTCTGAAGCTAGGAGGCAAATCCTCCATTGGCCAAGCATTTAGCCACATGTATCAGGAGGGTCTCCTCAACTCTTCCTCCTACATTTATTCATTGATTATTGTCTGAGCTCAAGTATAGATGGGTAAGAAGACAGCCTATATGTCAGAACTGCCATCTCACTTGCATTCGCTCGATGCCAGACTCTGGGGGAAGGGTATTGGATGGGTGGGGGAAAGCTTACTATACATCACACCTTCTGGAAACACAGCCTGAAGGTCAGAATGGCATGCAGCTGCATACCAGCCCACAATAGGAGACTGTTCACCAAACAATTCATTTCAATATGATTGGACAATGGGAGACCAGCAGTGGGAAGTGGCTCAAGGGGAGAAAGTTAAACTTAAGAATTTTTTGTGCCCAAATTTCAGTTATGGCTTTGCTCTATTGTATTCTATACCTTTTTCACCAAATGGAGTCCAGGATTGTTAGAATAGAATAGAATAGAATGGAATGGAATGGAATAGAATAGAAATTGGAGGTAACCTTGGAGGTCTTCTAGTCCAACCCCCTGCTCAGGCAGGAAACCTTATTAAATAAAAAGGTTCTTATTTAAAGGTTCTAGCAGATATAGGGCTGACACTATGCCAGTCTCCAAATATTCTCCTCTCCTTCTGTTAGTCAGAGAAAGGACCATATATATTATATCAGAATAACAAAACTCCAGGTGAAGACACATGAGATTTTATGCAAAATATTTGCAAAGGTCAAGTTATATTTCTGTTGTGCCTTTTTCTGGCACTATCTTCTGAAAAAGATGGACAGAGTACCTTTATTTTTTTAAACGTCTTTTAATATTTAATATTTTCCCACCCCCACATTCCACATTGATCCAAATAGGAGAAAATATTATCCAGTTCTATTACAAAGCATTTACAACAGCTTACCAAGGCTGTTTCTAGATCTGGGCAGATGTTGATCCAACGGTCATGAATCCCCTTTAATGTCTAACTAGGGCTGGGCTCTTAGTTATTTTTAACGGATATATAATTTGGAGCGGGGGAAGCTCTCTACAGTCTTAAACATAATATTTGTCTGGATTATTCTGTTGCACCCATGTTCATTTGGACTAAATCCATTGACAGTTGCCTGTATGCCTTTAACCACATCTATTATTACAGTGAGAACCCACAAATGTATTGGAAAATAGTGCCATGCATTGTGCAAATTGGTGAAAGACACAGCACCCATGAGCTAAGCTGAATCATGGACCTAATGATGCCAAATATCATTCAGTCTTACACAGCTGAGAAAATCATGGGCTCAGCTCTAAAATCCTCTTTGACTTGGTCCATAAAGGATTGAGTCTTTCCTCTGAGCACATCTTCATACCTCAAACACACACATGCCCATCATATGTTCTGTATGAATGCATGCACATATAATGTGCATGTATATATAAAAAGTATGCAATTGCAACCTCTCTATCTAGATTTCAGGCACAATAGCCCACCTTTTAGGAAATTTTACTCCAACAATTGACCTGTAGTATTTTAAAGAGGACTACAGGAAAATTGGACATGTTTCTGCTGTGGCAGCAAAAGCTATAAACATGTCTCATAAGTATTTAAAGCTTTGTAGCTGCTCTCCTTTACATATATTAAATCTACTGACATTCCCTTCTTGATAATACCCATTGGTCTGTTTGTTTGAAGTGGCATCCTTTCACTAATTTAAAGTCTGTTGTCTTGCCAAGACAAAATGCCTTTTATGTCTGTTTGTGCAGGATATATTCTCAGCTCAGATTCATTTTCCTGAGGGAGTAGAATCTACTGAAAAGCCTCTTCTGTGCCATAACAGCCTGGAAAGAGGAAATGAGAAGGCCAGAGAATCTGCAGGAGTCAATCTTTATTTCTTAGGACACAAACAATTTGGTCTATTGATCCGAAGCTATTGCTCTTTGTGCCACACTCAATAAAAATGCTCAGTTGACTGAGAGGCTGACAAAATGCAGTTTTAACCCTTCTTTTACGTGTTATTAACTAGAGTATGAAGTTCGCTGATTTTTGCCACTGCAATCCTGTTCCAGATTTAATAAATCTTTACTATGGACCACTCCAGCCAAATATTTCTGTAGTAACAAGAAAGGTACAAAGCAAAGTTGTAACCCATCAATCAGGCTCCCTAACTGTATAGAGGCAAAATACCCAATCAGATGCCTGAGATTTATCCCTTATCAGCAGGAAAGGACAGAAGTAGAAGGGACAAGACAGAGAGTGAAACCCTCTCCCCTCTTGGGATTCTGCCCCCTCTTTTTGTTTTATCTTGGGGGCTTTTTTCTGCCTTTGAATTAATCTTGACTCCTGGTAATTTCCTGGGCAACCCCTGCCATTTACTTTGCAAAATTCTGAACTAATTTGCCATCCCCTGCTTCTTCTTAGGGCTGAGAGATAATGAATGACCCAAGATCATCCAGCTGACTTTTGCTGTGAGACATTATTATTCTGTTTGATTGCTGAGTCAGTCAGATGTTTAGGCTGGGTTTGGGATTTGGGTCCACTTATCTAGTCCTTCCAAAGGACAGGGGATAGGTAGATATTGTTGTTTAATAATATTAAAGGTATTGCTACAGGATATATCATTATGGTTCACTGCACAATCAGCCAGATGCTCGGCCTGGATTTGGTATGTCTACCTATATTTGATGGTATTATCATTTTGGTTCATTGCACAGTCAGCCAGATGTTCAGACTGGATTTGGCTGGATTCCACCTGTGGAATCCTTCCTAAGGACCTAAAACAGGCAGATGTGGCCTGTATTAAAGGTATCATCACAGGATGTAATTATTATGGTTATTATTGGTATGTAGATGGACCCAGATTTAGTGCTACCTAACACAATAGCTGCATTTAGCTGACTTTATTTGATCTGAAAATTAAGCAGATCAAACATGGTCAGTGGCTGATGGGGAGACTCTCGGGTAATCCCAAGATTCTAGCGCAAACTATGAAGTTAAAAGAGAAATCCTAAAATGGCAAATGACTTCTGTATTGTAGCAAAGGAAGTTACAGTACATAGTTGAAGCATTAGATCATCAACAACTGAGCTTCACTCAAGGGAGTTGAGCTTTACTTATGAAAAAAAATAGAGTTCTTCCATGTTTCTATTATTTAACAGATTTTTATGTGGTAAGGAAAAAAAATGGAATCATTACAAAAACATGGGTGGGTAACAAATGAAAGTTGCCAACATAAATCTGAATCAGAGAGGGATGTGTGATGAATGTACAACTAGCATCTCATCTAGAAGGGCCCTACATTTGCTAATATCTCTCCAATGGTAGTACAAGATAGAAAAGTGACCTTTGGCCTCTGACAGGAAGCAAGTCTTCCCATGCAATCAGTTAATCTGCCTTTCTCTTCTTTGTGCTTTTACAGGTTTACAAATTGGCTGTTTTCACTATGAACTGCATGACTCTACAGTATATGTGCATGATTTATCTGACGTCTACTTCAGCATTTCTTTTTCTGCATTTCTAATATATCAATCATATGTATACCATGGGAAAACTGGGTAGTGAGATGGCAGAAGATGAAAGAATAATAAGCTGAGCTTTATTGCTACTATTGGTACTACATGAACAGATGAACAGTGTTTGATCAGCACACACATATGCACAACAACTTGGTTTCTCAGTAGGGTCTTCTGTACTTCAGTTTATACAATGTGCATTGCTGAGACTAACTGGAATCCAGCTGGATTCCTTGGTGCAAGATGTTTCAAAGTTTCAAAGTTTAATAGCATTTGTATGCCGCCCAATTTTGAAGGACTCCGGGCAGCTAACAATACAATAAATCAAAAAGAATAGAAGAAAGAAAAGATAGATTTAAAAACACACCATGCACTCCATTCCAAGTGGGGCTGGACCATATTTTGGGGTCAACAGCCCCAGGCCTGCCGGAACAGCCAGGTTTTAGTGGCCTTATGGAAGGCCGAGAGAGTGGGAAGGGTACGGATCTCTGCGGGGAGATCATTCCACAAGATGTGATGAAGATGGCATCAAATGCACAGGCCAATTCTAAGAAAAGCACTTATTTTAAAAAAGAAAAGCCACAAGAACACTTGGTTTTCCTCCCCTGCCCCAGCTCTGCTCTCTCTCTCTCTCTCTCTTTTTTTTCTGAAGTCAGTTTATGGTTGAGGTTTATTAGAAATAGCATTTACATACTCGTGCTTGCACCCTCAACACTGGTCTGAATCAAGATGATCTCATCCTGAATAAACACAGCAAAGGACAGGCAGGAAGTCGCTAATGTAGAGTAAACTGGCATATTGCCTTTCTGAAATCTTGTTCAAGTGATAGAGGTAGGAAAGCAAACAAGGTAGAGATTCTGTAAAAGCACAAGTGTTCTTCCAGTTTTCAAGAACAAGCACAAGACAAAATGCCACATGCTGTGAAATCACTTATCAGGAATCCATGCCCAAGGAGGCAGCCTGATCCCCAGTGCTACATAGGCTAAATGGGACTCGCTTTTTAGAAATTTTGGCTAAGTATCCTCATGTCTTGACTGTCCCCTCTGGATCTCCTGCAGGAATCTGGACTTGCTGACATCCTGTGCTTACTCTGGGATCTAAAACTATATATAACAAATTCTTCATGTCTCGTAGAGTTAGTTTCTTAAAAAAAATCAGCCACTTCCATCCATGCTGCAGGCCTTTTCCCACTCACTGAAATGTCATGCAAGGGAAGTGTAATGCAGCTAAAATATAACACATGCTTTTGCCAGCACTTTGAATTTCAACATTAGCAGCCTAGTCAAAACACTTATGATAAAGTGCTTTGATATTAAGCATAAATCAAACTATATTTCTCTTCCAGAAAACAGTTCTTCAACCTGGTTTCCTCCAATTGTATGGAGCTTTAACTCCCAGAATTCCTAGGGTAGTATGACAATGACCACTAGGTTGGCCTATTCCTATTGCCCTTATTCTTCTGGGTGTCAATGACTCATTATCTTGACTGTCCAATAACCAGATTTCCAAAGCAGTCAACCAGCTTTATAACTTTCTTCAAGCAAAACCAAGTAATAGGAGCAATGCCTAGCATCTAGGCTTTGGAAAATAGTTTCCCATGTAACTAGGGAAAACTTTCACAAGAAAAAGAAGTAGCACAGCCATGATGACAAATGCCCAAAATGCGCAGAAAGTCACTTCAAGTCTCCAACCCAAAACAAGAGACCTACCTTGAAGCCATTATGCCATGAAGAACACATGTGTGAATCAGTCCCATGAATGGACGCACCCGATAAGAAAGGAAACTAATTTCATGGCAACAGAAGGGGAGATGTTTAGATTGACAACTGCACATCAATCAGCCAGCCGGGAGTTATGAGAATGAAAGAAAAAACACTTGTATAAATGCTTGGCCGGTTTAATAGAGGAAGTCAATCATCGTCTCCATGCTCATCAAGGATAGAAGCCTCAGCCACACATATGTTTAAATACCATGAAATAGAGACAGGCAATGAATTATAGTTCAGAGACAGGCAATGAATTATAGCCTCAGCCACACATATGTTTAAATACCATGAAATAGAGACAGGCAATGAATTATAGTTGGTAGGAGCCTTCTGGAGCATTGAGTCCAGTCCCCTGGTCTAGGGCAGCGGTCAGCAACCAGCGGCTCTGGAGCCGCATGTGGCTCTTTTATCCCTCTGCTGTGGCTCCCTGTTGCCAGTCTGCTCCACAATTGATAGGGCTTTCAGTTAGGACAGGTAGAGGAAAAAGGATGCCACGCTAGGAGGAGACTCTATGGTGGGAGAACTGGACTTCCAGTTGGCTCCAGAATTGAACAGAGGCCTTTCAGTTAGGACCTTTGTGGCTTTTTGTGTGTTTAAGGTTGCTGACCCCTGATGTAGGGGAAATGGAGTAAAAAAAAGTCAGGCTGGCAGCCACAATTGTGTGTGTGTGTCTAGGTGTCGGTGTGTCTGTGTTTGTGTGTGTATGTGTAGATGTGGATGCTATCTTGACTTTCTCCTTTACCCCCAATCCCATAAATACCCTCCCACTGGTCAGGACAGGTATCCAAATTAAAGCCTCCTTAAAAGATCAGCGCTCCTGTTTGAATTTAAGACCATTCTTTCAAGTCTTCCCTCTGGAACCATAGAGAATTTTTCCAGTGTGGTATCTTTTCAGAAGTATAAGACAGCTTTTTTATGGTCCTTTCCATTCCCCCAGTATTTTTTTTTAATATGTACATCACACATACCTGCATTTCAGACCAAGCAACTTCAGGCTTTTTCGAAGCTGCCCAAAATAGGCCCAACTTCAGCATGAAAGGTACTACAACTTGATGCTCTAGGATTGCATGCTACTCTAAAAAACATTTTTTTTTCAAAAAGAAGTGAACCCCCAGAGTTCCTTCAAGTGTAGCAAAGGAATTTTAGTGCTCCAAGAACATTATTAACCTGGGAAGTAAGGATACTAACTGGATTTTTTTTTTTAAAAAAAAGTCCTACATTAACATTACTTTTGTTTGTTCCTGCCCACTTTTTGGGTCTGTGCTTTTCTATGACTGAGAAAATCCAAACACCTAAGTTGGAAGGGCTTGCTTTTGTTGTCATAAGACCATAAGAAAAATCCTGCTGCCTGTTAATTCAGCCTTTGGTTTTCAAAAATGGCCGGACATTCTGGGTATTCGCAAACCAGGAGCACACACACCTAAAGGCATTTTGTTTTCATAGCTGTTGGGCAATGACAGCCTTTGAATTTGTTAATATTTCCTAACAACCACCTGATTTAGTGTTCAGTTTTGGTTTTATATGTATAAATTTATTTCTTCTACTTCTGTTTCTAACCTGAAGCTTCCAGAAGTTCTAGCTAATATTTTCCATAGTTGGGAATTCCGGAAACTGTACTATAATTCAGCACATCTTGATAAAATTCCGATTTGGGGAAAGATTCCCTAACATATCAGGGAGGCAGGCAAGTAGGGAGGCAGGAAGGCCGGAGGGATGGAGGGAAGGCAGGCGGGAAGTGAGGAGGGAGGGAGAGGAGGAAGGCAGGAAGGCAAGCAGGAAGGCAGGAGGGAGGGAGGGAGGGCAGGAAGAAGGAAGGAAGGAAGGAAGGAAGGAAGGAAGGAAGGAAGGAAGGAAGGAAGGAAGGAAGGAAGGAAGGATTAGGGGTTTAAAAAAACCATTAGGTAACATTCTTGAATTATAATTTTCTCTTTCTTTTTCTCCTGGAAGTAGTTTCAAGCCAGCACATTATTTTTAAAAAAATGCATGTTTGCCAACTAATGCTAGAAATGAATTTATTGTAAATGAGTTATTAAACTTGGACATCCTGATGAAAAAATATTTACAGAGGAAACTCTTTAGACGGTTATGTGCCAGTGGAATAACCCTAGTTACAGAGTACACTTCTTGGTGCAGACTGTGTAAATAAACTTGGGTAGTGCCTTTACTTTCCACAGCCCATTAAGCTAATGCAATTATATTTGTACAGAGCTAGGAAGGGATTCAGAAAAGCCTTGGTTCTGTCTTTGGAAACAGAACTTGGCAAGTTGAGGTCCCTGATCTGCATGAGGTTCTCAATCCTTTCTTTTGCAAGCCGATCAGGCTAAACCATGCCCAACACACACACATTTTCACGTAATTAGAAGTTCCTAGGATAACACCAAAGTATTATCAGTCTTGGCAATTAACTTAGTCCGCACTGCAGAGCTTCAACAATAGTTATGTGTTAACAGTGGTTCATAATTCCTCCCTTTTTTCTTTCTTTCAAACTATAGTTCAGTTACTGCTCAGCACAGAATATTTTGGTGCAGTGTACATAAAGGGCATCGGATCTGGATTGTACTTAGCTATGGATGTCAATGGACGCTTACATGGCTCGGTAAGTATAAAGTTCCCATGATATTAACTATAGGGAAGTTTTGAGGGTAGGCAAAGATGTTGTAGCTTGGAGAGCTTGGAATCAAAAATCATTTATACATGCACAATTAAAGGTCACTTGTTTTTGCTGCTGGGTGGATGCTTTTTGACCAATCTTAATTTCTGGGAAAAGAAAGAAAAATATTTGAAAACAACATTCCGAAACATTTCAGCTATTAGAAAGTGGCACTGTTCCTCCAGATAAGATGAAACCATCAGGAGGAACTGAGACATACTGTACTTAAATCTAAATGAAATAAAGCTCATTCAGTAATAGGGTTTGCTAGGTTTTCCTAGGTTTTGCTGGTCTATAATAAAAACAGGACGCAGTGGCTAAGACGCTGAGCTTGTCGATCAGAAGGTCGGCAGTTTGCCGGTTCGAATCCCTAGTGCCACATAATGGAGTGAGCTCCCATTATTTGTTCCAGTTTCTACCAACCTAGCAGTTCGAAAACAAGTAAAAATGCAAGTAGAAAAATAGGAACCACCTTTGGTGGGAAGATAACAGTGTTCTGTGCACCTTCGGCATTTAGTCATGCTGGCCACATGACCACAGAGACGTCTTCGGACGGCGCTGGCTCTTTGGCTTTGAAACAGAGATGAGCACCGCCTCCTAGAGTTGGGAACAACTAGCACATATTTGCGAGGAGAACCTTTACATTTTAGCAATTAGCAATTAGCAATTTAATAAATTTGTATGCCGCCCAATCCCATAGGACTCTGTGCGGCTTACAGAAAGATAAAAATTAAAATTAAAAAATAACATGAGATACAATTTAAAAAACAACACACCATACATTCCATTTAAGTGGGGCTGGACGTTGTTCAACAGCCCCAGGCCTGCTGGAACAGCCAGGTTTTAGTGGCTTTTTGGAAGGCTGAGAGAGTGGGAAGGGTCCGGATCTCTACGGGTAGATCGTTCCACAGGGCCAGAGCAGCTACAGAGAAGGCCCTGCCCCGAGGAGCCGCCAGCCGGTATTGTCCGATCGACAGCACTCGGAGAAGGCCCAACCTGTGAGATCTTATTGGTCATTGGGAGGTATGTGGCAGGAGGCGGTCTCTCAGATATCCAGGTCCTAAGCCATGTAGAGCTTTAAAAGTAATAACTAGCACCTTGAAGCACGTTCGGAGACCAATAGGAAGCCAGTGCAGCTCGTGGAGGATAGGTGTAACATGGGTGTACCTAGGTACACCCGATATCGCTCGCGCGGCTGCATTCTGGACCAACTGTAGTCTCTGAACACTTTTCAGGGGCAGCCCCATGTAGAGCGCTTTATAATAAAAAAAGAATTGATAGGAAGACTTACTAACAGCCTTGCCAGATAGATGGCAAGTATCTTGCTAAGCAGCAAAGATCTGGAGCAAAAGGGTTAATTTTATCACCTACCAAAAGGCAGCAGATACTCAGACTTTCCCACCTTCTAAAGTTGGACTAGAAAGAGTCAAACTCTTCCACAATCCAAACACAATCACGATGGTCCTTCAGTGCCATAAACGGTTTTGGTCATTGTATGTGCTTCCCTTCTGAATGCTCCCAACCTCTTTTTCTTTAGCAGTTGCCAACAGCAGAGTGCGTGTTCCTGGAAAAATTGGAAGAAAACAATTACAATACTTACAAGTCAAAGATGCACACAGATAAGAACTGGTATGTTGCCTTGAAGAAGAATGGAAACAGCAAATTGGGACCGAAGACTAATTATGGCCAGAAAGCAATTCTTTTCCTTCCTCTGCCAGTATCACCTGATTAGATTGCTTCTTCCCCTCCGTTAGAAAAGTTGTCCTGAACAATTAAGCAGCCAGTGAACTTTTCCTTTTGTCCCCTTTGATTCTTTCTCATACTGGAAACAAACAAAAAATGGACCACAAAGTACTTGAGATGGAATATATATACACTGCATCTCTAAAATGTCCATTCAGCCTCAACAATTCCATTGGCATACCATAGCATTACATACAAAATGAATCTGTTAACCTCACTAGAAAAGCATTTATCTTAGTGTATAGTTCCCATAGCCATAGACAGCCTATAACAGAGCTTCCCACTTTGAAAGTGCATATTCACGAGGCCCATTTCAAGGTTATATAAGGTGGCTTTTAAGAATACTTGTGTATCACATAGAAGCAAAATACTTAAACTATACAACCATTTAAAACCAAGACTTTGTGCCAAGGGCAAAGAAAAAAAACATATATATTCATTATATATATGTGTGTGTGTGCGTGCGTGCGTGCGTGTTATGAATATTCATAATTATGAATGTAGTTTCCCACTCCCAAATGGTTTAAATCACACAAGCTTATTGTGTGATTTATTATTATTATTATTATGATTCACAGCCTTTGGGGCTGGTTGGTAGCTCAACAGCTCGAGTCCTAACCTAGGACCTAGGAACTGTTAAGGTAACGTCGGAGGATATAAGTCCGATAAATTTAGAATTTCCAAATAGGGAGGTAGCCCTTTAGATATCACTCCAAGGGCTCCAATTACAATCAGGACAACACTCGGTTTCTTTTTCCACAGTCGCTCAAGTTCAATTTGCAAGTCCCGGTACTTTGTGATTTTTTTCTTGCTGCTTATCTTCAATTCGCGCATCACCAGGTATTGCAATGTCAATGAATCAAAATTATTATTATTATTATTATTATTATTATTATTATTATTATTACTACTACTACTACTACTACTACTACTACTACTACTACTACAACAACAACAACAAAACTGAAAATTATACAAGTCAATCAGACTGAAATCTAGGCTCTTTACACATTTAACTGTGTGCCTATATTTCATGACTTAAAAGTTTGGGTCCCAGCATTAGTTTCCCTGTATTGATGTGAGGTTTTCCAGTACAGCCAGTTGTTTCTCACCAAGCCAGAAAACGGATGGGCACAAATCCCACCAGCTGTATATAGACAGCCCTTGAGTTACCATTGACCACCATTGAGCCCCAAATTTATGTTGCTAAGTGAAAAATTTGTTATTTTATGACTTTTCTTGCCACAATTGTTAAGTGAATCATTGCATTTATTAAATTAGTAACATGTTAAGTGAATCTGAATTCCTCACTGACTTTGCTTGTCAGAAGGTCGCGAAATCTGATCACATGACCCTGGGATACTGAACTATCATAAATATGAACCACTCGCCAAGCATCTGAATTCTGATCATATGGCCATGGGAATGCTGCAATGGTTGTATGTGTGAAAAACACTGAATAACTCGCTTTCAGTGCTGTCGTAACTTTCAACGGTCACTAAATGAACTGTTGTAAGTTAAGGACTATCTGTAAACTATGGAAACACTGCCTTTGATTAAAAGCCTGATGATAACATTGCTACAGTATGTAGTTGCATCAACAGATTCCCTAACTGTAGAATAGAGCAGGTGTGTCAAACTAGTGGCCCATGGGCCAGATGTGTCACATGCAGGCCACGCCCACCCCAGCTCTGCGAAGGAAAAAAACATAGCAATATGACGCCATGAGTTTCACACTCTTGGACAAGAGTAACTGACTCTAACTTGTCTTTTTTCCATGTGAATTCATTTATTTATATTGATTTCAAAAATGCTCTACTCCAGGTGACTCTGAGTTCTTTACCTAATAAAAGTAGAATGATACATAGATGATATGTGTAGATTAAATACAAAAGAATAAAATTGTAAGAGTAAAAGAGTAAATCTGTATTTGTACCCAAATCTTACAGTGGTTCACCCAGGACTTTGTCCCAAAGCTTGGAAAAATAGCCCCATATAACATAATCAGAGTCGGAGCCAAATGGTCCCTGGGAGGAAATGATTCCAGAGGCTTAACTCTGTTTAACAAAAGAGACTTGAAGTGCACAAACTGTGCCAGATTTTATCAGATGGGCAAAAGCGAGATATTCAGGAACCTTATTAATATCCAGATCAGTGGCACTGTGTAGGTTCATTGGTTTAATTCCAGAAATGACAGTGGCTTTGAAAGAATAAGCCGGTGAGAGTAATTATACTATTGTTATAAAGATAATGCATATATTACATGTACTACAGCCATTCAAATGGAAGATAGGAGAGCAAGACTTAGGAAAGGAACACTGGAGGATTGAATGTAAATTATTATAGGCTTCTAGCAACATACATACATACATACATACATACATACATACATACATACGTGTGTGTGTGTCTGTCTGTCTGTCTGTCTGTCTGCCTTTGGTTATTTGGGTTTTCTCACGGTAAAATTGGAAGTGTCTTGGTGACGTTTCGACAAAGTCTCATTCGTCATCTTCAGGCTTCTTTGCTCGGCTTCGTGCTTCCAGGAGCAATGTGAGATCTCAACTGTTTCTTCCTTTTAACTGCCAGTGCGGGGTTGAGCTGATTGGGTGGGAGCTTGGCTGTGTTCTGATTGGGTGGAGGTATGTTCTGATTGGTTGGGGGTTTGTGCTTCATGTAAGGATTGGAGGGGTTTAAAATGGCTAATGGTGCAGTTGTGGTCTGAAGATGACGAATGAGACTTCGGCGAAATATCGCCAAGACACTTCCAATTTTACGGGGGAGAAAACCCGAATAACCAAAGACCTACATACTAACACCCGCGAAAACCTCAGAATGAATATATATATATATATACATACATACATACCAGGGGTGGGTTTCAACCAGTTCGCGGCGGTCCCAGCAAACCAGTTGGTTGGCGAACCCGGAAGTAAGTAACTTCCGGAAACAGCGAAGGGGCCACCCACCCGCCCGCGCTCCTTACCGGTCTTTGAAGGCTTCTGCGCTTCCACGCAGGCACATGGCACATACAGCGCCTGCGCGATTCTCCGCAAGCAGCTGGATGGCACATACAGCACCTGCGCGTTTCTCCGCGAGCAGCTGGAGCATCGTGCAGGCGCTACGACGCATCGTGAATTGCGCGCATGCATGAGGACGCCGCAATAAGCAACCCACCACTGATACATACATACATACATACATACATGCTTAAAATAAGCCCTCCCTCAAAAATAAGTCCTCCCAAAAAATATTGCAACACAGCAGGGGCCATGAGGTGACCATGCTCGCCGCTTCCTGCATCTCAAAAATAATAAGACCTCCCCAAAAATAAGGCCAAGTGCTTATTTCAGGGAGCAAAAGAAAATAAGACCCCGTCTTATTTTCGGGGAAACAGTGTGTGTGTGTGTGTGTGTGTGTGTGTGTGTGTGTGTGTGTGTGTGTTTTCGTAGATTTTCACGGGTGTAGGTATGCTGGTCTTGTTGTTGTATTCGGGTCTTTTCCCGGGTAATATTGAGATTGTCTTGGCAACGTTTCAGCGAGGTCTCACTCGCCATCTTCAGGCTGGAGTTTTCGGCTTAAAGCATGGTTGGAGCTGCCGTCTTTCTATAAATCTTGGTGGGGTGGGTGTGGAGTGCTGGCTTTGTTTGCCAAGACAATCTCAACCTTACACGGGAAAAGACCCAAATACAACAAGACCAGCATACCTATACCCGTGAAAATCTATAAAAACAAATATATATACATATACATATACATATACATATACATTCACACACACACACACACACACACACACACACACACACACACACATATATATATATATATATATATATATATATATATTCAGAACCTTCAAACTGAAAGATATACATTGTTAATGGCTGCATTGTTCTGTGCTTGAAGATAATGTTTGCATAAAAGTGCCAAAGTGTCCAATAAGCTGCCAGTGACAACAGCATGTCCTTCCTTAGATAAAGAGGGCCCACTCGTTCCTGGTCCCGGTTTATGTTAGAAACTACTTGCATAGAGCTCTGCTTGCTTTGGTTGTATTGGTTTGTGCACTGTGCTTCTAACTAAAGAAAATTTACAACTTAAATATTTGCCTGTTTTATTCCAATCGAGCCACTCAGGAGCCACGTAAGTAGAACAAACAGGAATAGGAAGGGGATATGGCCATGGAACATTTTGTTAGCAATGAACTGCCTATTCCAAATCTGGCACTGTAAATCCATGAATACCTACAGCCCATTTCCTAACTAAAAACCCAAATCAATTTTTCATAATTTACCCAAGATTCAAAAAATTGTTGTGTTGGTTGAGGGTAGAAATAGGATCTGAAGCAGGGGTGGGCTTCAAAAATTTTAGCAAGGGGTTCTCTGCCTGGTTGCTGGGTGGGCATGGCCATGGTGGGTGTGGCCTATTCAGACTCCTGCACCATGGGGGGGGGTGTTTTTGCCCTCCCCGGGATCCGGAGGCTTTCCTCAAGCTTCCAGGAAGACGAAAATGGCCTTCTCCGGGCTCTGGTGGCCCTCTGGAGTCCAGAAGGGCCCATTTCCAGCCTTCCCAAACTTCCAGGAGGCCTGTTTTTGGTCCTCGAGCCTCCGTGCACACCCTGCCCTTACCTCCATCCATAATGGGCTGCGTGGGGACTCCTGGGAAGGGAGGGGAAGGGTGGGCAAGGCCAGCCAGGAGTGGGATTTGGAGGTTCTCTAAACTGCACAAAATCTTAGCTAGAGGTTCTCCCGAACTCCTGGAAACCCCCAGCAGCCCACCCCTGATCTGAAGATAGCATTGCAGAGGGCCACAAACAACCCACTATCACAGCACAAGATCTCTTCATTAGAATCTAGAGGGCAAATGAAGTGCTGGATTACATGATCAGGTATATTGCCCAACTTAACATCTCATGTTATGTCTATGAAGAGGCAAAACCCGAGTGACTCTCAGTCATTTCGATGTCAACAGAACTGTTCATCATACTGCAGGGAAATTCTCCTAAGTGTCCATCAGAAACTATCGTGAACCATCATGATAGGTGTCTGTAGTGATCCATTAGAATGAGCTTGAAGGATCAGACCAGATTAGGTCAGCTCACCCAGGAAGAAACAACAGTAAAGTATTTTTATATTGTTGCCAAGAAAACTACAGATATGCCCCATATAGCACAAAAGTCCATCTCAGCTTCAGAAAATGTTTCCCTGTTTTAAACTTGCATGGAATTATAACCCACGTACATACATTTCTCAAATGCTGTGCATCTCGGTGGCAGAAAAGTGTTGTTTGCTTGACATTCTTGTTTCTGTGGACTTATAAATACTTGCACAAAATACTATAACATAAATGCAGTGCCATCCTCAGGAGCTCACTGTTTTTGTCAAAAAGGGAAATTAAAGCATATTGGTTAACTTTTGATCCAGGCAATCTTAGATTTCTGGGCAGGAAATCTGCAGTCAGACATAAAGGATTTTAGAAATTAGCCAGCTTGAGGGCAACAAGCATAAGCACTTATTTGAAAATGCCTTTTGCAAGCCCTGGAATTTCTGTTTTATTTTTGATCTTTGTTCCAATCCAAACACAACAGCAATTTGGGGAAGGACGAATCTCCAACAAATTCAGCAAGTCTTAGCAATTGATACATTGGTAGAACAGCTTCCAATCATAATCTCACAGATTTGCTCCAGTTGTGACCTGTCTTCATACCTTTCAGGTTTTATCCTGGTTATGATCCAATTTACCTCATTCATTTCTCTGCAACCATATAACAAAGGAAAATGCCAACCAAATGAAGATCACATCATCTCTCACTAGCTAACTACATGGCACCCTATTAAAGCCATAAGGTTTTCCCCCCCCTTAATTGATAAGAATAAGTTGCACTGTTGCATATTGTTTGATAAGGCCAATGCTCAAGTCTATCAAGATCCTTTTGAACATTTAACTGATATTCAGCGTGACAAGATGTTTCCCCACCCGCACTTCTTAGTCAATTATCAAAATGTTGAAGAGCACTAAGTCCCATGCTGAGATACCCCACTTCATATCTCTTTTCATAGATGCATTAGGGCCCATGCTTTGGATACAGTTGTTCAAACAGATGTGAATCATTCTGGTAGTGGAACCATCAGTGGTGGGATCCTGCTGATTTAACAACTGGTTCAGTGATCACACACTTCACGCTGGCGCCGTGCACGTGTGCGCAGTTTTTAGAAAACGTACTTTCCTCATTACTGCTGGGGAATAACACAGCTGAGGCATGACAATTTGCTCTGCTGCATGAATCAGCTGAGAAGATATAGGTCACTAAAGCACAGGGGCAAGAGGGCATGTGGACCCACCTGATCACCGGAGTGAATCGGTTCGCTCACAGCTGATCGTTGGAGCTACCAGTTCACCCGAACTGGTCCGAACCGGTAGAATCCAACCCCTGAAAACCATCCATTCTAGATTGTTCCTATTTATCAAGAAGATGACTGTGGTCAGTTTTATCAAATAACTTCCTGAAGCCTCTAGTAGACTACATCCACAGCATTTTTATTTATAATCTAGTCACCCTGACCCCCAAAACAGCACAAAGATTTGCATGGCAATGACCTGTGATTCTTTTTTAAAGCAAAGAAACAAACATGGTGATCTCTAGCAATTACTTTATACCTTTCTCATTGCTTCCCTATTTTTTGACCTTATTTTCAAGCTTTTTTCTGGTACTGACCAGTAATTCCTCCCCCCCTTTTTTTTTTGAAGAGTTGGACAGCGTATAGCTCCATTTCTCCATTCTTCCTATATTTCAGAAATTCTCCATGACCTCTGCATGGTCCCGCTTTTGGAAACTGCCAATTGGGCTTTGAAAGTACATGCCCAACCATCAGATTTTCTTAGCAACAATATGGAAGCAATTTATCACTAACTTCTTCTGGGATTATTTTTTTCCTTTGGTTCAATTATCAATCTAACCTAAGTCCTAGAATTCCCTCGCAGTCAATCTCCTATAAGCCAATGCTTATTTTGCTTGGCTTCCAAAATCAAACGGGATCAGCTCAGTGCTGCCATCTGCTGAGACACATATGCAGACTTTAAACACATTTCTGAAATTCCAAGCATGGAAAAAATATCTAATTACTATAGTATATTTATCCGTGCAAAGGAGGTAGAATGTCCTCTTCCATTAAGACTCTCCAAGTTTAGAACCACACACATGCTTCCACTTTCCCTCGTGTCATTCATTTCCTGCAAGGCATTCTTTTTGTTATCGAAACAAATGTTCTGTTAGCATTCTTCTATACCAGTGATCTATACTTCATGTAAGTTCCAACAGCTGAATATTTAAACAGAAATATAAGGTTATGTGGGCCTCACGGGTAAATCAGATAGGACTCACAACCAGATAAAGTCATTTTGCTTCATTATAAAATTCCATTGACAAAATCTTGCAAGTCAGAAAATATTGCCCTCCTCACTATCTCCTTTGCAGCATGAGAACTTAGGGAAAGTCCCTTCAGGTGCCTCTTGCTCTGCCTACTGTGCAGCTGCAGGCTATGGCATCTCTTATCTGACCATGTCCTTGAAGTATCCCTTTGCCCAGGTTCCCAAGATCTGTCTCACATATTATTATAGGAAGAGGTGCGTTGCTCCTGGTTCGGCCAAACCAGTAGTAGCGGTGGCAGGAGGCTCCACCCACCCGGATGCTTCTGTGCATGTACTGAAGTGTTACGCGCAAGTGCATGCATAAGCACGAGCGAACAGGAGTAAACCAGTTAACAACCCACCACTGATTACAGGTTAGTTTATATCTACTATGCTGTAACTAGAACCAGTTTATTTTTCTGGATAATTGTTCCCAACCTGTTTGGGTCAGACACCCCATTTAAGGCACTTCCAGGATGCAAAGATTAGCCATGTGACATCACTGTTGCTTGGGGGATTCAGATGCCCATAGTGGATCCTTTCATATCCTAGTCAAGGAGCTGGAGTGAATGGAGGGAGCTCACCCTGCCACATAACAGCAGTTGGGTCTCAAATGCCGAATTTGTAAAAATTCGAGCTTATATTCTTGCTAACGCATTTTCTTTTGGAACAGGAAAAGGAGAAAAGGAGAAAGACTGTCTTGAATATCACAGCTATTTCATATCACTTCAGATTGGGTTGTGGAGGTCTGGCATTATAGTGGAATAGAAATCAGATGCAGCAGGAGAAAGTGGGAAAGGGCTACCTAATCCTGTCTACCAGGGCCTTCCCTCTCCCAATTCCCATGGATACAAGGATCCGGGTTGCCAATGGGCTGCAAGCGGAAGTGCCTGGTGTACACACAGGTGACTGGGATTTTTAATTAAACCTGAAAGCTGGAAAATGGTAATATTGGATTTAGTTCTGCTGTTTTCCAGCACCTCATTAACCTCCTGGCATTCCTTTCATTAGACATCTGAAGCCCAGCTATTCCTTACTTCATGTGTATACTTGACACCCAACTGGGGGGAAATGTCAACACTCCAGCTTGAAAAAATAATCCCCAGTAATTGCTCCAGATGGATGAACAAGGGGAAAATGCTGAGGCTGAGGGCCTCAGTCCTGCATCAAGTTAAGCATGTCTGAATCCACTGGTTTCAATGGGTTCACTCCAGCACAAGTACTATGCCTCAGATTGTGTCCCTGCAGCATTTTAAGAAGCGAGTCTGTCTCTTTTCCTCCAGCTCATAACTAGAGATGAAGGATAAAACATAAACCTCTTTTCTTCCTTTGTAAGTAGTTATCAAATCATTCATTAATTAAAATGGAAATGGAGTTCAAAGATTATAGGTCTCAAGCTGATGTAGTTTAAGGAAGGTAAGTAAATCTGCTATGGGTTTGTGAATGGGGAGGACAGGAAAAGGATGCTAAGAGAAAAATTGGAACAACCGAAGCATGGAATTTTTGGAATGTAACAACTTTTCCAAAGTTTTGGGTTTCTAGCAAATCCTTCCATAGCTATAGAATAGAAGGGGGAATATATAGTATACATTTTTTAAAGAAAACTGGTGGAGGTAGAAATTGCAGCTTTTTACACCCTAAATATGTTGAGAGCTGAATAATGAGCCTGGAAGAAGTTCAAGCTATAAAATGGAGCAAGGAAGTAGAAAGAGATTTAAACCCCTATAGAGAAATAAAGTTGGGCTTGACACATATCATTCATCTGACATTGCATTTGGATGCAAATTGTTGAATAAATGGACAATGTAAAGAAATAAACAGCCTAAACATGGAAGGTTATTTGGAGCCATGTTGTTAGTATGTCTTTCCTTTTTCTTTAAATAGCATCTTAATCTAAATAGCAGAATGGGTAGTTGATTCCTTTTGCATCTGTTGAGTACATCATATTATGAAATGGCAATATCAGAAAATAAAATACCCATTTATCACCATGGGTATTTTAGATGCCATTTCTTCATTTGTTGGCTTTTCTCCTGCCCTATCTCATGTATGCTGGGATAGATCTTCCCCATCGCTGGTTGATTGGTCAGCTACTTTGCTGTTCTCCAAGCATGTTACAGATCTCCATTGTTAAAGAGATTGGACAATGGAATAAGGAATTGGGAGCTGGCACTGGCACATCACACATACAAAAATTAATTCTATATTTCCCATTAATCAACAATATTTCCTTAAGTGGAAAATATTGAACTCCAGTACTGGAAGCAATGTATCTCAGGAACAGCTCTACTGTTCATGCTTCTTTTGTGAGCTTTCCAATAACCAGTTTAGTTGGCTATTGTGGGAACCAGATGCTGCACTTATCTCTTTAAGCTGATTCCATAAGGTCTTTCTCATAAACTTGATTCAACAACCAAATGTTAAATCCTTTAAGGTATGCACAGGTGGCAGGGAATCCATGCAGAAATTAATGTGATAGTGCAGAATTTTTTAAAAGCTGATCACATTTCCATCCTTGTGCTCTTATCTGAATAAGCTCCTTCCACTTACATCACAATAAGATTTGTTACAGCAAGGCACCTATAGTTATCCAAACACTGATGAACTTCCATCACCATTGTCAATGTTGGCTTAGGCTTCCAAGACCTATTCAGCAAGATTCTGGTGGCTCACGAATTCCCCATTTCTATCAGATTATGAAGGTGAACAATAAATAAATTCCAGAATGCTATGACATTCGATGCATTCATTACATTTTAACAATGAAACTTTCCAAGAACTTCAAGACAACAGGGATACATTCTGAATAATTTATAGCAATAGCAGTAGACTTATATACCGCTTCATAGGCCTTTCAGGCCTCTCTAAGCGGTTTATAGAGAGTCAGCATATTGCCCCCAACAATCTGGGTCCTCATTTTACCCACCTCGGAAGGATGGAAGGCTGAGTCAACCCTGAGCCGGTGAGATTTGAACCGCTGAACTGCTGATCTAGCAGTAGCCTGCAGTGCTGCATTTAACCACTGCGCCACCTTGACTCTTTAATTTAATTTTGCTCACCAGTCTACATTAGAAAAAAGAAAATGAGAAATTACCAACTGTCTTTGAAGGCTTATTTTTACTTTACATATTGTATTTGAAAGGTCAATTTTTAAAATTTGCTGGGTCCTTAGTTAAAAACAAATGCAACATTACTAATGAAAGTTGCCCGAAGTTCAAAGTCTCTAGGATCCCCCTAGGATTTTACTCCACTAGTCGTTGCCAACTATAGCGGGCGGTCATCTCCATTTCAAAGTCATTGAGCCAACACTGTCCAAAGACAATTCTGCAGTCATGTGGCCAGTATGACATCATGGAGTGCTGTTACTTCCTACCAAAGTGATATCTATTTATATACTCACATTTGCATGCTTTCAAACTGCTAGGTTGGCAGGAGTTCAAGGGCAAGGACGGAAGCTCACCGTGTTGTGTGGGGGTGTCAAACCTGGACTGCTGGCTTTCCAGTTGACAAGCCCAGCATTTTAATTGCTGAGCCACCATGCCACTCTCAGATTCCCTAACATGGGAAGATTTCATCAACCAACACACAGCATCCAGTTCCATTCATTTATTTGGTTTTTAAAAGCCGCCTTGTAACAAGTGTTGGGGTCAGAATTAATAACACAAATCTAATCTGTATGGGTGGAAAGCATTCCAATAATAAGACAGTTTTTTATAAGTGCAAAAGGAGCCTTTCCAAGCACTCTGATTTCTGCAGAGGGCATGAACCAGATTGTTAACCAACCCGATAAACATCAGCCTGGAGAATCCAGCTCACTAAATTTAATTAACAATGTTGCAGTCTCTCCACAACCCCAGATGCACACCCAAATTTCCTATTGCCATAAAAAAAAAACCTATGCACACACAAACACTGCAATCCTGCACAGAGGTGGTGGTGGAAAGTTGTTTATTTGGCAAATAAAATTTGTGATTGTCTCCGGATTGGGTTTATTTGTCCTTCTAACTTCCAGCCAAACAACATTTTCCTATTAAAGCCTTCCTGCTCAGCAGGATTAGGGGGCCCCAAGCCCACCCTCCGTGCCAGCGCTTCCAATCCATTCAAAGTGATTTAGGAAGCCATCGCCGCGGCTGCCTGAGGGTGCCATCAAGGGCAGGAAAGGGCCTATTAAGGGGCGGCGGGGGGAGGGGGAGAGCTTCCTCTCTCAACGCGAAGCGCTGGCAGGCAGGCAGGCGAGCAGACGAGGAATGCACCCGAGACGACCGGGAGCGAAGAGGCCGGAAGATCCTCCTGACAAGGCCGGGGAACAACGGGTCCTTCCTGGCGCAGGGAAGCCTGTGATCCCATCCCACGCCTGATTATCTCCCTAGTTCCGGAGGGGGAAAGTAAGACAAAGGCGACCCTTTCTCGGCCTCCTCCGTCCTTACTTGGGCTTTAGGCAGATTCCCCCCCTTCCACACGTGGCGGGAGATTGGGGTGGGGGAGCAAGAAGTCTCTCTTGGTGTCCTCCCTGCTGGCTCTGCAAGACGCGAGATAAACAGATAAGGCAGCATCTGCTCCAGCTGTGCGTGTTTTGGAGCCGAGAGACCCCGATCTGCGTCTCTACTTCAAAAACAGCGGCCGTCTGGGTGAAGGTTTGCAGCTCGCCCGGGAGAGCCCTTGATATCCTTGAGGATAGCTGCCTTAAAGAGTCTATGGAGACTCTCAGTCATCCAGGTCATGGTTGTCCCAAAGGTGCTTTTTTTCCAAGAGGCAACTGGACTTCCTGGGGTGTTTTTCCTTCTTTGAAGACGTTTGGCTTCAAAGAAGAAGAAAAGAAAATATAGTTGCCTCTTGGGGGGGGGGGTGAGCACCTTTGGGGCTTCCAAGAGGAAAAGAAACAAAAACTGACCATTGCTCCCTGGGGATCAGACTAAGGAGGACTTTCCTAACTATAAGAGTACTCAACCAATAGTTTGCCTTCAGGAGTTGTGGGTGCTCCATCACTGGAGGCTTTTAAGAAGAGATTGAACAGGCATTTGTCTGAAATGGTTTAGGGTGTCCTGGGGGTTGGACCAGAAGACCTCTGAGGTCCCTTCCCACTCTATTATTCTATGTTCTAATTCCCAGCCTGGAGAGCTTTCTGGATCTAGCTGGGTGCCTGCTCAACCCTCTCTCATTGGTTTTACTTTTGGAGGAGGGGGTATTTTGGAGGCTTCATTGTTTTATTGCTATTTAATATTTTAATTATTTATATTGTCTCCATATAACCTAGCAAAAATGAATTCCACAAATTTGTAATTAAAAAAAAAATCCAGAACACTAGAATAACCTCTGCCCCATCAAAATGAGAAGCCAGTGGCTTCTTTAAAATGTGCTGCTTGTTGCACAGAAATGGAAATGCGTGTGAAAAGATGTGCCTTACGCCTGCTGAAATAACCCTTACCTGTCTTCATATAATTGTAGTCTTCAGTCATTCGTTACAGCAAGTCCTCACAGGCAATCAGCCCAGGGCCTCTGTTGGCTGCATTCAGTAGCTGTACCAATCTGCTTCTCCTTCAGTTGTAGCATAGTCAAAACCACAATAAAACTAGACTTGGCTACAAAACACTGAGACTCTGTGGAGCTTTGGGGCAGCCTCTTTCCCCATCTGAAGGAACTCTCTTCTCACCATACCTGTAGTTTTTGGGTTTCAGTCACTGTAAAAGTCTTTCAAAGGACTAGCTTGATGAGTTCACAATTATCTATCATAGGACAGGAAGGAGGACTAAGTATGTTCATCATCTTAAGTTACTTATAAAAATAATGAAGGTGGGAAGAAAAAAATCTAAATGTGAGATACATCAGAAGGAAGGAAGGAATGATACATCAGAAGGAAGGAAGGATACATTAGGAGGAAGGAAGGATACCTTAGGAGGAAGGAAGTGTGAGGATACATCGGAAGGAAGGATACATTAGGTGGAAGGAAGTGGTGAGGATACATCGGAAGGAAGGAAGGAAAGAAGGATACATCAGAAGGAAGCAGTGGTGAAGATACATCAGAAGGAAGGATACATTAGAAGGAAGGAAGTGGTGAGGATACCGTACATCAGAAAGAAGGAAGGATACATTAGGAGGAAGGAAGGATACATTAGGAAGAAGGAAGTGGTGAGGATACATCAGAAGGAAGGAAGGAAAGAAGGATACATTAGAAGGAAGCAGTAGTGAAGATACATCAGAAGGAAGGAAGGATACATCAGAAGGAAGGAAGGTATAAACACATAAATCAAGATATGGGATAGGCTGGGATGCCAGGAATTTATATTATTTTCTCTTTTCATATAGTGGGAGAAAGAGAAACCTCTTTTTGCAACACTCAGAGGGGCAATAATAGTTCTTCAGATTGTGAAGTCAATGGAAGAAAAGACGATTGTGGTTCTTTGGACTGCTGGAGAGTGGCAATGCTCTTATTATCCCTACCTTGGAATAAATCTCTTTCCACTCAGGTGGACTTATTTCTAGCATTCCAACCTTAGGCTGTGATTCCATTTGCACCTAACCACAAGGGGAAAATATCATGTTCATATGATGTTGCTTTTAGCTAGTTGCAAGACCTTTAGCTGAGACAGGCTCTAGTTGTCCTTGGTTGTGCCAGGTTTAAATCAACAGTTCCTGCTTATTCTTCCCACAATGCCACCCAAGGGCAACTTCAGGGAGCGGGAAAGTCTTTTGAGGTGTTGTCCCCAAGAGCTTCTTTCTTGAAGGTGAATCAGATGAGCAGCGTCGATTGGGACCAGAGTCAATGTTAAGGCAAATTTCATGCAGAAATTGCTTCTGCCAAGTAAAGGATATCATTGTGGCTCAGGAATGGGGAAAGTCCCTCAGAAAATAGAAAGCTAGAGAGATGTCTACTCTGTCCTAACCCTAACCTCAAGGAAGTAGAACCCGAAGGCTAAAAGTATTCATGGTTCTCAGGATTTTTCATTAAATTAAGTAAGCATTTTTACAGTCTCTCTCCTCTTATTACTAAGCCTCTCTAGGGATTCTACCTTAATATCCTGCTTTCAAGTTTTTCAAAGCAGAAGGTTATTTTAAAAAAATTTAGAGTTGTTCCTGTTCTCCTCTGAACTGAGCTTTATTATTTTTTTAAAAAAAACTAAATCAAGATATGTGTACTACTTACTGTATTGTAAACAGGATAGCAGTAGAATAAAATGGCAATTTTAAAAAAAATCACTAGAAATAAAACCTCTCAAATTGGTATTCATCTGGCACCTAACACCTCGCACCTGGTGCCAAGTGAACCACTGTAGAAAAGTCATTCCATAAGTGAGACATCACGACTGAGAAGGATTCAATGCCCCATCATCACCCAACCATCTCTAATCTATTTTGTTTTCTTCCTTAGACAATTTTTCTGCCAAGGGAGAACTGGTATTTCCTAATGTAGAAGGCTACAATGCAACATGATATCAGATAGCATTAGCCTCTTCTAATATTAGGATTACATTTTGTATATCCCTCAGATTATATCGCTAGAGTCCTGCGGTGAAAGACACAGCTTTTATTTCAGATCTGTTTGTGAATATCTCTCATCAGCCCTGCATAACCGTTCTTCCAATTTGTTTGCTCTTGTGGTTTTATTCTCATCTCAAATTTCAACCATTGGCCTTGACTCTTCCTCTTCATTTATTCTAACCCTCTTTCCTCTCTCCTTTCCTCAGGATGTTGACATCTTAGGAAATTGCTTCTCATCCCTCAGTGCATTAACATTTTTCCTATCCTGCATCTTCTTGGCTCTGTCATTGGCAGCCAGATGCTCTTCTGTCTGCCCAGAGTATATTACTAATCATACTACTGAACCTCCATTGCAATTGTCTCTGCTTTTTGGAAGGGTCAGTCCACTTCACTTGCTTTAAAGAGCTTCCTTACTGGCATGTTTAGATTTTTGTTTTCCAGTGTTGAGTAGCGATTTTCACCCTAAATTGGGGAGATTTTTGTATTAATCAGTCTTTTTCAGTGAAGGGTTGGTTGGTTGGTTGGTTGGTTGGTTGGTTGGTTGGTTGGTTGGTTGGTTGGTTGGTTGGTTGGTCGGTCGGTCAATAGATCCAGAATGGGATAGCTTGCTGCACTGAAGCCAACTCACCATGGTCAATTCAGCACTTACCAAAGTTAACTCAGTTCAGGAAAACTCACAAATATATTTTAATTTTTGTCATTCACATTTCATTTTATCCCTCTTTTGTTTAATGATTCTATTCCACTATTCCTTCATTATTAGTAACACTAGTTCCACAGCAAGTTGTCCCATGGTGAATTGGCCACAACAAGTTGACTCTGGTGAGTTGGCCACAAGGAGTTATCAAAGACCCTATTGGATCCATACAGTCCAATAGCACCAATAGGGACTTGCTTGACCAGAGCATTTCTATGGACAATGGCCTTCTCTCCATTTAGGACTGATGATGTTACCTAGTTTGGTAATGAAATATCTGCAAAAAAACAACAACAACCAAGCTCAGAGAGCAGAAAGTTCTCACTTCTCTCCATTTATCTGATAATGCTTTCTCTCTTCCTCCTTGTTAAAATTTGTGTATGTGAGCTTTATACTAAAGAACCACAATTCTCATCAAGTAAGTTCATTCACAAATGCCACAGAGAGAAGAATGAACACACACACATACACACACATACACACTTGTCAGCTTATTTAATAAAGGCAGCCCAAACTCAGTGCCATTGTCAAGGCCACTTGTGAACAGGATGAGAAAGTGAATGATGGCTTCTTGTCCTTTTTAGTTAGCAACAATAGTGCTGTAAAGGCCCAAGCAGTGTCCTAAGGCCTCTCTGCTATTGGAAACTGCAAGTGAAGGAAAGGTTGGGCAGTGGGTTTAATCCTCCCCACTGCTTGTTTAAGAGCACAAGCGGAGCCAAAATAGCAGAAGATGCTGGCAATACACCAAGGATAGACTCTGTCCCTGAAGTAACACCTCTAACTTGTTCAAGTTGGTGAAAGGCAGTCCCTGATTCACATCCCAAGGCTTCTCATAAAAAGAAACAAATTGGAGAGATCTTCAAGGCTGTGGTGGGGGAGGAACAGCAGCCAACAGGGGCCCTTTGTACGCCCAAAGATTTAATTTTCTATTTTCTGCAATAAAACTATTTGTCTAACTTCCCCGTTGTCTGCTTGAGAATGCAGACCAGAAAGAGAAGAAAAAGGAGAGGGGTGGGAGCGTTACTGTTGATCCTCCTACAAAGGCTGGACATTAGTGCAAAAAAGATGCCATCAGCAAAGAGGACCCAGCAAAGTAACACTGCGCTATAAGAAGGCTTTCTGATGACAACAGAATAAGCATCGCTATCAAGGAGGAAGTTGAAAACCATTCATTACATTTTGACAATGCCTTGGAACAGGGTGTCAAACTCGATGTCATTGATGGCCGCATCAGGGTTGTGTTTGACCTCTGGGGGGCGGGGGGGCATGGCCAGGTCAAAGTCACTCATATCAGAGTTGCCTGTGGCGGACTGAGCACTCTGCCAGCAAAAATGAAGAGAGCCAAGGTGGCGCAGTGGTTAAATGCAGCACTGCAGGCTACTTCAGCTGACTGCAGTTCTGCAGTTCGGCTGTTCAAATCTCACCGGCTCAGGGTTGACTCAGCGTTCCATCCTTCCAAGGTGGATAAAATGAGGACCCAGATTGTTGTTGGGGGCAATATGCTGACCCTGTAAACCGCTTAGAGAGGGCTGAAAGCCCCATGAAGCGGTATATAAGTCTAACTGCTATTGCTATTGCTAAAAATGGGCTCCCAAGCTCCGTTTTTGGCTGCGACAGCCTCCTGCAACCCTCTGCCAGCAAAAACGAAGCTCAGGAGGGCCACTTGGGAGCTCCATTTTCACTGGCAGAGGCACCACACGGTGATCCTTCACTATTTCCAGAACAGCCCCACGGGCCAGATCTAAGCAGTCCGTGGGCCAAATACAGCCCGTGGGCCTTGAGTTCGATACCCCTACCTTAGAATATCCGAGCTATTAGGGCAGTATCAAAAGGACAATTTCCTACTTGTTGGTAAACAGGTTTTGGGACAGGCTGGTAGGCTTTTATTTTATTTTTACAGAGAGGCTACAAAGGAAGCTTCAGTAACTACTTCCCTCTCATTATTTATATGAGTCATGCAGCATTCTTTTGCTATTTATAGAACTATTTTGCCATTCAAACCAGGAGGGGGGGAATGCAAAGTAGCCAGTAATTAAAGCTTTCTCTTGTCCCCTTCAACCCCGCCTCCTGGGGAGAAAAATTTATGTTGGGGCTGTTCATCAATAATTATCCAGACAAAACGGAAGACACAAACTAATTGCGATTTAGAAATGCTTCAGCTGCCTAAAGTGCTATTACGCAGAATCATTCAGGGCAGCGGAAATGCCTCATGGCAAGGGATCTCACCCCACTGCCTCCAAATCTTACAGTCCATTGCAGTCTCAGCTCGTCTCAGAAATGGAAAAATATTTCAATATTCGCTTTTAGGCTTCTGGAAAAAAAAATGAGAGGGCATTCTCTTTAGCTCTGCTCGGTGCTGCTTGTATACATTTCGGCATTGCAAACACACACAGTGCTGC
Organism: Thamnophis elegans; assembly: GCF_009769535.1. Taxonomy (NCBI): domain Eukaryota; kingdom Metazoa; phylum Chordata; class Lepidosauria; order Squamata; family Natricidae; genus Thamnophis; species Thamnophis elegans. Next base: position 82,070,065 of record NC_045542.1, read on the forward strand.
TCCCAATGAAGGGGTCAATTAAGAATAAGGTACTCTTGATTCCTAGTTTCTTGATGACAGACTCTGCATGCCCATATTTATTTGTTTATTATATTGGTTTATACAGCTGTCCGTCTCACAATAGTCTTTCTGGCCTTACTAGTGCAGAGAATCAATGAGACGGATCCAGAAGAGGGCAATACAGAGACAGACACACAATCCTGGGGCAGCCATTTAGAATTTTTGTACTGTCATACAAACATCTTCATAATGCCAAAGCCTTTGGATTAAGCCCAGAAGAGGGTGCTGCCTACTTCTACGATATGATAGTAGAGGAAATGTATATGCTGTATGCTTTACCTCCTGCAATAAAGCAAGCTGGTACATAAATAGAAGACTTACTTCTCAGCACCCCTGCGAAACACAAGGCTCCCTGCAGCCCAAGCAGACAACAGCACTACGAAAAAACATTCACCATCAAGAAAGCTAAATATCTTTATATATTACAACCTGGATAGCCAGGAGAGGGTAAACAGAAGAGGGAAAGGGAAGGGTACATCCTTTTGAAATTTTCTATACAGGTAGTCCTCAACCTATGACCAAAATTGAGCCCAAGATTTCTGTTGTTCAGTGAGACATTTTTAAGTGAATTTTGCCTCAATTTTATGACCTTTCTTGCCTCAGTTATTAAGTGAATTACTGCAGTTTTATAAGTTAGTAACCCAGTTGTTCAGTGAATCTGGCTTCCCCATTGACCTCACTAGTCAGAAAGTTTCAAAAAAGTAATCGCGTGACCCTGGGACCCTGCAACCGTCATAAATACGAACTAGCTGCGAAGCATCTGAATTTTGATCACATGACCACAGGGATGCTGCAAAGATTGTAACTGTGAAAAATGGTCACAAGTCACTTTTTTTTCAGTGCTGTAACTTGTAACTCTGAATGTTCGCTTAATGAGCTGTCGTAAGTCGAGGACTACCTGTAGTATCCTTCTGCAGTCTGGTTTCAAACAGACAGAAAAAGAACTACATTTTTAAAAAAATGAACATGAATTGGCACTGCAGTGAGGAATATTCTCGGGATACTGATGGAAACAGTACTAGAAGTTAATGCTACAATGTAAGCATTAACATCCCCTTGGAGCCTTGAGACCCAAGTGATTAAAAAAAACTTTGGATTGTGCAGAGATGGATAAATTAACACTGAAATTAAAAGATAAAGAAGAGTCGGAATATTATGAAATTTGGAACAATTGGTACAAATGGCTGCAAAACAAGAATAAAATTAATTAAGCCAAAAAACTATATATGTTTGTGTGTGTGTGTGTGTGTGTGTGTATAAAGGTGTGTAAATATAGAAGCGAAATATTATATGCATATACAGGTATGAGATGACCTAACAATGATGATGTAATGACTGTAAGGTGGTGTAGAAGGGAAAAAATAAAAAAAAAATCTGCTAATGAGGAATATTCTCGGGATACTACTGGAAGCAGTACTAGAAGTTAATGCTACAATGTAAGCATTAACATCCCCTTGGAGCCTTGAGACCCAAGTGATTAAAAAACTTTGGATTGTGCAGAGATGGATAAATTAACACTGAAATTAAAAGATAAAGAAGAGTCGGAATATTATGAAATTTGGAACAATTGGTACAAATGGCTGCAAAACAAGCATAAAATTAATTAAGCCAAAAAATGATATATATATAAATATATATAGAACTCTGTATAAAGGTGTGTAAATATAGAAGCGAAATATTATATGCATGTACAGGTATGATGACATAACAATGATGATGTAATGACTGTAAGGTGTTGTAGAAGGGAAAAAATAATTTTAATAAATCTGCTAATGAGGAATGTTCTCGGGATACTACTGGAAGCAGTACTAGAAGTTAATGCTACAATGTAAGCATTAACATCCCCTTGGAGCCTTGAGACCCAAGCATTCCAAGGGATTAAAAAAAAATCCCATTGGATATAAGAAGCTTTGGAACAAATCAAAGAAATTGCATCATCTGATTTAGAGGTGGCAAATTCTTTGTATAGTGGTTTTAATAAAAATTACAATTAAAAGATAAAAACTAATACAAATTTTTAAAAAGAATAAAAAATAAAAAGTGAAGAAAAAAAATAACTATGTCCCTTCTCACTGAGAAGGTATCTAGATCACTCTCTTGGTTTGTTATTGGATATCCATTTTTAATTATGAAGGCACTAGCTGTTTCTTTTGTATGTCCCATGAGGCAACTTTTTCCATACCATTCTTGTAGCCTGTCATTTTTAAATCTACTTTCAGGTCAGTCTCAATCTTGTCACGTGAAATTTGTTCCTCTTTCATAACATCTTTTAAAAACAGTCTATCTGTAGAGGCGGGCCCTGTAAAAATAAACTTCTGAGTTCATTGTTCAAAAATATGCTTTGAGGTGTTCAATGTTAAAATATTTTGCTCCATTCTGTATTAATAAATCAGATTTAAGCATTCTGTTTTAACTGTAATCTCTAGTTCTTTCTGGTTCCCTCTAATATTTAATCTTAAACGTCTCATCATTTTTATAAAGAGAATTCAAAAGAAAATCTTTTTTCCACAGGAAGGATTCATCCAAAATTCTATTTCAAATCCATCTGAACTCATTCTTTTAGATAAATTAATCAACAAGATAAATGAATTTTAGGATCAGATTCATTTCAATATCATATACAGAAAACAAGTGGTTTTCTGTTTTATTTTAAGGATCCGCTTTGGCTGTGTCTCATAACTAGGGTAGATCTCCTTCTACACATCAGTTTATTTTTCTGGGATATCTTCAATCTTAAACATTTCCCAGTTTGGTAAAATCTCAGTTGTGCTGCTCAGAATATTATCCAGTACAACAAGGATTTTAAACGGTGGTAATTCATGCTTACAGTTACAGACATAAAATTATGCAACCTACATTTTAAGCTGCTTTTTAATTATTTAAATACAGGGTCATAGAAGAAAAGAAAAACACATGCAAATCCAGTTTGCTAGAATTTGGATATGTGGTGAATGTAGTATTACAACACAGCTGAATCAAACTATGGAAATTCTATTTTCCTCCGCTTATTTTATCCCATAGCATTGTCAACTTCATTTATTTGAATTTCTAAGCAAGATAGTTTTAGAACAAAGAGCAATTCCTCCTCTCTTTCTGTTGTTTGTATTCTTTTTGAGTGAATTGCATCATTTATATTCCAGCCATATTCCAGTAAAGGGAATCATACAGTACAGGTAGTTCTCGACTTACAACAGTTCATTTAGTGACTGAAGTTACAACGGCACTGAAAAAAGTGACTTATGACCATTGCATCATCCCCGTGGTCACATGATTTACATTTGGATGCTTGACAACTGACTCACATTTATGATGGTTGCAGTGTCCCAGGGTCATGGGATCATCTTTTGCGACCTTCAGACAAGCAAAGTGCATTGGAAAACTAGATTCACTTAACAACACTGTTACTAATTTAAATTTCTCACTTACCAACATAATTGTTGAGCTCAATTGTGGTCGTAAGGTGAGGACTATTGTACAGTATTGCCTAGTTTCTGTTATGCTTATTAAATCGTATTGTTCTTTTCTGAACCAAAAGCTCATGTTGGTCTTGTTTACTTGAAACGGTAGTGTACAAAGAAGAAAGCCCTGAACTTTATGGGCCAATGTTCTGGTTTTTCTTAAAATAGTCTTATTTCAAATACACTTTCTATGCTGCACAAAAGTTCTTATGTGAAGTCCTTATTTCAAGGTTGTCCTTACTACATGCAGCTTCCTCTGGAGGAGGGGTGGGTTCCTGCCAGTTCTAACCTCTTCTATAGAAGAAATTCCACAAATCTACAGTGTCATTTAGAACCGGTTCCAGCTCCCTCCCCCTGCTGGTCTGCTCATCATCAAGATGAAGAGCGAGAGGAGGAATTCTGGGAGTTGAAGTCCACAAGTCTTAAAGCTGTCAAGTTTGAAAACCCCTGGGGTTTTTTTTTTTCTAAAGGGTTAGGGGTGCAAGGGTCTTGTAATTTGCCAGCTTTAAGACTTGCGTGCTTCAAATGCCAGAGTTTCTGAGCCAACATTTTGGTTGCTAAGCAAGAGCGTTGTTAAGAGAGTTTCACCACATTTTACAAGTTGGCCACATCCACCCAGTCACGACTGCCAAGCCACTCCCACTTGGTGACATGGCCAGCAAGCCATTCCCACAAAGCAGGCCACACCTACAGAAGAGGTTCTAAAAAATTTTGAAACCCACCACTGCTCTGGAGTCAATTTAAAGCAAAACCCAACCATCCTCTTGAAACTCACTGAACTTCGATCAAACCAGTCCATCCAACATCTAGATACCTTGGACCACAGTCCCAGAAACCAATTTTCTCTCTCATTGGCCATATTAGGTAGTCAGTCACTAACTAGCCGTGTTCTTCTCTCCCATACCAGTTCCTTCCTGTGGACTGGAAGGCTGATGATCTGAGCTCAGACAGACTTAATATTTCTTCCGAAGATTTTCAAAACTTATGATGATACAGTATACTGTTCCATCTGCTCCACTGGGTATATTTTTCTTCTTGTAAACACTCAGAAACTGTTTCATCAGAAAACCAATTCTAGCTTTAGCAGAATGGTATAAAATACTTCCTTTTTGTCTTGCCTCTGGTTGTTACTCCCATCCATTGTGTACTTATAACTTCTTCCTTTCTTCCTTCCTTTTGCTTTCATTGGCATATACATTTAATTAAATACAATTCTTTTGTAGAGACTTCTTTACCTGAATGAATAGATTCTTGTCTTCGTTTTTTATTTATTTATTTTCTTCCTAATCTGCTATCGGCTTGTAATTTGCTGCAAGTCCTCTTTAAGGCGCTTTTCAGAAAGACAAATAAAGGCACTGTTGCAGATTCCTGTTCATTCATTTTCACCTTAGAACACAGTCAATACAAAGTTTTTACTTCTGCTTGCTGGTTTTGCATGGTTTCACATTAGCCAAGTTAAATATCTTGATTTAGAAGGAAAATTTGTTCAAAACTTTCCCAGAGAACATGCAAAATATTTTTTTTCATTCACTCAATCAGCTTCTCACTGGATCCAACCTGTCCTATATTTCTCTTACAGTTTCTGCTTACTCTGTAGGAGCTCAATGTTTCACAATAGAAAATCAACATTTCTTAATACAAACCCTTTTCAATCACTATCTGTTCATTTTATCTTCCGCCCCTCATATCTCAACATGTTATTTCTCAAACACAGAACTTATTATCATTCTCCCTCTTCCTCTTATTCAACTTCCAGGAAAATCCTTTAGCTCTTTCTGTTGTTCGCACAACTGAACTGAACAGTTACAACTCCTCCTTTCATGGTATTACCTATATGATTAATCAATTTTTGCAATATGACAAATATAGTTTTAACATTTTAAGAACATTGTCCTATTCCAAGAATAGAAGGGAGAGATCCCTACAGCCCAACATACATATTGTTTTTGGAAAACGTAAACAGAGCTCTGATAGTTATGTTTTAAGAAAGAAGAATCCTACATCAATTGCTGCATTTACTATTCATGCACATTTTTCCATCCCTCTGTTCTGGTTCTCTACCAACACTTACTTTAATAGTAATAACTTTACATTCCTTCGAGGAAACTTTATAACTTATGTCTTCAGAATTATTTCTGACTCTTGGGGTCCTTACTAAAAAAAAGCTTGCTACAGAAAATTCCGCTTACCAAATTAACCAGAAGAGTAGATGATGATGCTGGTAAGAGAGAGAGAGAGAGAGAGAGAGAGAGAGAGAGAGAGAGAGAGAGAGATGGATGGATGGATGGATGGATGGATGGATGGATGGATGGATGGATGGATGGACGGACGGACGGACGGACGGACGGACGGATGCAGAGGTGGGTTCCTACCAGTTCGCACCTATTCGGTAGAACCGGTTCGTCAAATCTACCGAACCGGTTAGAAGAGGTTCCACCAGTGGACCCGGAAAGCAGGCCACACCTACAGAAGAGGTTCCAAGATTTTTTGAAACCCACCACTGGTCCTTGGATATGATTATTCTACACTATAATGCTCATATTTATAAAACTCAGTGCCTCTGTGAAAGGTAAGGATGACTACTGCGTTTGTGGTGCAATCAGAACATTGCGTGTGTTGAAATTGTTTTAACGCAAACCAAAGATGCCTTTTAAAAAACAAGTTTACATCATATTCTTATGCATGCCAGTGCTGTGTGTGAGGTAATTTAAGGTGGTTCTGACAAGTGTCGTCGGCATCTTCATATCCAGTCACATGGGTGGCAAGCCACTCCCACAAAGGAGGCCACACCCACAGAGTAGGTTCAGACAATTTTTGAAACCCACCACTGGATGGATGGATGATAGATACTGTAGATATAGAGATAGATAGATAGATAGATAGATAGATAGATAGATAGATAGATAGATAGATAGATAGATAGATAGATAGATAGATAGACAGACAGACAGACAGACTAGATGATAGATAGATAGATGATAGATAGATAGATAGATAGATAGATAGATAGATAGATAGATAGATAGATAGATGATAGATTAGATAGATAGATAGATAGATAGATAGATAGATAGATAGATAGATAGATAGATAGATAGATAGATTTAGTTAATACTGCATGCACTAAAACCTCCTTTTTACGACCCCGTAATCCTTTAATTCAGGGTAGAGTCAGAGTATTATATACAGAAAGTTTCCAGGATATGAATATTCAAGTATCTGCATCCTCTCTTCCCAACTAGGGAATCTTTGCAAATGTTACTCTGATACCAAAATATGTCACTTCCTTTGCCCAATTCCTTCTTCCCTAAAAAATCCCTCCAAGCTGGTTCATTGCTGCAGGCATTCTCTGTGCTGTGTTACTATCCAAATATATTGTTCTTCTTCTTCTTTTCTTCCTCCTTCTTCTCCTTCTCCCCCTTCCCCTTTTCCTCCTCCCTCTCCCCCTCCCTTTTCTCCTGGGGGAGAGGAGGGAGAATGGAAGCAGAAAAAGATGCTCCAGCAAGAAACTTGCTAGATTAATCAGACGGAGAATTTGTTGATTTTGTCTGATACCTGTTGACTCTTCTATTGGCACTAAGCCATACAATCAAAAACTTAGTTATCTGTATTAGCTTACCTCTATTCTGCTTCAGTTGCACTCATTCTAATTCCAAGCTAAATCATATTGTCTGATTTGGGGTGGGCAGGTTTTTATGGCCAAAGAGATTTTTCTTCTTCTCTGGCTTGCTACAGCAAGGAAGTCATTGGTCAGCAAGAAAACACTGGCCACTGCAACACATATTGCATGGGTCAGAGAAACTGCTTGGGTTGTCTTTGGAGATACAAAAGGAGGTGCCAGGATAGGAGTAAAAGAGATTTTTGTCATGAACAAATAATCCCCTGTAGAGGTAGATTCCTGAAACATCTCACTTCTTTCCTATCTAAAATAATGGAACTTTTCTTCTTTACCTGGCAAATACTTTAGAAAGAACTCAAACACGAAGGAGGACTAAAACAGGTTGAAAGAAATCTGGAAACACAGGAGCATCGGTAAAGATACTTGAGCCTCAAAAGTAACCAGATAAGCTTCCATGGTAGTGCAAAGAAGAAAAGGAAGAAGATAGTCAATATGGAATGCTAGGATGGTTTGACTCTCCTCAGCCCATTTTTACTGGTTTGGATGATTAAAGGAAGGAGAATTGGCTGGCTGCAGTTACATTGGTACTGCTGCTGGCAGAGCTGATGGCTGACTCAGTTTACAATATCAAAAGTTTAGTTCATCTCTCCCTTTCATTTCCCACAATCTCTAAAGCACCTACTGAGTGTCATGATCCAGGAATCAGACAATGTCTCTAAATGTGAAGAAGCTGCTCTAGCAGGACCAGCGGGATGTCAGGCTCAGGAGACACAAAGCCAAGAACCACACAAGGCTGATCAAACAGGCACCACTTGAGCAGCGGAAAAGTCAAATCATGATGATGTAAGGCCTCGGGGGTGGTGGTGATCATGGTCCCTCACTAGAAGTAACTCATGGATGTCTGTTTCTTGTGTGACATTTTCGGATATTGCATAGATATTATCAGAATATAAATAACTGTAACTATAAAATGATAATTTTTAAACCACTGAGGAAGCCCTCAACTTTGTAGAAGATTCTGGGGTGTTTCCAAGAAGCCATCTTGGTTTCACCTCTCCCCAATGATCCATATTAACAAAGGCTGTCAATTTGCCTCAACCTTATGAAGGAATCGAGCAGGACAAGCAGCCCCATAAGAGTGACGCATTTTTGAATTCAGGCTTTCATGCCCAACAGCTTCACATCCCTTAGCCACACTTTTCCCATTTTCATCTGCAATGTAAAAGCTCTGCACTCTCAGATGAATGAAGTCAGCCCATTTCCTTTCTTTTGTGTGTTTGTTTTTGGAAGGGGGGGGACGAGGTCCCCAGAAAAAGTGGGGGTTGTTTCTCAAAGCAGCTCATAAATAAAAGGGATGTCGACTTCAGATCAAATGAGTGAAACTTGGGCTAGTAGAAAGGTTGGTTGTTCTGTCCAATCACTCCAAGTGCAAGTTTTCGTTCCCTAGGGCACCCAGTTGGGCCTCTCCTTTGCTTTCCATCCAAGTTTGCCTAGGACCGTGCTGTTTCCACCGTAGCGTTTTATATTTCAGCCATATCTTGGGTCTCTTGGGGAGACCAAGGATCTCTCCTCCAATCTACCCCTCCTTCGACCACTTGAATCTCATTTATCCTGCAACTGATTTGGGGGAAGGGATGGAGAGCAAGCTGTTTTTGTGGATCCATCTGGATATTATTAAAAATATGTTTTCAATGCACTGAGGCTGCTGGCAAAAGTTTGTTCTTGGCTTTCTCAGTGCTGGACAACGGAGCCTTAGGAACTGCCTTTTAAAAAGAGTTTAGAAGTTTAGTGTATAAAACAGAAACAATCAGTATCGTTTGGGTATTGAAAACTTGTAAGTTCTGTAAAACTCATCAAGACACCACACATTGTCGCCTTAATGTGACCAACTGTGTACCTTAGCAAACATTACAATAATTATCATATTCAAGCATATTCTCTCAGCTGTATCTGTCCGCCCCGTGCCAACTCAATGAAGCGGTGGACGTGATGAACCAGGCCTTGAAGCTGTTAGGGACTGGATGAGGGCTAACAAGCTTGTGCTCAACCCAGATAAGACTGAGTGGCTGTTGTGTTTCCCTCCCACTAATTCGGCAAGTATTCCATCTCTCAGGCTGGGGGGCCAAATTCTACGCCCCTCAGACAGGGTCCGCAACTTGGGAGTCCTCCTGGATCCACAGCTGACTTTTGAACACCATTTGTCAGCTGTGACCAGGGGGGCATTTGCCCAGGTTCACCTGGTGCACCAGTTGCGCCCCTACCTGAACCGGGAGGCTCTCACAACAGTCACTCGTGCCCTTGTGACCTCTAGGCTGGAGTACTGCAATGTGCTCTACATGGGGCTGCCCTTGAAGAGTATTCGGCGACTCCAGCTAGTCCAGAATGCGGCCGCGCAAGCGATTGTGGGTGCACCTCGTTTCACCCACATAACACCTATCCTCCGCGAGCTGCACTGGCTACCTGTTGATCTCCGGGTACGCTTCAAGGTGCTACTTGTCACCTACAAAGCCCTTCATGGTAGTGGATCTGGGTACTTGAGAGACCGCCTACTGCCAATTACCTCCACTCGACCAATTAGATCCCATAGATTAGGCCTCCTCCGAGTTCCATCTGCCGGTCAATGTCGACTGGCAACCACGCGGAGGAGAGCCTTCTCGGTGGCAGCTCCGACCCTATGGAACGATCTCCCCGTGGAGATTCGTACCCTCACCACCCTCCAGACCTTCTGCACAGCCCTCAAAACCTGGCTATCCCGTCAGGTCTGGGGTTAAAGACCGTAACCCACCCGAATTGTATGAATGTTGTGCTTTTAATGATGTACTGTCTTATGTGTTAATCTGTTTGTTTTCCCCTCCTTTCGAATTGTAAACCGCCCTGAGTCCCCCCAGGGAAAAGGGCGGCATATAAATAAACTACTCTAGACTCTAAACTCTACCTTCTAAACGTAGCTACAGATACTAGCAAGAAGACAAGTAGCTAGCCTCTTATCTGCTTTGAATTCTCAGTTCAGATTATCATAACAGTCTGATATACAGTAACGATTCAAGTTGACTTGGAAACTGAGTTGACTTGATGTTTTATTCTGGGCGGTATGGCACGGTAAGGGCCTACCGGTGGCAGCTGGGAGCAGCGGCCACCATACCAGAACAGTGGCTCGTTGGGCCCACCCGCCCACCTGCCGCTTTTTGAGGGAAATGGGCCAATTGCACACATGCGCACAGCGTATAGCTTATGCTGAGCAGCTGAGATATCACAGGGCAGTGGCGTACACATGCATACGCAGCGCACGTGCCCAAGGTAGACACCCCGCCTCATCACACCGTACTGGTTGTGATTGGATCTGGAACCCACCACTGTGTTAACCCCTGCACTTAAGGCCCTATATTGGCTGTCGGTTGGCTTCCAGGTACAACTAAAAATACAGGCTTTGAGCTATAAACTGTGGTTTGGTAGCTTCAGGACACACTACTCTTCTCCAACCAGAATCAACTCATTCTACGTATCCATCATGGAAAAAGCTCTCATGGATTCTATAGTTTCAGAAGATGGAGGGAGAGAGTCTAAACTTAGAAGACAATAATTTGGGAGGTAGTATTATAGAATAACTTCCCTTTGAAATCACATTTGCCTTCACTCTGACAGTGTGAAGCATAAGGAAGAGAGCTTTGACAAGTATATAGGAATTGCTTTGTAATTCAGAGCAATGAGATAATAACAACTCAGGCAAACACTTCCTAATTCACTGAAGTATAATAAGGAGGGAGAGGAATTACAGCACCATCAAACCTGCAAAATTCTGTTACTCTAGCCCAGGGGTAGTCAACCTTTTTATACCTACCGCCCACTTTTGTATCTCTGTTAGTAGTAAATTTTTATAACCGCCCACCGGTTCCACACTAATGGTGATTTATAAAGTAGGGAAGTCAGTTAAATTAAAAAAAGGAAAGTGCTTCAGTATCGGACAAAACCCCCACCATGAAAGCTGGAACGCCCCACTAGTGGGTGGTAGGGACCAGGTTGACTATCACTGTTCTAGCCAATCTCAATAAAAAATATTTTTTGCTTTCTTGTGGGATTCATATCCTGGTCTGATCTAACTAGTGGAGCTAAGATACAGGTAAGCTTTAAAGACTGAATCATTTCAGAGGATCTTCAGTACGGAGGCTTTATCCACTAATAATTATTATTGGTGAACTGAATCTCGTGTGATTATGGGAAGATTTTTACAGTTTCTGGTTTTAACAAATTATGTAGAATGGTTGACTGGTTTCTGCTAGCTATAATTTCAATATTCTTTTAATATTGATATATCATGGTTGTTTCAATCATTGTTCATAAGCTACCATGAATCTGAATGGAGTTGATTGCATATAAATATAAATTTATTTTATTTATTAAATTTATATGCCACCCATCTTACTTTTCAAAGGGTGGCTAAGAGCCACAATGACAGAACAGCTGCCATAAGCAGGTTTTCTACGCACGATAGTCCTTAGTAATAGCTTCCTGTTCCCTGCCTTTGTCTAATCCATTTTTAGAACCATCCATGTAGGTTCCCAGAGCCAACTCCTGCAGAAACAAATTATTTTTATTCATGTGGTTTCTGGGGTATTTATCTGATAAACCAGCTACTAATCAGGGAGTAAAATATTACAGGAGAAGGAAGAAAACAGAGTCAGTATGGGAGCTCCTACTTGGCCTGCAGAAAGCCTCAATTTGGTCCTCACCATCTCCAGGTCCTGCATCCTAGGAGAAAATCTGCCTCAAATTGTGAGAACTTCTGCAGGACGGTGTTTCTTATATCTGATAACCTAATGTGAATTTTTTCTCTTTGAAGAAGGTTTACTTTATCCCTGCATTTTACAAGATATTCACATCCAAGGTCATTTTTCATTTATCTAGAGTGTCCAATTCTGCATTGTACAAAACTTGATACAGTTTAAGTTTATTAGAACAAACTTTGCAATTCTAAGGATGAAATATATTAGGAAAGCTGTTATACATTTACAGACAGGCTTGGTCCCCATGTATGCTAGAGCTTTTCAAGCTTTGGCTAAAGTTAACCATTTTTCCATTTTAATTCAAGCTGGTTCTTGAACAACATACAGCAGCATTATTGTTCTTTTTGCAGGAAGTCCCAGATGATTTTTATCCATCCTATCCTGAAGATATTCCCAAGCAAGCACAGAGTGTGATTTTTATTTGTGGCTTTTCCTGTATGACATTTATTAAGATGTTTTCTCCCCAGATGGCCAGTTTTATTTCTCCTCATCATCCACTTCTTTTTGCATTTGAAAAAAAATGTATATATACATATACGGTGGTATATACAAGTGATGGCGTGCCTACTCAATCCTCCTTGCCTACCTACAAAAGCATGCACAACCGCATGCGCATGTGCACATGACCCCCCGTGCTTGTGCGCACAACCCCTCCCTAGGCTCCTGAGGGCTTCCTGAAGCCTGGGGAGGGTGAAAACGGCCTTCCCCAGAGATCCTCCGGAAGCCAGGAACAGATTGTTTCCGAACTTCTGGTTGGGCCGTTGGGGACTCAATCTTGAGACTCAGCAAGAACAGATGAAAGATGGATTTGGTTAATCAGAAATGACAATAGTATCTATTTATTTATTTATTTGTCAAACATGTACAAGGTAACAGGTATAAGTATGAACATAAACATGAACAAAGAAAGTAGATGCAAATAAATGGGAACAATAAGACAAGGATGGTAGCATGTGCTTGTTCAAATACTGAGAAATCCACAGCTGTCCATATATATATATATATATATATGTATGTATGTATGTATGTACGTACGTACGTACGTACGTACGTACATACATACATGGTTAACACATCTGCCTAATATGTAATACAGCCCAGGTTCGAATCCCAGTAAGGGTATGGCTAGCTGATGAGAGCTAAATAGCTTGAAATAGATCTATACTAGTCTCCCTTTATTTATTTATCTGCACAAATACAACACAAATGTAACAAAGGCAACAGTAAAAATATTGGGTTTCTGTCAGTAAGGGTATGGCTAGCTGATGAGAGCTAAATAGCTTGAAATAAATCTATACTAGTCTACTAGTCTCCCTTTATTTATTTATCTGCACAAATACAACACACACACACAGACACATTTATACACACACACACACACACACACACACACACACACACACACACACACACACACACACACATATATATATATATATATATATATATATATATATATATATATATATATTATTTTAAATAGTAAATAAATTGAGCTTCCTGAACTGTGGTGTCCTTTGACCACATGCTGAAGAATTCATGATTATTTTATTTGTCTATTGCTTTCTTGAATACATCACAAGCAAAGCAATTCAACCAAGCATGGGGACAAAACAAACACAAATATAAATATATCAATTGTTGGCTCTCTATAAAAGCTCCTGAAAGTCTGTCCAGTTTAGCAATAAAGAAGTGGGAGCATAAACTTTGAAGTTCTTCAACTTTGAAGTTCATCTGCGGGATAATCTACATTGAAGGTACTAGCTGTCTGGATCACTTATACGGCACATGGCAAATCCTTAAAATATTACTTTCACTCCTTACTTCCATCCTTACTTTTTCTGGATTTGTTTTTCAGCCATTTTTATTACTTTTTCACAATCTATTGAAGTTGCCCTATTGTGTACATTTCTTTTGAATGATCGGAATACTAATCTCACTATTAGTCCAGGCACATCAATATCTGTTGAGATTCAGGGTGTCCCAAGCAGAGGACAAAACGTGTGTGTGGGTTAGCAGACAGTTAGGGTATCTAGTACCAAGGGGTTTCTCAGTTGGCTTCAAAATAACAGTAAGTACCCTCCACTCAAGCGCTCTCTGCTTGTATGAGTGGAACTTCACGTGTGAGCGCAAGGGCCCATCGCTCGTGCGAGTGGAACTTCATGCGCGCACAGACTTCCATCACTCACATGGCGTGGTTTGAAACAGTCTGCAGCCTGGTAGTCAACTGCAGCCCGGGGGTTGTGGACCCCTGCTCTATGAAGTCTCATGAGATTTTGATAGTGTAGGAATATGGACCTGGGACACAGTACAAACAAATATAAGGCGTTGATGTGTAATTGGTCAGACTGGTCCAAGCAACAGCAGTAACTTGCCTTTACCACTAGCAGGATGCACCCATTTGCCTTGTTGGGAGTAAATCCATTTGGGATTTACTTTTCTCAAAGAAGTTCCTCGTGGTGCTTGGAATTAGCAAACCACCAATCAATTCTTTTGAAATGTAAAAGGCAAACTAGGAAACCTGAGGGAAAGTTTCTAGAAAGACATTCAGATCAGCTACCCAGCCATATATCTATAGCCTTTCTCACTGCACTCACCATAGAGATTGCAGTTGTACTATGATTGCAATTATATATGTATTCCAACTGACCATGTGGGTCCTGTTATTTGTGTCAGGAATATCCTTTCCCATAATGTATCTTATTAACTGCAAGTGCTTAGGTTAGCTTTGGCAGTGGATCCAAAATTATTAGTTCTCTAACGTGCAACCTCTAAGTTGGAGAAATTGCAAAAGAAACCAACAGTTTAGCTTGGAAGTTCTCACTGAGGAACACAAATAAACTGCAAAAAGGGAAGGGGTTGAAATAGGGGATGGGGGAAGGAAGAATCTTATGCTCTGACATCAGTTGTGTCGTTCTTGAACACCACTTTATAAACAATTGCTTCCTGCTCCGCACTATATTTATCTCGCATGTTTATCTTCCATACACTTCATTTTGAAAAATGTTAGCGTGCATTTTCCTCTAAACTGTTACATCCCATTGGAACTGACTCAAAATACATCAGCTGCGGTTTATTTATGCAAAGTATATATGTACATAACTTTGTTGCTCAAAACAGAAAAGCAGATATATACATACAGAAATTAATCAGTAGCATTTCACCAGCTTTTGTGTTTTGAGCAACAAATTCACACATTCAGATTTTCCATCTTCTCTATTTCCCTTCAATGGAAAAATACCTGTAAATTTGCTTAAGTTATGTTTTTAGTTCATAAATAAAATATTAACCAACTTAGGGTATATACCCGGAAGTAGTGGCATATTTATTTACTTGTTTATTTATTAAATGTATGTACCGTCCATCTTGTCCAGAGTTGACTTTGGGTGGCTTACAAATATTAAAACATTATATTAAAAACAATAAAGCAAAAAATAAAACAGGATTCTCCACCCCAAACAGTTACTGGCCAACAAGAAAAGTTAATATTTCTGTCAGATCTGCAGCAGACTGCAAAGGGTAAAAAAATGTATAAATTCCTTCAAGTTGAACTCCCCTTCTATTGTCTTCATTAGTATATTAATATATCCAAGCTATTTTTTTGGCAACCATATTTTTATTTAAATTAACCCACTTGTATCTGCTTCAATCACAACACACCCCCCCGTAGCAATTTACATATGAGAATTGAAAACCACAACTGGGGTGAGAGATGGAAAGACACACAATAACAATGAATAGCACACCAACACGTAACAAAACCCAGTAACAGTCAATTGTCAGGGTTCCAAATAGCATCCAAAAGTAAATCAGAGTCCAAGGCAAAGTATTACTCAAAGTACCAATTTATTAAGAGAGCCATGTTGACACATCTGGGAAAACCCGAATCTGAAAGCTTCCTGATTTCCTCCACCTAATCTGATGGACTTGTGGGTGTGGAGGATCTTGCCTCTACATCCACAACTCCATCACATGGTCTGATCTTCCACTGCCATGCTGGCAGTTCCACCCATCCAGTTCCGGTCAGGTGCAGAGGTGCAAAGACAAAGGATGACCTTGGCTTTCTAGAAAGAATTTTGTTACGGCTACATAGCATCTCACTCCTTACAATCTCCCCTCCCATTTTCCCACAATAGAAAATGCATAGTAGAATAATAGAAAATGTGGCAGGCCAGAGATCCAAAAGAAAAGATGGCTGCAGGCCTGACATCAATGACATTTCGCTGGTGGAACATAACCCACCTTGTCTGAGGGCCTGTGAAAGAGCCAGATGTTTAAAGATTTGAGGAAAACATACCAAACCAGGATCATTGGAGCTTCTGTGAGAAGACCTCTCTCACCCTGAAAGATGACATTGTTCTGTACTGTAGATGGAACATGAAGTAAGACAGCTGTGATTTACCACTGTCTTCTTCCAATTTGCCATTGTCTTTTTTACAATTTACCAATCTAGCTTAGACTCTTGGTATTTTCTGATAGTTATCCATCCATGTATAGTACTAAATTGGCCTGAACTTGCTTAGAGAAATCCAAAGTTGCCACCTAGCTAGTTTGATGAGTATTAGTGCTTCTCCTCATCAGCCTGCATGCATACACATAGAAATGTTCTTTATGTTCTTAAATGCACACACATAACAGGGTGCACATAGGGAACATCCTGTTTAATCTGGCCCTAATCTTTTAATGCAAACTGTTCAGAGGAATGTGGGCAGCCAATGCTTGTATGGTATTCCAAAAGTTTGCCCAACATACCAGTGTATGGCAAAGACTGGTTTATTCTCAGCCCCATCCATGGATTAACCTAAAGCTTTCAGATAGATCTGTGCACCAACCTAACCCTTTAGTGAACTGTATGCAGTAGATAAGCAGACTAAAGCAGATTGTTTGTTTTTAACCAAGGTCCTTTCAGAGATGTTTGAAATAACAACAAATTGAGTCTGTCAATCAATGCTGAATTACTTGAAGATGAGAGAGATTTCCCAGGACTGACTAGATCATGGTCACATCCTTCCCCATCCCTGATGACTCTTAACAGCACACGTAGCTTTGCACGTAGCTGATTTTATCCAAGGCACAGATTAAGCAATTGCATGTGGAGGATTTATCTCTATAAGGCTGAAATGCTCAAATAATTAACTAGTCTCACCCAGAATTCCCAGATCAGAAAGGAGAAATGCAGCTAGGCATCCCTTCTAATCAATTGAGCACAATCAGGTAAATTAAATAACATTTGAATGTTGCTAAGGCATATGTCAATGTCCGAGACATCCATTTCAGAGCAGAGATAGGTTGATCCCGGTTCGGCCCAGTTCAGCCAAACCAGTAGTGGTGGCAGTGGAAGGCTCCGCCCACCCACCTGGACGCTTCTGCACATGCTCAAAAGCATTGCGCACACAAGAATGTGCGTGCACACAAGCAAACCGGTAGAAGAACTGGTACAAACCCACCACTGGTTCAGAGCCATTCAGGTCCGAAGAGTACTTTCTGGATCCAGCCAGGACCAACTCTTAAGAGCCGAAGTGGCGCAGTGGTTAAATGCAGCACTGCAGGCTACTTCAGCTGACTGCAGTTCAGCAGTTCGGCTGTTCAAATCTCACCGGCTCAGGGTTGACTCAGCCTTCCATCCTTCTGAGGTGGGTAAAATGAGGAGCCGGATTGTTGTTGGGGGCGATATGCTGACTCTGTAAACCGCTTAGAGAGGGCTGAAAGCCCTATGAAGCGGTATATAAGTCTAACTGCTATTGCTATTGCTAATGGGGAACAGGAGGGCAGGGCGTGCCGGGGGGGAGGTTGCTAAGTCCGCATAACCAGCTGACTAAGAGAAGCCAGTAATGCTGGCTAGAAATCCTTGTACATGTATTGTTCACCACATGCCAAGCCGAGACTCCGATAAAGAGACCCGTTCTGCTCACAGTGTGGCCTCTTTTGCTGGCTTGGCTTGGAACCGTGACAGCATGTATCAAAACTCAGCCTACCCTGCAATGGCTTTTTTTTCTTGCTCTATAATGTTTCATCCTTCTTTTGCCCATCTTCAATACCAATCCAGTGCAGGT
The DNA here is from genome assembly GCF_009769535.1 of Thamnophis elegans. Taxonomy (NCBI): domain Eukaryota; kingdom Metazoa; phylum Chordata; class Lepidosauria; order Squamata; family Natricidae; genus Thamnophis; species Thamnophis elegans. The sequence continues at coordinate 82,088,036 of NC_045542.1, forward strand.
AATCTTTGACTTGCAACCATTCATTTAGTGAGTGTTTAAAGTTACAACGGCAATGAAAAACGTGACTAAGGAACAGTTTTCACATTTATGACCATTGCAGCATTTGGCTTCCCATAGCTTTGCCTGTCAGAAGGTCACAAATGGGGATGGCACAAATGGCAACTGGCATGGTTGCATGGCCCCAGGGTCAAGGGATCCCCATTTGTGACCTTCTGACAGGCAAAGCTATGGGAAGCCAAATTCACGTAACCAGCATTTTACAACTTCAGTGATTCACTTAACAATTGTGGCAAGAAAGGTCATAAAATAGAGCGAAACTCACTTAACAACTGCCTCACTTAGCCACAGAAATGTTGGGCTCGGTTGTGGTCGTAAATCGAGATTTACCTGTATGTCCTAAACTTTAAAGAAAATAATGTTTTTATTCCTGTGCATACCTGAAACCTTGTGCTTTTCACCCTATTATAAATAGTCCATGGGAATTCTCAGTCATCCAGGTCATTGTTGCCCCAAAGGTGTTTTTTTTTTTCCGGAGGCAACTGAACTTTCTTTTTTTTTTCTTTGACAACATTTCTCTCGTCAGCCAAGAAGCCTTTTTTTTTAGCTCTGACTGGATGGTGGGGAATGGAAGGATTTGCAAGGAATATAAATCCTTCCATTACCCAGCATCCAGACAGAACTGAAGAAGCTTCTTGGATGAGAAGTGAAGCATCTACAAAGGAAAAAACAAGAAAGTCCAGTTGCCTCCTGAAAAAGCACCTTAGGGACTCTATTCTAATGTTGTTTTATTCAAAAGTAATGTCTCATCTTAAATTACCCTTACTAATCCAGTAGAGGACAATGGATGCTTGGAGCAATCATTCTTATTACATAATAATGTTCACTGGAGCAAGTTGTAAGACATAGTTAAACAGACTTGTTGAAAAGGATGCTTCCAATCCAATGTTAGAACCTCAAATTATTTTTATGTAGAAACTAGATTATACTATTATATTCTTGTATGATTGATCTAGCACCCAAAGAGATCACTCCATCTTCGGTTTCCCCTTCCTTGACGTTGTAACAATACAGAACCAACACTCTGGCAACAGTGATCAAGTATTTCTGCAAGACTAATGCTTTCTATTTACCCGAGAGAGGTTAGCTTCCATCTGTTGCTCAATTCCCATGCAATCTTCTAAAGCCACTTCCAAAGATGTTGCTCATCAGATAATTCAATAGAAAGATGACTGACCATGGGTAGGATATACCCTAACCCCATTTCGACCACTTGGGAGCTTGAAATGATGAGTTTGACTGTTTTATTTATGTTTGTTTTCTCAGATCCATAACTCCCTTTCCCGCACAACAGAAGACCCTCTACTCAAGTTATTCCCAGCTTACCCAATGAGCCTCCATAATGAATGACCCTGGACCAAGATCTTCAAGGTCCAATGTCTTAAACAGCATACTTCCTTTTTTGTGTGTCAAGAAATTACTAGTATATACATGTATCAATGTTTTGCCTATTAAGGATACTGTGTCCCATAAGACCCATTACCTTATAGTTCTGTTCTCCTCAATGCTGAAATTCTTCCCTGGAATCTTTATCTGATTGACTGTGCCAAATCACAATGTTCTATAAGACAAAAGGAATGCCCACTCCACCCTATCCAGTGGGACAAGTAGAAATCATGGGAAACCCAGAAGGACATTTCTTCTAACAGTCATATTGACAGAAATCTGATAATTAACTGAAACATAGTTATGCCCTGTTAAAGCACCAGACTAGAAACTAGGAGACTGTGAATTCTAGTCCTGCCTTAGGCATGAAGTCAGCTGGATGACTTTGGGCCAGTTACACTCTCACACACACTCACTCCCTCTCTCTCTCTCTCTCTCTCTCTCTCTCTCTCTCTCTCTCTCTCTCTCCCTCCCTCCCTCCCTCCCTCCCTCCCTCCCTCCCTCCCTCCCCCCCCCCCCCCTCTCTCTCTCAGGACAACTTATCTCAGAGTTGTTGTGAGGAAAATAGGAGGAACATGTGTTGGATATGTTCACCACCTTGGGTTGTTTGTAAAAGGAAAATGTGGAGTAAACTTCAATAATAAATATAAACTGGGGAAGAAGAAAACCATGAAATGAGAATATTGGCTAAAATGAAGTCATCACAGATCAAAGCATTGGATGTAATTGTGGCTGGAGATTGTTATAATTTGCTTCATGCCTGGCAATTCACACTATCTACAAAGAAATGGCTCCCTTCTTTAAGAAGTGCTGGATTCAGAGCTGATGTAAGAATCATGGCAGTCAATAATAATTTAATCATAAATAACTGGACTACCATTGACTTTAATGGATAAGTACGTGTATGTGTGTGTGTGTGTGTGTTGTAAATATGACTACATCTATATCAGTCCTCCTCTCATCAATTGTTAAACAATTAAGATGGGACTATTTTTTTAAAATTATCATTGAGAAACTATATGAACCATTTCCTGTTCTGTTTTAAAAGAAATCTCTTTTTTTTTCTGCTTCTTCTTTTGAAAACATTGACTTTTTTCCCTTCTGTACAACCATGGTGGCCAATCAGCCATCTGGACTGATAAACAGCTCATGATAGCATTTAGCTGACCATCCGTGGGGGTGGGGTGGGGAGACATGTTTCCTTCAACTCTCCCTTCCTCTCAGTTGTTCCCAGGAGATTTCCATCATTCCCTTGAAGAGGCAGCTGGCTATCATTTTACGAGGCAGGAAGCAGCAGAGAAGGAAAAGGAGCAGACAAATGACCAAAGGACAAGGCAAATTAAGTGCTGTGAAAGCATGAGGCACTTAAAAGTGTCTCCTTGGGCTTGAGTCAGTTGAGGCAGAAAGCGGGAATGCAGATATAGGCCCATCTGTATATAACAACCATGTAGGTCACTTGATGCAATGCTTCTCAAATATTTGCAAAGATGCTTGCAGGCTCTTCTCCAAATTTCAGCAAGTTCTTCTCAATGACAGATAAAGAAGGGTGTGTGTGTGTGCGCGCGCGCATGTGTGTGTTCAATTAAAGATATAGCAAAGGGACACAAATTCAAATATAGGGGATGAGGATCTTTAGCACACAAATTACTATAATGAAAGAGAAACGAGCAGGTTATCACTCTTATCCTTTTTTTATTTAAGAATAAAACCAAGTTTTCATTTATTTTAAATAGCTGGATTGATTTTTGTGGCATACATACATTCAAGACCGGACTCTCCTATCAGAATCACAATCAACTGATTGTTTACAGGAGAAGCTGTTGGTGGTACCTCAAGTGAAGGCCTCGGAGGCTTGGCCATGGTGCTTTTTCAGTGTCAGCATCTGCCATTTGAACAGCTTTCAGATTTTTGTGACCTCTTTTTTGGAAGATGCTAAAAATAGCTTTTTCCATTGGTGGATTAAGTGGATTTCATCTGTGCACTGTATATTACTGATGCATTTAGGCTTTGTTTTTAGGGGTTATTTATCGATGGTGATGAAAGTGATGATTTTACCATGCATATTTTATTTTTATTTTTTCTTATTGTAATGTTTTAAATAGCTATATTGTATTGCCGAGGTGGCGCAGTGGTTAAATGCAGCACTGCAGGCTACTTCAGCTGACTGCAGTTCTGCAGTTCGGCTGTTCAAATCTCACCGGCTCAGGGTTGACTCAGCCTTCCATCCTTCCGAGGTGGGTAAAATGAGGACCCGGATTGTTGTTGGGGGCAATATGCTGACTCTGTAAACCGCTTAGAGAGGGCTGAAAGCCCTATGAAGCGGTATATAAGTCTAACTGCTATTGCTATTGTATTGTATTGTATTTTCTTATATAGCACTTTCTTATATACTTTTAGAAATCATGTTAACCTGTGTCAGACGGATGCTTCTCATACATTATTTTCTTTCCTCACAGTTCACTTAAATCAGCATTGTCAAAACCACATGCTTAAACTATATGGAACTCATTAGAATTTCTGTTTACCTTCTTTTTGTTAAAAAAAAAAAAGGCTTCTAAGTGTTATTTTACCTGAGATACATTTTACAGCTAGTAAAAATTTCCTTTAGGTTCCTGTTCTAAGCCTGCTTACCTAAAACCCAGAAGAAAGAAGATTCGGCCAAATGGTTTGTCAGTTACTGATGGTAACCATCCCCAAAGGGTAAAACTACTGGACAGTGAGGAAAAAAGCCAAGATAGCAAATTATTCATTTGATGCAAGTTTCATGAGAACTGGATAATCCTGTGAAAAGGGATGGTATTCAAGGTGCCTATCACAATTGATACTATCCTCGCTTTCTTTTGCCACAGTTGTTCTACTTCTATTTTCAGGTCTTTGTATTTTGTAATTTTCTCCACTGAAAAGGAAAATTTATAGAAGGATCTTGCATCTTAGCATCATGCCTATACCTCATATTTTTTGCATTCATCTGGTTACTTATTCGGTTCCACCACAAATGTGCGCACAACAAAAGCGCGCCTGACTAAACCGCGGTGTCTAAAGCGTGCCGACAAAAGCGCGCCGACAGAAGCGCGCTGTAACGTAACCCTAAACCTAACCCTAACCCTAACCCTAACCCTAAACCTAACCCTAACCCTAAACCTAACCCTAAACCTAACCCTAAACCTAACCCTAAACCTAACCCTAAACCTAACCGTAAATCTTACCTTAAATTAAATCGCGCTTCTGTCGGTGCGCTGTTGTCGGCGCGCTGTTGTTGGCGCGCTTTTGACATTGCGGTTTTAGTGCCGCGGTGTTGTCGGCGCGCTTATGATGTTCGCGCTTTTGTCGGGTCACGACTTATTCAAGTAGATAAGTCTGAGGGTTCAGATACCAGACCATACATCAGGAGATCATAACTTCTCGTCTCACCTTAGGCATGAAAACCAGCTGGGTGATTTTGGGCCAGTCATTCTCTCAGCCCAACACATCTCTTAGTGTTTTAGGGAAAATAGAAGGAGGGAGGAGTATGTTCACCATCTTAAGTTATTTATCAAAATAATAAAAGTGGGATATAATAAAATAAAATAAAGCTGGGAAACTATCAAACCAGCTAAAAAGTGTGTTGAAGAAATTGTCCTGGCTAATGGCCTATCCAGCAAAAACCAGTTCTGTTATGACTTCAAATGTAGCTCAAATAATCCAGAAATAAATCAGCTCTTATTGAGGTCCAATAATACTTTTAAACTGATGCAGAAACCTTGTGTACTTCGGTAGAAAAGCCAAGGTTTAAAACAAAAACATGTCATGGTCATTGCTGAAAATCACCAATATATTTAAATTACAAATTTCTCAGCAAAGGTGTTATATGTCTGATTTTTTTCCCACTTGCACTTTGTGTGTAATTTTGTAAGCATCATTGTTTAGATACTATCTTTGCCTGTCCTAAAGTTTCCCCGATCCACTGATATCCAAACTACAATCTGAACAGATACAAGATTCAAGGAGGCTAGTTTAAACACATAGTTATGATTCATATTCCCAATGATTGCTATTACAGCAGTTTTCTTATTTTAGTTAAGGATACTATAATGCCATACTGTGCTGGGTAACATTCCGAATGTAGATTCAAATGTAACCAAAATTTCAAGATAAATTGCAGAACATGTTTATGAAAATAACCAAATAGTGCAACCTTATATACACCTAATAAGAAATTAGTAGCATTTGGCTTGTATAAACGAAAAAAGAATGCCAAAGTTTAGGAGGTGCCAATGCCACCCCTCCATCTAAATCATTCTAAAAATGTAAATCTTTACATTGGCAGGAGGTGGCACCATCTGTCAATCTGGCCTAGGAGTGCCATGTAACGTATCCTTGAGCTGGCACTAGGTATATTGTTGAGAAGTTTCCCACTTGAGCCATGAAAGTAATTGAATTACTTTGGGCCAATTCATGATCTCTTGGCCCAATTTATCTTTCTGATTATTTTCCGATTTTTCTGATTATTCAGAAAACACAACAGAACTGGAGGAGTGGGGAGAAATGCTACATATTACGTTCATACCTCAAACCTCTAAAGGAAAGGTGTAGCAATAATGGAACAAGCTCCCTCACAATTAATTGGTTTTAATGAAAAATCAAATGATGTTGATTAAATATATTAATATAATTAGTACTCATGGCCATACTACTACACACACTCTTTACTGATTGATAATAATTTGTGGAGCAGCTCTGCAAGGAGCTGAATGTGGCCCTTAGATTTCAGATTACAAACTCTTGTAGCAGTTCAAACACCTTTTTTTAAACTGCTGAGAAAGCAAAGCTGACTCTCAAAACCATCTAACTTCATCCTATCTTATTCTCAATATCAACTCGGCAATACATGTGCCCAAGAAAAATCTGCCACTCTCTTTAACTCACTGAGGGGTGGGTGGGGGACCTGCAGGCAGTACAATACAGAGATACAGGAAGCAGACTCTGCCACCACTGTAATCACAGTTTCGTAGTCTATAATCCTGCAAAATGAAACTACATCATACCACCGAAAGATGAAGACTGCTGGGGAAATTGTTTGAGCTTATGTTCCCTAAATTATTATTCTCTTTATAAAGGAAATTATGAGTAATCACAATAACTGCAACTGTGGATTTAGATTGTGCTTTTACCAACCAGCACTAAAAATATATTTCAGGGACTATGTCACTTAGGTTGGTTATCTTAGTTAGCTGGTAAATTGTGATTGCATTTTGCTTGGCATCTGGCTTAAAATTTCCATTTACATTTTTAAAAACTGAAGGGAAAAAATTTACCTGGAAGAATTCCTTTGTTCAAAACAAAGAAAAACAAAACCCAAACAAACTAATCATTCCTCTTGAAAACTAGTTATAAATTAATGATAATTCCACTTTGGGCAGGAAGGAAAAGTTTAGATTGGTGTCCCTGAGTGAATCAGGAGAATGTTAATCACAGAGTTTTCTGTTACTCAAGACCAGTTTACAATCTGAGTTCCTTTTGGGAGACTCAAATTCCACAAGGACACTTAAGAATATTTCTGCAGAAGAATGCTTCATTTATAAATCTCAGATAACTTGGACGATTGTTTTTTGGCAAGTATTATGTGGGCCGATACAAAGCCAATGCATTCTGTTTTGAGTTCTTTTAAAACCAATATTTTAGTTATATGGAAATATTTTGAAGTGGCAAGCTATTGCAAATATAAAAGGTTACCTCGCACATTTTTTTCTGACTAGTTTAAGTTATAGTTTCAATGTTAAAGTTCAGTAAGTGAATGGATCCAATGAAACATTTATAATTAAAACCAGAACAAGACATCAAAATATTTATATAATGTATGTCTCTGCGCCCTATATTAATCCCTGCATTTTTAAAATATTCTAGGAATTAAAAGAAAAATGAAAAATGAATCCCTGCATTCTATTGAACATACGGTATGTCAAATTTCAGTTTTGGCAACAGCGTTAAAATTCAATCTAAGGATTTTTCTATATCAGACCTATGTTATAAAAACATAGTTTATCCTGCTTAATCAATAACAATTTCAACACTCCATCTCCAGAATATTTTTTTTACAATAGCTAAAGGAAGCATGTTTCCTGAATCACTAGGCAGTAGTCAGGATCTGTCATATTCATTAGGTACAATGGGCTTGGCTACTCTTATTTATATGCAAACCAGTTTTGTTAGTGATTTGCAATAAGGCATGATTTAATTTGGTCTAAATATTGGTCAGATATGTGGTCCCAGCTCTGATAAATCTCCTAGCTTGAAGACAGTTTGATCTACTGGGAAGGCACCAAGCTAGAAAAGAGGAGATGGTGAGTTCTATAAGTAGTCCTCAATTTATGACTAATGACGACCATAGAATGAGTCCTTTGCAACCTATAAAGCATTCCAGTCATTGCAAAATATTACACCACCCCTGTAGTCACCTGATCATGATCTGGGTGTTGTCACCCTGTTCACATGTATAATTGATTGACAAGTGCCCCACAATCATGTGATTGTTATTTGCAATCTTCTCTGCTGGTTTCCCCAGAAAGTCATTGGGGAAGCCAACAAAGATGGTTGCAGCTTGCAAAGACCCCTTAGCTCTGGCAGGCAGCTCTTTGAGAGTGAAAGGGCTGCCTGTGGGGATGGAATCTCAGGTGGGAGGGAATCTCAGCTCCACACAGAACTGAGATTTTTTTCCCACCCTTGCAGGCAGCCTTTTTTTTTCCTTTTTCTTTTTTTTTTGCAGGCAGAGGAGTTTTCTTCCATATACCGACTAGTGCTAAACTCGACAAGCAGGCCTTTTGCTCTGGCTACTTAAGATGAGATCACTTAACAACCTCAACTGGGAGTGCCAAGAGTGTGGTTGTGAGCAAAGCAATCATGTGAATGTTTCACTTAATGATCATTTCACTCAACGACTGAGGTTTTGATCTCAGTTGTGATCCTAAGGATTACCTTTTTATGTCTGTAAGCCACCTAGAGTAGTTTCTGGTGAAATGGGCAAAATATAAATTTAATAAATAAATAAAAATAAACATTCCTGCCTTAGACATGAAAGCAAGTTGGTCACCTTGGGCTAGTCACTTTTTCATATTCCAACTCACCCCATGGATTGTTGGAAGAAGAAGTATTAGATATGTTTGCCACCTTAAGTGACTTATACAAATAATGAATACGGGATTTTAAAAATCTAAGAAAAATACTGACCAAAGTTTGCACAAAACTCTTTGTTTCCCACATTCAGAAGAGAAAAGGGTTTGTTGCACATTGGAAGGATCCAGGTTTTTTTTTTCCCTTCCCCTCATTCAGGAAATACAAGGAGAAGGGATTCTTTGAGCCTGAAGTTGCCATGGCTCAGGCACGTTGTGAGAAACTATAGGTTGGTGTTACATTTGAAGCCAGCTTATGCATACAGTACAATGTCAGTGGTTTCATGTTTGCATCCTATCTAGTTATTCCATTAATGGAACTCACCAGATGAAAGGATCATAAGCTCTCAAATTGGGGGGGAGGGAGGGAATGAGAGTGTAACAACTTAGTTAATGATAAATTTGAATGCCTCGTTTCTTGTTATTTTCCTTAACTGGAAGTGTTTGAATGGCAGTGCAAAGGTTTCAATCTATCGCAAAGTAACATCTGCAGAATTGTTCTGTTACTAAGCAAGTATGATTTTATGTCTGACTTATCTACTTTGAGCAGGCAAAACCAGAGCATTTTGATTCCCTAATTCAAGTTTAGGAATAATCTAAGTGTCTGGGTAGCATATTGATTAAGAGAGGCTTATGCTACCTTGGTAAATGTGAGCTGGGTGTGCATTGAAGGAAAAGATGAAAAGAGAGAGAATTTACATAACTGCAAGTCTCTAATCTCCAGTGGCTGCAGTGAAATTCAACCCAATACATGGCTGAGATAGAAACAGGGAAGTAAGATAATAAAATGAAATGCAGGGGAAACGATAAAAGGCAGAAAGCTCGGCTCCCGAAGGGAACAGCTGTGTCTGCTAATCCCTCCTGGGCTGCTCCTTTTGGATCTGCCTTCCTTCCTTCCTTCCTCCCTCGCTTCCTTCCTCCGGCCTTCTCTAATAGCTCCCTTGTTCCTTGTGGATAAAACCAGTCCTTTGTGGCTCCTCTCGGAACAACATTAAAAACAGGAATAAGGAAATTGTAAACAGGAGGCTTTTGGCCTACAGGCCAAGGCACACACAAGCCTCTGAGGCCTACTTCATGCTAAGCAAAGAAACAGATCTTTGTTGCTAAAAAGATTAGGGCCGCAGCATTTCTGAGACGCTGTTCAGGCATTCAGCTGGCCTGAAGGAGGGGCATTGTAAAGAGATACCTCCATTATGTGTCTCCCAGCGGAAATCATTCAAACTCTTTATGCCATTGGAGTAATGCGATAGTGTGGGAGGACTGAATGAGTGGAGAAGCAGAGGACCCGGTCTGTTGAAAAGGTTTGGGGAGGTTTGGGGTTTGGGGTTTTTTTTAGCCAGCTAAAGAGATGGTGATGTAATTATCTTAACTACAAGGGTAAAATAGATGGAAATTAGAGCCCCTCCTTTGTCCTTCACCAACAAAGCTAAAGGACAAAAAGGCAAGTTGAAAGTTAGCATACTGACCTCAGCCTGAAATAAGCTATAAAAGTAGATAATGCTGATCAGGGCTGTGATAAATTTAACCCAAAGGTGTGATTCACCTGCAAGAGACATGTGGATGGACTGGGTATGTGATAGGAGAGAGTCCTAAAAAACACAGGAATGGGATTTTGCACATCAGCTTCATTGTCTTTTATTATTTACCTCGCAATGTTCCACAATGCCTCTTGATGCTGCAATGTATTTGCAACATTTATTGGGGAGATTAGCACTCTTCGCCACTTCTCTCCGTGTTTGCTTTTGCAGTTTAACTTCATTGAAGTAGTAGAATGGTAAATACTATGCAAAATGAAGAGTGGGGAAACATACTACGTTTTCCTTTGAATGTATTGCATTCAGCAGCTTAATAGAAATAACTGAAGTTGGTAATGTTTAGAGTTAAACCCCCCCCTCCTCACCCACTTCATCTCCTTTCTCTAACCTCACAAGAACAATACTGTTACAACATTATATGCTTCCATGGACTCCCTTGCTATTTTCAAGAAGTTTAAAGTCGCATACATTTTTTCTTATGATTTTAATGTTCAAGTCTGTCCTCTTCACTCAGTCCTAATCATAGCCAATAAAGCAACTGCCAATATAAGATATGGAAATTGTATGATTGATTATTGGCTATGGCCAATAATCAGTTATGGTTTGCTTTTCTCTCTTCCCTTGCCTTCCCTGCAAAGAGCCCAGGATACTTCATAGCATCTATTTTTCTGATCTTTGACCAAAGCAGAACAACTAAAATCATTTCATTGTGCTACCAAGTTGTATCTAGCTGTATGTAGCTGTATACTGGCAGCTAAATGTACGGCACCCATTTCACATGAATTATGTTTCAATCATCATGAATATAAATAACTATGCATTCTGCAAAATGGACGGGCATCTTTCAGCTGGTTAATGTCTTGACTTTGTCCCAGAGAACTGAGCTTCACCACCTGTAATCTATGAAAGATTTGATGCCATTTTCAAGAACTTCAAAGGTTCCTGCCCAACTGCCAACATTGATGTGTGAAAAGAAAAAAAAAATGGCATGTATTTGCAATATTGCAAATTGTTAAAAAATAATTACAAGGTTAGGTTTAATTTTAATGGAAAGTGAAAATAAATGCAATAAAAGTAAGATTTATTCACTAATTTGGTGGATGTGGATTTCATTATATCTCACAAAAATGAATTGCAATACTTTTCCTGGAAAACAAAATGTGGTGTCTTACAGATGTGCTTTAAAAATTTTTGCGGCGAGGCCATAAAGAATGTCTCAAAAACGGTGCTAAGAT